>NC_140172.1:20820518-21463018 GCF_963971535.1 Notolepis coatsorum
CAATCGGCAAGCGCTTATTCGTTTTTTACTTCCGGGAAGTCCGCCATTGATCTGCACGAGAGAACCACAACAAACTTACCGTAGCTAATAACGTTAGCTCCCCGCGGCCCACGAGTAGGCTACCAGCGCGCTGCAGGAGTACTAAACGAGGCATAATGATTTTACTGCAACGAATGTTATAATAAACATATAATATAATATACATTTGTCTGATTGAAAACTTTATTAACAGATTGCAGAATGGGTACAATTCAGTACGGGCTCTCTGAGCAAAGGAAGGAAGTGAGAGATATGAATGAGTAATGCTTGCTATGGTCGGGTAAGTAAATATGCTGATGTTATTGAACGTGTAACTATATAACGTTAATGCCACAAAACGAATGCCTTTGTTAATCATAAGTAACTTTGATGCAGTAGCGTGTGTGTGTGGGGGCGGGGTTGTGCAGGTCGCTTGACTGAAACTTTTTTCAAAGTTTGAACGTGTGGACCAGATTGACGCGACACAAATTGACGGATATTTATCGGCCACTGCCATCGACAAATCTTAGCTTATCGGCCGATAGGCGGATGGCAGTCAACAAGGCACTTATCGGCCGATACCGATACCCGACCGATATATCGGTGCACCCCTAGTTATGATGACACCATATCCCCCAGAGCCCAAATGTATGACCTCACCAGGATCACGAATATCTGGCTGTTGGCGGAACTGCAGTGGAGAGGTTGATTATGGACCGCTATATCCGAGCCCTCCCATTGCGAGAGAAAGAGTTGGCCTGTCAGCGGAACCCGAAAAATGCAGAAGAGCTGGTGGAGGTCATCGAGGGGTACCAGGCGGCACAAGGAGTGCTCCGGAGCGGTCGACCCTGCCGAGAGCCCACCCGGCCAGAGGAACCTAGCCGGGCTGGAAAAGGGGCAGAACCCCGACGGCGGCGACCCAGTCCGAGTGAGGACAACCGGAGGTGCTTCGAGTGTGGGGGAAAAAGGGCACCTTTCATGGCACTGCCCACACCGTCGCAATGCCGAGATGCCTACAGCGGCAAATGAAACAAGCCGGCCCTGTGGGCTACTGACTACGTGCTGGGCCCGGAGGGACAGGACTCCCCCCTAACCCCGGTAAAGGCCAACGGGAAGGACGCAACCGCACTACTGGACTCCGGAAGCACCGTGATGCTGATGAGGCCGAGTTCACCCAACAACCCCGCCTAGCTGCAAAGGTGGGGGTCACCTGCATTCACGGTGAGACCCGGGAGTACACGAAGAACCGGATGGTGCTCCAGACCACCAGAGGAACGTACACAGGGTCCGCTGGCGTTGTACCGGACCTGCACGTGGACATCACAGGGCTCTACAGTGCGACCATATTGCTCGCATATGCCCCTAAAAATATTTGTGTGCGAACCTCAAAAGTCAATTAGGCGCACGGTGTGCGACTGCAGATTACAGCCTTCAGTCGTACTTTTTATTTCTCCGCTGATAATCGTTAAAAAACTACAAGTCCCACATTGCACTCAAGCCAACGGTCCAATCACAGTAGAGTGAAGTGACTGGTTTTATGGGAAATAAAGCAAATGACCAATCGGAAGCTCTCATTTTGCTTGTTTACTTCCTGAAACTCCGCCATTGCGATCAGGGCTCTCGTTTTCCGAGACACTAACTTATTATATAGTATCTCTCTTACCAATAGCAATAGATTTTAGAACACCTAGATTTATCGATAGCAATAGTAATATAACGTTAATGCAACAAAACGAATGCCTTGCTTTGTTAATCATAACGTTGATGCAGTAGCGTATGTCGGTGTGTTGGCTGTAACGGACATGACAATAACATAACGTGTACACATAAAAATTGCGATAATCTATTCTAACATGTTCAAATTGATGCAGTTGAATTTCCCCCTTAGGATCGATGCATTGTTACACCCCTACACCAAAGTCACTGGCCCATTGTGTATCTGTGTGTATAATACCTTGGCTAGCGTTATCAACAGCAGAGATGGGCTAGGGTCCAGCTGCAGCGCCGGACGGCTGGAGTGCAAGCGGTGTGATGTAATTGGCAGACTCGACTGTCAATCAATGGTCTACCTGACACGAAAACTCATAAACAATGTTTCTGTACTGGAGGTGTACAGTATTTCAATAGGCAACCCTGAAAGGATTATTTTTCTAGAAGAGCAACACAGCCAAAACATAGGCATTGTATGCATAAAAGGGGCAAAAGCTAAAGTTAAGTGACTGTTACTTTTGTAGCAGTAGTTTGATTTGATAGTTTATTTGATAGGGACAGCACATGTACATCGAGTACAAAATACAAAATGTAAACATGCAGGGTTGTAGCAAGAGCTAATTTACACACATGCACGCACAGTACAAATATACATTTATTTTTGAAAAAAAAATAACTGTTACTTGAAATATTTTCACTGTGCTCCTAAATATTTTTGGGTGCTCCTAAATTTCTTTGTGTGCTCCTAAATTTTTTCATTTAGGAGCACATGTGCTCCTTGGGAAAAGGGTTAGCGTAGAGCCCTGCATCATACTTGGACGTGACCTCCTGCTCTTTCTGGGCTTTAGAATTTCGAAAAACTACACTACCCTAGAGCTGCCGCGATAACCGCATTACCGCGGTATCGCTGTTGCATCACGCTCACCGCAGAGTTAGGCTGAATACCGCGTCACCGCTGTTTTTTATCATAATAATAAAGTTGGCTTGCGGCTCTGCAGATATACCCTACTCGGTTCCAAGCGACCCTATTGGGTAGAAGTGGTACCAGAAAAGTCATGTGAAACATTGCAGACCACTGACTGGTCAGAAGAGAGACGCGTCACACTTTGTAGCCTCAGTCTGAACAAAAACAGAACGCCGGCGCCGCCATCTTTACTGCCTCGCTAAGGATGCATTTCGTTCAGGATTTGTTTGCGACAGAACCAAGCAATAAACAAAAAAGAATGGATTCACTGTGTATTCTGCCTTATTTATTGATGAAACAAAACCGACATCAACCCAATTTACCACCGAGCGGAGAGTTTAGTGTCACAACAAGATCGCTGATGTGTTAAGTTTGTTGTTGTTAATACTACCGTCAGCCGATATACACGAGAGGTAACGTTAAACCCGGGTTTGCTTGGTAGAATACACAATGAGAGGTAACGTTAGCTTTGGCAGAATAGACGCAACGAGAGTCTGGTTAATGTTGTTATTGATTGATTGATTGATTGATTGATTGAAACTGTGTTAAACTCTGGCTTGCTGCAAGCCCTCGGACATCTATGCCCACGGAGCTTTCAGTGTACACAAGCGAGCGGCCCCGCCTGCATTCCCACACGGAGACAAACGGAGTAGTACCTGGCTGCAGTGGAAAAGGAACGAAGTACCAGGTGCCTAAAGCGGGTCGAGTCGAGTAGGTACTATGCAGTGGAAAAGCGCCATTAGACTAGAGGCAGGCTATAAGAGTAGACTACTAAAAAAAAAAAAATGCATTCAAACTTTTTTTTTTTTTGTGCGCACTGTGCGGTAATTACCGCGGCGGTAGGAAATATTTCGCAAATTCGTGCGGTAAGGAAAATATCAATACCGCGGCAGCTCTACACTACCCAGCTCACGCCAGCCCCTGTCAATCATCTGACTTCTGGATTTACTCTCTTATTTTTCAGGATTATCTCCCAGAAACCTGAACATTATTGCCATAATACAGAAGACAGTTAGTTTCTCTACCTTTCTGTGAACGTCTAGCAAAAAACGGCGTTGCAATCTGATGAAAAATTTTGGAGAAATTTACATTATAAAGAAGTAACTGTACTTACAGTAGATTTCATTCACGGTTTGTGAATCACGCCTGGTGATACTAAATCAAGATTGAACTCTGCCATTGGAAAGGGGGAGATTTGGCCCGATCCATAGATGTGCGACTTGGCCATAATAAGGTAATTTATAGGCCTGATATTCTATAATCATATTTCAAATTGCATGTGTCCGGATGGCAGAATTCAGTACTGGATATACAAAACCTCCTGTTAATCATCTTCCCTTTATTCATTTGCTTAGATTTTTCAGGTCTGGTCAATTTTAGCATGGTGTTATTCACAGTCAAAGATAAAAATATATATATAATTGAATTGATATTCTCCTTTGGTTCATTACAATTTACTCAAGCCTAGTAACAGACACAATATTTCTGCCACTGGGAATACATTCCCTGAGATCCATAGATGTCCCTAGAATCAGATACCAAGAACATGCAAATGGACAATTAAAAAAAAAAAGTCTGTAAATGTTTATTCTATGTCTTTTGGAATTAATGAAAATTATTTATAAAAAATATTATAAATTTTTTTTGAGAGAGAGGAGCCACACATTGACGGCGGGTTGGCCACCCCTGCACTATAGGATACACTATAGGCTACACTACTAGGTATACACTATAGGCTACACTACTAGGTATGCACTATAGCAGGGGTGGCCAACCAGTCAGAGACTAAGAGCCACAAAAATTACTGTGGTACCACAAAGAGCCACACCATATACACCAGCGTTTCTCAACCTCTCAAATTGGTCCTGTTGTTCAGCCTCACAATGCTATTTGATAGTAAATGTGTTTATATTATGTCCCACCCTCTGGCCTCTGAAGTTGCTAATGTCTTTTTAATTTGGGCCTCACAGGGTTAACCTCTTAAGCCCGAGATATACAGTAAAAGTGTATATTTTCAGCATTACGTTTGTTTACCAATTATTTTAACTGTTATTAGTGAAATATAAGATTATAGAAATCTCAGGGCATTGAGTCGGAAACCGGCACATATTGACGGGAGGAAGTGGCACAGCCAAAAGTGAGTGTAGTCTTTTGAAGAAGAGACTCAGGGCTTTCGAATTTTGAAAAACTACCCTACCCAGCTCACACCAGCCCCTGTCAATCATCTGACTTCTGGATTTACTTTTTTATTTCTCTTATTTCTCTTATTTTTTGGGATTATCTCCCACAAACCTGAACGTTATTGCCATAAAACAGAACGCAGTTAGTTTCTCTATACCTTTCTGTGAATGTCTTGCAAAAAACGGTGTTGCAATACGATGAAAAATGGTGGAGAAATTTACATTATAAAAAAGATGGCGGAATTCAGTACTGTATCTACAAAACCTTGTTTAATCATCTTCCCTTTATTCATTTGCTAAGGTTTTTCAGGTCTGGTCAATTTGAGCATGGTGTTATTCACAGTCAAAGATAATTTTTTTTTTTTTTTTAATAGACTTGATATTCTCCTTTGGTTCATTACAATTTACTCAAGCCTAGTAACAGACACACTATTTCTGACACTGATCCATATATGTCCCTAGATTCAGATACCAAGAACATGCAAATGGACCATTTAAATTTTTTTTAAATGTTTATTCTACGTCCTTATGGAATGACTGACATACAAAAAAAAAATTTAAAGAAAAAATTATTATAATTTCTTTTTTTTATGGATGGAAGAGCCGCACATTGACGGGCAAAGAGCCGCATGCGGCTCGCGAGCCGCGGGTTGGCCACCCCTGCACTATAGGATACACTATAGGCTACAGTACTAAGTCTACACTATAGGCTACACTACTAGGTCTACACTATAGGCTACACTATACGCTACACTACTAGGTCTACACTATAGGCTACATTACTAGGTATACTATACACTATAGGCTACACTACTAGGTATATACACTACTAGTAGCTATTAGGGGTGGGACGATACATCAATCCAGATCAATATATCGATCTATTATCAATAATCAAATGGGATCGATGCAACGTAAAAAGATCGATTCATATTGCGATACTCTTATTTTGAAAATCCGGCGACGGCGACGTCATATCCGCCCCGCAGCCAGTGTTGTGAAACTCTGTTTAGCTCTGTACAGCAGAGCGAGAGCAGGGCTTCAGTCGTCTATTTTGAGACCCGATATAAGTCTGTGCAGTTTTTTCCCCGCAACGGGTCAAATGCATCTAACATGCTTTGCATCGTCGCCATTCTTTTATGCCCACGTCGCGTGGGCAGACCTAAATTAACGTTACATTAGCTGCTTAAGCTAACTAAGCTAAGAGAGAGAGAAACGGAGAGAGGAGAGGGGACATTCTGTCTGTGTGTGTGTGTGTGAGTATTATTATATTGATATTATTTACTGAGGATGACAGATAATGCTGATATTTAAACATGATCATCATGCAACATAAAACAATTGTAGGAACGGTTTGGGAGAGGAAGGGGTTTTAGCTTGCGTGTTGTGAGTTCCAAAACATTTTACTTAAAGTTTAAAGCTCAATATATAAAAACGTGGCACTTTACAGTGAACAGGAGGTCTATTTGTATTAAAAACAATAGATTGTTTTTCATTTAAATGTCTGGAAGAGCTCAAAAATAAAAACGTTGATCTAAATGTGACTGATTGTGTTAAATGGGCACATAATATCGTCTCATATAGATCGCAGTCACCTGAATCGAATCGAACCGTATCGTGGCAGACTTTGTGATATCGGCAAATATCGTATCGTTGTCCAAAGAATCGATATCGTATCGTGATGAAACTGGTGATTCCCACCCCTAGTAGCTATACACTATAGGCTACACTACTAGGTCTACACTATAGGCTACACTACTAGGTATATACACGTCTATGCTTTAGGCCAGGGGTTGTGGGTCGCGAGCCGCCGCGGGGGGGGGGGGGGGGGGGGGGGTCGCCAGATGATTTTTTTTTTATATATAAAAAGATTTCCAGAGATAAATACATTTCTTTCAAATTATATTTTCGTTACCTTTTTTGAGTTGATCTAAATGTTACTGATTGTGTTAAATGGGCTTATGATATCATCTCATATCGATTGCAGGCACCTGCATCGTATCGTATCGTGGCAGACTTTGTGATATCTGCAAATATCGTATCGTTGTCCAAAGAATTTATATCGTATCGTATCGTGATGAAACTGGTGATTCCCACCCCTAGTAGAGTCCATACATCCAACACCAAATCCCATAATTCCTTACACGTAATAACGTGTCTGGCTGTGTGATGTCAACTTGTCAGCATGAAAATGACAGCCAAACATGGCACTGCAACTAAATAACACAAATACAATAGGCACATTTGTGACTGTTACAAATATAACACGTTTTATACTTGTGCTACAAGATTTTGGCCTGTGCTACAAAACGATCAACCTCTGTAGCACCAGTGCTATGTGCAAAGAAAGTTAACATACAGCCCTACAGACATGATGTGACCCATGTACTGCATATTTTATACTGAGGAAGAAAAACGGAGCAGGATTGGTAAACGGGAGTGGGATGGGAGTGGGATTCTATAAAAGTTTGGCTCGGGATTGGGACGGGATTGGGATCAGTCCTCTGTGGGAGTGGGAGAGTGGGATTTTTTAGAAACTCTCACTTGGGATTGGGATGGGACTATTTTCTGTGGGAGTGGGGAAAAGCGGGAGTCAAAATCCACTCACATGTCAGCCTCTAGTCTACACTATAGGCTACACTACTTGTAACTGAGGGGTACAATTCCCTGACTGTATTACTAGATATGATACTTACTACCACTACCTTTGTACTTAATATTCGGCCACCCAGTACACGGCATAAATATATTATCATGAACACTCTCACGTAGATGAAACGGATCCAACACAAATGTACGAATTAGAAACAGGTCTTTATTTCTACACAGCGATGGTGTGTAGAATAAGCACTTAATCACTTAATTACATTTATGAATTGAAATAGTATGCACTTTTATGGCAATGAGTATTCGTCGGTATATCAATAGAGAATGTCCAATCTCTGAAGGCGCAGGTGGTAAATATACGACCTGGAATAGTTAAGGAATAACAGCAATGATACTTTAATGATTATATACTAGATACACTAGAGGGGGTTAATCCGGTCGCTTGTAAGCCGACAGGAGTAGGAGGGGGGGGGGGGGGTAGAATCCGGCTGCCTCGTCCGGCCAAGGGTATCCCAGGTGAACCCACTGTAGTGCCGTTCAATGCGCCGGCGATCCTTGGACCACAGATGAAAGCAGGTGGACTCTTTGTGGGCCGGCTCTCTCCGGTCCACGGGGGAGAGACGTGAAGCGACCTCGTCTTGCAGAGCGTCTCCTCACCTTGCGTCCTCTCCAGGGGGGGGGGTTCCAACACACGGCAGTGTCGGGGGTCTTTATCCATGGAATAATCAAAGTATCCAAAGCATAATCCGTGCCTGGGAAGGCGGGCTGTCGTCGGTAGAATAATCCGGTATACAGGTCCACTCGCTCGTCGGCTCTGGGGCTCCTCGGGTGCAGCTTCACATAGGGTCAACCACCCTGGGTAAGCAGCCAGTTCTCTGCCCGAAACGATGGGGTACTGACTACGGTAGTATTCTCACCGCACGAAGCACTATATATTAACAGACTATTATTAGCTTAATAGACTACGTCCAACTCGACGATATAGTGCCAAATATGACTATTCAAATATTAATATACACGATGTCTCAATACCGATGGTAGGCGAACTTGGCCTTACTCCCACACGTGGCGTCGCGGGGAGGCTTTACGTCTGTGACTCTATTGGAGGGTAAGAAACTGGACTGAAAAGAAAGTCCTACTTTAGTAGCGCAGTATATATACGCACTATGTATGAACAAATAGTCCCATTAGTGGTGCGGTAGCCAAATTCCTACGCGGAACTAGGACTTGTTCGTACATGTGGAGCGGTACGTTTGAACTGGGTCTGAGGGGTATGGCAGCCTGGCACCAAGGTCTCGACCAATAGTAGAATGGAGACTATTATGGGATGTTCAGTAGGCTAGAATGGATATTCAATGCATATTGTACAAGGAATATACAAGGGATATCAGGGAATATTAGAGAATATACAAATACAATTAAATATATATATATAAATAAATATATATATTCGGTTTAATCTGGCCCTTCACAACAGCCACCCCCTGAATAGGTCCCAGACCTAATCAGTTAAACAGAGACAGATTAATCGCGTTGTCTATTTACACATAAGGGTTTGCTGTAGGGGTCAGTCAACTTCACAAAGTCATAGGGTTGTAGGGTCATGGTCATCATCGATTGTGTCTGGGAGTCGAGGCAGTTCTATGAGCCTTACCACGGGACGGGTGTAAGTGCGACCCTGGACGAGCACTTCAGCTGCTCGGACCTTGCCGTCGGCACCGGTGATCACTTTGCTTACGCGGCCGGCCGGCCACATAGCTCTGGGCAGTGATTGATCAATAATCATGACGACTGTTCCTTCTGTCAAATTGTCTCTCTCCTTTACCCACTTCTGGCGGGTCTGTAGAGACGGCAGGCAGTGCAGTAGGAAACTGTTCCAAAACTTGTCGGCTAATACTTGGCTGTACCTCCACATTCGTCGGCCGTTCGCTTCTTCAGGCCGGTACATTGTCTGTGGTAATGCAGGATCTAGCCGCCCCATCAGGAGTGTGTTGGGGGTAACTGGGTCGATATCCGCCACATCACTGGAGACATATCCGAGGGGCTTCGAGTTAAGTACTCCCTCAATCTCCGTGAGGACTGTCATTAGGACTTCTTCCGCCACAGTCTGGGCCCCAAGTACTGCGTACAGGGCTGTCTTTATGGAGCGCACTTCTCGTTCCCAAGTGCCACCGAAGTGGGGTGCGTTTGGGGGGTTGAATTGGAAATCAACCTGTGCTGGAGCGAGGTGGGTCTTAAGTTCTGGGCCCATAGCTTGGAAGCTCTCTCTCAGCTCTCTTTCGCCGCCTTTGAAGTTTGTCCCATGATCGGACAATAGGGTAGACGGTCTTCCTTTCCGTGATGTGAATCTACGGAAGGCCATAAGGAATGAGTCTGTGCTCATGGTCGGGAGAAGCTCGATGTGTATCGCTCTGGTGGTCATGCATTTGAATACAATACCCCACCGCTTCTCGGTTCCTCTTCCTTTTTTTATGTGCAGCGGGCCAAAGCAGTCCATACCCGTTGAGTGGAATGGCTTGTCACCGATTCGGAGGCGACCTGGAGGAAGGTCAGCCATCCTTGGTATGCTGGGCTGCGCGCGCCACTTGCGGCAGTCTAGACATGTTCGCTGGAAGCGTCGTACCGCCTCTCTTCCTTGTAGGATCCAGTAACGACGTCTGATTTCCGCGAAGACTCTTTCTGCTCCTGCGTGATGTACATCCTCATCGTATTTCTTTATAATCAGCTCTGTGACCTTGTGTCGGCTGTTCAATACGATCGGGTATTTAATGTCATCCGGTAGATTGGGGGCTCTGCGTAGGCGACCACCCACTCTGATGAGGGTGTGAGCGTCGCTCTCGGGGGCCAGGTGAATTAATCTGCTGTCGGATGGGACGGGCTTTCCTCCCTGTAGACAGGCCAATTCATCGGGGAACGAGTCTCTCTGGGCTCGCTGCAGTAGAAGCAATTCTGCTTCCTCGTAGTTAGCTGCTGACATATCAGCGGGGGACTTGCACTCCGGGTGGTACCGCAGGAATGTTCTTTGTTGTGCACTCTCTATGGACGTGCAATCGTCTATGTTAGGGTCGGTGGAGGCTACGGTGCTCAATCCACAGAACACAGACTTCTTAATTTCCACCTCCTCTGGACTTGCTTCCCTCGGGATAGGCATGGGCCACTGTCCTTCCGGGAGTCTTAGGAATGCGGGGCCGTCACTGTAGACATTGCGACGGGTGAGATCATCCAGGGGCATCCCCCGGGTGATGACGTCAGCTGGGTTCTGTTTTGTATCAACGTAACGCCACTCTGTTTCTCCGGTTAACTCTTCGGTTAAGTCTTGAATCTCGGTGACTCTGACTCCCACGAAGACTTTGTACTTGCATGAGTCCGATTTGATCCAGGCGAGTACCGTCGTGGAATCTGACCACAGGATTGTTCTAGACACCGGTATGGTGAGCTCACGTTGGATGAGCGTGGCTAGGTGCGCTCCGGCTAGGGCTGCGCAGAGCTCTAGACGTGGGATAGATTGTTGCTTGCGTGGGGCTATTCTCGAGCGGGCGAGGACAAATGCTGTGTAGATCTCTCCCCCCTGGTCTTGGGCCCGCAAGTAGGCTACTGATCCGTATGCGACCTCTGAGGCGTCACTGAAGACGTGTAAGTCCATTTTACATGTCTCTGGCCTCACCGTGGGTGGGAAGTAGCTTCGGCGCATATTAACGCCTGGGAGTGAGTGGAGCTCCATCTCCCACTCTCTCCAGGTGGATGCAAGGTGTGCGGGAATGGGGTCGTCCCAGCCCTGGTCCTTGTCCCACAATGCTCGTACAATAATTTTTGCCCTGGTGGTGTACGGTAGAATACATCCTAGCGGGTCATATTGTCGGGCGAGTGTTGTGTACACACTCCGTCTGGTGGTCGGCGCCGCCGCCGGCCTTCCCTGCTCCGTAGTCAGGGGCTTGTGTCTGTAGTGAAGCGAATCTGTTTTGAATCGCCACACCAATCCCAGGGTCATCTCCTGGGCTTCTCCCGGGATTGTAGCCATCCAGGTCTCGCTGCTGGCTGCCTTGTCCTCGGAGGAGAGGCTGCGCAGTACTTGCGGATCGCTGCTGGCCCACTGCCTGAGATCAAAGCCGCCTTTGATCAATGAGGCGCGGAGTTTAATCAGGAGAGCCTCGGCTTCTTCCTGGGTTGAAAGGCTTTGTAGACAGTTGTCTACGTAGAAGCTGTTCTTTACGCTGTGTCGGACCTCTTCGTCCGCTGCTGGGTCCTCTGCTACATGTTTCTGTAGTGCAAATGTCGCACAGCAGGGGCTGCACGTCGTTCCGAAGGGGAGGACTTCCCATTGGTAGATGGCTGGGTGCTCATCTCCTGGCTTCTCTCTCCATAGGAACCGTAACAGGGGCTTGTCCGCCTCTACTAATCTCACCTGCAGGAACATTCCTTTAATGTCCCCGCTGATGGCCACCTTTTCCTGGCGGAAGCGGAGTAGAACGCCGAGTAGGGAGGGGCCGAGTGTGGGACCGGGCAGTAACTCTTTATTCAGATTTTGGGATCCGATCTGGTAGCTGCAGTTAAATACTATGCGGTCTTTACCGTTGTGATGGACCTTGTGGTGGGGCACGTACCACGATTCAGTGGTCTGGTCAGCCTCTTTAATGTCCATCTTTGTGACGTGTCCCGCTGTGATGAGCTTCTCAATCTCAGCGCGGTATACACTCTCTTGGGCGGGGTTCTTGGCTAAGCGCCGCTCCGTGTTCAGCAGGTACCGTTCTGTGGCGTCTGTCTTGGCGTGGAAAGTAGGCATTCCTTCTCGCCGCAGGAGTGGCGTGGCGTATCTCAACACGCCGTTGACCGGGACTCTCTTGGTCCCTGTCTCGAGGAGGTGAATTGCGTAAATGTCATCTTTAGAGCGAATGTCTTTCTTTCCGTTCTTAAAGGGCATTTGTTCCAAGGTCCATAGCCGCTCTACGTGTTGCAGGAGTGCGGTTTCTCCCTCTGTGACTCGGGAGTGGAGACATCTAGTGGCTGTACTTCGGTTGAGAGATTTGGCGAGCGGGCCTTGGAGAGTCCATCCCAAACGGGTCTCGACTGCTGCAGGGCAGCCTCGGGGTCCGGTATGAACCCGGTCTATCGGGACAATGAGGTCTGCATGGTCGGAGCCTATCAACAGGGTCGGCATAGCATTGTCTATGAGCGGGATCGGTAACTTGCGCAGATGTGCATATTTCTCCATCAGCTTGGCGACGGGGTATGTGTACCGCGACAGTCCTATTTCTTGGCTGGTGAAAGCGTCTGCAATCTGGTACAGTCGCTCAGGCTGGCCGCTTGCTGCGATAGAGAATGAGACATTCTCGCCCTTTATAGTCTTCAAATCTCGTCTTATTGTCCGAATTGTCATTTGGGTTTTGCTTCCCCGCAGCCCTAGCTGGGCCGCAGCGGAGGCGAGCAGCAGGGTCTTCTCTGACCCGTCATCGAGGACGGCGTAAGTGTCCAGGACTTTATTCTGGTAGCTTAGTGTCACACGCACTACTTTTAGGAGTACTCGGGCTCCACTGCTGCTGGCGGGATCGATGTACATGACGCTCGCTTTGCGGCTGGATGGTGCAGGTGAAGGGCGCCGTCTGTTACTGTCGTGAAGTATGTCCAGATGGGCTCCATCGCACTTGGTGCACCTTTTCTTTAAGCGGCATTCGGCTGCCATGTGTGAGCGCGCACAGCGAAAACAGCGCTTGTTGGACTTTATCCATTGACCTGCTTCCTCCGCGTTCAGCTTGGGGAAGGAGTCACATTGCGCTAGCCAGTGTTCTTTCTCACAGTAGGGGCACACTATCTTCCACTTCTCCGTTCTGGAGGGGGTACTGTGGCTCCTGCTGCTCGGTACTGACTCCGATTGGTGCATCACAGTCACCGATCTTCTTCCATCATTTAGTCGTCTGGTTCCTTCTCTGGAGCCAGGGGTGCTCCGTCCGAATGTATCTAGCCGTAGGCTGCTGACTTCTCTCGCCAGGAAGTCTGCTAGATCGAGGAGGTTCGGTTCGGGGCCATTCGGGTCTCTGTGGTCCCTCTGCCGCCTAAAGCGCTCCTGACGAGCGGGCGGCAGCTTCTCCAGGATCCTTTCCACATTTGAGTTGGCGTAAAGTTCATGCCTCCCCTTCTCTCTTTGCGCTCCCAACATCCCTACCAGGGACTGCACTCTGATGGACAGGTCGTCCAGTGCTCGATTGTCTATTGCTGGGGGTAAGCGGTCGATGTGTCGGATCTCCTGGATCACGTAATCCCATATGCGCCCATACCTCTGGTCCAATGCTACCAGCGCTGCTGTGTATGGGGTGGTGGAAGTCGCGTAGGCGAGCGCTATATTATGTGCGCGGGGTACCTTTAAGTGCTTCAGTAGGATGGCGTATTTGTGGCGTTCATCCAATACATCCACCAACATGGTCTCCAGACACATGCGGAGTTCTGTATACTGGGCCCGGTTCTCTTGGGTGAAGTCGGGTACCATAGGCGTGCCAATGTATGACGCTGACTGTGGATACATCGGCGAGCGTTGGGGGAGAGGCCTCCTAGGCGAGTCTCCTCCCGCTCCTTGGTATGGGCTGGTACCGGCAGTGTACCATGGCCCGCTTGTCCAGGTGCTGTTCCTCGGTGCGGGTCGTGCGTCGTGCTCACCCGTGTATAGAGTCGGGGGTCTGTAGCGCAGCTCCGCGGGAGTATAGCCTGGGCTGTACCGGACCTCCTGGTCCGGTAGAGTACTGTGCTGTCTTCGGGCGTGGTTCTCCTCCTCTTCCTCTTCGTCTTCAGTTAGGTCATCCAGTGCTTGTAGTCTCTGGTTTAGCCTCTCCACAGGATATGCTGCTCCTTCCCGGTTGCTAGGTCTCGCTTGGACCGGTGGGGGGAGGTGGTCTGTGGGGGGTATAGACCTCGTCTGTTGGTCAAGTTCAGGGTTGTTTACTCGGCTAGGGGATGCCGCCCTGGAGGTGTGTCTAGACGAGTTCCTGGAGCCTCTGGCGGAGGGAGAGGGTGTTGTCCGTCTGATCAGCTGTTCTATTAGTTGCGACTGCTGTCTGTCGCGCGCTGCGTCCCGTTGAGCACCGGCTCGTTCTCGGGCCACATTCTCTTCCATCTGAATGCGTCTTATTTCTAGACGTATCTGCTCGTGTTCGCTTCGCTGCTGGATCTGCAGTCGGTCGCGTTCAGCAGCGGCGTTCAGGCTGATGAGGAAGGCCTGCTGTAGGGTCCTCTCTGCCTCGCTGGGAGAAGGCGGTTGTATAGGGGAGCCTTCCCTCGGGGTACTCCTTGCGGAGCCTTGGAGTTCTATCTCCACGGTGCTCTCCCCGTCTTCTTCCGTGCCGAGTTCTCTCTCGGTAGCGTTGTATTCCTCCCGAGACTCATCGGGGACTACTTCTTCAGTACTGGCGGGATGTGAAGTCATGTCTGGTTCCCACTGGTCCCCACCGTGAACTTGGTCAGTTACATTAGAGCCCGTAGGGGCCTCTATGGTCGGGGTAGTCTGGGCGTTGGGGTTAGACATACTTTTACTTTCTAGTTTTACCGCGTTTACTGTTAGTAGAAGACTAGGTTGTTGACTGACAGCGTAAGCCTCTAAGTACTGAGGGAGCCGTCGTTCGCGCTGCGGGCGTTGGTTAGGAGGATCGTTTCGTGGAGTGTTCATCATAGGCCATTTCAATATTAATAACACTATATTAATATTACACTAATTACCATCCGGCTCGAAGGACCAATTGTAACTGAGGGGTACAATTCCCTGACTGTATTACTAGATATGATACTTACTACCACTACCTTTGTACTTAATATTCGGCCACCCAGTACACGGCATAAATATATTATCATGAACACTCTCACGTAGATGAAACGGATCCAACACAAATGTACGAATTAGAAACAGGTCTTTATTTCTACACAGCGATGGTGTGTAGAATAAGCACTTAATCACTTAATTACATTTATGAATTGAAATAGTATGCACTTTTATGGCAATGAGTATTCGTCGGTATATCAATAGAGAATGTCCAATCTCTGAAGGCGCAGGTGGTAAATATACGACCTGGAATAGTTAAGGAATAACAGCAATGATACTTTAATGATTATATACTAGATACACTAGAGGGGGTTAATCCGGTCGCTTGTAAGCCGACAGGAGTAGGAGGGGGGGGGGGTAGAATCCGGCTGCCTCGTCCGGCCAAGGGTATCCCAGGTGAACCCACTGTAGTGCCGTTCAATGCGCCGGCGATCCTTGGACCACAGATGAAAGCAGGTGGACTCTTTGTGGGCCGGCTCTCTCCGGTCCACGGGGGAGAGACGTGAAGCGACCTTGTCTTGCAGAGCGTCTCCTCACCTTGCGTCCTCTCCAGGGGGGGGGGGGTTCCAACACACGGCAGTGTCGGGGGTCTTTATCCATGGAATAATCAAAGTATCCAAAGCATAATCCGTGCCTGGGAAGGCGGGCTGTCGTCGGTAGAATAATCCGGTATACAGGTCCACTCGCTCGTCGGCTCTGGGGCTCCTCGGGTGCAGCTTCACATAGGGTCAACCACCCTGGGTAAGCAGCCAGTTCTCTGCCCGAAACGATGGGGTACTGACTACGGTAGTATTCTCACCGCACGAAGCACTATATATTAACAGACTATTATTAGCTTAATAGACTACGTCCAACTCGACGATATAGTGCCAAATATGACTATTCAAATATTAATATACACGATGTCTCAATACCGATGGTAGGCGAACTTGGCCTTACTCCCACACGTGGCGTCGCGGGGAGGCTTTACGTCTGTGACTCTATTGGAGGGTAAGAAACTGGACTGAAAAGAAAGTCCTACTTTAGTAGCGCAGTATATATACGCACTATGAACAAATAGTCCCATTAGTGGTGCGGTAGCCAAATTCCTACGCGGAACTAGGACTTGTTCGTACATGTGGAGCGGTACGTTTGAACTGGGTCTGAGGGGTATGGCAGCCTGGCACCAAGGTCTCGACCAATAGTAGAATGGAGACTATTATGGGATGTTCAGTAGGCTAGAATGGATATTCAATGCATATTGTACAAGGAATATACAAGGGATATCAGGGAATATACAAATACAATTAAATATATATATATAAATAAATATATATATTCGGTTTAATCTGGCCCTTCACAACACTACTAGTAGGTAAAAGGCTACACTACAAGGTATACACTATAGGCTACACTACTAGGTATACACTATAGGCAACACTACTAGGTCTACACTATAGGCTACACTACTAGTAGGTATACACTATAGGCTAGCTGCACTACTAGGTCTACCCTAGGGCTGGGCGATATGGCCTAAAAATAAAATTGATTTTTTTTCTCTTGAAAACTAGAAACGCCAAGGAAATCATTCAAATAACGTGTCAGGTAGACAATTGATTGACAGTCGATTCTGCCAATTACGTCACACCGCTTGCACCCACCTATGTTGTTGATAATAACGCTAGCCAAGTTAGCACACACACATACACACACGCACAGTGGGCCAGTGACTTTGGTGTAGGGGTGTAACAATGCATCGCAATGCATCGATCCTAAGGGGAAAATTCAACTGCATCGATTTGAAAATGTTAGAATCGATTATCGCAATTTTAATGTGTACACACTAGGGATGCACGATAATTATCGGGCCGATAATTATCGGGCCGATATCAGCAATTATGACGTCATCCCGATAAACCCGATAACGTTATTAATAGCTCCGATAATATAATATATTTTTTGGTAAAAGAAAATGCTGTGTGGGTGAATTGGAATGAAGTGCGTTTGTTTTGACTGTAGGCTCATCCCGTTTTGCCAGTACTGTGGTACGACTGACAGCGTGTGGTTTAAGAACAGGGCGTTTTACACAAATCGAGCGCTCCCTTTCTTGGCTGTGACGTAGGCACGTCAGTTTCTGAATCAGCGCGGACGTTAAAAACAAAGATGGCCGCGTCGGTACTCGGAATTTCAGAGGAAAAAGATCGCTTGCTATTTGTAATAAATGCAATGGAGAAGTTCCACAAGGAGGGAAAAGGGCAACAACTTGTAATACATCCAGCCTGACGGGTCACCTGCGGCATCACCACCGCTACGATGGTGTGTTATTGTGTTAACTTAGAAGCCTACGACGACGCGAGGAGCTAAGCAAAGCTAGCCCCTTCCATGGCTGTGATGCAACCCTCGGTTGAACGCAGTCACTTATTGCTCCATAGTAGCCAGGTTAATTTGCACCACCAAGGACTGCTTAAAAGCTAGCGGCTTGAGCCCTTGGGTCATTTCTGTCAAACTTCTTTAATTTAGCAAACGACTCGTCAATAGCTGGCTTTGGATTTACAGCAGCTTCTAGCTTCTAGCTTCTAGGTTCTAGCTTCTAGCTTCTAGCTTGTTGCAGGTGACTTGTTGTGGTGGTGATGTGTCCACTCAAAGCCTTTTTTTCAAGGCTCCGCTTTGAAAAAAGAAGAACAAAAAGCTTTGAGCGTCTTAGGTTGGATGTATTATAAGTTGTTGACGGATTGTGAATTTTCATTTGTAAAAATAAATATGGTCACTTTATCAGTCAATACTGTTGTCTTGGCTTTTGTTTCTGTTGTCTGGTTAGGTCACATTTAAGTTGGTGTTAAGTTATTGTCCTGCAAAGTCTTTTTATGTATTATTATTGTATTGTGATATGTTTTGTTTCATGTTGAAAAAGAAAATTTGATAAAAAAAATATATACATTAAGAAAAAAGATTATAATACAATAAATATCGGTTATCGATATCGGTTATCGGCCTGAGGAGCATAAAGTTATCGATATCGGTATCGGTGTCAAAATCAATATCGTGCATCCCTAGTACACACAGTGTTATGTTATTCTCATGTCTGTTACAGCCAACACAACGACATACGCTACTGCATCAACGTTATGATTAACAAAGCAAGGCATTAGTTTTGTTGCATTAACGTTATATTACTATTGCTATCGATAAATCTAGGTGTTCTAAAATCGATTGCTATTGGTAAGACTTGAATAAGTCTCTGGAAAGTCTCGCATAACGCAATGGCGGACTTGCCGGAAGTAAAAAAGCAAATGAGAGCTTCCGATTGGTCATTTCCTTTCTTTCCCTTGAAACCAGTCACGTCACTCTACTTGAGTGCAATGTGGGACTTGTAGTTTTTGAACGATTAGCAGCGGAGAGAAAAAAGCACGACTGAGGTTGTAATCTTCACTCGCACACTGTGCAAGTAATTGATTTTTCCGGTTCGCACACACATATTCTTAGGGGCAAATGTGAGTAAAATGGTCGCACTGTAGAGCCCTGACTGAGGGGGTGCTGCAGTCGTGCCGGTGGCTAGGTCAAATACTGCCAATGTAGCCTTCAGGTGATCTCCGTGGATATAATCAGACATGCTTGTTCGCTTTGTTTACGCTTCTAGGCTACTGGCGCATGCCTGTGACGTAAGCAGTACGCAAGGAGAGCCTTGAGAACCCTTTAGTCATATTTTTATGCAGTTTGACTGTTCAGATGATAGCGCGAAGGTGTATCGTTTCTAGGATTTCCACCCAGGAAGGTGGTTTAACTTTTTTGCGGATTCTCCCCGCAAAAACGCTGTTGCCGTATGGCCCGTATGAACAAAAGGTACGTCAGATTAAATATTTTGCCGGATTCACCCACGAGCGTTTCAGTCTAAACTGCGCCTAAAAGAGCCACAAAAATGACTGTGGTACCATAAAAAGCCACACCATATATACCAGCGTTTCTCAACCTTTTTTTCAGTCATGGCACCCTTCATGTGTTTATAGGTCCCACCCTCTGGCCTCTGAAGTTGCTAACGTCTTTTTTATTTGGGCCTCACAGGGTTAACCTCTTTAAGGCGCTCCCATAGTCCAGCAGACTGTACACAGAGCAGACTCCGCGGAGATCCGCGCGGCTCTTTGAGCTTTCATAGTCGAGCAGATCTCAGCGGACGTCCGCGGTCTATTTCCTACATTTCTCGCACCAGTTTTACTACATTTCCCACAATTCTGTCTGTTCTACTGTACTGGCAGATCAGAGGGAACATTATCAGCGGGAGAGAGAGAGAGGGAGAGGGAGAGAGAGAGAGAGAGAGAGAGAGAGACAGAGACAGAGACAGAGACAGAGACAGAGACAGAGACAGAGACAGAGAGAGAGAGAGAGAGCGCGTGCTTCACGGGCTCATCAGGGGAGGAAACTAACTTTTTGGCTTACCAGCCAACTGGCGAGTATCTGATTTTTTTTACCAGCCAAACAGATTTTTTACCAGACAAAAAAAATCGCTAATTGTGATAATTACTTCTTTGTACGTCTTCGTCTAAATTGATTTTCAATCATAGTAAATTAATCACACTGTCTCTACTCTTCAAAATATTACATCATTAAATCACATATTAACATGAAAGAGGGAACTATACTGGACTGGGTTGGGCTGAACTGGGCAGTGAAAGATGCTGGGTTGGTCTAGGTTATACTGAATGATGAATTGAAAATGAATTGAAAATGGGGGACCCTGATGTAAACAAGACGAAAGTCTTTCTCTGGTCTGCATCCCCTTAACAATTGCATGTATTGAGCCGTACTGTACTGTACCCATTCTGCAATCTGTTAAATAAAGTTTTCATTCATTCATCACAGCTCAACTACTAGGAATGTGTGTCTGACTCTTAAGTGCAGGAAATATTCATCAGAAAGGGGGGACATGATGGAGGGAATGGAAAGAGCAGGTTTGACAGGAGCATGGTTGAAGGGCATATTGGAGTGTGGAGGAAGTGGACAAGGCATTATTAAGCAAACAGGACTGAATGAATGAATGAATGAAAACTTTATTTAACAGATTGCAGAATGGGTACAATACAGTACGGCTCAATACATACAATTGTTAAGGGGATGCAGACCTGAGAAAGACTTTTGTCTTGTTTCCATCAGGGTCCCCCATTTTCAATTCATATAGAATTGAAATGGGGGACCCTGATGTAAACAAGACGAAAGTCCTTCTCTGGTCTGCATCCCCTTAACAATTGTGTGTATTGAGCTGTACTGTATTGTACCCATTCTGCAATCTGTTAATAAAGTTTTCAATCAATCAATCAATACTGGTTTAGGTTGGACTGAGTTGGGCAGTGAAAGAACCAAGCATTTCACTGTAATGTAATAGCTAAATAAAACAACTTGAACTTGACTTGTTACATTTGCACTCTGGTTGTATGCCAAATGTATTCTGGTTGTACTGTACTTGTGCTGTAAGATGACAATACATTGGAACCGAATCGACAACGCTAGGGGTTCAGCAGGTGTATTCTGAATGCCAAGTATGACAACATCACCGTTGTGAAGGGCATATGGGCGAGTGGTGATATGGCATATGGGGGGAAACCCGGTAATAATAAAATGTCACTCGGCTGCATTTAAGCAACGCCGCTCAGTATAGTCGTCCACTATGTTGAATGCGCGTTATGGTAGCTTGTTACATGCTAGGTAGCTAGCCGGCTAATGCTGGTTGACTTGTCATTCTCATCCGACTCGAAGGAGACGCGTCGCGTGCTGTTGTTCGCCCCCATGTCAGACCGCACTGATATCCGAAAGCGACGACTCTACATGCAATTATTTTCATCCACTGATGTGTTTTTGTAAGTTTGTCTACGTTGTCAAGCCGGCTGCCGGTGGCAGGAGTTTGTAGGTCTGCGCGCAGTGGTCTGTCCACTTCCCCTAGATGGGCGGCATCTTCTAGAAAATGAGTGTTCATTGGAGGAGCTTAGAGCGCATCTGTACAACGATGATGTTCATTGGTTATGGTCTGATTATTATGTGGCGCAAATGGGAGGAATCAAGGGGGGAGTCAGAGTTCGGTTTGTGCCAGTGAGCGAATCAGCAGATTGCAGAATGATTTTTTTGTTTTGTTTTGTAATTACTAGTACTCGCCAGACTGGCGAGTGCTCTTCATGAATTACTCGCCAAACGTAAAAAATACTCGCAATTGGCGAGTAAAGTGGCCTAATTTCCTCCCCTGGGGCTCATCTCTCTCCTCGCGCCACCAATCGCTCGCGCAGTGTCACATTTAATGCAGTTCGATGTCAACCAAAACGCCGAGCAGCGTTTTGTGTGACACCAAGTCAGCGGCGCGGATGTCCGCGCCTCAGAAAATAGGAGCGTCGCACCTGTGGGTCTGCTGTCCGCTGAGATCAAAGCTCAAGAGTCCGCGCGGACCTCCGCGGAGTCTGCTCTGTGTACAGTCTGCTGGACTATGGGAGCGCCTTAAGCCTGAGCGGTAGGTAGGTATTTATTTAGACAACAAACATATACAGATCACATGAGTATTTGCTTTGTCAGGGGCAGAAACAAAAAGCAGAGACTTATTTCCATCGTTGTCCCTGGAGTCAAGGATGCTTGATTCATACACACACAACTCATTACAGTAATATTTCACAATCATTACATTACAGTAATATTTCACAATCATTACATTTGATAGTAATAATGGCACACAATCATTAATTAATACAAACATGCGCATTTGTTGAAACATGTTTAACTATCCTCGAGACATAAAGTATGTGTATTCCCGCTGCCGTGTTTAGCGCGGAGCACCCTGAGGGGAGGGGGGTGAGGGGTGGGAGGGAGGAAGGAAAGAACTGGCAGCAGTGGCCAAAATGCTTCCAAAAATTCCCCAATTTGGTTTAAACGCGATTTATCACATCCTTAATCTCCTGCGTGATCCCCAGCATGGCCTTTGATCTCGATTGTTTGTTCGGTACTGGACCACAAATGACATCACACCATGAATCCATCTCTACAGAATGTATGAATTAATTTTGCGTTTTCTTTTCAAATGTAGCCAAGAGTAAAGAACCTAACCTTTACTACACTACTAGTTATACACTATAGGCTACACTACTAGGTCTACACTATAGGCTACTCTACTAGGTCTACACTATAGGCTGCCGCTACACTATAGGCTACTCTACTAGGTATACACTATAGGTCTACTCTACACTAGGGGTGGGACGATACATCGATCCAGATCGATATATGGATCTATTATCAATAATCAAATAGGAACGATGCAACGTTAAAAGATCGATTCATATTGCGATACTCTTATTTTGAAAATCCGGCGAGTCGTATCTGCCCAGTAGCATGTGAAACTCTGTGTAGACATTACAGCAGAGCAGGGCTAAAGAGACGCCTATTTTGCGACCCGATATAAGTCTGTGCAGTTTTTTCCCTGCAACGGGTCAAATGCATCTAACATGCTTTGCATCGTCGCCATTTCTTTATGCCCATGTCGCGCTAAATAGCTAAATTAACGTTACGTTAGCTGCTTACGCTAACTAAGCTAAGCAGCTAACCCTGAGAGAGAACAGGAGAGAGGGGAGGGGACTGGGGAAGGAGGAGGAGGGTGTGTGTGTGTGTGTGTGCGTGCGTTAGGGATGGGTACCTTTCACATTTGAACCGATACGGTACCGGTACCTGTGAATCGATACCGGTACCCAACGGTACCTTTTTTCGGTACTTTAGTCTCAAAATGTTATTTACCTACCTCAGTCGTAAAAAAAATCAAAACTTCAAATAACTACAATTTCGACCGTTTTCGGCTTGCCATTGCTCCAACTGCTTTGTTGTTGAATCAAGTCAAATCCTAGGTAAGCATATATTGTGCGTGTGAACGTTGACATGAAAAAAAATAAGTAATTTTTTTTTTTTAAATAAAAAAAAACTGTATCTCACTTGAATCTATACTCAGACGTGTTTCGGTTCGGTACCTTAAAAGTACCAAAAGTCACAATTCTGTACCCATCCCTAGCGTGCGTGTGTGTGTTTGAGAAGACCAGAAGTCAGGAGTATTGTTATATTGATAGTATTTACTGAGGATGGACAGATAATGTTGATATTTAAACATGAATACATAATAAATGTATTCATGATTGTAACTGAGGGGTACAATTCCCTGACTGTATTAAATAAGTATGGTATCATTAAACCACTACTGTCTTATGTACATTACTACTGGCCATACAGTACACAGGTATATTAGATGAACACTTCCACAATGACACGGTTCCACACAAATCTTGGTTAGAATAATATTTATTAGCAGCAATAATAGTAGATTACATTACTTTACTTAGAGTCGCGCTTGTAAGGCGAAGAATGTGCGTGAGTAAATCAAGGGCGTAAGTCCATTATAATATTACGCAGGAGATAATGAATACCACCTGTATCCTAGGAATTATATCTATGGTACACTAGTAGGGCAGCGGGAGATACTAGTAGGGTCCCTCCGGTTGTAGGCCAGCAAGGGGAGAGGATTTGTCGGTAGCAAAGTCTGGGTCAACGAAGAATAGGGAGACTCCAGGTACAGGAGATCTCTTGATCCGCAGACGAATAACAGCTATTCTCCGGCATGCAGCTCCGCATGGAAGAAAGCTAGCCAGCCTCAGGCGTCTTAGAGGCGGGCTCGACGTTGCTCCTCACAGGGTAAATCCCACACAATTGTGGGTGTAGACGATTCTCCGCTCCATCAGCTACAGGACCAAAGCAAATATAATCCAGCCGAAAAGGGCTATGTAGTCGTCGGGTAGGTTATCCAGTGTACATGTCCACACGGTCTTCGTCTAGGGCTCCTCGGATGAAGGCGCCAGGTTAAGCTGCCCAGCCTGGATAAGCACACTAGCTGGTACGATGAAACGTTGGTAATGCTGGTCACTGTAGAACGGTAGCCGCACGATACACTATACATAAATAGACTATTACTGAATTAATAGAATAGGTCGAACTCGACGGTACAGCGTTAAACTCTGATACTTCGGCTATCAATTCGCACGCGGTCTCAATGCTCTATTTGGGGCCAAACGGGCCCTACTTCACCGCACGTTGTATCGTGGGTGAGGCTTCACTTGGGTAACTCGAACTACTTCTGTATTCACCTGCGCCATATTTATACGTTAGGTGAACAAACTAGTACCAGCCTTATTCCTGTCTCGTATTCTTGCGCAGAGCCGTTCATGTCCAGGCATGTCTTTGGCGGTGACTTTGAACTAGACCTTGGGGGTATGGGGACCGCTGTCCAATAGGAGAACGAAATATTATGGTCTGTACTAGGTAAAAGGGATATTCCGTGTATATGTACAAAGAATACACAAGGGATATCAGACGATATACAAATATTATGCAATATATATCAATTAGTAAATATATATATTCGGTTTATATATCTGATCCTTCGTAACAATGATCATCATGCAACATAAAACAATTGTAGGAACAGTTTGGGAGAGGGAGGGGTTTTAGGTTGCGTGTTCCAAAACATTTTACTTAAAGTTTAAAGCTCAATATATAAAAACGTGCCACTTTACAGTGACAGGGTTCCCACGCTTGCCTTGAATTTTTTTTCCATACTGATTTTCCAGGTACCATATTAAGTGATGATCTATAGGCCCCTGAAGTTTTCCGCCCTCATCCGCGCCCCCCTCCCCCTCACACACACAACCCCCTAGGACACCCGACTACTTACTTGATTTAAACGATGTGCCAGTCAAGTCTACATTGTAAATGCTTAGAGATTATGTCTTATTGATAATATCAATGCATGAAATAATGCAACAAGCTGTAGATGAACAACAATTTATTGAACTGGAACACATGAGCACTGGGATTGATATATGTTCTCTCTTCCACTCCTCTCCTATCTCATCCTGTCCTCTTCTCTCCACACCTCCGCTCCCGTCTTCTCTTCCTACTCTTCTCAACTCCTCTCCACTGTTCTCCCTTTTCCTCTGTCATCCTCCTCTTCCATCTTCGCGGCCTCTTCTCTTCCTGGCTAACTGGCTCGTTATGAGAGCTGACGTTGGCTAGCTACTGTACCCGGCGCTGGCTAACTGGCTATCGTTATGAGAGCTAACGTTAGTAGCTACTGTACCTGGTGCTGGCTAACTGGCTCGTTATGAGAGCTAACGTTGGCTAGCTACTGTACCTGGTGCTGGCTAACTGGCTCATTATGAGAGCTAACGTTGGCTAGCTACTGTACCTGGCGCTGGCTAACTGGCTCGTTATGAGAGCCAACGTTGGCTAGCTACTGTACCTGGCGCTGGCTAACTAGCTCGTTATGAGAGCTAACGTTGGCTAGCTACTGTACCTGGCGCTGGCTAACTGGCTCGTTATGAGAGCTAACGTTGGCTAGCTACTGTACCTGGCGCTGGCTAACTGGCTCGTTATGAGAGCTAACGTTGGTAGCTACTGTACCTGGCGCTGGCTAACTGCCTCGTTATGAGAGCTAAAGTTGGTAGCTACTGTACCTGGCGCTGGCTAACTGGCTCGTTATGAGAGCTAACGTTGGCTAGCTACTGTACCTGGCGCTGGCTAACTGGCTCATTATGAGAGCTAACGTTGGCTAGCTACTGTACCTGGCGCTGGCTAACTGGCTCGTTATGAGAGCTAACGTTGGTAGCTACTGTACCTGGCGCTGGCTAACTGCCTCGTTATGAGAGCTAACGTTGGTAGCTACTGTACCTGGTGCTGGCTAACTGGCTCGTTATGAGAGATAACATTGGCTAGCTACTGTACCTGGCTAACTGGCTCGTTATGAGAGCTAACGTTGGCTAGCTACTGTACCTGGCGCTGGCTAACTGGCTCGTTATGAGAGCTAACGTTGGCTAGCTAGTTTTTTTTTTTTTTTTTTTGATTTTTCTCCCATCCCACCCTTCCTGGTTGTTGCGCACTTTCCCCTACTGTTGGTCCGAGAGACGGGAGACTGTCACATGCTTTCCTCCGACGCATGTGCAGCCAGCCGGCAGCCAGCCTGGCCGCGCAGATTCTCACTGGGAGAGTGTAACGTGTGGGAGGCCGCACTACCTCTCTCCAGATCCTACCCTCGCTGAGCAGGCGCCCCGACCGAACCCACCCAGGACCCACCCGCCAGCTTTCCCACCCTCTAATACTGCCAATTCTCCACTTGCACAACCTGAAAGTAGGCACTTCCGGCTGACTTCCGGTTGCGAATGGTACTTCCTGTCCCATCCAAATACATTGGTTTTAGCTACTTTTCTCCCCTTATTTAAACAACTTTGTCGTCACAGAGAGGCAATGAAACGCTTGTATTATTATAGTATAGAATGTATTTAATAAGCAAACGTTTGTCAGCAGGGTTTTTGGGCTGTATTTCATGTAAAAACGTTCACTGTTAGTTTACTTGCTCACGCTAATTAAGGCTAATGCTGGCTAACAGAAGCTAGCGCAAGAAACGCCGCCGCAAAGTGTTGTTTATAGTGCATTTCTTGCCACCTTATAGCATTTGTACATTTGTATGACAGTCTATAATGCTCCTGTGAGGTTTTTCCGGACGTTTTGGTAATGATTTTCACTATAAAATCATATTTCTAAATGACAGGAAGTTGATGAAAACTGGCCGGAATAGCTTTGAGCTAACGATCTTTGCCGATGCATTCCATTCTAAGCGTAACGTTAGTTGTTCAAAACATTACCCGTCTATATAATTTGTTCCTCAACATTAGCTTCTAACTGTAGCAGGCTGCAGCTTGCTGGCTAACGTTAGCTTCTAACTGTAGCAGGCTGCAGCTTGCTGGCTAATGTTAGCTTCTAACTGTAGCAAGCTGCAGCTTGCTGGCTAACGTTAGCTTCTAACTGTAGCAGGCTGCAGTTAGTTTACAAAACATTACCCGTCTATATAACATTGAGGAACAAATTATATAGACAGGTAATGTTTTGAACAACTAACGTTACGTTTAGAATGGAATGCATCGGCAAAGATCGTTACCTCAAAGCTATTCCGGCCAGTTTTCATCAACTTCCTGTCATTTAGAAATATGATTTTATAGTGAAAATTAGGGGTGGACGGTATGGTCTAAAATTTATATCACGGTATAATTTGAAGCATAGACGGTAACGGTATATATCACGGTATCAGTGTTTCCGTTAGAATAATTTTTTTTGCCTGATAGGCAGGCTATATAAAGAATGACATCCTCAAGGCATGTAGATTTATAATATTTTAACTTAAAACTAGCCTACTTTTGCGTATAAAGTCATTATATTCCAAATAAAATAAGTCCCGAGTCGAGACTCCGTGCTGCTCCCATTGCAAACAGCGGGGCTGGATTTTGCTAGAAGCATATGTAGCTGCAGAGCCGCAGAGCCAGTGGCTCTTTCAGGTCGTTCAGCCGTTTGGTGGGGGGGCGCTGTTGAGCGGGCCTGTGACCAGACCTGAAAGAGCCACTGGCTCTGCGGCTGCATGCTATTTCGCAAATCCACTGCTGCAGCAGCCGTCCTCCCGTCGTTATCATAACACTACACACATATCATAATGTTTACAGCAAACTGTAGTTGATCACCAGGTATGTTTTATTAACGTAGAATAATTCATATAAGAAAAACGATAGGCAAGATCTCTTACCTTTCTCCACTGGTTAAAAATGCCAGGAACTGAAATTGAAACTTGCTGTGCGCCGCGGTGATATGTGTTTATTATGAAATGACAATTGCGTGTTGACACGCCCAGTGCGCCCACTGCGCGAAGCCTCCTAAATAACTTTTTCCAGTTTGCACATATCTATTATCTATGACTAATTCGATCTATTTTTAGGGGCAAATGCGATTGAAATAGTCGCGCTGTGGTTACATGACGTCATTGCTATTTTAGAGCTGCCCTACCGGTTACACGGTATAGTCAAAATCCATACCGTAGAGCAAATTCATACCGTTTATACCGTATACCGTTTATACCGTCCACCCCTAGTGAAAATCATTACCAAAACGTCCGGAAAAACCTCACGGGAGCATTATAGACTGTCATACAAATGTACAAATGCTATAAGGTGGCAAGAAATGCACTATAAACAATACTTTGCGGCATCGTTTCTTGCGCTAGCTTCTGTTAGCCAGCATTAGCCTTAATTAGCGTGAGCAAGTAAACTAACAGTGAATGTTTTTACATGAAATACAGCCCAAAAACCTGCTGACAAACGTTTGCTTATTAAATACATTCTATACTATAATAATACAAACGTTTCATTGCCTCTCTGTGACGACAAAGTTGTTTAAATAAGGGGAGAAAAGTAGCTAAAACCAATGTATTTGGATGGGACAGGAAGTACCATTCGCAACCGGAAGTCAGCCGGAAGTGCCTACTTTCAGGTTGTGCAAGTGGAGAATTGTATTAGTGTGAACGGCCAGCCAAGCTGGTGACAACGCCGGGAGCTGGATTTGAACACGCGAATCCAGCATCTCCGGCGTTGGTGACGAACGCAATCTTGGCTAGCTAGTTAGCAAGATTGCACTGCTTACTAACTAACGTTGATAAACCCAGGTTTACCACACAGTTAAAACACAGCTACTTACATTTGAGGATAAACTTGCATAAGAAGTTTCACTAAAGTTTCACTGTAGATGCCAAGGCTCCCTTGGCTCACCAAGTTGCTTGCATCAAATTCCAACATCCAATATACCATATAGGATGCCAAGAGCATGCTCTACAACAGGGGTCCCCAACCTTTTTTGAACCAAGATCTACTTTTAAATTTACCACCTAGCCGAGAGCTACCAGCCAAAATTGTATATTGTAAGCCAGGGGTCGGCAATTAGGTTTGGCCGCGGGCCAGATTTTCCCCAAGCCGTTGCTTGGCGGGCCAGGATTTGATTTGATTTGATTTGATTTGAAGTCTTTATTTCGAACATGCAATGAATACAACAAACAATAACAAAAAAGAAAAACAACTCAATCTGCATGTTCGAAAAGGAGTAGGAAGAAGTATACACTTATTTAATCCTACCCCTTTTCCACTACTCAAATGAGTGTACTATTTTAAACATAAAAAAGAAAAGAAAAGAAAAGAAAAGAAAAAAAAAATATATATATATATATATATATATGCAAAACAAAAAACAAAAACTATATATGTATAAAATAAAATAAAATAGAAACAAAATAAAAATGTAAACACCTGTGAATATCAAGTCCCTTCTTCATCCCTGTACCTTGTGAACATAATTTCCTTATACATCAGTTTGAATTGTCTCATGTTTGGACATTGCTTTAACACCACATTAAGACTGTTCCACAGTTTCACTCCACATATTGAGATGCAGTGTTTTCTCATGGTAGTGCGTACGTTTAGCACCTTTAAATTGTGTTCTCCCCTCAGATTATAACCCCCCTCCCTATCAAAGAACAATTCTTGAATGTTTCTTGGAAGTGCATGACTTTTTGCTTTATACATTAATTGTGCCGTTTTAAATTCCACAAGATCATTTAACTTCAATGTCTTTGACTCCAGAAACAATATGTTAGTGTGATCACGATAACCTGCAATGTGAACTATCCTTATGGCCCTTTTTTGGAGTATAAAAAGTGGTTGTAGTGTAGACTTATAATTGTTTCCCCAGACTTCAGCACAGTAATTTAAATATGGTAAAACTAGTGAACAGTAGAGAATGTAGAGTGATTTTCTATCCAGGATGTGCTTTACTTTACTCATGACTGAAATGCTTCGTGAGAGTTTAGATTGGACATGTTTTATGTGAGGTTTCCAACAGATTTTATGGTCTATTATTACACCTAGGAATTTATTTTCATAAACTCTTTCAATAATCACATCATTTATTTTAACTTGTACCTGAGTATCCAATCTACAGTTTCCAAACAACATAATTTTAGTTTTGCTCAAGTTCAATGATAATTTGTTTCTATCAAACCATTCCTTCAATTTCTTCATTTCAGATGTGATGACCTCTAAAACAATCAAAAACAATGGCTAATTTAATATACTGATATTGAAAAAAGACAAACGTTTTTCTCTGGTCTGCATCCCCCCAACAACCGCGTGTACTGCGCCGCACTGCAATCCTCAATCCGCCAAACAAAGTTCTCACTCATCCATTCATTCATGAACAGCTCTCAGCTGTTGCTGATCACCGCGGCGCCGGCGGGTGATGAACAGATCAGAATGCATGAAAACACGACTCACCATACCTCCTTGTTTGTTGTTAAGTCCTCCAAAATCCCTGCTAATGTTTGAAACATGTCATATCCACTCGCCGCCCTCCAATTCCAGATTGGCGTTGAATGCAGCTACTGTATCTGCCAACTTGCCTCGTTGTTGTTGTTGTTGTTGTCGCCACATATTATGCAGAGAGGACGTCGGCTCGGCACGCAAGAATCACCGACCTGTTGCGATAAACTCGTATTTTAAGTATGGCTCCTGTTTATTAAAAGAAGCGTTATATTTCCCCGTTGCTATCCAAAGATGTTTGTTTTGTTTTCTTCAACTCGCTCGAGAGTCTCATCTCGAACGCGGAAGTGAAAGTGCGTTAGGGAAATAGACACGGGGCCCGGTGGGACTATTCCATTGGTTCTCCCAGTCCACCTGACCATTTCTAGCATTTCAATTGGCTATAGTGACAGACATGCTTTTGATGACTGCCGGTAGATAGATACAGCTTCACAATAAAAGACACCCTGGCGTCCCGAGTGAATATTTCCCGCGCGTCAGATAAATATCATATTCTCAAAATAATCTGACTGGCCAGAAATTATTGCTGGCGGGCCAATGTTGGCCCGCGGGCCGCCTATTGCCGATCCCTGTTGTAAGCCGTCATTTGAGGCTTTATAAAAGCAGCATAATGAACACAAATCTGTCAGTGCCGAGTCCGACCTCATCTTAAATAACAAACAGCATTGCTTGTTGTAGTTAACAAGGAGAGGCAGAGTTGATTTTGCAAAAAAAAATATTATTATTATTATTATTATTTTTTTTTTTTTATCTAATTTTATTAATCGAGATCTACTTGAAACCAGCCCGCGGTCTACCTGTCGATCGCGATCGACTGGTTGGGCACCACTGCTCTACAACATGGGATCATCCATTTCTATCTACAGTAAAAGCGGTTCACATGTAAAGGGTTTTTATAAACTCATGTTAATTCTGTGCTCAATAGTTAAATTTTATTACACATCATCCAATAAAATTTTCCAGGACAACTGTTTCTATTTCCATGTAATTGGTCACTTTTGCTCAGTTTCCATGCCTTTCCATACCTGGAAAATGAAAAAATGAATCCCATGTTTTCAATGTTTTCCAGGTACCGTGGGAACCCTGAGTGAACAGGAGGTCTATTTGTATTAAAAACAATAGATTGTTAGGGCGGTCAGGTGGCGTAACGGAGATTGCGTTCGTCACCAACCCCGGAGCGGCTGGATTCGCCTGTTCGAATCCAGCTCACAGCTCCGGGGTTGTCACCAGCTTGGCTGGCCGTTCACACTAATACAATTGGCAGTAGGGCTGCAACTAATGACTAATTTGGTAGTCGACTAATCTGCCGATTATTTTTTCGATTAGTCGACTAGCCCCCGTTAATTTCGAACCCTGGAATACACCTCCCTATAGGCTACACTACTAGGTCTACACTATAGGCAGGGCTGTACAGTGCGACATATATATTGCACGTGCTACAGCAACAGCGGTCTGTGCGATGAATGGATTTACTTCAGTAGCACTGGTGCAATAGGCATTCGGTTCATATTGATACTTTATTTTGAAAATCCTGTCACAGGTCTCATTTCCGCCTAAGCGCAGCTCCAGTCATAATATCTGGGCTCCGGCAGCTAGCAACGGTCAGGTTCATATGATACTCTTATTTTGAAAAAACCCATAGCAACTCCGCAATGTCACATCCGCCCCAGTCCCAGACCGTGCTCCTGCCTTCTGCTCTCAGCCGAGCGGGGCTGCACAGCAGTGCGGCCAATTTGCGATCCGAAATAAGTCTGTGGTGTTTTTTTTTCTCACAACGGGATCAAATGCATCTAACACGCTTTGCATCGTCACCATTCCTTTATGCCCACATTGCCCGAAATGAACGTTACATTAGCATAAGCTAACAAGCTAATCCTGATCAGAGGCAGAGCCATAGAGACAGTGTGGACTGGGGAAAGGGTGTGTGTCGAGAGGAGTGGAAGTTTGAAGACAGACTAGACTACAATATGATGCAGGGGTGGTGAGTTGAAACAGTGTGTGAATGAATGAAAACTTTATTTAACAGATTGCAGAATGGGTACAATACAGTACGGCTCAATACACACAATTGTTAAGGGGATGCAGACCAGAGAAAGACTTTCGTCTTGTTTACATCAGGGTCCCCCATTGTGTGTGTGTGTGTGTGTGTCCCAAGTAACCGACCCCACTTCTATGTTTCAATAAATTATTTGCATTTAAAACTATTAACGCTGACTCATTCCTTCAGTCCACTCAAAATTATGCTAATATTCCTTATGTTGTTTATGATATTAATTGAAAATAGCATATGAGAGTATTATAGTAATAATAATAACACATATACTAAAAAGCAATTTATAATTTTTGGCTGGTAAAAAAATCTGCCTAATGGCTGGTAAGTCAAAAAGTTAAGTTTCTTCCCTGACTGCAACTAAATAACACAAATACAATAGGCACATTTGTGACTGTTACAAATATAACACGTTTTATACTTGTGCTACAAGATTTTGGCCAGTGCTACAAAACTATCAACCTCTGTAGCACCAGTGCTATGTGCAAAAAAAGTTAACGTACAGCCCTGCTTATAGGCTAGTAAGGCTACACTAAGGTCTACACTATAGGCTATAGTGTTGTCACGATACTGGAATTTCGACTTCGATACGATACCTTGAAAAGTATCGATACTTCGATACCATTTCGATACCAAAAAAAAATTAAAATAAAAAAAAATATATATATATATATATATTTTTTTTAAACAAATTTAGCTTTTGTTGCTGGTTGATTATCCTCAGCTTCTCTGTTATATTTATCTTCTCTTATAGTACCACTTTTAAAACCCTTTGTTTATCTTTAGATCACACATTTAAAAATAACTGTTCATCTCACTTCAATCATTTTAATTGCAGATGCAGAACATGGTATTTTCCCAAGCAGACAGATGTAAACACTGTAAATGGCTGCTTTTTTTATAATGTAATCTATAAAATCTGTAATCAGCAGACCCTCGTTGCTACGACTCTGTGTTTTGTTGTGTTTTTCCAGACAAAGAGATTCAGGTTCATCTTTAACTGAAACTAGATGAGTATTTATGTTCAGCCTGTTAGGTAATAAAGACAGAAACAGTGCAGCAGCATTAGGGTACAATGATGGCGTCTGCAGCACACAAGGCCCAGTCTGGTTATGAAACCACTGCAAGCGGCTGGTATGCAGAATAAAACATTACATTGTGCAATGTCGTCATCTCAAATGGGAGCCTATTGATCAAGCGGGTGACATTAAAGTTCAAAGGACCTTCTGATTTAACAAACCTGTTTTGTGTTTCTTCATCTCAGTTTCAGCATCAAAACATTCAGTAGTTTCACGGTGAAGAATCTGGCGATCAGTCTCTCCTCTAGTTCATCCTCCTCCACGGTGCTCCACCTTAGTCCGTTCAAATACTTCAAATATATCTTCTGTAGCTGCAGTTAGTCCATTCATTACACGATGGCTGCATTATAGTTCTAGATATGATCAGAGAATTAGATTAGCATGAGTTTATTAGCCATAGTTCTAGATATTATCAGAGTATTAGATTAGCATTAGCTTATTAGCCATAGACAACGAGGTGAAGCTCCACTGCTCCAGCCTCCAGTACACAAAGAGCGCGAGCCTGACGTCATTTCCGCTGGGGCGGGGACTGCCTCAAAGCTCTATAAGACCACCGCAACACTTCCGGGATTGTGAAATCAGGGAGGAGATTGCGGGGGGAGCATATGAATGAATGTGGACGAGAGCCGTGATGTAAGTTGTTGCCGATACGGCTGTGGGGGTGCTAGAGACATGATCGAATAGACGTTTATGCGCCTCAGTCTCCTGAACACGGAGTGACCCATTTCTAATCGATCAGAACTAAATCGGCAGAGAAAAAGCCCATTTTAAAGCACCTATTCCGCATGCACATGCGCATAGGTGTGTGAATCAACTCAGACTACCATTGACCTCATTCTGACCTCCGACAAGTCCAAGATCTCAAATAAAGGGGTTATAGCATGTGGGTTAAGTGATCATTATATGATATTCTGTACCCGAAAAAAACTAAAACAAAAGGCTGGCTGCCACAAAACAGTCACATCTAGAGACCTCAAAACCTACTCTAGCGAGGCCTTCAACCTTGAACTGGAGAGTCTGGACTGGTCAGATGAACTCAATGGTACACTGGTTGACGAAACATGGCTTGGTTTCAAAACCAAATTCTCAGCAATACTAAACGACATGGCCCCCCTAAGAACCACCAGGGTAAAAAATCGCGCTGAGCCGTGGATGCACTCCGAAATACTGGCCGCTATGAAAACCAGAGACAAAAAATGCTCTGAGTTTCGTAAAAGTCAGTCAAAGCTTACTAAAAGCACGAGCAGTGAACTCCAAGCCCACGTGACTGAACTCAAACTAGAAAGAAACAGACTAAGAAACGACGTAAACTCCATGATCAAAACTGCAAAAAAGAATTTCATCAATGACAAAACTGAGGAAAACAAAAACAAACCACGTGAACTTTGGAAATTACTCAATAATCAACTAGGATGCAGTAAAAAACTTAAAACCAGATTCTCAAACATAAACATAAAAACGGACAACACGCTCATCACAGACAAGCTGGATGTAGCCAATTACTTAAACATTTTCTTCACAAACATAGCCACAACACTGGTAAACAAACTACCCTCCCACTCAGGGCTTTATGGGGTAGAACACATAGTAGCTTACTACAAAAACCTAGGGGTCCGCAAGGACGACTTCAAGCTGGAAATGGTAACAACAGATGAGGTACTCAATAAACTGAGCGCCCTCCAACCTAACAAGGCCACTGGCCATGACAACATCCCCTCCAAATTCCTCAGAGACTCAGCAGCCGCCATCACACCAATCATCACACACATAATAAACCTCTCCATAAAACAGGGACACGTCCCCAAGGACTTCAAAATTGCGAGGGTGACCCCTCTGCACAAAAAGGGCAGCAAATTAGACCCAGGCAACTACCGCCCTGTTTCTATTCTCACCTCCATCTCGAAAGTCATGGAAAAAATAGTCTACGAACAGGTCGAAAAGTACCTAGCGGAAAAAAATCTAATCTACGAATTCCAATCTGGCTTCAGAACATCCCACTCCACTGACACATGCCTTCTCTATTTGAATGACCACATCAAACAAGAGGTGGACGCAGGCAAATACTGCGGCATGGTCATGCTGGACCTACAAAAGACCTTTGACACGGTCAATCACTCCATTCTGATTGACAAGCTAAAAGCAATTGGTTTTGATAGTCTATCAGTGAGCTGGATGCAATCCTACCTTGAGGGGAGGGAACAGATGGTGGAGGTAAACGGTACCCTATCCCCCCCCCTCACAGTGAGCTGTGGTGTTCCACAAGGAAGCATACTAGGACCGCTACTGTTCCTAATTTATGCAAATGACATGTCGTCAGCTTGTGACTGCAACTTGTTCCTGTTTGCGGACGACTCAGCCCTGCTGGTCTCTGACAAGAACAAGTTACAGGTTGAAAAAACCCTCAGCTCGGAACTAGGCAGAATCTGCATATGGCTCGCTGATAACAAACTATCATTACACATGGGCAAAACAGAGTCCATTCTCTTCGGTTCAAATAACAAACTCAGCAAGACCGACGGCTTCTCAGTTACAGTGGGTGACAATATTGTCACAAGGAAAGATGAAATTACCTACCTGGGTTCCATCCTAGAGGCTAATCTCTCCTGTGACAAAATGGCATCCAATGTAATAAAAAAAGTCAACCAACGAACTCGATTCTTGTACCGGATCTCCTCTCTGGTAAACAAGAACACCCTGAAGACTCTGGCAGGAGCACTCATTCAGGGGTACTACGACTATGCTTGCACCTCATGGTACCAAAGCACCTCAAAGGCGCTAAAAACAAAATTACAAACATCTCAAAACAAACTGGTCAGACTACTGCTTGACCTTACTCCTAGAACCCACCTCACCCCTGCCCACTTTGACAACCTAGGATGGCTTAGAGTAGACGACAGAGTACAACAACTTGCAATGGGCCTGGTCTACAAGATACACTACACGACCAAGGTACCCATGTACATGTCAAAATACTTCCCAAAGGTCAGTGAATACCACGATCACAACACCAGAGGGAGCTCCACAAATCATGTTAAACCCAGATTCGGCTCAAATAAGGGACTAAACACGTTTTGCAATTATGCCACATCAATGTGGAACGCCCTACCCAAAGCTGTAAAGGAATGTGGATCACTACCCACTTTCAAAACCTCTCTCAAGGGACACCTACGGGAGACTGCAATTCAACACTGGCCCCTGTAAATATCCTAACCCAACCCCCTCCAATGTACAGTCATTTACCTAGTATGGTTTTGTCAATAGTTCAATGTACAATTGTGTTTGTTTGTACAGTGTCTCCCCCCCCCCCCCCCCTCAATGTACAGTGTTACTTGTTTATACAGTGTGCCCCCCGCCCCCCCCCCCCCCCCCCAACCACCTCCAATGTAAATTACCCAGTATGGTTGTCAATATCCCAATGTACCCAACCCCCCCCACCCAACCTCCTCCAATGTACAGTTTCTACGTCAAATGTATATACTCCCTTTTCTTGACTCCTTCTGTATCACAAACAGTACTGTATTTGCAAATCTGGTATGTCATAAATGTATAGATGTAGCAGTACTGACTATCTGTATGTCATGTATGTCATATATGTCTATATGAATTGAAAATGGGGGACCCTGATGGAAACAAGACAAACGTCTTTCTCAGGTCTGCATCCCCTTAACAATTGTATGTATTGAGCCGTACTGTATTGTACCCATTCTGCAATCTGTTAAATAAAGTTTTCATTCATTCATTCATTCAGAGTGCCCATGGAGTCTGGACGACGCAAGATGACGCACGAATGAATGTGGACTGTTCCATCAGAGGGCGGAGCTTCGGTGGTAATATGAGTGGCTACAGACCGCTGCACTTAAATATAAACATTAGTCTACCTGGAGACTCAATGAGGTAATTGTAGATGTCGCCATAAGACGCGTCTGGCCATTTAGTGGGATAATTCTTTCATTATCCTGTTCAGCTGAAAGGACACTGGCCACCGAAGCTCGCCCCTCTGATGGACATTCATTCGTGCGTCATCTCGCGTCGTCCAGACTCCATGGGCACTCTGCGCATGTGCATGCGGAATAGGTGCTTTAAAATGGGCTTTTTCTCTGCCGATTTAGTTCTGATCGATTAGGAATGGGTCACGCCGTGTTCAGGAGACTGAGGCGCATAAACGTCTATTCGATCATGTCTCTAGCACCCCCACAGCCGTATCGGCAACCACTTACATCACGGCTCTCGTCCACATTCATTCATATGCTCCCCCGCAATCTCCTCCCTGATTTCAATGTAACGCGGAAGTATAGTGGTCTATAAAGCAATAGGGTATATCTGCAGAGCCACAGAGCCCAACGTCTGGGCGGGGCTTCGTGGCGTGGACGGGTTTGACGCGGGGCTTCGTGGCGTGGACAAGTATTGTGGCCTGGACAAGTATTTGTTGGAGTGCGCATGCGGATGAGGGGGGGGGGGGGATCTCTCTCTCGCTCGCTCTCTCTCTCGTTTACAAGTATTTGTTGGAGTGCGCATGAGGATGAGGGGGGGGGGCTCTCTCGACTCTCGCATATAGTAATAATAGAGTATATACATAAACTGTACATTGGAAGAGGTCTGACTACAAATATACAGCACTGTTGGGGGGGGCTCTTCGTCTCCACAAAGTAGGCTACTGGGGGGTCTACTGTATGTGAGACATATTTCCTTTAGAGTGAAAGAAAAATGACATGTGAACAAGTATGTTGTGTGCCAGGTTAATGTACTCTACTATTTTTGTATCACAAACAGTGCTGTATATGTACAGTTTATTCCCCCTCAAATGTATATACTCTATTATTACTATATGCGAGAGAGCCCCCCCCCCCCCCCCCCCATATCCGCATGCGCACTCCAACAAATACTTGTCCAGGCCACAATACTTGTCCACGCCACGAAGCCCCGCCTCAAACCCGTCCACGCCACGAAGCCCCGCCCAGACGTTGGGCTCTGTGGCTCTGCAGATATACCCTACTCCTATAAAGGAGAGGACCAACTCTAAAATGCTATCAGTAGAGGGCGCTCGAAGCGCAGTCAGATGGATTTCGGTTTGCCTCGACTAGTAGACGAGAGTAGCCGAGTGAAGCCGGGGGAGGAGTTAAAAAGGCGGACACTGCCGATTTCACGAGAGCCTCTCGCCTAGTCTCGCATCAGCATGGCAGATACGCTTTCACGTCACCACACACACATTACACACCTGTCCAGCTCATTATAATGCGATGGCCGTGTGCAAAATTAGATCAGATTCAAATGTACAGCACACCATATATTCATATACCATAATGTATACCATCTTGTTGCACGCTCCTGGCCGCACGCACACACACACAACACACTGCTGAATAATTCTGTTTTGCATCAATATATATATGTATACTGTGTATATTGAGGCAAAACAGAATTATATATACAGTATTGAGGCAAAACAGACGACGCATGTGTGTATGTGTGTGTGTGTCTGACAGCTTGAAGTTTATCATGATGATATGATGATAACGCATAACATAATAAGTTTTCAATCAATCAATCAAACGTCTCATAACTCCCTGGCTGTCACGTGGCTGGTGACTGACAACTTTTCTGAGCCAATAGGCGCTTTGCGCAACCGTAGCAAGTCGCTTCCCAGCCGGGAGCAGCCGAGTGAGAGGTACTGTGGAGCCTCGCTCTGAAGGCTGCGCATGGCTCGCTCCCGCGGGAGTTCCGCGCCTCGCCTCGTCAGATTTTCAGAGCAAGTCGGACAACATTCTAACCGTCATGCAACGCGCTTGGCGAGGCAGTAGTGAAACCTGCGCAGATCTGCGTCCGCCTATCCCATCTCGAACAAGCCTATTGTAATTGCGGGAGGTACGAGTAGGGTATATCTGCAGAGCCACAAGCCCAACGTCTGGGCGGGGCTTCGGGGCTTGTACTCTGTTTGAGGTGGGTCTTCGGGGCTTGTACTGAATGAATGAATGAAAATGTTATTTAACAGATTGCAGAATGGGTACTGTAACTGAGGGGTACAATTCCCTAACTGTATTGATAAGTATGGTATCATTAAACCACTACCGCTTTATGTACTTTAATTACTGGCCATACAGTACACGATATATGAATATGATGAACACTTCCCACAATGAAATCGGTTCCAGTCAAAGGTATTAATCAAGTATTTAATGGAGCAAAAGGTACATAGGATACTTTACATTATTCTTTGAATGCACTTGTAAGGCAAAGGAGTATGCGTAGGCAAATCAATAACGAATGTCCATTCTCTGGTTACGCAGGAGGTAATTATACAACCTGAATCTTAGGGAATTATATCTATGGTACACTAGTAATAGCGGGAGATACTGGAAAGGGTTCCCACTGGTTGTAAGCCAGCAGGGGGGGTAGAAGATCTGTCGGTAGTAGGACGTCTGGTCAACGATGACTAGGGAGACTTCAGGTACAGAAGCCGGTGCAGTAGTCTCTTGATCCACAGACGAATACAGCTTGGTTCTCTTGTAGACTGTAGCTCTACAGTGAAGAAAGCTAGGCGGCCTCAGGCTCTCTGAGCGCCGACTCGACTTGACTCCTCTCGGGGTAAATCCAACACGTGCAGGCGTCTGCGATTATCCGCTCCATAAATCATAGGACCAAAGCAAATATATTCCAACCGCAAAGGGCTATGTAGTCGTCGGGTAGATTAATCCAGTGTACATGTCCATACGGTTCTCGCCTAGGTCTCCTCGGGTGAAAGCGCCATGCGGTCGGCCCAGCCTGGATAAGAACTCTAGCTAATACGAGAAAGCGTTGGAGATGCTGGTCACTATAGAATTATAACCGCACAATACACTATACACAAATAGACTATTAAAGACTCAATAGAAATATGTCGCACTCGACGGTATAGCGCCAAACTCTGACAATTCAGTTACTAATTCGCACGCGGTCTCGATGCTCTATTCTGAGGCCAAACAGGCCATACTTCACCGCACGTTGTATCGTGGGTGAGGCTTCAACTTATCGGTAACATACTAAAAGGACGAAGGGTACGGAGGTAAGGGGCTAAGGCGCTTCTACATTCACCTGCGCCGTATTTATACGCACGGTGCATAAACTAGTTCCACTCTCATTTCTGTCGCGTATCCCTGGGCAAGGCCGGGGCAAGTACAGACATGTCGTGTCGGTGACTTTGAACTTGGCTCCGGGGGCCGGTCCCTGGCGCCGGTGGACCGCTGTCCAATAGGAGAATGAACTATTATGGGCTGGACTAAAGGGATATTCCGTGTATATGTACAAGGAATATACAAGGGATATCAAACGATATACAAATACTATGCAATATATATCAATAAATAAATATATATATTCGGTTTAATCTGATCCTTTGTAACAGGTACAATACAGTACGGCTCAATACACACAATTGTTAAGGGGATGCAGACCAGAGAAAGACGTTTGTCTTGTTTACATCAGGGTCCCCCATTTTTCAATTCATAGTGACATTTATGACATACACAACATATATGACATCATGACATTTATGGCATAGGGACATACATGACATACAGGTATATTTGTACTGTTACATTTGTGACATATATGATATGCAAATATACAGTACTGTTACCCATAGATCCTGACAGAGAGTATATACATATGATGGGGATGAGACTGTACATTTAGCGTACCTCCCAATAGGGTACTCTGTTTGACTGTGCGTGGGCGGGGCGTCAGGGCTTGTACCTTGTCTTGGTTCCTGTAAAACCCGGAAGTAGTAAGTTTGTGCTGTTTATTTTTAACCCTAACCCTAACCATAACCCTAACCTTAACCCTAACCCTAACCTTAACCCTAACCCTAACATTAACCCTAACCCTAACCTGCAACACGGAACACAGACATGCAAATGCTGTCGAGTCCTCACTGCTTGTAAAAATAAACAGCACAAACTGACTACTGCACAGTCAAACAGAGTACAAGCCCCGAAGCCCCGCCCAGACGTTGGGCTTGCGGCTCTGCAGATATACCCTATTGTGAGGTACACTAAATGGGAGGTTTACACAAAATCACAATTTATAACTAACAAAATTACATTTGAGAATATTCTTTCTTCTCTCTAAATGCATTCCATTGAAGTGGGAACTAGGATACATCGGTGTGGTCTCGGTAAACACTCTTAAAAAGCAGCTAAACACTGTGTTGTTCAAACAGGCTTTTGGCTAACTATGTCTGTGTAAATCTTTTATGTCTTTTTATCTTGTTTTTTTTCTTTCACGTTTTTAATTACTTTCTTTTTAACATGCTGCAATCCTTGCACTTTATTGATGTTTTTATATGTGAAGCAATTTGTGACCCTGGTCTGTGAAAGGTGCTATAATTATAAATAAACCTTACTTACCCTGGTATGTATGCCCTCTCAGAACACATTCTGTATGTGAGAATGCTCTTTGTTCTGAAGGTCCAGATTAACACAAAAGGTCTGCGTTTATTATTTTATATAACTTGTATATTGTTTATATATATAAGATATATTCTCTACGTTATCTGTTTGCTTGAACAGTATTCTCCATTCGCCTCATTGGGTCCCGCCCTTGACATTGGAGGCGCCACCAGACGAGCCCCTCAGACAGAGTTCGAGACATGTCCGGACAAGTTCAGACATGCCTGTATAGGCGCATTGATCCTACTCAAGTAATTCGGCTGAGCCCAGCGAGGACCCGAGAGATATATATATTGCGTAGACGGCGCAAGCAGTGGTCGAGAATAGTTGTCATCATAATCATCGTCATGCCTAACCTAGTCTGATCTTCTCACCACGGGAGAAGTAGCTGCGGCAGCAGTAACATTAAGGAAAGGCTAAAGAAGAGAGAGTGAGCGACTTCGGGTACATTTGTACAAAGACTAATAGCAGTGTATCGTTATAGAGAGCTAATGGCTAATTAGATACCACTATAATATTGTCGAGCCATTATTATTGGCACAGTGGAAGTGACTTGTGTAAGCGAAGTAAACGTGAAGAGACTTGTAGCTACAACCATCGGCGTTTGGATGTAACTACTCATTGGAGACCGTCTTCGGGTTAGCTTCCAGTACAAACGAAGCTAGCTAGCTACCATCTAGGCCATCGGGCATTTGGATTAAGAGCTATTAACCCTGCCATCGGGCGCTTGGATTATAAGGACCGGTTCCGTACGAGACTCCTTCTTCCAGCGGCGACAGGATTATCCGACCAGTATCCCTCTCTCTGAGCAGGAGCCCAGAGAGAACCTATTGTCTCCAGCCGCCATCTTGCTTACCTGTATCACCTCGCTTCGTCTCACTACCTTCAGAGTCCATTCGGTCGAGTATTCCTTAGCCTAGGAAATATTCATTGCCACTGACTTTGATACTCTGACATTCTATTATTAAAGGATAAACGTGATAATTCAGTTGTATGTTGCTATGACGATTAAAATACTGTAAACTTGGTATCCTTGTCCCCGTGCCGTCAATTGAGTGTCCGCCATATTATCTAACTGTACTGTCTGGCTATTAATATATATTTGGTAGTGGTTTAATCTAAACAATCTTTAATACAGTCCGGGTTGTGTAGCCCCTCAGCTACACTCTTCATTGATTATGGCTCAGCATTCAACACCATCATTCTCTCTAAACGTGTCTCTAAGCTCGTTGATCTTGGACTGGAGACCTCCATCTGCAGCTGGATATTGGACTTCCTGACAGGCAGGCAGGCCCCAGAGGGTGAGGCAGACGCCTCCGTCTCACTGACCCTTAACACGGTGCACCACAGGGCGGTATGCTAGGCCTCCTCCTGTAGTCCCTGCTCACCTACAACTGTGCTGCCAAGCACAGCTTCAATATCATCATCATCAAGCTGACAACATGACCATCCTGGGCCTCATCACATGCCAGCATCCTCACTGCACCATTGTCAAGTCAAGTCAAGAGTCAAGAGTTTTATTTGTCACGGCATACAAGCATACAGTGAAATGCGGGGGGTCATGCCCGCAGCAATGTGCAACACAAGTAATAAGACAGGAATGAGAATAGGACATTTGTGCAATAATACAATGTGCAATAATACAATGCAATAATACAAGTAATAATAATAACAGCAGGTATATGTATGTAGCAGGGTGGATTATCCCTACTTTATGAGAGTAGATGTACACTGTACCAGGTAGTGGGAACGCAGCAGATCTGAGTCCGGCTGATCCCCGACTGTAGTGCAGGAGTATTAGAATGGAGCTTTAGCAGCAGGAGTGGATGGGGCCTAGGATTTACTAACCTAGGGGTGGTGCGCTGGTCCTTCTTGCCCTCCAGGGAGACTCGCAGTAATTCCCTACACACCCACACTTCTCCTAATACCTCCCGCACCCTCCCACACCCGGTGGCAGTAGTGATAGATGATATACTTTCTCCCCAAAGCAGTACCTTTCCTTGCTGATGAGCAGAGACCTGTCCCAATGATGTATAAGCCGTGGGTAAGAAGGGGTTAAACAATAATGAGCATTACCCGGAAAGGAAGGGGTTAAACAGAATGCACATTAACAGACACGCACACAGTGCTCCCATTTTTGTACGCCTCTCTTTTATATAAGTTATCATTAGGGCTGTCTTAAATACTTCGAAGCTTCGAAGCTTCACTATTGCCTGTTTGAAGGATATCATCCTCAAACACATATACACCACCTACACGCCTATTCTCAGTCCTTGCCCCACAATGGTGGAATGAACTACCCACCCCAGTTAGGACAGCCGAATCCCATCCAATCTTTCGCCGTCGACTAAAGACGCACTTCTTCAACCATTATCTGAAATACATTTTTAAAAATAAAATAAATCTAACCCTAACTAACCTTACTGTCATGCACTTGTCCTAATAAACTAACCTACACTGTAACACGCAACACTTTGATGAATATTGTTACTCAGCTGATAGAGTTGTATCCTTCCTGATGACCTGTCGTACAGAACTTGTAAGTCACTTTGGATAAAAGCGTCAGCTAAATGACTAAAATGTAAATGTGAATGTAAATGCCTTGTAGAATTCCACACATAAGAAAGAAAGATACTGGGATGAATAAACAAAATAGGAAATAAAATGTAGAAATGCATGCAATACATAAATAAATATGAATCTCCATATATGAAATAGAACATTTAGATAAGGTGCTACTGAGATGTTTTGGTGAGTTCTTTGTTTTTTTGTGGAAGTAGCCCTTCTTAAAAATGCATGAACATTCACTGATAATTGGTCTGTAGTGGAGTCTACAAGGTCTACATTGCCGGACCATGTAGAATCCGTATCTTGTAGACCAGGGGTGGCCAACCTTTTTTGAACCAAGATCTACTTTTTTATTTACCACCTAGCCCGAGAGCTACCAGCCAAAATTGTATATTGTAAGCCGTCATTTGAGGCTTTATAAAAGCAGCATAATGAACACAAATCTGTCAGTGCCGAGTCCGACCTCATCTTAAATAACAAACAGCATTGCTTGTTGTAGTTAACAAGGAGAGGAAGAGTTGATTTTTTTTTTTTTTTTATATAATCTATTTTTATTAATCAAGATCTACTTGAAATCAGCCCGTGATCTACCTGTCGATCGCGATCGACTGGTTGGGCACCACTGTTGTAGACTGACATAATTCTGTGCATAGTTTAGTCTACACAGGCGATATTTCAAATAATCAAAATCTTACTTCATTCATCTTAAACATTCTTGATTTGGGGGATTGGTAGTTCCCATGAAATCTGAAGTTGTTCAAACGACAACAGCGATCCACCTTGAATTAAATCACACTGTGTTGGCTGCGTCAGAGTCACGAAAGGGGCTACTTAATTCATTAATCCAATCCACTTTATTTATAGAGCACATTTAAAAACAACAACGTTTACCAAAGGGCTGTACAAGTCCCACAACATAAGATAAAAAAAAGAAAAAAATTATATAAAAAGAAAAAAAAAATTATAATTTCTTTTTTAATTCGAAGCTTCGAAGGTCAGCCCTAGTTAAGAGTAAAGGTAAAATGTCCTCAGTTGTGCTATTATGTACTATATATCAATGTGTTCTCTGTATATATCATAAGTGCAGTGATGTTGTTGTAACACTATGAGGCGCTCTAACTAAAGGTAGAGGTGCACATCTGTTTCACCGTGCTGAGCTTATAAAAGGAGTGTGTCCACCTGCTCAGCTCTCTCTCTCTTTCTCTCTCAGCTGCACCTTGAAGTAGCAGGTGCACGCTGCAACAATGTTTATGCCAATGTGAAATAAACCAAGCCAAAAAGGCTAAGGAGTTCATCATCTCTCATCGATTCCTTTCCTCCGAATGCAACGCAAAGATAAGCTGCAGTCATTATCTTATGTTGTGGAAATTGAAATTAGTCTTAAACCTTGGTAATGTGCATGAAATAAATATGGCTTCAGGATACAGTCTTCACAGTTAAAAGTGATTTATTATTATATTCTGCAGAATACAATGGTGAAGTCGAGGCAGAGCACGCAAAATGCTCTAGCTGGAGTTGGACAATGAATGAACATTTTAATACAGTTTATATAGGGTGAAAATGGGCAAGGATGACAAGGCAGTGTATTATCCAATCACATAGATGATAGTGTTATCATCCAATCCGATACATGCACGTTAAGGAGTCCCATTCAGGAAAAAGCAGTGGTGTAATGTTTACACAAGGGGGAATACGGGGGGAGTACAAGTGGGCCACGTCATCTTGAGGTCATGATGACACAAAGGTATGGATAATAGTGGTGTGATATTGAGGAGGGGCAGACGGGGTTACAGAAGTGGCTTTGGGGACATGATAACACAAAGGTGGGGGTAGACAGCAGTGTACAGGAGTTGGGGGCCAGTCAGCTTGTGCAAACAATGGTTTGTTTGCATAAGCGAACCTTTGCACTCGTTTTGGGACAGATACAGAGAGTTTATGGTCTGAAATGAAATACATCTAATTGTGAATCATGTACATTATACATGTGATATCATACATAAATAATTTTCCCCTACACTCCCCGCTTTTGTTCATAATCTGAACAATAAATAATAGAAAATTATTTTAATGATATCAACATCACTAATGATATCTCCGTTACAAGTCTAAATACATACATCATAAAATCATTGTATAAGGGGAACAGTAGCTGTTGTTTGTGGGGGATAGGGTAGTAGGGGGTAGGGGTGTGGAGGGATAGACACTTTGTGGTAGTAGCAAGGGATCCTATTTACACCTCGGTTTTGGGTACTCAGGAACGTCGTCCATCTTCAATCTCTCTCAGAGATCAGGCAACACAGTTCATGTTCGTATGGTAAACAGCACTCAGTCAACAGACCAGAGGAAAAATCAGTTTGGCTTTATGCCGGGATAAACGTGGGGTAGTGACACGTAGTCGACTGCTGGAGGTTGTGGAGAGGCCTTGTAGCTGGGTTAGGCAGGGCAGCTGTCACCTGTCGTCTGATGGTCGCTAGATTTGAGAGAGAGGTTAGCACAATATGACAGAACAGTGTCTTCATAGATATGGGTGGACGGAAGGGAAATGTTCGGTGCTTCAATATCAACAAATTGTGGCATGCAAAAATAATTTCAAAGGGTAAAAGACCTGTGTGTGATGTATTAGGTTCGGGTTTGAACCTCTTTGATTGTCGTTGTTATTGTGACGTCACCAGGAAGGCGACACACACAGTTGAACGTGACAGACACGTAAGTGACATGAATGGATGCAGATACGAACGAGTCAATAAAGGAATCTTATTGAACCTCGGGTTAAGCCTCGTCAATATAACATGGTGTCAGAAGTAAAATTGGAATAAGAGGATGGCGCAGTTTCAACCTCCGATGCCATTGAGTCTGCAAGGCAATCTTGCTGAAAATTGGAGGAATTGGACACAGCGCTTCGAACTATTTAGCATCGCCAGCGGCATCTCAGAAAAGTCTCAAAAGGTGCAGTGTGCGACGTTTCTTCATGTCGCCGGAGAGGAGGCGATTAAAGTATGTAATACTTTTGTCTTTACTGCAGAAGAAAAAGACAAAATAGACATACTGAAGAAGAAATTTCGGGACTATTGTGAGCCCCGGAAAAACTTGCCATATATAAGGCACATATTCTTCACAGATGCACAGAAACAGTCAGAAACAATAGATGCCTATGTCACAGATTTAAAGTATAAAGCCAATGATTGTGAATTTGGTCAGTTGAACGAATCCCTGATAAGAGACAGGATAGTGTGTGGCATAACTAATGACCAAGTAAGAGGCAGACTGTTAAGAGAAGCAGATCTGACACTAGCAAAAGCCTTGGATATTTGCCGTGCGAGTGAGATCACAACCAGTCAAGTGAAAGCACTGACAGAAAAGGTGGATGTGAACAGACTGAGAACAGTCAGGCCAAAAGACTGTAAAGTTGCAGATAGCACAGGTCATACTGAACCAGATGAGTCAAGTTGCTACAGATGTGGTTACAGACATGGAACAAGGACATGTCCGGCAATTGGGCAAACATGTAAATCATGCCACAAGAGAAATCACTTTGCCAAGGTGTGTAGAGCGCAGGGCCCACCACAGCACCAATATAAAAAAAAGCTGCATGCAATTGAGCAGAGTGAGAGTGATGAGGAGGAAATGTTCATCGGCACAGTCGAAGTGGAGCAGGAAAAACACATCAGACTGATGGAGACAAAATTCAAGGAAAATCCGTGGAATGAAACAGTGAGGATAAACAGAAAAGCAGTGACTTTCAAACTGGATACAGGCGCTGACTGCAACGCTGAATGAACTGGACGTTAGAGGCAGACTCAGGGTGAGCAAATGCAAACTAGTTGCTTTCTTTGGGCAAAAGATTTCACCACTGGGCAAGAGAGCACTGACATGTGAGTACAAAGGCCAAAAGCATAATATAGAGTTTGAAATTACACAGCAGGATGTACCAGCTACACTAGGCGGAGCCACTTGTGAGAAACTAGGTTTAGTAAAGAGAATGCATGACATTTCCAAGGAAAGTGACATTCTTAAGGATTATGATGATCTGTTCAGTGGACTGGGCTGCTTACCCGGTCAGCATCATATTCAAGTTGACCCCACTGTTACACCTGTAGTGCATGCTCCCAGGAGGGTCCCAGTCGCGCTCAGAGACAGGGTAGTTGGGGAACTACAGCGCATGGAGAAATTGGGGGTAATAACAAGGCAGATTGAGCCAACTGAGTGGGTTAACAGTATGGTGACTGTGGTCAAACCAAATAAAATCAGAATCTGCATGGATCCTAAGGACTTAAATGAAGCTATTAAACGGGAGCATTACCCATTGCTCACTGTGGAGGAAGTAGTTTCCCGTATGCCAAACGCCAAGTTCTTCTCAGTGTTAGACGCTAATCAAGGTTTTTGGCAAATAAAGCTTGACGAAGAAAGTTCAAAGCTATGCACCTTTAACACTCCCATAGGTAGGTACAGATTCTTACGTCTACCGTTTGGTATTTCATCTGCGCCAGAGGTGTTTCAAAGGGCAATAGCGCAGATGATTGAAGGTCTAGAAGGTGTTGTAAACATCATAGATGACATGCTTGTATGGGGAGACACCAAGGAAGAGCACGACCACAGGGTGCTTAAACTGTTAGACAGAGCAAGGGAATACAACTTGAAACTGAACAGGAACAAGTGCGCTGTCAGGACAAGTGAAATAAGATACATAGGACACATACTCAGCGCCAGTGGGCTGAAACCAGATGGGGAGAAGGTGAGAGCAGTGACACAAATACCCCCACCACAGAACAAACAGGACCTGCTCAGGTTCAATGGTATGGTTCAATATCTCGCCAAGTTCATACCAAATCTGTCAGATGTCAGTGCACCGTTAAGGAAGCTGCTTGAAAATGACATAGAGTGGCACTGGGAGGAACCACAAAAGAGGAGTTTTGAACAAATCAAACAGCTGGTCACTAGTGCTCCAACCCTGAAGTTTTATGACGTCAACAAACCAGTGACTATGTCAGTAGATGCCAGCTCAGAAGGCCTCGGAGCGGTCCTACTACAAGATGAGCAACCTGTAGCTTTTGGGTCTAGGTCTCTCACTGACTGTCAGCGCAGGTATGCCCAGATAGAAAAAGAGCTACTTGCTATAGTCTATGGATGTGAAAAATTCCATCAGTATGTTTATGGAAAAAGCATACACGTTGAGAGCGACCACAAGCCTTTGGAGAGCATCTTTAAAAAGCCTTTACACCAAGCTCCTATGAGGCTACAGTCAATGCTGCTTAGGTTGCAAAGGTACAGCCTAAAAGTCACCTACAGGCCAGGCAAGGAACTTCATATTGCAGATGCTCAGGGGTGTCAAACTCATTTTCACAGAGGGCCACATCAGCATTATGGTTGCCCTCAAAGGGCCAAAGACCGTATAAATGTTAATGTAATATAAAATAAATGTAGCTACACATTTACATATTGTTAAACATGGTGTTTCTGTATTTATTACTTATTCAAGTTATACATATTGCATATTCATTTGCATAAATATAAAAATATATGTTAGCTTATGTTATTTTAACAAATAATTTTAGTTTATCAGAACCCCATATTACTCCACCAATCAATGATCAAACCATTCAAGTAAATAACAAAGAAGAATATCATCAAATACAAGCTATGACATTAAGTTTGTTCAAAACCTTTTTGTCACAGTCAAGAGGGGCAGAACTAACAAGTGTGAGCTGCAAAGAACACGTGGGACAGATGTAGCAGATGTTACAAAAACAAATGGCTGCACACAACCTTGCAGAGGCCATACATCCAACTAATGGAAGATAGTTTAATTAACGTTAATTAACAGATTGCAGAATGGGTACAGTACAGCTCAATACACACAATTGTTAAGGGGATGCAGACCAGAGAAACACTTTCGACTTGTTTACATCAGGGTCCCCCATTTTCAATTCGTAATGAAATTGCTATTATGTGTCTGCATGAACACACAACTGTAACTGTACTCAAAAATAACAAAATAAGGGTTGTCTCAGTTCACAACTATATTGGTCAAGTTTTGGGTGGGACTTGTTTGCATCCCTACAGCTTCTTATTCAATTGAGCGAGATGCTCGGTTATGTCACACAGCCAGCTTGCATCTGACAGTTCAGACAATATTTCTTCAACCCTTTGTTACCTATTCCGCCTGGATCTTTTTTGTATTTTGGGCTGTAAAATTGTCAAAGAATGTCTGAGGAGTAAGTGCTTTTGGCTTTTTTCCTTTGTTACCTCAGATGTTCAACATACATGTATGTGTAAGAATGTATAATAACTAAAGCTGTCAAAGTTAAAGCTATATTAACGCATTAACCCACAATTATTTTAACACTGCTATTTTTTAACCCAATATTAATGTACAAAAAAAAAAAAAAAAAAAATTATCTGAGCTCTTGGGGGGCCACATCAAATGACGTGGCGGGCCGGATTTGGCCCGCGGGCCGTGAGTTTGACACCTATGCTCTAAGTCGAGCGTTCCTGAAAGAGCAGATAGAAGATCTATTGGAGAAAGACTTGGAAGTGAATATGATCACTCTGCAGCTGTCGATATCAGAGGAGAAACTACACACATTCAGAACAGCAACGGCAGAAGACCCCCGAAATGCAGCTACTAAAAGAAACCACACTCAAGGGATGGCCGAAAGACAGAAGTGCTGTACAAAAGGAAATTCAACCCTATTGGACATTTAAAGAAGAAATCTCACACGCAGATGGTCTGATGTTCAAGGGAGCGAAGCTCATTGTTCCGCAGCAGTTGAGACAAGAAATGATTAACAAAATCCATGAGTCACACTTAGGAATTGTTAAGTGCAAGGAAAGAGCCAGAGACATTTTATATTGGCCATGCATGTCTTCACAAATTGAGGAGATGGTATCTCAGTGTGCCATATGTAATGAGAACAGGAACAACAATCAGAGAGAACCGTTGCTCCCACACCCAGTACCAGACAGACCGTGGTCAAAAGTAGGGAGTGATCTCTTTCATTATAAGGGATCTGAGTTCCTGCTGTGTGTGGACTATTTCTCAAAGTTCCCGGAAATCACAAAACTGAGAGACACTACCAGTGGCAGTGTCATCGTCGGACTGAAATCAATATTTGCCAGACATGGCATTCCTGATGTGGTCTTCACGGATAATGGTCCTCAGTATTCCAGTGCTGAGTTCAAGGACTTTGCAGAAAGCTGGGAATTCATCCACACCACGTCGAGTCCCGGTCACGCCCAGTCAAATGGGCAAGCAGAAAGAACAGTACAGACTATCAAAAATATGCTGAAGAAATCAGAAGGAAGTAATGGCGACCCCTACATATCGCTATTGGAGTATCGCAACACACCGCTGGAAGGTGTAAGACTATCACCGGCACAGTTGCTCATGGGACGGCGGCTAAAAGGAAAACTGCCTGCCTCGACATCACTGCTCACTCCAGAAGGAACTACATACGTGCGTAGGCAGTTGAGTGACAAACAGGAGAAACAAAAACTCTACTTCGACAGGCAAACAAAAAGACTGCCTGACCTACAAGCAGGAGAAAACGTCAGGGTTCAAAGAGGTGAAACATGGCAGCCGGCCGTGGTCCTGCACAAACATGACCAACCGCGTTCATATGTGGTTCGCACACCGGAGGGGAGACAGTACAGGAGAAACAGAAAATACCTGAGACAAACGGAGGAGAGAACTTTTCCATCTACAAATGAACAGGATGCTTACCAGAACATGGACTGTGACACGAGAGAAAATCTGGCAACACGCACACGTTCAGCAGAGAACACAGGTGTTGCAGACCAAACAGAGACACATGATGGACAATCTGAAACGCAGCCGTATCAGACTAGGTCTGGTAGACCAGTTAAACTACCTCCTAGATACAGAGAGTAACTGGAGTATTTTCATATTCAAGTTTTCGCATTAAGTGCTTTGCATTATGTCATGGTTCAAGTGGGTTTAAGTTACAGGATCCTTTAAAGTGAAAGTTGTCTGTGACTAACATTGTTATTTCATTTACAGCAGGTGGATGCTCTGAGTAAACATTTAAGTTGGGAAATGTTTGTTAAGTTTGTTTTTGGGAAATAGGACGTGTTAGCAAGAGTTCAAGCTAAACAAAGGTAGAATACTAAGTTCTGTTTGAAAAAAAAAAAAATGTTAAAGAGAAGGATGTGATGTATTAGGTTCGGGTTTGAACCTCTTTGATTGTCGTTGTTATTGTGACGTCACCAGGAAGGCGACACACACAGTTGAACGTGACAGACACGTAAGTGACATGAATGGATGCAGATACGAACGAGTCAATAAAGGAATCTTATTGAACCTCGGGTTAAGCCTCGTCAATATAACACTGTGCGTGTTCTTTTTCTCATCCGCATACACATTAGTACAATTGGGCAGTTAAAAGGGCTTTTGAATACAACTGCATCTAGTAATTTTGCAATGAATGTGATTGAGAATTGGTTTCCCATCAGATTTCAGGAAATTCCTACACTTCCAGAGGTATCTGGAATCTTGTGTAGATGGTGACAGCCTTATCTTGGCCTTGGTGGCAGGCTTCAGTGAGGGCCACTAGTTCTGCAGCCGGGGCTGAATAGTGGAAGGAGAGAACCAGAACACACACAGACATAATCAGTTACAAGGGAGACAGAATGTGGAGTGGGGAAGCCACAGGATCTAATTTTAAAAAGTAATAATTAACAGGACGGAATTTAATCAATGCCGTTCTGTTTGAATAACAAAAACCCCTGCAGCCAGCATCGATCGATCAGCCACTCGGACTGAGCAAACCCATGCAGAGCAGATAAAAATAAAATAAAAATAAAAGATAATAATAAGAAAATACGCTTTCCATTAACTGATAGCTTTCTAGTAGGCATTTATAAACATTTGAAGAATACTTCACATATGTGCCTATGTTTCTAATCTGTAAATGTTGTGTAACAGGTGTGTGTGTGCGTCACTTCTCTGTTCAGTTGCCCGGTGTGGTGACGTCCTCTCCTCTCCGCTTGGCTCGTTCCTCCCCCTTTGCGTCCTCTCAGCTGGCGTGCTGCCATCCTGTGCACCGTTCCTGGCGCTTTGTTGTTGTTGTCCCAGGGTTTCGTGTTGTTCTGATGACTATGATCTGCGTCTGGACAGTCTTTGATCCAATGTTCTTGACCCAAGGAGGTTATAGCTTGCATCATGGTGAGTTGAGATTCTGCTGTGGTTCTCTGGCCTTTAACCTTTCGCTCAGGTTTAGTTGTTGTTCAGATTTTGTTTGCATGCAGTAATTTGTGTCCACTCGATGTGGAAAAGCGAATGCAAGGCCAGTGTTCAGGGCGTTTACAGTTCTGGGGGCTGGTTCTTGCTTCGTCGGAGTGTAGGGGGGGCAGGCTGGCTGTGGTGAGAGGGTAGGTGGGTCGGAATCGAGGCAGAAGAGAGTCCGGTCACACATACTGGGCAGAGCTGGGTACAGGGAAGGAGACGGAGAAAGAGATTGTGTGTTATCTGTGATGAATGGATTTCCACTATTTCCCTCCATGGTAACTATTGTCAACGTATGCATTCCTCTCTTTTTTTTATTTTATTTTTTTCCCAACTTCCCACTTTACAATCTTCAAAACACGCTATATGTTTTGCTACTTCTGTAAGATTGGACTTCATAATCCGCTCTTCCTCTCTCAGCTTACTTTCTTGTTTCCCTCAATTTTCACTTATGTAAAAAAATACGACGAGAGCAAGCCGAGGCGAAGACTCTGCGACGCAAATCCTTGGCCACCAGAGGAACTGTCGGCATATCGGCCGACTGTCCCCTGGCGGGGGAACGAGGGCCGGAACCCGTCCACCTCACAGGAGACGGAGGCTCAACGGCCCCTCGGCGAGGCACACTCTCCACCGGGCGTCGCCCAGGCGCACCTGGCTGCCACGACCATGGAACCAGAGACGCCCCACGACGCACGGAGGACGCCGCGATAGTGAAGCGCTGGTGTAGGGTATGGTTGTAACCGTCTAGACCCTCCGACGGTGAAGACATTATCTCTTAGTTCTTAGGTCCTGATGACATGATAGGTAATATCTGGCAACGTCGTCCTGTGAGAGAGACGGGTGTTGTCTGCCCATTCTTCCCAGCAATGGAGGCTTACGTGGCACAGGGACAGGTAATATCCCGCATCGTTGGCCTTACCCCTGCCTACGTGCCAGTCACGTGGGTGGTGGGTTTGGTCCAGGGGCTAAAGGACGGGGTGCCTCGGCTTGATAACCCGATGGCAGTCATACTTTGCCCCGAAATGGTGTGGGAGCCGTTAAGAAAGCCGGTTGCCTAGGGGAAGTCGGCTAGGCAATTGACGTCGTGGAGTGACCAGGTGTACATCGCCTCGACACAGAGCCTGGCTGCGACCTCCAACATCGCGCAACTGGCACGCTACATGTCGGGGGTGATGGCCGGCGGGACGGTACTAGATGACCATCAACGGTACCTTCACGCCCAGGCGGCTGGAGCCATCCTGCACCTAACCCAGCGGCAGGCGATAGCCGCCGGGAAGGAGCGCGCCCTGGCCACTCTCATCCAGCGCCACCTTTGGCTGGAGCAGGCGCGGGTGCCGGACCAGAGGAGGATTCCGCTGCCCACAGCCCCCCTCTCCGATGCTGGACTATTCGGGTCGGCCATGCAGCAGATGACGGCAGCCTGCAGGGAGATGGAGGAGGAGCGCTCCGTGCTCCAGCCCCATTTCCCCCGACCCAATGCCACCGGTGATGTCCGGAGGAAGCAATGCAGGCAGGAGGCCAGGAGTGGAGGGAGTGCCGCGACCGCTGCAGCCAGTCGTCCCACGCCCTGAGGGAACGGTAGGGATCGACGTGACCAGGAGACTCCTCAGCACCGTCCCTCCGGGCCGGCTCCCCGTGGGGGCAAACGGCGCTCTGCACGCGGCAGGCAGCGCTAGTGACTCCCCTGTTTACCCCTGCCCCCCCCCCCAACATATAATTTTGTTATTAAATAAAAAGTCCCTCCTTGTGAGGGACTATTTTTTGTTACAAAACGTGTGTTTATTCACTATATATTGGGGATACGATGTAAAACCCTCACCTACTGTGGGGTTGTGTGCTTGCTTAGGGAGTGGGGTAGTTTTCTTTGAAAATAGTTTTTTGGTCGCTATATATGTGTGCTTAGCAAGGCCTGTGGCTAGCACTTGGTCGAAAGACTTGTCTTCTCTCATCATAAAAGACGGTGTTCTTCTTGCAGTAGTAAGAGTGAACTTTACCTTTTTTATTATCTGAGGGGGTTGTGTGTGTTCATGTTACGTTTGGGAAACGTGGCATCGAGTCCACAACTAGGTTGAGTGTTAGCCTACAGAAGTGGTCACATATGTAGCTATTGTACCGAGGTCTTTGGACCCTCTCTTTAACGTCTGTTGTATTTTGTTTACTTGGTAAAGGTGTAAAAATGCGGGTGGCAAGTTTTTTCGCACATGAGCCTAAGCCTTGTATAAAAGCCCGTTTTTTACACAAACAAGTTTATCGTCTGTGGCTGGCGTGCAAACTGTTAAGCTTTACCCTAGAGGTATATGCGCTTTTCATGTAGCATGCTAGACAACTGGTGTTCATGCGCTGCTTGTTATTGCATCGTGTCCGGGGTGTGGGGTCATAGGGGGTGAACTGATAAACCCCTCCCCCCTTTTTACTGATTGGCCAGGGGGTTGGACCTCCTATACGTCGGTCTCCCTGTCGAGCTGTGGGGTCAGCGCGTCACAGGGAGGGGAAAGGGGGGGGGAGTTCCCTGGTCCCACGCCATATTAGGATAAGTGGGATTTCCCCGGCCATGGAATACGCCACTGGGCGCGTTTCTATTGGCCATGAGACTTCCGTGTGTTCTTTCAGGCTCCGTACTACGGACCACTGTCATTGTCAAGGTTGGGTGATGCGATGCGTTGAGAACTGTTTGTTTTTTGCTCTGCTCTCTATTGGAATGTGTATTGGGCCTTTGGTCACTTTGCTCAATAATTACATATATCTTTTTCAATTGTTACTTACGTGGAGGTCTCTCTGGGGGATTCTCTGTCTTCCCTCTTGTGTACAGAGCGGTGTTGACAGGGTTTTTACCCTCAGATGCGTCATATGAGACCCATATCTGTGTCTTATTTGACCGGCTTCCTGCTGCTCGTCCCAGACAGCATGGAGGGAACGTTGTCTGGTTTTCTTATTAGAATTTACCATTGATGTGTTTTTTGGGTCTCGACGTGTACAGAGCGCTGACCCTGGGTGCGACGTCTAATTGAGTAACTCCACTAAATGGGGGGGTTGTGTAACTTGCATTGGGACTTGGCAAGTTTAAAGTAGGGGGATATGTAGACACGTGAATATGTCCAACCGTAATTCAAAGTGTCTAACTGTATTCATTGTGCTCTAACTGTTTTTGTGATAATGCTGTGTAACTGAATGACCCGTTTTTAATTTAATATCGACATTCAGTAGGGGGACATGGCACTGGACTGTGGCCAGGGGGAGCTGGTGCGACGTTGGGCTGGTCACGACAGGTGAAGAAGAGGTTGGTAGGAAGGAGGGACTGGATACACAGGACTTTCTCTTCGTTGTTTTCCACTGAAGCAAGAGGACGTGTGGACTAAGGGCTCCTGATAATAAACACATGCGAACTACAAGTCCTGCCACAGGGTGGAATAGTAACGTTGTATGCGAAAGTTTAGCTTCCCAGTATAGTGCTTAGGGTACGTTTGAACCAAGAAGAAGACGTTCGACTGCCGGACTGTACTGTGTCCCAGAGTATGTAACCCACCCAAGTCCCCTTGTGTTGTCACAGGGATCATGCCCGACGCTGGGGAAGGGGTGGAGTCGGACTCGTCAGGGGAGGACGGCGTAGATGGAGGCGAGGAGGCAGATTCAGGCAAACGGCTTGAAGTCCAGGAGGACGAGGCCGCTGCCGACAACCTGTCAGTGGGAACGGACGATTCAGACACGGGTCTGAAAGGGGGGGGGGGTCGGACCACTCCGGCCACAGAGGAGTACTAGAGGTCGGTTACCTGCCAGGTATCGTCACGACTATGTGCTCAAGAGTGTGTTCTGTGAACAGTGTTTGTTAATTGTGAAAGGTTGTGCGAAATTGTTGGTCTAAGGACTGTGTGAATGTAGTAAGGTGACGGTGTCTGGGACCTGTGTAGGCGCCCGCCTCTGTAGACGCCGAAGCATCTCTTGTAGATCATACGCAAATTGCCTCACGGTCTCCCCCACGGCTTGCTTGCGCTCATAAAACTTCCCCAGACGGACACTGACACAGGCTTTGTCCCCATAAGTCGCTTCTAGCACCTCAAACAGGGCGTCCGGGTCCGGGGAGGCCTCTTCCATCATGAATCTCACCGTCTGCTTAGCCTCGCCTTTCAGATGTAGTTGTAATACCTCCACCTGGTCGTTGGCCGGCACTTTGCTAGCCCGGAAGTGAGACTTCATCTCACGGATCCAATCCTCGACCGACAGCTCTCCCCTCTCTTTCCCCCCCCCCGAACTCCTTGTAAAAGGCAATATCACAGATCCTTGCTGGCTGGACCGACTTTGTGAAGCACTGATTCCATTGGCAGGATTCATCTGTGCCCACGGTCCTGGTGTAGCCGAGGCGGACGGCGGCCTCCACCTTGAAGAGCAATGTTTCAGTATATCTTTTATTAAACTGAGGTTACAGCAGTGCGCATGTCAACACATCACATCCGGTCAAGCACCACTAGGTGTCCCTCTAACACAGGCTATAAACATATGCCTGTAACATCTCCTTTCCTTTAGCTGTTTGCAAATAATGATATGCTTGCATCTTGTTTATCAATCACAACTTCAAATGACATTCTAACATAACATTGCCCAACTGTTTTTTTTTTTATTTATTTTTTTTAAAGTCCAGTCATCATAATAACATTACTTCGATGACATTCTAACATAACATTGCCCAACTTTACTCTTAAAAAAAAATTACAAGTCCAGTCGTTGTGGTGGCCGTGACAGGTGGCCACTCCGTGAGTAGACACCATGGCCTGCCGTGTCAGTACCCCTTGTCGTCACGCCCGTCACCGGTGTCCTCGGTGCGTGTGGCGTGCAGGGATGTTCCTCGCCACCTACCTCCCCTTGACTTGGGACAATCTGCGTCCCGGCAGAGGCTGTCACTCCAGTGACATGAGCTTGGTCAGGACTGCTTTGCTCTGGCCGTAGTATGTCCGACTGTTGTGCTTGGGCTGAGCGCTCCGCAACACGCAGATCCACTCGGTTGCGTCTGTAGTGTGTGCCGTCCACATCCACCACAAATGAGCGAGGAGCGACCCTCTGGAGGCATTGGCCCAGGCGCCACCTCCCTGTGCGATCACCGGGCAGAGGCTTCATCCTTATGTGATCTCCAACATTAAGCTCTGGAAGGTCCCTGGCAGCCGTGTCGTAGAATGATTTTGCGATCCGCCTTTTCCACCGCAGCTTCTCTGCTACTCCGTCCACCACCCGTGGTAGAAGCAGGCTGTCTGTGACCGGCAGTGAAGTCTTGAGCCTGCGTGCTATTAAGCGCTGGGCCGGGCTGCTGTCCATCCCCTCGGTGGGTGTGTTACGCCAGTGAAGGATGGCCAACCATGTATCCGTGCCATCCAATTTTGCCCGCTTACAGAGTGATTTGACAATCTTAACGGCCGACTCCGCCTTGCAGTTGGATTGAGGATGTCGGGGTGAAGACGTGACATGGGAAAAACCCCAGCTCGCTGCAAACCTCCTGAACCGCTCGCACGCAAACTGTGGGCCATTATCTGTGATCACCCTGTCTGGCTGTCCATAACGTGCAAACTGAGCTTTGCATCGTGTGATGAGTGTGTCAGCAGACAGATCCGGCAGATGATCGATTTCCCAGAAGTCTGAGTATTGATCTACAATGATAAGATAGTCCTTTCCCGCATATGAGAAAACGTCCATGCTTACTGCTTGCCACGGGCGTGCTGGTATGTCATGCGACATCATAGATTCCTTCTGCTGGACTCGTGCATACTCGTTGCATGCGGAGCAGTTTGCCACAAAGTCCTTTATTTCCGCTCTCATGTTTGGCCAGAAAAGGGTATCCCTGGCCTGCCTGTAACATGCCTCCCCACCAATGTGGCTAGTGTGTATGCGTTTGAGCAGTTCAGACCTCATGGCTTTTGGTATAATGACACACTGTCCCCTGTATAACACCCCATCTTGAACACTCAGCTCGTCTCTGAAGGGCCAGTATTCCCGCACTGCCAGTGGGGTGTCCTCTTTAAAGTCTGGCCAGCCACTGAGAATCACAGACGCCAGCTCCTGGAGCACATTATCTGTCTCTGTGTGCTGCACAATCTGGCCAAATCTAAAAGCCGTAACATTCAGGTGCTGCGCCTGGTCCAGTTGTGAATACTCTGCCTGGGTGCTGTCCACAGCGCGGGGTGTCAGACCCATGGCACGGCAGGGTGGCCCTGCTCAGGGTGTCGCTGACATACATCTCGGGGCCAGGCTTGTAGACCACATCAAGATTATAGTTCTGCAGCTGCAGCAACATACCCTGGAGACGTTTCGGTGCACTCAGGAGGGGCTTCTTGAATATTGTGATCAGCGGCTTATGGTCAGTCTCTGCGGTGATAGTGTTCCTGCCATATAGGTACTGGTGGAATCTCTGGCAGGCGAAGACTATGCTCAGACACTCTCTCGATCTGAGCGTAGTTTTGCTCTGTCTGCGTCAGTGCCCTCGAGGCGAAAGCCACGGGCTGTCCCCCTTGCAACAAACAGCCCCCCAGCCCGGTCATGCTGGCGTCGCTCTGGATCGTAACAGGCTTTGTGATGTCATAATATTTGAGTACAGGTGTGCTGGTGACCATTCGCTTCACTTCACGCACTGCATCTTCGTGTTTTGGCAACCAATGCCACATGACGTCTTTATCCAAGAGCCTGCGGAGCGGCTCACAGACCTCAGAGAGTTTTGGCAGAAACCTTGCTAGATACGTCACAAATCCAATAAAGCGCTGCACCGCTTTCACGTCTGTGGGCGTCGGCATTTCCAGCACGGCACGTGTTTTCTCTGGGTCAATTTTCAGTCCCTCCGCAGACAGTAAGTGGCCGTGGAAGTGTACGGCCTTGAGTTTGAATTGCAGCTTGCGCTCACTCAGCCTGAGTCCCACTGCTCTGCATCGTTCCATGAGAGCACTCAAGTTTTTGTCGTGGTCCAGTTCGGCTTCGGCATCCGTATCGCCACATCCGACCACCAGGATGTCATCAACGATCGGTTCGATACCGGCCAAGCCCGTTAGCAGCTCATGTTGTTTGCGCTGATATATCTCAGGCGCAACAGAGACTCCGAAAGGGAGCTTGAGCCATCTCATCCGACCCCACGGCGTCCAAAAGGTCGTCAGACGGCTGCTCTCGTCGTCAAGTTTGCACTGTAAAAAGGCATCGCGAGCATCCGCCAGTGTGAAGAGGCGGGCCTTTGGCAACTTGTACAACACATCTTCCAGTGTAGGCATATGGTAGTGAGACCTCCGCAGCGCTTGGTTGAGAGGCTTCGGGTCGATACAAATCCTTATTTTATCTGGCTTTGCCACCGTCACCATGTTACTTATCCATGGTGTCGGCTCAGTCACAGGCGTGATGTTGCCGACCCTGACATGTCTGTCAAGTTCCTCCTTGACTCTCTCCTTCAGAGCCACTGGGACATTCCTTGGTGCGCACTGCACCGGCACCACTTCAGGATCCAGCTCAAAGTGTATCACTCCCGGGACCGACTCGATTGGGTCATTAAAAACGTCATGATAGTCTCTCAGCAGCTGAACTTTTGTGAGGGGCATAGGTGGACTTATATCAACTTTATTAAGTTCATCCGGAACCGTGAAGCTCACGAGGCCCAGACGTTCGCACGTGCTCCCCCCGAGAAGAGGCTTCTGCTCGGTGTCGACTACCTCAAATGTGAGATTGTGCTTTTCTCCGCGGATGACACATTCAGTGTGAAATTTTCCCAATGATGGCATGATTTCCCCTAGAGTATAGTTTCAACCTGGCCGTGCTCTGGTGTAGCGCCGCTCTGGGTGACAGCTTCTCTTTAATCCTGCGGCCCATGACATTGCAGGTAGAGCCTGTGTCCAGCTGACACTGCTGCTTTTTTTTAATTTAGGCCTAGATTCACAAACCACTTGCGCCCCTGCTGGGCCTTTGCAGTATTTACACATTCAGTGACTTGAAACAGTCTATCATCTGTATCTGAGTATTCCCCCTTCTCGTCATCATCTTCAAGCACATTTATCTTTTTTACTCTGTCAGACCTGCTACCAGCCTGGCATACCTTGGCAAAGTGATTTGCTATGCCACATATCCGGCAGGTTTTACTATAGGCTGGGCACTGCTCTCTGCCCCGTTTGTGGCTCCCCCCACAATATTTACAGCTCCACTGGGGCTCCCTCTCCGCTGGCGCCGCCCTCCTTTGAAATGCGCGCCTCTCGCTCTGTCTGTCAGCGGCATTCACACTGTCTGTCTGCGCTGGCGGGGCCATCACCCTTATATGTCTCTCGGTCAGTTCAGCGAGCCGACAGATTTCAGTCGCCGCTAGTAACGTTAACTCACGTTCCCGCAGTAAGCGCCTCCTGGTGCCTTCATTTGCGACACCCAGCACAAGCCTGTCCCGAATCAGCTCGTCCTTCAGTGCGCGGTATTCACATGCTGACGCTCTCTCCTTTAGCCTCGTCAGGAAACAGTCTATTGGCTCATCAGTCTCCTGTTTGCAACATCCAAACATGTATCTTTCATAGATCACATTCTTCGCCGGCTTGAAATGATCCCTCAATGCGCGCAAAATATTAGCTGGGTCCTTACGTTGATCATCCGTCAACTCGAGGCTGTGTGTATAAACATGACGGCACTCACTTCCCATTAGCCGTCTCAGCGTGGCTGCTTGAACTGGCTTTGGCTTTTCATTCAGACTGGTAGCTAGCAAAAAATCATCAAACTCTGCCCTGAAAACATCCCAGTTATTCGCCAAATCCCCAGACATGCGCATGCCCTCGGGCGCTGGGATGCTGTTGCTCGCCATGGCGTGGTTTTATTCCTTATACGTTTATTTCTTTCGGAGCTCCCGCTTCTGACACCATGTTTCAGTATATCTTTTATTAAACTGAGGTTACAGCAGTGCGCATGTCAACACATCACATCCGGTCAAGCACCACTAGGTGTCCCTCTAACACAGGCTATAAACATATGCCTGTAACAAGCAAGGCTGCTACATGGCTGCATGTTTCGCCTAAGCTGAATAAATAATATGAAACCATGTAAGCTCTACGCACAAATCTCATTAAGTTAACAGTCACTCGAGACAAGGACACTTGTATCGGTGCAGCTACTGTATATAACATGTATCGATAATTCACAAAATTTGTGGCAACATTCTTTTTATTATTTATTTTTTATTTAAAAAATATTATTTTGTATAACTCACCCTGCCATACAGTCACAGTGACCTGCAACCACCTTTCCCGTGCCATCTAAGGCCACCCAAGGATGATGTGGATCATCATTCACTCTGTAGGATGGTCTGACATCTGCTCGCAACAAGGTGCACCTTGTCAGTTTCCGGTGGAACACTGTTTCTACCCAACCAGAGACAAAGATGCGGTATGCCTCTAAAGACTTATAGTTCTGCATGGCTTCTGATGAGAATACACCTGAAATAACATAAGACATAATGTAACTCTGGCCTGATCAATATTCTTCAGTTTTTTATCTTATCTTATCTCCTATCGGTACTGTTGTCATTATGAATTGAAAATGGGGGACCCTGATGTAAACAAGACGAAAGTCTTTCTCTGGTCTGCATTCCCTTAACAATTGTGTGTATTGAGCTGTACTGTATTGTACCCATTCTGCAATCTGTTAATAAAGTTTTCAATCAATCAATCAATCATATCTTATCAAATCTTATGTGGATGTTTGATCAGGTAGTGGTACACATTTGGGTATTCGAGAGATGGCCAAGTCTTTGGATTGTTCTCCCAGTGGACTGCAGGCGTCTTGTATGGACAAGATTGTAAGTCAATCAGGGCAAGTTTTGACTCATATCTCGCCTTAGAACTACCAGAAAGGCTTTCAAAATAGTGGAATGTTGGCCTCAATATTATCAAAACAAATGAAATGAAAAGGTTATGAAATTAACAAGAGTGTGCTAAAAACATGTAATAAAAACAGAGCTCCATGCATACATCAGGGAACTCCATGCATAAATCAGTTTCAGTTTCAGTTTCTTCCCCCCAAACCAAGATGGCGGCCGTCTCGTGACATCAGAGCGTCTTGATGTTTCCTTTTTTTAAGTAAGTAAAGAGGCCTACAAATACAAACATACAAATATACAGTAGTTTCTTTAAAAAAAAAAAAATTACAAATATATATATATATATATATATATATAAAAAAATAAAAAATTACAAATACTTTTTTTTGCCACAAATATCGGTATCGGTCGATTGTGTTAGTTGAACAATCGGTATCGGTGGCCAATTTTCATATCGGTGCATCCCTATTATATACACTACCTGAGTGGCTCCGCCTAGAGCGCCCTCTAGTGGAAACAGATATATAAGCAGTTAGACAGTTAATAACAATCCTACACAGAACCTGACTTCAACACTCCCACTTAGGTTTGTATTAACATACTGGATAACTTCTTTGAAAAACATTTTACAAACGAAATAATACACCCCAAAAACATAAAAAAAACATGACAGTCAATATCTACACACCAAACATGGCCTCTGCAAATCTCTTCAATTTTAATTTGGAGGCAGGTTTCGTCATTGCGTCTGCTACCATGTCGTCCGTGGGACAATACATCAGTGTCATCCTTTCTTCTCTGATGACAGATCTAATGAAATTATATTTTATATCGACATGTTTACATCTCTGCCGACACACAGGGTTTCTAGCAATCGCAATGGTTCCCTGGTTGTCCTCATAAACAACAGTCTTCTTATATACATAGGTATCCATCCCTTCGAGCAGTTGTTCCAGGTAGATACACTCCTGTATGGTCATAGCTAGAGCCATATATTCGGCTTCACAAGTTGATAAAGCCACGGTGGGCTGTTTCTTTGTTTTCCACGAAACCAATGAGCTGTTTGCGTTTAAACTCACACAATATCCGGTGGTACTCCTTCTATCTGTGGTGTCAGCTGCCCAGTCTGCATCACTGTAGGCTTTAAGCCCTAGGCCCTTGCTGCTCTTTCTGAAACAGTTGTCTGTCGGCTGTACCTTTAAGATAACGCAAAACATGTTTTACCGTAATCCAGTGCTCCTCTGTGGGATCAGCAAAATGCTGGGACAACTTACTCACTACAAAACATAGGTCAGGGCGAGTACATGTCGTCAAATAGATGAGGCTACCCACTGCTTCCCTGTACATTTTTACATTTGTCAGTTTCTGAGCATCCTCCTGGTAGTCCAGCTTTTGATCACATGGTGTATCCCTTGTTCTACATTCCTGCATGTCAAAACGTTTCAGAATCTTTTCCACATATCTCTTCTGGGATACTGTTACACAATTGGCAGACTGCTCAAAATCCATACCTAGAAAGTGTTTTAACCTCCCAAGGTCTTTCATCTTAAATCTATTGGAGAGCATCTCCTTCACCTGAGCTAGGCTCCTGGTGTTGTCCGCTGCTATGATCAAATCGTCTACCCAGATGACGATGATCACTTTCCCCGACTCCTTTGATTCCCTCGAGTAAACACAGGGGTCTACTGGGTTCTGTAGGAAGTGATCTTTGATAAAGCATGTATGAAGCATCTCGTTCCAATTTCGCCCAGACTGTTTTAGGTCGTAAATGGATTTTTCCAGCTTACACACTAACTTCTCTCCTTCCTTTTCGTAACCCTTGGGTTGTTCCATATAGATCTCCCTATCTATGGGTACGTGCAGATAGGCTGTCTTCACATCCATCTGATGTAGAATCAGATTGTCCTCAGCTGCTTTCTGAACCACTACCCTTACACTGGTCAGATTGGCTGTGGGGGAGAATGTTTCACCATAGTCTATCCCCTCCCTCTGACTGAAACCCTTAGCTACAAACCTAGCTTTGTATTTATCGTGGCCTTCAATTTCTCCTTGATTGAATACACCCATTTTCCTCCCACTGTCTGTCTGCCCTCCGGTAATGTGGTAAGAGTGAAGGTTTGGTTGTCCTCTAGGGACCTCATCTCCTCGTCCATCGCTCTCTCCCATTTACTTCCTTCAGGGGACATTATGGCCTCTTTAAAGGTCTGCGAGACCCCACTGACTACCCTGTAGCAGTAATCAACAGTGATGGGTGTACTGTCCTCCTCGTCACTCCCTTTCCGAGCATAGTCTGTCAGATACTTTGGGGGTCTGTGTTCCCTTGAGGGGTACCTCCCACTGCTTGGGGCACTCGGCGCCGCCCTCGGGTGCTCCTCGTCACCGCCCTCTGGGGGTGGCTGACTGTCTGCCTGCACGCCCGTGTCAAGTACACAGGGCTGATGTGTCTCGGTTTCTACACACCTTACTCTGGAGTCCAGCTCTGGCTCCTCTGTCTGTGTCTCGCCCTCACATGTTGTCTTTGTGACAAACTTGACTAGCCTGTGTTTCTGCACTATCTCTTTACCGGGATAATAAACCAGGAAAGTGGGGCTTCCCTTGTCGTGTCCTACAAAGAGCCCTTTCACACACCTGGACTCTAGCTTTCCTCTGTCCTGCAGGTACGCATAACACTCTGATCCAAAACGGTGCATTTTGGCTAGACTACACTTCTCTCCTGTCAGTTCTGTGTATGGGGTGGTGCCCGTGTGCTTATTGAAGCACCTATTTCTGGTGTAGGCGGCTTCTTGTACCGCATAGTGCCATAGGCTCTTAGGTAAGTTACTGCCTACTAGCTTACACCTAGCCATCTCGAAAAGGGTGCGCCATTCTCTCTCTGCCACTCCGTTCTGGTGTGGGGAGTATGGACATGACGTCTCGTGTCTTATCCTGTTCTTCCTCAACAGTGATTGAAACTCTGTTTGTGAATTCGGTCCCGTTGTCGGACCTCAAACATCTTACTGTACCATAAGGGGCTATGTCCGCCAGGAATTTTTCCGTGGCCTGGAGTGTGTCACTTTTTGCTTTAATAAAGTAAACAAACACTGCCCTGTGTACACGTCTGTAAAAGACTGTACATATCTAAAGCCTCCTATGGACTCGTTCCTTACTGGACCGGCAAGGTCTGTGTTAACCAACGCAAGTGGTACTTTTACTTTTTCTGTGGGATTCCTGTTTCTTGATTGAGCAAACTTCCCCTTTATGCACACGACACATTCTTTATTAGGTCTACGCTTATCGCCTTCAATGTGCATGCCTTCTGTCACCGTTTGCAGTTTCAGTAAATCCTCGTAATTACAATGACCCATAATCTCATGCCATGTCTGAATATCGTGGCTGACGGTTACTTTACACATATTATTGTCATTACACTCTGTTTTCAGGTAATACATTCTCTGATACACGTCTATGTCAAACTGTATACCGTTGAGCTCAACAAGAACATTTTTACCTTCCATGAAGGACACTCTGGCCCCGCTTGCAGCAGCAGCCATTACAGAGAATAGTCCTTGTGGGAACGATGGCACATAGAGAGCGTTCTTTAATGTCACTGTACGCCGGCGCCCCCTGTTGTCCGTGAGGTATACCTGTGCGTCCCCTCTCCCTCTCGCCAACCCGTGGATGCGCCTTCCGTCTGCCAGCTCCATGCTGTGCCCCTCCGGGCGGAAAGTTCTGTCAAAGTTCTTGAACAGACTCCTGTCATTGATGACGTGGGATGAGGCACCTGTGTCCACGATCAGTCCCTTCCTTTGGGCCTGTTGCAGCTGCGTTGGCCTAGTGACGTAGGCCGTCTCACGCCGACCATCGCCGCCATCTTGTCCATGTGCGTGTCGCGCGCCCTGGTCGCGTTTCATGCTGCGGCGATCTGGAAGGGCCACACCAGACAGTCCTTGTGCAGTTACTTCTCTGTGGAGTCCTGCCGCTTCCTCGGCATGACACTCTCCCGGGACCTGAAATGGGAGCTGAACACCATCGCTCTCAATAAAAAGGCCCGGAAGAGGATGTTCTTCCTACGTCAGCTGAGGAAGTTCAGGCTGCCGATGACTATGATGGTCCAGTTCTACACTGCCATCATCCAGTCCATCCTCACCCTCTCCATCATCACCTGGTTCCCTGCAGCCACGGTCAGGGACAAGCTGCAGCGGGTGATACGATCAGCGGAGAGGGTGATCGGCTGCCCCCTTCCCTCCCTCGAGTCCCTACATTCCTCCAGGGCCTTGAGGAGGGCGAGGAAGATCATGGCAGACCCCGCCCACCCGGGTCACAACCTCTTCACCATGCTCCCCCACGGCAGGCGGCTACGGCTGCCCAAGACATTAAAGTCCCGCCATAGACTCAGCTTCTTCCCCTCAGCAGCTCGCCTGGTAAACGAGTCAGGTGTCCCCCTGCTCCCCCCCTCTATGGCGAGCTGCTAGGGCTGGACCTCTGGACTTGAACTGTGCTGCACTGTTTCCATGTCCCCCACCACTGCATTTTTTACAGTCTATTGTTGTCTCAATGTTCTGTCCTGTCTTGCACTTTACTTATAATTATTTATTTACTGTTGTATTGTTCTTAATTGTGAAAAAAAGCATGCACTGTAAACGTCAAATCACGTTCCATTTGTACTGCAATATGGTGAATAAAGTAATCTGAATCTGAATTGCCTTTGCATACAGCGTCCACGGGGCTGCGGAACGAACGGAGGATCGGGCCATTTAGATACATTGTTGCAACACTGTGCGCCAGGGTGAGTGGATATACATTGTATCGGATATTCAAACACAGCGCCTGACAAGTGAACTGTTTCCAGAGCTGTCAGTGGAGGAATAGAAGAACTGTGATTGCATTGGAATTGTGGATTCATATTAACTGTTATTGGAACTGTGAATTATATGAACAGTATTAGTTGAATGGTGGAGGATTGGAGCGCAGTGCTCTGAACACATTTCATTCTGTGAACTGCCCCTCTCTGTCGAGAGCATTGAGTGTGCGCATTTTGACTCTCTTTGCAGGAATAGCGCCACAATGTTGTGAAATTTATCCAAAACAAACAAACAGACTCAACATAACCTCAGCACCTGCCTTCATCCTGCCCTCTGGTAGAAGATATGCTGCCTAGACTTGTAGGAGAAGATAGCGCAGCAGATTTGTGCACTTCATTTGTCAAAGATAAAAGATTAAAGTACTAGAGTTTGAAGATAACCCCCTCCCATTGAGCTGCAAGCAGGCCAAAGTGGTTCGTAAAGCTTATTCACACTTTTCGTTTTGTTTTTGTAATTCTATTGACCGAATTGTATGAGTATTGACTGTTGTAATTTCCTGCTTTGTAGTTCTACGGTGGTGATGAACGTGTATTCAAGAATATGCATCAATAAACAGCCATCTGTAATTAAAGAACTCGGAGTCCTCGTCGTGCATCAATGGGCGGCACAAGTAGAGAGCATTGTTCTTCTTTTAAAATATATATTTTTAGAATGATACCTCGTGTTTTTACCGTGGTGTTACTTATTTTATTTATTTATGTAGTGTACTGACCAAAGCAAAAAATATTTCCCTTGTAGGCAATAAAGAACATCCATTCATCTATCTATCTTTGAAAAATAAAAATAAGGAAATTAACTACATACAATAAATAATGTACAGTACATGAGCGCCAGTAGAATCAGTGGTGTGTGTGTGTGTGTGTGGAATATGCTGTGTGTGTGAAGTGTTGCAAGGTGTAAATTAAACAATAACCAAATGAAGGGGGAAGTGTAGAGAGGAGAGAGGCAGCACTGAGGCCTGGCAGCACTGAGGCCTGGCAGCACTGAGGCCTGGCAGCACTGAGGCCTGGCAGCACTGAGGCCTGGCAGCAGCCTTTATTGTCTCCCTTAGGCCTCTGGCATACTCGGAAAGTGACACGCATGCGCACACGGACACGCTGCGCACACGCTTCTGTTCATACTCCGTGTTCGGTGTCCGGAAGCCGGTGTCCTGGCCGCGTGTATGCTTTCCCCAACGCAGTTGTGTTTCCGGGTTCCTCTGATTGGCCACTGACCTATGCTATTACGCCCCCCTTTACACTCTCGCCTGAGACGAAGCACCAGCGAGGCGAGGCGGTGGTTTCTCTCCGCCTCCGTGCGCCTTGCTGCCGCCGGCTTGTCTCACATGACTCGGTTCGGCTACTGTTGTTGTGTGTCTTCGGTTCGTTTTTCAAAATGGTATAAAACGGAAATGAACCGATTAAAAAACAATCCGTTTTGACAATGTTGACTGCAAACAAGTCATTGATAAGCGACGGCCATATTAGACACAGCCATAATTTAAGATATAGTTTATGCATTCGCAAATATGAGAGCGCTGTCATTGAAGTGGGTGGTGGCACGCGTGTCGACCTAAACAATGGGGGATAATAATAAGAACGAGCCGCCTCGGAGGGAGGATACCGCAGGCGGAAGACGGCCGCTGCTGCTGGAGCTGGACAGAGTCATGTGAGACAAGCCGGCGGCAGCAAGGCGCACAGAGCCGGGGAGAAACCACCGCCTCGCCCCGCTGGTGCTTCGTCGCAGGCGAGAGTGTAAAGGGGGGCGTAATAGCATAGGTCAGTGGCCAATCAGAGGAACCCAAGTTCAAGTTCTTTAATAGTTGTCATACAGAAGTACAGAATACTTTCATACAAAATGCTTCTTACTGTTACGCTCCAGAGACTGTGCTAGACAAGATAGTATCAAATAACATAATAACATAATATAGCATGAATTTAGAAGAAGAAAATGAGGTCACAGTTGTTCGGTATAGACATATGTACAATGTTCTGAGTTACCATATAATATACAATACACAACTATGCAGTGTACTAATGTACAGTACTATCTAGTGCAAAGCAGAAATGGGATGAGGTACAATTTTAGGTACAATTTACAGTAAGGTGTACGAGTTGTAGTGCAATCCTTCATCCATAAATATAAAGTGTGGGGAGTGGGTGCTACAGTGTGTTTGTTTAAAGTGGGTGTGTGCTATAAAGTGTGTGTAGTGGGTGCTACAGTGTGTTTGTTTAAAGTGAGTGTGTGCGTGTGGATGTGTGTGCTATGTGTGTTTGGTGGTTGTTGTTGTGTAGTGTTCATTCATTGTTCGTTTAGCAGCCTGATGGCCTGGGGATAGAAGCTACTTCTGAGTCTTTCTGTGCTCGCCTTGAGACTCCTGTATCGCTTGCCTGACGGCAGCAGTTCAAAGAGGCAGTTGTTCGGGTGGCTCGAGTCCTTAATAATTCTCTTAGCCTTCCCCTTGCAACGCTTGTAGTAAATGTTCTGGAGGGTGGGGAGCCCCCCTCCGATTGTGCGTTCGGCTGAACGTGTCACTCTTTGTAGTCTGCTTTGGTCTTTTGCAGTGCTATTCCCAAACCAGGAGGTGATGTTGCCGGTCAAGATGCTCTCTATTGTACATGAGTAGAAGTTCTTAAGGATCTTCTGGCTGACTTGGAACTTCCTTAGGCGCCTGAGGAAGTAGAGGCGTTGTCGTGCCTTCTTCACCACACTGTTAATGTGTATGGTCCATTTCAAGTCCTCGGATATTTGGGCTCCGAGGTACTTGAAGCTGTTGACTCTCTCAACCGGTGCCCCGTCGATGCTGAGGGGGCTGTAGTCCTTGACCCCCGACCTCCTGAAGTCCACAATCATCTCCTTTGTTTTGCTGACGTTCAGGGAGAGGCTGTTTTCCTGGCACCATCCCGCCAGGACCTTGACCTCTTCCAGGTAGGCCCTCTCGTCGTTGGCAGAGATCAGGCCCACCACCACTGTGTCGTCAGCAAATTTGACGATTGTATTGCTACTCCGCTGAGCCACACAGTCGTGTGTGTACAGGGAGTAGAGGAGGGGACTCAGAACACAGCCCTGGGGGGCCCCTATGTTGAGGGTGATGGATGAGGAGGTGCAGTTGCCTGCTCTCACCACCTGGGGTCTGCCAGTCAGGAAGTCCAAGACCCACTGGCAGAGGTCATAGCCCAAGCCCAGGTCCCTGAGCTTGGCTATGAGTATGGAGGGGACTATGGTATTGAATGCCGAGCTGTAGTCGATGAATAGCATTCTCACATAGTTCCCCTGCCTCTTGTCCAGGTGTGATGCTGCTGTGTGCAGCACATGGGATATGGCGTCCTCCGTGGACCTGTTGGGGCGGTATGCAAATTGCAGGGGGTCCATGTTGATGGGGAGGGAGGAGCAGATGTAGCCCTTTACTAGCTTCTCAAAGCACTTCATGGCTATGGAGGTGAGAGCTACAGGGCGGTAGTCGTTGAGGCAAGCAGGCTTGGATTTTTTGGGTACAGGGATAATAGTGGACTTCTTCAGGCAGGTGGGGATGACAGCCTGTTCTAAGGACAGGTTAAATATGTCAGTGAATACTGGGGCCAGTTGGTCGGCACAGACTTTTAGGACGCGGCCGGGGATGCCGTCCGGACCTGCTGCCTTCCTGATATTCACTTTTTTAAAGGTCCGCCTCACCTCATGCTCTGTTACCCTGAACACTGCGCCTCCATCAGCAGCCGACCCCCCCCCCCCCATTGCCGAGGCTTGTGAGCTGGTGTTGTTATTACCAGCATCAAACCTCGCATAGAAGGTATTGAGGTCGTTTGCTAAGGAGATGTCACTGTTCAGTTTGAGGGAGGCGCCTTTGTAGTCTGTCATCGTTTTGAGCCCCTGCCACATAGCTCTAGAGTCAGCTTGTTCAAACTGGAGTTCAATTTTATCCCTGTAGCGTCGTTTGGCCTCTGTCACTGTCCTCCTTACGTTGTGTTGCGCCACCTTGTGGTCGTTCATGTTGCCTGCCACTAGGCCGTCATTGTATGCTTTGGTGCGCTCTCTCAGAGCTTCACGGACGGATTTGTCTACCCAGGGTTTTTGATTTGGGTAAACTTTCATTTTGGTAGTGGGGATTGTTTCTTTCACCCTAGTACAGACATAGTCCAGCACTGTCTCCGTGTAGGCATTAATGTTATCTGTGTCGCGGAATACAATCCAGTCTGTGTTGTGAAACACTGACACTAGTGTATCCTCTGACGTCACATCCCATCCCACAACCCGGAAACACAACTGCATTGGGGAAAGCAGCGTCTACCAAACCAAGCCGCATTTCTCGGAGACGCTCTCTGATTGGCACTGACTGACGACAAACTCTAACCTTAACCAACTTCGAAGAGTGCCTAAGCTTAACCAGTGTAGAAACAGGCGTCGGCCAATCAGAAAGCGTCTCCGAGAAATGCGGCTTGATTTGGTAATCACGCGGGAAAGCATACACGCGTCCTGGCCGTGCCGAGTGGCGTGCTTACGAAACCAAGCCGCATTTCTCGGAGACGCTCTCTGATTGGCACTGACTGACGCTCTCTGATTGGCCACTGACCGGTTTACCCAATCCGTGACGAGCTGTGTCTTTGCCCATTTCCACGCCAAACAGCCTGCAAACTACCTGGCGTTCTATCGCCATGCTCTAAGACAAATTCTAACCTTAACCAACTTCGAAAGAGTGCCTAAGCTTAACCGTCGAAAGAACTTGCCGTCACGCTCTAAGACAAACTCTAACCTTAACCAACTTCGAAGAGTGCCTAAGCTTAACCAGTGTAGAAACAGGCGTCGGCCAATCAGAGAGCGTCTCCGAGAAATGCGGCTTGGTTTCGTAATCACGCTGCCGGGTGGCGTGAATACTTTCGGCAAGCAACAAGCCCTTCCGCGTTGCTCTGATTGGCCGAGCGCGCGCATGAGCCGCGACGTGCTCCTCAGCCAGGCAGGAATACTAAACTCCGCTTAACGCAATTTATACAAATGGAAGTATTGATTTCGCCGTAACGAATCATTAAAAAAAATATACCGTTAACTGGAATATGTTTATTTTTTTTTTTATTATCTTTTTGCCCCTCCTTCTTTTTCCGATTTTTCTCCCATCCCACCCTTCCTGGTTGTTGCGCACTTTCCCCTACTGTTGGTCCGAGAGGCCGGAGACTGTCACATGCTTTCCTCCGACGCATGTGCAGCCTGCCGGCAGCCAGCCTGGCCGCGCAGATTCTCACTGGGAGAGTGTAACGTGTGGGAGGCCGCACTACCTCTCTCCAGATCCTACCCTCGCTGAGCAGGCGCCCCGACCGAACTGTAGGGGTCGCTGTCCACAACGCCCAGGACCCACCCGCCAGCTTTTCCACCCTCTAATACTGCCAATTGTATTAGTGTGAACGGCCAGCCAAGCTGGTGACAACGCCGGGAGCTAGATTCGAACACGCGAATCCAGCATCTCCGGCGTTGGTGACGAACGCAATCTCCGCTACGCCACCTGACCGCCCCAACTGGAATATGTTGTTTCTTTACACATATGTTGGATTATGTAATTGGTTTGTCATGACAAAACAATAAAAAAACGCAAATTAACCGGTGGCTACAACAATACACAGTAACTACATGCATTATTGTTTACAATGAACGGTGAGGCTAATCGAAAGGACTGGACACGGACGCGTAAAACAGCAATCAATTAATTTAATATAACAGTCCGGTTCTGTGTTTGTTTGTGTCTGTAGATTGTTGGTGAACAACTAACTTTAGGTTAGTTTAACTTGTCCGTGTCCAGTCCTTTCGATTAGCCCCACCGTTCATTGTAAACAATGATGCATGTAGTTACTGTGTGTTGTTGTAGCCAGCGGTTAATTCGCGATTTTTTATTAGTTTGTCATGACAAACCAATTACATAATCCAACATATGTGTAAAGAAACAACATATTCCAGTTAACGGTATATTTTTTTAATGATTCGTTACGGCGAAATCAATACTTCCATTTGTATACTCTGGCGCTGCTGTGATGGCTGCCTTTCTGATCGCTCCGACGAGACTGTGCTTTATTTTGTTAATTTTTATAGTATTAGGAGTTTTATTTGCACCAACTGCTGGTGCATTATATGTGTATGACCGTCAGTCAATCATTGACATTGGATTAAGAAAAACTTACCGTTTGGATTGCTCTCTGGATCGGATCGCTGAACAGCAGAAATGGCCCGCCGAGATCCTTTGTTATGCCGGCCACGGACAAGACCAAAAGCCGCCGCGAAGACGAGGAAAGAGAGCCGGGGTCCGGAACAGACTGAGGTCCAAACGACACAGAACCACATTGCCCAGCATATTGTTGGCCAATGTGCAATCGATAGGAAACAAATTGGACGACATCAGAGCAAGGATCCAATTCCAGAGGGACATTCGGGATTGTAACGTCCTCTGTTTCACAGAAACTTGGCTGAGTCCAGATGTCCCGAATCATGCAATAGAACCGGCAGACCACTTCTTCGTTCTACGAAAAGACCGGACGGCATTAGAGTCACTAAAGAAGAAAGGAGGCGGCATTGCCTTCATGATAAACAAGGAGTGGTGCGATTTAGGCAACACAAAGGAAATGTCTAACCACTGCTCCCCAGACCTGGAGTTTATCACGATAAAATGTCGACCCTTCTTCCTCCCAAGAGAGTTAACGTCCATCATCCTCATCGGAGTGTACATTCCACCACACGCGAACACTGAGGTCGCACTTTCAAAACTTCACGACGAGGTAAACAAACTCCAGGCAGCTAACGTTGACGCGGCCATTTTGGTCTTGGGGGATTTCAACAGCGCGCGTCTTAAAAAGGTGCTGCCGAATTTCTATCAGCATGTGACCTGTCCCACCAGAGGCGAGAACATATTAGACCATGTATACTCGCAATTTAAGAATGGGTACAAGTCACAGGCTCTTAGTCCATTCGGTAAAAGCGATCACGCCGCAATTTTTCTTTTGCCTAAGTACAAACAGAGTCTCAAGCGAACGCCGGTGGTCTCGCGAGAGGTTAAGCGTTGGGCCGTGACGTCAGTGGAGTCACTCCAAGCAGTGCTGGGAAGCACAGAATGGAGTGTATTCCGTGATAACACAGCCAATATTAACGAATACACCGAAACGGTGATTGACTATGTCTGTACTCAGGTAGAAGTAATAATCCCCACCACCAAAATTAATATCTACCCAAATCAAAAGCCCTGGGTAGACAAATCCGTCCGTGAGGCTCTGAAAGTGCGCACATCAGCATACAACACCGGGCTGGTGACAGGCAACATGGAAGAACACAAGATGGCAAGATACAACGTCAGGAGAGCAGTAATAGAGGCAAAACGGCGTTACAGGGATAAAGTTGAACTTCAGTTTGAACAGGCTGACTCTAGAGGCATGTGGCAGGGCCTCAGAACAATGACAGACTACAAAGGAACCCCCCTCAAACTGAACAGTGACATCTCCTTAGCAAATGATCTCAACTCCTTCTATGCGAGGTTTGAGGCTGTGAATAACAACACCAGCCTACAAACCACGGCAATGGGGGGGGGGGGGGGTCTGCTGATGGAGACTCAGTGTTCAGGGTAACAGAGCATGAGGTGAGACGGATCTTTAAAAAAGTGGATATCAGGAAGGCAGCAGGACCGGACGGCATCCCCGGCCGCGTCCTAAAAGTCTGTGCCGACCAACTGGCCCCGGTATTCACTGACATCTTCAACCTGTCCTTGGAACAGGCCGTCATCCCCACCTGTCTGAAGAAGTCCACCATCATCCCTGTACCCAAAAAATCTACGCCCGCTTGCCTCAACGACTACCGCCCTGTAGCCCTCACCTCCATAGCCATGAAGTGCTTTGAGAAGCTAGTGAAGGGCTACATCTGTTCCCATCAACCTGGACCCTCTGCAATTTGCATATCGCCCCAACAGGTCCACGGAGGACGCCATAGCCCATGTGCTGCACACAGCAGCATCACATCTGGACAAGAGGAAGGGGAACTATGTGAGAATGCTGTTCATCGACTACAGCTCAGCATTCAATACCATAGTCCCCTCCAAACTCATAGCCAAGCTCAGGGACCTGGGCTTGAACTATGACCTGTGCCAGTGGGTCCTGGACTTCCTGACGGGCAGACCCCAGGTGGTAAGAGCCGGCAACTGCACCTCCTCATCCATCACGCTCAACATAGGGGCCCCCCAGGGCTGTGTTCTGAGCCCCCTCCTCTACTCCCTGTACACACATGACTGCGTAGCACAGCGGAACAACAACACCATCATCAAATTTGCTGATGACACAGTAGTGGTGGGCCTGATCTCTGCCAACGACGAAAGGGCCTACCTGGAAGAGGTAGAGAACCTGTCACAGTGGTGTCAGGAGAACTGCCTCTCCCTGAACGTCAGCAAAACAAAAGAGATGATTGTGGACTTCAGGAGGTCGGGGGTCAAGGACTACAGCCCCCTCAGCATCGACGGGGCACCAGTTGAGAGAGTGAACAGTTTCAAGTACCTCGGAGCCCACATATCCGAGGACTTGACATGGACCACACACATTGACAGTGTTGTGAAGAAGGCACGACAACGCCTCTACTTCCTCAGGCGCCTAAGGAAGTTCCAAGTCAGTCAGAAGATCCTTAGGAACTTCTACTCATGTACAATAGAGAGCATCCTGACCGGCAACATCACCTCCTGGTTTGGGAATAGCACTGCACAAGACCGTAGCAGACTACAAAGAGTGACACGTTCAGCCGAACGCACAATTAGAGGGGGGCTTCCCACCCTCCAGAACATTTACAACAAGCGGTGCAAGGGGAAGGCTAAGAGAATTATTAAGGACTCGAGCCACCCGAACAACTGCCTCTTTGAACTGCTGCCGTCAGGCAAGCGATACCGGAGTCTTATGGCGAGCACAGAAAGACTCAGAAGGAGCTTCTATCCCCAGGCCATCAGGCTGCTAAACGAACAATAATCGCTAAACGAACAATAATCACTATGCAACAACCATCAAATGCACACAGCACACACACCCACACGCACACACACACTCACTCAAACAAACAACACACTGCAGCACCCACTCTCCACACTTTAGATCACACAAACACACTTACACTTTATATTTATTGATAAAGGATTTGCACTACAACTCGTACACCTACTGTGAATTGTACCTAAACTGCACCTCGTCCATTTATGCCTTGCACTATATAGTATTGTATACTAGTACACTGCACAGTATTGTATATTGTATGGTAACTACGTCTACGAACATTGTACATATGTCTAAACTGAACACTGTGACCTCTTTTTTTTTCTTCAAATTTTTACTATGTTTTTATTTCATACTTATCTTGTCATGCACAGTCTCTGGAGCGCAACAGTAAGAAGCATTTTGTACAAAAGTATTCTGTACTTCTGTATGACAACTATTAAAGAAACTTGAAACTTGAAACTTGATAAATTGCGTTAAGCGGAGCTTAGTATTCCTGCCTGGCTGAGGAGCGTGTCGCGCCTCATGCGCATGCGCGCGCTCGGCCGATCAGAGCAACACGGAAGGGCTTGTTGCTTGCCGAAAGTATTCACGCTGCCGGGTGGCGTGAATACTTTACCCAAGGCAGTTGTCTTTCCGCGTTCGGTTTGCGCGCCCTGATTGGCCTCTCAGCGCCCAATCGCGTTAGCCCTAGCATCGCCGCATTACTCGCTCGCTATACTACTAAGTTCCACAGCCCATTTCCTCGTATTGTATTGTTCTCGCTACCGCCGAAGAGTCTCACAATATACTAACTAAAGTATTCACGCGTACAGTACAGCTCAATACATACAATTGTTAAGGGGATGCAGACCAGAGAAAGACTTTCGTCTTGTTTACATCAGGGTCCCCCATTTTCATATATGACACACACGACATACAGATAGACAGTACTGCTACAGTTGAGTGATAGTTAGTTTTAGTATATGATGCACGGCGGAGATGAAAACAATACAATACGAGGAAATGGGCTGTGGAACTTAGTAGTATAGCGAGCGAGTAGTGCGGCGATGCTAGGGCTAACGCGATTGGGCGCTGAGAGGCCAATCAGGGCGCACAAACCGAGCGCGGAAGGACAACGGCCTTGGGTAAAGTATTCACGCTGCCGGCTGCTTTTGTTTTGACAGCTGGCACATGCGCAGTCGGCACACGGCTGAAGCGCGGTACCCGCGGTTAAAAAATCTGGGCTGCACGCGGCCACAAATGACATCACGCGCACCAATGCGCACACACGGATGCGACTAGCGGAAGGAAGTATGGATCGGCCTTTAGGAAACATTTGTTTTAAGCATCAAGAGACAAAGATGACACAGCAGCACACAGCCTCTCCATATACACACACAATACATCAGTATACATGTACAATCACACTACAGTTAACATGCAATATCACACAGATCCATATACACACAAATTACAATACATCACATGTACAATCACACTACAGTTAACATGCAGTATCACACAGATCCATATACACACAATACATCAGTATACATGTACAATCACACTACAGTTAACATGCAGTATTACTAGGCCCGTTGCAATAAGCAATAAATCTATTTATTGCGCAATAATTAAAATGAATGCAATGATTTTGACGGGCGCAATTAATTGCTATTTGCGTGTTTGTTTTAATGAGGCGGGAACCTCTCCGTGTGGGGAGGCGGGCCGCTGACGTTACTACAGAGTACAGCACGGGAGCTCCTGTGAGCACCATGCGTATGTTGGGCAGTAGCAACGCTACATAGCTTAACTACATTTCTCAGTAGCGTGATGGTAGCGTCGCTCCTTTTGAACCAAGTAGCGTTCTTTGTAGTGTAGCTATTTTTAGACCCAAGTAGTGATGTAGCGTGAACAAACGCTATACGCTACTGCCCGGAGAAACTGGACTGCTAAATAAAGATTAAAGATCTAGCGTTGATGCTATGATGCTTCCTCCTCATCGTTGATTGCCTGTAGTAGCTGCATCTAACGTTAGTAGCTAACGTTAAAACTAACCTAAAGTTAGTTGTTCACCAACAATCTCAACATTTGTTTTATCATTAGCTCAAAAACACAGAACCGGACGACACAAGTTGTCCGCTCATAGGTTCTGCTAGGATAATAACAACAATACTTCCGGTCGGTGGGTTTCAAAATAAAAGAGCAAAGTCTAAAACACCGAAAAAGACGTTTATTTTGTACAGCGTTTTCCTCCACGAGTACTCAAGTACATCATGTGATCAATCGATCTGTTTTTTTTTGCCCATCCCTAGTTTATCCTGTGCTGAAAAGTCTCCATTCCAATAGAGATAGTATATATTTGTGTTTATTTGATTATTGTTGAGCTATATTTTAATCGAGAGTAACTGGTAGTGTAGCTTACTACATTTTCCAAGTAGCTTGCCCATCACATAATCCGCGAGCCACAGTAAACAAACGCGAGCCACAATTAGGGTGACCAGGTGTCCCGCTTTTGGTTGTATACTGCACAGCCATTTTACCTAATGTCCCACGTCCCTCTTTTCGAAGCAAAAAATAAAAACATGGGTCTAAAAGCCCCTTCCTACAGTAAACGTAGCAACCTGCCTCTTGTCCACACACATTGCTCTGCTCGTTTTATCATTGCTCTCACGGAGATAAAACTGGGAACGAGGTTACTCTGCTTCTGACGCTACCTCATATCTGATTGGTTAGGTAGTAATTTAGGATATTTAAAATGTCTTCCAATGTTAAATAAAGGTTTATTGCACTTTGAAACGGTTTCCTTGCATTATTATGCTATTATCATTATATTAGTAACAAAAAAAAAGTTGATTGAAAACTTTTGGGAAATACATTTCTCAAAAAAATTATTTCTCTCAAAACCGCAATAATATCACTTATCGCAATAATTTCTGGGACAATTAATCGCCCAGCAAAATGTGTTATCGTGACAGGCCTAAGTATCACATACACCCTGCTATTGACTGTTATTTTTGTGAATGAACTGTGTGAGCCCTATTTTCTTTGCCCCAGGTTGTGTGCAAACCAGTGGCATTGACAGTGATTAGGTTAACATGAGACTGCTGAATGGGAAACTTGGACTAATTGGGGGAGGCTTCAGGCTAGATCTTTCCCATATGGATTGGCTGGTGTGTTTTGAGCTAAATCGACCTGGACGTAAAAAGTGGGTGGTATGTTCCCAGACAGAGTGGACAGACACAACCGGTGCAAAAAAGTAAGAATCTTTAGTTGACTAATTGAATACAGTAATGCAAGCACAGAAACAATGGGAAATGTCTCCGGCCAATGGCTCTTCTGCTTTAGAGGTGTCTGGAGGCTCTCTGGCTCCGCTACGATATCACTCTCACTACTTGCACAGCAGGGGTTAGTCAACTAGCATTAGTCTTGGTGTCACAGTTACATTAGCCACTCGCCATAGGTGGAACACACACAAAATCACTACAATTATACTATACACACTGTAGGCCACTCTGACACGTCCACACACACTATAGGCCACAAGGATTATAGTCCCGTTTTTAAAGGGGTAGTTCAACCAAAATAATAAAAACAACCGGTGTGCTATGTATCCATCCAGATACATACACAATTGGCAGACGTCATACAAAATACATTTGAAAAACTCAACAGTAATCTCTTCAGACCTTTTTGTGAACAGTTTCACTTAGGAACTATTTTATACTGAAGTAGAGATCATTCATTCCCACAATTCAAATTTTGAATGCAGAACTTGTAGAATATTTCTACATTTTACTTACAGTAAGTAAAAGATCATTCTTCTACCACTATTAATGAAATCAGTAATGAACAGGAGATGTGCTAATTTTTCAAGAAATAAGCATATAAATCGACTAATTAACTTACAGTTTTGATCATTCAAGACCAAACTGACCTAATAATTGACTATGAGGGAGGAACCCTAATGGCTGTACAGTATTTCAGATTACAACACTCATGATGAGTCAATACAAGCATATAATCAGACATTTTATTGACTACATAAAAATAGGAGGTACAGAAACTTAGTATTTAATATGAATGAAGATGAAGGTCACAAAAGAAAAACAAGTCAAGACTCAGGCCATGTCCATGGTCTGTTTCGTTTTCATTTAAAAAAAGTTTTACGTAAACACGAAATCGTTTTAAAATAACTAGTGCGTCCTAATGAGAACGTAAGGTTATGTATATAACCAAGTTCTATAAATTATGGTGACGCTCAGCATCAGTTGCATATATCTCGCTTCAGTGGATATGCACTGAATACATTTCAAAATGTACCTTTACATACCAACATCCGTCTGACCACACCCCCATCTGCTGCCTACATAAGCAGGGGTGGGGCCACACACTCATCTCCTTCCCAACAAATTTCACCACAATGAAAGATCAAGGGCCGCAGCGGCGTCCTGATGCTGAGCGTCACCATAATTCATAGAACTTGGTTATATACATAACCTTACGTTCTATTTCATTATGGCTCCGCTCAGCATCAGTTGCATAACAGGAGCTGAGCGGGAGCCAAAGCTCGACCAATGTACCCCGCTGAGGCCCCCCACAACCATCAGACCGGGGAGGACCGAGCCCCCCGACCCTCCCTAATGGAGGATACCCTCCCTATTGGAGGCTTACGGGAGGGAGACGGATCCGACCGTGCGAAGAGGAACTCAAGCAACTCAACGCACAGGGTGAGCAGACCGTGGCTTGACCCCACGACTACGCACACGCACAACCCGCATGCCACCAGGGAACGAACGGAAGGAACAACCCTCGTTACTGCCCCCAGAATCAAGGGGTCAAGAACAACCCCAACCCCGTGGCAAGGCCGTAGCAGCGGAGCGCGAAGGAAGACCCAGACCCACTGAAGGGACTGGATCCCCCAGAAAAAGGGGGCCCGGAGAGGTCAATGACGCCAGGCATCAAGACCCCACCAGGCGGTCACTTAGTGACACCGCCCCCCACATCACCAGCGTATTCGGATAGGGCCCCTACAAGAACGGGCCCTTTCCCCCCAATAGTACACCGCCTGGCACACTGACCCTGTAACACAGGCAGTCAGTCAGCATGGCCGTAAAGCACTCAAAAAAGGTTAACCAACGGAAGCAGACAGCGCACCGGGGAAACCAGGCAGCAGGCTGTAGACCTGAGCCTGGAGCACTGCGGACGAGACAGGCGCCAAAGGGGTCAACTGAAAACAGCCCCCCCGGCGGAAGGCGCGTATGCCGGCGTTGTTGAGCACCATGACAAAGCCTCCATAAAAAAAAAACCACCCAGAGGGGTCGAGGCAGAGAAGGCTGACACGATTGGCAGACGTCATGAACGTGCAGGGGCACACTCAACCGGATAACCCGGGAGTTGACTCTGCTCCAACACACCAGGGAATCAACCACCCTCTGGGTACACAGACGGTGGTCGTTCCTATAACCCCTCAAGAAAAAACTCAAACACACCTGCGGGTATACTATACACTGGCTATACCGCAGTACAAGTGTTTCAGTTTTCAAAAAAGGGTTATTCCAGGCCTACGGGTCGACGAAACATTACTTCGGACCGGGCCCGGCGGCTCGGGAAGCACACAGGGTTACCAGAGGAGGTCCAAAAGACCACCCCAACAGCCCCCTCTTCGCCATGCGTGAGAGAGGAGCGAAAAGAATGGAGAACCAGCCCTAAGCTGACTGCACTTGGTATTCCCAGGCGGTCTCCCAACCAAGTACTAACCAGGACCGAACCCGCTTAGCTCCCGAGATCGGACGAGATCGGGCGTGTTCAGGTTGGTATGGCCGTAAGCCATTACAATAGTGCAGAGTACAACATGTACCCAACAAAGGGTCTCCATAACGCCTAACCCTGTGACACCCGGGCCGACCCGGCATTTCCCCCCCCGAAAAAAGCACAAGTCCCTCAGGGTACCAGAACAGGAGATCTGCATCCCCGGCGGACAACGGGTTAACTGACCTGGACCAGCGCGACCAGAACCAGTCCCGTGCCCCAACCACGCCGACATGCCCACTCCAGGAGAGGGGGTAGGTATGCATGTCGATCTAAAACATGAAAAGAGGGGCGCCACCCAGACGGTCCCATTTGCACCACGCTCAGTGGCCCACCCCAAGGGTGTGAAACCCCTCTACCTATGTTCTGATCTATTCCGTTAACATCCCCCAGATATGAATGAGAATTCGTCGAGACAAACCTAGTAAACTGGCGCTCGGAAAAGACAAAACTCCATCCCAGTTGCCCTATAAAAACGCTGTTTTAATAACGAGCAACCAAGGCGCACCAGCCTCATGCGTGATTCCCATCAGAAACACCCAGAGCCAGCACTTATGTACGCGTCGAGACCCAAACACATCAATGGATAGTCTAACAAGACACCAGACATTGTTCCTCCAAGTCGCCTGGGAGAACGACAAGGAGCTGTCGTGCTTCATGTTCTTCCCTCTTTTTATTTAAAAAAGAAAGAAACACAGACTGACATGAATCCCACGTGACGCGGCTGAGGGTAAAAAATTATTTTAATTTTTACATCCCACCACCCTCTCCACAGGGAGGAGACGGGAATCCCCAGAGAGACTTCCCACGCGAGCTGTATAGATTGAAAAGAAATATTGCAACATTGAGCTATGTAACACTTGGGTTAGGGCTCTCCGAGGAGGAGGCACTGAACCAATACACACTCAATAATCAAATTGAATCGAATACACACACAATAGAGCAGAACTCCTTTTTGAAGTTCTACTCACCTTGACAATCTGAGGAGGAGGCTCTGAAACTCTGAGGAGGCTTCCTCACTGGGAAGGAGAGTCCGAACTCACAGAAGGCACTTCTCTCTGAGGAGGAGCTTCGTGAGGAGGAGCTCTGACAACTCCCTGAAACAGATCCATAACATGGACCTGAACAACCCACGGAAGTCTTACCACTAGAGAAGCGCTCAGTGACGTACTCTATGGCGGGGGAATTTCCGCGGTGCACACGCCCAATCTGCCGAACAGCAACGTGACAGGAACCTTGAAGGACAGGAGGTTTTAACCCCTGACCAATCAGAAAAGGGGAGGAAAGGATTACCAGTTCACCCCTTTACGACCCCTCACCCATGATACGATGTAATGACAAGTAGAGCATGACACAGTCATAGCCTGCTACATGAAGCATCGAACAGCCTCACATAGCTCATGTGATAACCTGCTACCTGAGTTTTACTAAGGAAAAACACAGAACAGAGAGGGCCCCTTTAAGAGCCCCGGTCCAGACTTACACATGTGCTTCTGTGGGCCAAACCTAACCCAGTTGTAGATCACAAAGACACACACAACCCTTCATCACAACAAAAAATGGCACAGTACACTCCTACTACAGAGGAATGCCGTTTTTCATAACGAGAGAAGACAGAAGTCCTCGATTATGTATTGGCCACAGGCCTTGCTAAGCACACATGATAAGTGACCAAACAATCTTTTCTTTAGGAAAAAATAGTTTCTCAAGCGGAAAGCACAACCCCAGCAATTAAGCTGAGGGTTACATCGTATCCCCACAAACACAGTGACACAATATATTGTAAACAACATGTCTGAGAGGAGGGGGGGGAAGCCCCAGGGAAACCGGGGGGGGATCACCCCTCCTTCCTTACCCTTGATACGACCAAGTTGAACAGGTAACCCTGTTAATATGTGAACACACTGTTCATTGTCATTACAGGCTGAGAAAATAATTCATTCCTCAATCACATGTCACTAAGCATAGCTTCATAGGTTAATTAACCCCCTTAGTTGTGAGTTCACGTTACATGAACACACATGTTCTCATCACAACTAACCAGATAATTTTTACACATGTAAACAACAACCCGATTTCTATGGAGAGAGAAGCTATACCAGTGACAAGACAATCCACACACAACACGCGTCGTATCCTCAATGTATTGCAGCAACACACATTTTGGAAAACATCGTTATTACAAAACATTTAGAAGGGAAGGAAAGAAGAAGTGTTTAAAGTCCGGTCGGGACTCCTACCCTGAGCGCAGGCCAAGAGGACTGCAATCTGGTTAACGGGACACCGAAGTTGAACACGACATCTCCTGTGTTGGCGACGAGGGTAACGTCGCTGCGCCACCCAGCCGCTACGTTTCTCCATGTTTTGATGCAGTCCTCGCTGGCAGGGCTCCCGGTGTAGGTTCGACTAACATCCTCCGTCAAAGATGACGTCGTAGTCAGAGTGTTTAAGGCATGTTATAGTCATAGCAACGTTCAACAGTGTAGCATTACGCTAACAGCCGCTCTCGACTGATAGCAACAAGCTAACGTTTCCTAGCCTAGTGACACAACGGGCTAGCGCCGCAGCTAACAGCTGACTGGCTAACAGGTAGGCCACAACTAGCATGCAATGTATGTTATGTATGTCATAAATGTCTATATGAATTGAAAATGGGGGACCCTGATGGAAACAAGACAAACGTCTTTCTCAGGTCTGCATCCCCTTAACAATTGTATGTATTGAGCCGTACTGTATTGTACCCATTCTGCAATCTGTTAAATAAAGTTTTCATTCATTCATTCATTCATTCATTCATTCAGCTATCACCTGAACTGTACACAACGACATAACAAGCCACACTTCAGACAGGCCGCCGTCTGAAACCCTCCTCATCCTTTAAGAGAGAAGAGAAAAAGAAATGTCAACACAGTTTACAACGGTGATTTTACCAGACATAAGGCGGAGCCGGCACAAGTCCCATCTGGGCTGCAGCCAACTTGAACATGGATCTTCCGATAACGAACATCCATGCCCACATTTCCTCGTTTAGGGTGTACTTCCACTCAAGTGAATGATGGGGCCTGCACGGGACAGAGAAGCATCCGCTTGTCGAGAGAATCCTGGGTTCACCAGGTCCTGGTCGCGGCCCACTAGTTGACCATCATGGGCTTCAGACCAAGATCCTCCGCCGTCGCCTACGAGGCCGAACAGAGGACCCTAATCTGGGGCCGGCTTTCGTAAAAATGGTCAGCTAGCCCCCATAGCACTAACAGACAACTGGCGCTCGCAAGCAAAACATTACTCACCCAGGCTCGAAAACAACCAGTCCCTCACAACAGACGGTGCCTTCCACAGTCCAGCTGTATAACCGGAGGTTCAATTACCAAAATGGCCAAAACCCATCCAGCCGCAGCAAGGAGGACTGCCGGTGGGGAGTATATCAGCGACGCGAGCCCCTAATACGAAAAAAACGGTGGAGATTTAGAATGATCATCATCTTCCAGACACTCCAGTGACGAAGACAATATCGCCGTATTTTCTCGAAAATAGTGAGAGAGAAAATAAAGATATAATGTCAACGTATCTCCTTGTTCTTCTGTTTTCCTTTCTCCAGCTAATACTTTCTTCCTCGCCAAGTGATTGGTATACAGGCACTATATTGTGGATGAAATTTGAGAAGGAGATGTGTGTGGCCCCACCCCTGCTTATGTAGGCAGCCGATGGGGGTGTGGTCAGACGGATGTTGGTATGTAAAGGTACATTTTGAAATGTATTCAGTGCATATCCACTGAAGCGAGATATATGCAACTGATGCTGAGCGGAGCCATAATGAAATAGAACACTGAACCGCTGAAACGCTGCTGAAGAAAACACCAAAAGCAGAGAAGAATGGAGCATGCGCAGTTTGCACCTACCTGCTCTTACCTACCGCCAATAAAAACAGAAGAAGAGAAGTGAGCTGGCCTACTTTTCCAGAGACACACGGCGCAGCCTACTTCGGGAGTGGAGAGAGAGAGAGACCGCCGGCTCACACTACCTGTTGTAATAAATTAATTGATTGATGTTTAACTTGTCCGTGTGTGTGTCCAGTCCTTTCGACTAGCAAACGTTGTCTGTATTTAACGTTTACCTCAGTCGGTTAGCATTTAGCTAATGTTGTTAGCATTCGATATACATCAACGCTAGCTGGCTAAATTATGGAGGCTTTTTAATCGTCAAGGTAAGAGAGGATTTGTCATGATCAACTGAAGAAGGGGTATGCTATGGAACAGTATGCTTGGCTACTACTTGGGTTTTCAGAAAAAGTACATTTAGCTGTAAAAGCCTGATCAAGCTCTGTAACACTGTTAACACTTACTTTGCCAGGCTTATGTACATCATTATACCCCTCTCTGCCAGCTCTATTTGTCTATGGAGAAGTTCCCCTTCTTTGCAGGGCTATAACCTTTTAAATTGTATTGCTAAATTGACATTACTATGGCCCATTCAACGTCAATTATCTATCGTTCAGGACGTAGGAACGTTATACTTTTTCATTCACATATTCATACTAAAATACGGTCTAAAGTATAAATATGTTTTTATCGTTTTCTACAGCTTTCTCCAGAACGTGATTTATAGCCCTAAATGCATTATATTGATGATCAAATACAGTTTGATAGCGATCTGCGCGATAAAAAATTTCAAATGGACGTGCTTCTAGAAGTTACTACTTATCATCTGATGTTGACCGGATGGGGGGGGGGGGGGGGGGGTCGTTTATAATTCCGTGGCCAACGTTAGATGATTCATCTAGTGTGGGTGATATGATCATTAGAGCGGTTTGTATCGAAGACGTTAAAAAAAACGCTGAATCTTACCCCAGTCTCCTCGGGCCGTTGGGCGATGAGCGTGGAGCGAAAATATTCCTATTATGGGATGTTGAAATATGCGATCCATCTCCAGGTTGTATAATAGTATATACGTCCAAATCATGTTGTTTATCGAGTTATTGGTAACGGATTGCTATCCATTGTGTCTAGCTCGATTCCCGGGACTATTAGCGAGTGATCGGACCGAATTGGAATGAGCACCAGCTTCCGTTTTGGGCGATCCGCCGATCGGCCACCAGATGGCGCTCTTGAACCGTTAGAGTTGAGAGGGGATCAACATTAGATCTCAAGTCTCCGGGGGAGAAATATGATTGCGATCACAGATTTTTGAAATATTGATCTCAATGACGTGTTACGGCGCCATTGGCAGAATTAGCATGGCGGGGAATGACGAGTTTAGGCGTCTCTGGCAGAGAAAGTGTTAAGGGAGATGTCAATCTGTTGTTGACAGTGGTTTGTGATGTTTAGCTGAGAGTTTGCGCATGAAGGGTAAGGGAGAGGTGGGGCCAACGAGTCATCGGTTCAGGAGGAGCCGCGTATCGCTTGTAAATATGGTGACGCAACGGGGGGCGCCTTCAGCCGTCTTCAGAGTTAGGCACTCTGGGACCTGGTATCAGAAAGTATCGTCTTCAGGCTGCCAGAACGCAGTTTCGTGTGGCAGAACGATGCAAAGGATCAAATACTTTGCATAAAACGACCAAAATCATTTTAGTGTGGACATGGCCTCAATAATATCAACTGTTCACTGTTGACAAGATGTTATTGTTGTGACATCCTAGTCATTAGGTAGATATGAATGAACAAGGATCCAAAATTATATGCATTCAAGATGACAAAGAAGTTTTCAAAGATCCTTTGTGTTTGACAGAGCAGTTGAAACCCTCTGCTCAACAGTTAATGATTTAATCAAATTACCCAGTCCAGTAACCGGTTTGGCTCACCTGCAGTAGGCCTACTTTCCATAAGTGTATTGTGTGAGTAAAAAAATAAATGGTGGTATGGTGGTACTCTGTTTCATTGTTTATATGTGGCTTTTAAATAAACGGGTAAATCCCCACCCTAGATGCAAAATAAGAACAGTCACATTTAGCCTAAAGGCAGTCTGTCATAATGAGTCAAATCAACTTCCTCTTGTAGACTGAACTGATGATTGCCCCACTTTTTACAGCTTGGCTTTTGCCCAAATCTTGGTGGAGTCCCTGGAGTTGCCTCTATCATTCCCTGCATTTATATTCTGAATAGGGAATACACAAGGGAGGCAAGAAGTGAATAATCAGTTTGTGAGTGACACTCATTAACTATCATGAAGGAGACTTGGTCTATTACAGGAGACAGGGAGAGCCCTCAGTCAGGGTGTCTCCAGGTTAGGAGACAGCTGTACAGGGAGAGCCCTCAGTCAGGGTGTCTCCAGGTTAGGAGACAGCTGTACAGGGAGAGCCCTCAGTCAGGGTGTCTCCAGGTTAGGAGACAGCTGTACAGGGAGAGCCCTCAGTCAAGGTGTCTCCAGGTTAGGAGACAGCTGTACAGGGAGAGCCCTCAGTCAGGGTGCCTCCATGTTAGGAGACAGCTGTACAGGGAGAGCCCTCAGTCAGGGTGTCGCCAGGTTAGGACAAAGTTTGAGCAAAAACATGATATCGAACTCTTATAAATCTTGTAAAAATGAACTTTACAGGCATTTGTTGCTTGGTGTTAATTTTGAACTGAGAACGATACATAGCCTAAATATGAAATTTATGGGCTGTTTTTGCATCATGTCCACCATCAAAAGATATCTTTAGTTATACGTTTTTTCTTGATTTGGAGTAGTGTAAGTTGTTGAAAAAATTTGTCAATATAGAATATAGAATGTGTCCATCTCATTATCTGTGCTTTCCAGAATTCATATTTGTAATCCCAGTAAATATTGTGTGTGTGTGTAATTAGACCGCCTCTCTCTGTCCATGGTGCTGAAATACCTACCAGAATATAGGATAAAAGTTGTGTTCACTGCCGGGCATTAGGCATTGTGAATATAATAGAGCTATAGATTTGTATTGTCATGTTAAGACAGATAGATGTGGCTTTATTCAGGCTTTTGTTGAAACGCCACATGGTTTGCACATCAAAATACATGAAATATTAGGCAGCTGTACAGGGAGAACCCTCAGTCAGGGTGTCTCCAGTTTAGTAGACAGCTGTACAGGGAGAGCCCTCAGTCAGGGTGTCTCCAGGTTAGGACAAAGTTTGAGAACATGAATAGCAAAAACCAAAGACTGTAAAGTGATATCGAACTCTTATAAATCTTGTAAACATTTACAGGCATTTGATGCTTGGTGTTCATTTGACAGTTTATAGCACTGAATAAATAAATATAGACTGAATTATAAATAGTAACTTAATTTAAGACCATTTCATGCTTTTTAAGGCCTTTAATTAGTAAATGTTAATATTCAATAGTAAAAGTACTATTAAATAGTAAAACATTTTAATGATCCGTGGACACCCTGATGGAGCAGAAAAGGTCTAAGAATGATCTTAATTTGCGCGCTGGAAACAATCTTTAGAAAATGCTCATGTCTCTCCTACAAATTGGTGCATGTTCAAGATTTAGTTTCTAAAGTCTATTATCTAACAAATTCCTCATGTATGAATGATACATAGCCTAAATATGAAATCCATGTGCTGTTTTTGCATCATGTCCACCATCAAACGAAATATTTAGTTATGTTTCTTCTTGATTTGGAGTAGTGTAAGTACTTGAAACGATGTGCGTCTGGAGTGCTGAAATACCTACCAGAATATAGGATAAAAGTTGATTTCACTGCCGGGCATTAGGCATTGTGAATATAAGAGAGCTATACATTTGTATTGTCATGTTAAGACTGAACTCGTGTAACAACTCTTGTCGAGGGGTAGCCATTTCAATTTCTACTGGGCTGGAGTGTGATTTGATATCTTTATTTAGAACATGTAAATACAAACAATATAAAATCAAAACAAATCATTGATCTCTAGAAATGAAAAAAAAAAACACATACTGTAACTCAATTTACATGTTCGAAAAAGGGTAGGAAGTATACTTATTTAATCCTACCCCTTTTCCACTACTCAAATGTGTACTAATTAAAAACCTTACAAAACAAATATATATATATATATGCAAAACAACAATAAAGATTATATATGTAAAACATGAAAGAAATAAAATAAAAATGTAAACACCTGTGAATGTCAAATCCCTTCATCATCCCTGTACCTCGTGAAAATCATTTCCTTATAATTCAGTTTGAATTCTCATGTTTGGACAATGTTTGGACATTGCTTCAGCACCACATTCAGACTGTTCCACAGTTTCACTCCATATATTGAAAAGCAGTGTCTTCTCATGGTAGTACGTACACCAAGAACTTTTAAATTGAGTTCTCCCCTCAGATTATAACCACCCTCTCTATCAAAGAACAGTTCTTGAATGTTTCCTGCAAGTACATTACCTTTTGCTTTATACATTAATTGTGCTGTTTTAAATTCCACAAGATCATTTAACTTTAATGTTTTTAAAACTTTAAAAATAATATGTTTGTGTGATCACGATAACCTGCAATGTGAACTATCCTTATGGCTCTTTTTTAGAGTATAAAATGTGGTTGTAGTGTAGAATTATAAGTGTTTCCCCAGACTTATAATGTCATAAATGTCTTGATGAATTGAAAATGAGGGACCCTGATGTAAACAAGATGAAAGTATTTTTCTGGTCTGCATCCCCTTAACACTTTGGCTGCCATGGGTTAAATTCATTATCAACCGTAGGTTGCCGGCTCTATTTGTCTATAGAGAAAGTCCCCTTCTTTGCAGGGCTATAACTTTTTAAATTCTATTGCTACATTGCCATTATTAGGGCCCATTCAAAGTCCTATATGTATTGTTCATTGTGTAGCAACGTTAAACTTTTTCATTCACATATTCATAGTAAAGTATGGTCTAATGTATAAGTATGTTTTCATCTCTTTCTGCAGCTTTCTCCAGAACGTGATCTATAGCCCCAAATACATGATATTGATGATGCAATACAGTTTTATGGCAATCAGCGCGATATAAAAAATTCCAACTAGACGTACTTCTAGAAGTTACTACACGTCATCTGATGTTGACCGGATGGGCTAGGGGGCGTTTATAATTCCGTGGGCAGCGTTATACCAATCATCTAATGTGGGTCAAATGTTGATAATAGCAGTTAGTATCGAAGACGGTAACTTTACACGCTAAAACTCACCCCAGTCTCCGCGCGCCGTTGGGCGATCATCGTAGAGTAGAAATTTTATCATTATGGGATGTAGATTTACCCGGTCCATCTCCAGCTTGTATAATGGTATATACGTCCAAATCATGTTGTTTATCGAGTTATTGGCAATCGATCGCTGTGTATTGTGACGAGCTAGAATGCCGGGACCTATAGCGAGTGCCCGGAAGTAATACGGCCGTCCAGCACAACCTCTATGGCACTTCCTGTTAAGCGATTGCGCCGATCGGCCACCAGATGGCGCTCCTGAACCGCCAGAGAGCTCAGTGGGTCCTCCTGGTGGATCTCAGGCCAGCGGAGGGGACATATGAATCCGATCCCAGTTTTTTGAAATATTGACATTAAAGACGCTGTAAAGCGTCTTCGGCAACTTGAGCATGGCCGGGAATGACGTGTTTAAGCGTTTCCCGGCACCCAAAGTGTTAACAATTGTTTGTATTGAGCCGTACTGTATTGTACCCATTCTGCAATCTGTTAATAAAGTTTTCAATCAATCAATCAATCACATAAGCACTCGACGCGACGCTTCCGGACACCAAACACGGACTATAAACAGAGCCTGCACAGCGTGTCGGTTCAAGTATATTGGGGCCTTAAGGGCACTGCAAGGGTTCTGAACAACTAAATGGTTTCTCTACAGTATGACCTCATGTGGCTCTTCAACCCGTTTCCATAAACTGAACTAAAGGGTTTCTATCCAGTATGAGTTTTCATGTGTGTCTTCAGATTGCCTTGCTCACTGAACCCTTTTCTACAAACTGAACAACTAAATGGTTTCTCTCCAGTATGAGTTCTCATGTGTTTCTTAAGATCTCCTTTCTGTCTGAAAGCTTTCCCACAAACTGAACAACTACATAGTTTCTCTCCGGTATGAGTAATCATGTGCATCTTCAGACTTGCTTTCTGACTGACCCTTTTCCCACAAACTGAACAAATAAATGGTTTCTCTCCAGTATGAGTTCTCATGTGTATCTTCAGACTTCCTTTATCACTGAACCCTTTCCCGCAAACTGAACAACTACATGGTTTCTCTCCGGTATGAGATCTCATGTGTTTCTTCAGACCTCCTTTCTCACTGAACCTTTTCCCACAAACTGAACAAATATAGGGTTTCTCTCCGGTATGTTTCTCTCCGGTATGAGATCTCATGTGCGTGTTCAGATTTCCTTTATTACTGAACCCTTTCCCGCAAACTGAACAACTACATGGTTTCTCTCCGGTATGTTTCTCTCCGGTATGAGATCTCATGTGCTTGTTCAGATTTCCTTTATCATTGAACTCTTTCCTGCAAACTGAACAGCTAAATGGTTTCTCTCCAGTATGAGTTATCATGTGTCTGTTCAGACTTCCTTTATCACTGAACCCTTTCCCGCAAACTGAACAAGTGAATGGTTTCTCTCCAGTATGAGTTCTCATGTGAATGTTCAGACTTCCATTCGTACTGAACCCTTTCCCACAAACTGAACAAATAAATGGTTTCTCTCCAGTATGAGTTCTCATGTGTATCTTCACATGGCTTTTCTGACTGAACCCGGTCCCACAAACTGAACAACTATAGGGTTTCTCTCCAGTATGAGTTCTCATGTGTGAGTTCAGATGTTGCTTTGTACTGAACCCTTTCCTGCAAAATGAACAACTTTTCTCAGTCATCAAACGTAGTCCTCCACTCTCCTTCCATTCATCAGCGTCATCAGGCTCAGTTCCAGAACCCTCATCATCAGTGTCATCAGGCTCAGTTCGATAACTCTCATCATCACTGTCATCAGTCTCATTTTCAGAACTTTTATCATCACCGTCTTCAGTCTCAATTAGAGAACAGTCTGAAGAAAGGGGCTGGCTATCTCTAGTTGGTTCTAAGTCACCAGCTGGATCTAAGTTACTGGCTGGTTCTGATACTCCACAGTCCTCTCCATCAGGTTCTGTTTTCATCTGTTCAGTTGAGGTGCTGGGTAAAGAGTAAGCTTCTCTGTTTCTCTCTCTACGGGTTTGAAGAGGCTGGAAGGGCTGAGCGTTCTCTTGACCATCTTCACATTTCACTGGGTGTCCTGTGATCTCAGAGCCACCAGCTTCTTCCAGCCATTGATGTAGTTCATCTTTAATCTGTAGGAGCTCTGGGTCCTGGGTTTGGCTGAGTTGTGAGGACCGAGTATTCTCTCCACCATGTTCATATCTCACAGGGTGTAAGGTCATCTTGGAGCCATCATCCTCCTCTAGATCTTGAAATAGTTCATGTTCTTCCTCTTTCATCTGTAGGGGCTCCGACTCCTCTTGGCCCAGACTGGGGCTCCTCTCCTGCTGCTCAGGGGGAACATCCTCTTCACAGATAAACACCTGTAAGGCAAGAGAGTCTAGAAAGAAGGGCATAAAATAATTTAAATTTAATTTGTTGTAACCATTTCTTTTGAAAGTAACAAAGGGACAGGTCACCGTTTCACACTACACTCCCTGTGAAGCCAAATAAAAAAGACATTAGCAACTTCAGAGGCCAGAGGGTGGGACCTATAAAAGTGTTTTCTGCACCTCACGCCCTCATTCTGGGCAAGATACACTCATGTCATCATGTGATGCGTACTAGAGCCTCAGGCAGTGTTGATAAGATATACCGTACCAGACACTAACTAGCGAGCAAGTCTTGGTGATCAACAGATGCTTTTGTGAACATTTGGGCATCTACAGTCAGAACTACTGCGATTGTAAAATATGATACAATTAGGGGTGTAACGGTACCCGGATACGTACTGTACCGCCTCAATGTGGTCCTCCGGTACAGTACGGGCTGTGCACCGAGCGATTGCAACGGTATGGAAACTTTTTTTGCAGAACATAAATCCCCCCGGCCCTAATATAACGTGCACAACTAACCGGACGTGTGGGGAGGCGGGCCGCTGACGTTACTAGAGCACAGCACGGGAGCTCCTGTGAGCACATAGCTTAACTACATTTCTCAATAGTGTTGCTCCTTTTAACCAAGTAGTGTAGGCTAGCTATTTTTAGACCCAAGTAGTTACTCGCTACTGCCCGGAGAAACTGGACTGCTAAATAAAGATTAAAGATTTAGCGTCGTTGATGCTATTCAATATTAGCTAAATAGCTAACAAACGAAATACAATGTATAGCATAGCTGCCTACAACACACAATAACGTTAATACAATTACATGCATCATTGTTTACAATGAACGGGTGGGGCTAGTCAAAGGACTGGACACAGGGACAAGTTAAACATGAATTAATTTATTATAACAGGTAGTTTCGAGTCGTGCCTAAGTACGCACAGGGCTATTCTATACGGCTTTGACGCTTCCTCTTCATCGTTGATTGCCTGTAGTAGCTGCATCTAACGTTAGTAGCTAACGTTAAAACTAACCTAAAGTTAGTTGTTCACCAACAATCAACATTTGTTTTATCATTAGCTCAAAAACACAGAACCGGACGAGACACGGCTCAATACGTTCTGCTAGGCAGCTACGATAATAACAACAATACTTCCGCTCCGGTCGGTGGGCTTCAAAATAAAAGTCTAAAACACCGGAAAAGACGTTTATTTTGTACAGCGTTTTCCTCCACGAGTACTCGAGTACATCATGTGATCAACCTCAGCTCAGTCAATTATGGCCAATTCGTTTTATATTGTTTAATAGTTAAATAAATAGATAAATGAAAAGCAATTGTTTTGTATCCCCCCCCCCCCCCCACTGTACCATAAAAATACCGAACAGTGACTTCAAAACCGAGGTACGTACCGAACCGTGGATTTTGTGTACCGTTACACCCCTAGATACAATACATATGATCAGAATTGTGACAGGTACAACTCTGGCTTGGATTGGTTTTTACTGGCTTTTGGAGTTGAATGGGACGAATTCCTGTCTGGATTTGTGCCTTGTATCAACGCATTCCACGCCAACAGCGTTTATATACATGTTTGGCCGACAACCATTGAACGCCAACCACGTATATATACGTTATTTGATCGTTTTTCTTTTTTTTCTATTTTAATATTCTATTCAATATTAGTTAGAAGGCATACTGCGACCCCGAGGGTGCAGTACCGGCCAGATCCTCCCAGGTGGCAGTATCGAGAGTGCAGTAAACCCTGTTCCAGACCCTGTGTTACACTGAAATGTCTCCGGGCGCAGTTTCTGGGTCAGTTCAGTTATTTTTTATTTCACGCTTTGGACACATAACAACGGTCATTCCATAAATCACCAAAGTTTTACCAGCTGCTATTGCAGCATTGTCCAATTGTCCGAAAAGGGCTAGGGAGAAGCACTAGGCTTGTCGGGCCCTACCCCTGAAGACTTACGTTTCATTTTTTCTTTCTTCATTTGCATACATACATAGTAGATACATATAGTACACATTTCAGTGCACACATATAGTACACATTACAGTACACTAGGGCTGCAACTAATGACTATTTTGGTAGTCGACTAATCTGTAGATTATTTTTTCGATTAGTCGACTAATCGAAAAACAATTATATAATAAAATATAAAATATAAAATAATTTTTATTTTTTTCACTACCTATCTTTGTGAAAGTGGCTTCTCAGCTCTGGTCCAGCTGAAGACAGAGCAGAGGAACAGATTGGACATTGAGCATGACCTCAGAGTTGCTTTGAGACTCTTGTCAGGACCAAACAACATCCCCAGTTATCCCATTAGTTCCCCCAAACTTACTGTCGGTCTGTTATGTTAAGCTAAGAAGTCTTCAGCTGGCTGGACCAGAGCTGAGAAGCCACTTTCACAAAGATAGGTAGTATGAACTCGACATAACGTTAACATTACTCCGTGTCCACTGTTGCTGCCACTGTTGCGTCGCAGATGGATGGTACACTCTGTTAGCTCCGTAGCTAATCCGCTCATAGACTACCGATAGCAGTAGCATTAACGTCGGAGCTTATCAATACTCCTGGGTTTCGGGGGGCATCCCTAGCACCGAGCCACCGCCTCTCTGTCTCTGGCTAGGTGTGTGCGCTTGTGTGCATGTAGATGACGTAATTTGGGCAAGTGTGTGTGTGACTGACTTTTTTTTCTGCAAGAGGGAGGAAAGCATTTAGCACTGCGCTTGTAAATCTCATCTCAGCTGCGGCGGCCTCTAACGCGAGGGCAAAACATCACGATATCCACGATACGTTTAAAAAGTGTATCGTTAATTAACTGTACCAGATATTTATATAATATCGTCATATCGCCCAGCCCTACATCAAACTAAATCCTCAATTTGAATAAAGTGATTAATCTGATAAAATTTGTTTTTTTCTTTTTATTAAATCAACTTTCCAGCCCCAGACCCAGCCCTGGGAGAAGCCCCAGCCCAACTAAATCAATTAAATCAACTTTCTTTAATGAATATAACTCGATCAGTTTCTTTTAATACTATAATATTAGTGTAGCCTAATCTTTATCTGCAACTGTGAAGAAAAACCCCATTGGTTTAAACAGAATTAATAGAAAAAAAAATAACATTTTTTATTAAAAATTTAAAGTTCAAATGTTGATTTAGAATTTGAATGCCAACGTAACGAACAAAGGTTCGAACCAGGGTTAGAAATAAACCTTTTTTTTCAGGGCTTTTTTTGCCCCCCTTAATTGATTTTCGGGGACTTTTTTTGTATTTCGAAGGCACTGAATTTTTATGATGAAAATTAACATACAAATTATAAAACATTGTTGACACTTATCATATGCCATTTTGTGGCTGCAGCTGTCTTGGTGGCGCAAAGCGCTGTATTTTTATTTGACAGTCTTCGTCTCTGTTTGATAACGTGTCTGTCTCCATATATAGGGCTCTACGCTAACCTTTTTCCCAAGGAGCACATGTGCTCCTAAATAAAATTTAAATAAATTAAATCTAAATAAAAATGTAGGAGCACACAAAGAAATTTAGGAGCAGTGAAAATTGTTCAAGTAACAGTTTATTAACAAACTATTTATTACATGCATATTATACTGTGCGTGTGCATACTAAGGGACAAACATCTGTGCAAATAGCACATACCACCAAAATCACACATTGGCCCATGCCTACTAGACGCAAAGGATATCGGTTGTCAAGCTGCTTTTGTATGTTGTAGTGTTGTCACGATACCAACATTTTGACTTTGATAGATAGGAAAGGTAATGAAATATATTATTAGATGACAGAACATGGAACATTCTTTATACAATTATTTAATTCATTATAATTGAAACACTATTGAATAATAGTTAATTAATTAATAGTTAATGCAATTATTCTGTTACAGCTACTGAGCTATAATTTATACTATACTTACTGTGCATCAATATATTCCTTTTGAATGAAATGGGTTCAGGAGAGAGATGTAGAGGGAGAGACCGAGACACACACACACACACACACAGATAGACAGATATTCTCAGCCCCCCCTTCCCTCACTATGCGTTCCCAGTGATGGCTTACTGTGTGTGTGTATGGTCCGTGGCGAGGCAGCTAATGTTACTTAGGCGGATAACGTTATATTGACGGCTGATAACGCTAGCAAAGTTAGCACACTCACACTGTGGGCCAGCCAGTGACTTTGGTGGTGTGTGCTATTGCACAGATGTGTGTCCCGTTCCCGTTTGCACACGCACACACATACACAGTCCGTGTATGTTTTGATAGATCTCCTCGTCTCTCTTTCGCTCAAAATAAAAATGAATGGGCTTCATGGCTGGCTGAATTTTTTGCGTTGTCTGAATGTATAACTTCACTTGCCTATGCCGGTACTTTCTTTTCCAGTGCGTACTGTGTTATAATTTCCTTTCTCCTGCATGAAACCAGTCGCGTCACCACAGGAAACTCTACTGTGATTGGACGTTTATGCGGCTTGTGGAATGTGGGACTTGTAGTTTTTGAACGATTAGCAGCGGAGCGAAAAAAGCACTACCTACAGAGTTTGTAATCTTCACTCGTCCCGCACACAATGCGAGTAAATGATTTTTCCGGTTCGCAACACACATTTTTAGGGGCAAATGCCAGTGAAATGCTTGCACTGTAGAGCATATATAGAATTATATATATAATTAGTAAACTGTTGGGGGCTTTTTTTGCCCCCCTTAACACTTTCAGAGCCCTTGCTTAACCTTGATTTATCCCGTTGAATGCCCACCATCCACTTCAATGTTAGCGTTAAAAACGCCTAATCTATGTTTTAAATTATGGCTGTGTCTAATCTGCCCGTCGCTTATCAATGACTCGTTTTCCAGTCAACATTGTCGAAGCGGATTGTTTTTTTATCGGTTCATTTTCGTTTTATAGCATTTAGAAAAGCCCTCGTTTTCAAGGAAAATATAAAGATTCCATGATAAAAGACATTTACTGGAATATTCTAGAATACACAAAAACGTTGTAATTTTTTCGGCCTATTTATGAATCGTTTTCAAATAAACGCTAGATTATCGATAGTATAATTTAGGGATGCCCCGATCGATCGGCCACTGATCGTTATCGGCCGATACTCGGTATAAATATGCAATCTGTGAATTCCGATAATGAGTCATATTCGCCGATCGCAGAAACCGATCAAGCGAAGATCTCACTCGCTGTCTGTCTCAGACACACACAACCTGCAAACTGCCGCTGCTCCTCCTCCCTAGCCCGCCCACACCCGTGTAGTTTGTAAACACTGAGGACTGAGAGGAGGCTCCTCTGCTCGAGTCTGTAGTGCATTCGACCTGAGCTAACGTTAGCTACCTAGCTATCGTTACTGTTTAAACAAAATTACCCAGTCAACTATTCACGTTTAGTAGGCATTGTCTAACGGTATTTAGCCGGCTAGCTACCGATAGCTCCTGATATCAACAAATTATCCAGAAAGTCTAGTAGTCCATGTTCATACCTCCGTTAGCTTGCGTTAGCTGACGTTAGTTCTCTGTTCAAAACGAAATGTCCCATTGAACTAAAGTTCTGTCTTAACGTCATCTAGCCGGCTAGCAGTAGCTACAGATAGCTCTTGATATCAATGTCTTATAACATTGATTTAATGCGTATTCGAGCTGAGGGCTTGCTGAATGTGAAATGACCAAAGAACCGTAACGTTACCAATAGGGTCCAGCTGCAGGGCAGGAGAATCCTTTTTGGAGCTGGAGGCTACTAGAGTATACACAGACAGTGGAGCTGTTTGCAGATAGCGAGCATTTTGACTTGTTGCGTGGTGGCGATGTCTCGCAGATAATACAAGTACAAGTCTAATTATATAATATATATATTTTATTAAAAAAAAAAAAAAAAAAACTTTATATAAAATATTTTTTTATTTCTTTTTAATCAAAAACAATCTGTATTGGATCGGTATCGGCCGATATGGCTCACGACGATCGGTGATCGGTATCGGTGGCAAAAAACGTGATCGGGGCATCCCTAGTATAATTATGTGTACGTATGCACGCTATAGAGGCGATCTGAAAAATCGATTCTCTTATTTCTAAGCGACTGACCTGCAGTTACACAGGGATAGACGATAGGGGGCGCTTTTTCCCATTCTGAGCTCCTGTAGGGGCTGCTGTACCAACGGGAGACTCGGTTGATGAAATATGATTTCAGATCGCTAATAAAACAATAAAACTATATTTGTCGTCGTGGGCACTCAGTGGGGGGGCTAATAAAACGAGTTATGTCGTCCGTGGCACTGAAAGGGTTAAATGATTTTCGAGGGCATTTGGTCCATTTTCGAGGGCATTTTGCCCCAAGCCCCCGTTCATTTCGAACCCTGGTTCGAACGTTCGAACGTTCGAACGTTTGGGCTCAGCCCTACTGGGCAGACTTCGTAGCACTGTTTTTTCCGACATGTGTGACACAGGCGGCCTACCAGGACATGTCAGAGGGGAGAACAGTGACATACGCCGCACTTAAGGCGAAATCCTCCATAGACTCGGTTATTCTCTGGTAACCAGAGCCCAACGGTACCATGACTGGGGTTATGATTAGGGATGCACCAATATGAAAATTTGCGGCAGATACCGATATTTGTGGCAAAACAATATTTAATATTTAAAGAAATATATATTTATTTGTATTTTTATGAAACTACTGTACATTTGTCTGATTGATTGATTGATTGAAAACTTTATTAACAGATTGCAGAATGGGTACAATACAGTACAGCTCAATACAACAACAGTGCTAAGACTGGAGGATGAAGACCAGAAAAAGACTTTCGGCTTTTTTACATAAGGGTCCTCCATTTTCAATTCATCAACACATTTAGAGACTTTTTTGTCTCTTTTGTAAGTCTCTAAATGTGTTGATGAATTGAAAATGGAGGACCCTTATGTAAAAAAGCCGAAAGTCTTTTTCTGGTCTTCATCCTCCAGTCTTAGCACTGTTGTTGTATTGAGCTGTACTGTATTGTACCCATTCTGCAATCTGTTAATAAAGTTTTCAATCAATCAATCAGACAAATGTATAGAAAAGCTTTTATAACCATATAACAAAAAATTATATTATTGTTTATTAACATGTTTTAGCCCTATGCTTGACTATTATTTTAGGCATGGCAACAAATAAAAGAATTAGGGATGCATGATAATTATCGGGTCGATAATTATCGGGCCAATGGCAAGCCGAATAATAATAATAATAATAAATTATTATTATTATTATTATTATTATTATATATTTTTTTGTAATACGTACATTGTCTGTCTACACTTATTTAGACTAGCATTGGTATTTAAATATTGAGTGCAGTTGAGTAATTGTGGGATTAACGTAATTCACACACTGAAGTTGGAACTGTCTATACTAGGTTGTGGGGTCCGGGGACGGTTTAGCGTGTGGTACCTTCTCGACTTCCTCAGTTGAATCGAGTTGTTTACATGCAGTAGCTTTAGCTACTAACGTTATCATAGCATCATGGTCTGTAATAGGGCTGGGCGATATAACGATAAATATCGCGATATATTTTAATAATCGATATCAAATATCGAAATTTAAAAAAAATCAAAAAATCGTTTTTTTTTTTTTTTTTTTTACCTGCAACATGGCAGTTTTAAAACCAGAGACAGTGGACAGACTTGTCTTTCTTGCCTGCAACTTAAAGTAATGGCTTTGCTTGTCCAAATGACAATACTGACCAAATTCAGATTTATTTTTCTCTTGTCCATTTATTTTGTTTGCTTTCTAATTTAAAATACATTTTGAAACCGTCTGTACACAGTAGGCTATGTGTGCTAGCAGAACTAGACTCCAGTCACTAGTCACAGTGCACATGTGCAGTGGTTTGTCCACCAAAAAAGCACCAAAAGATCGAAAATAAACTGTTCAACTCCTCTGGAGCCACAGCCAGCAGAGAAGCCGGTTTACTTTAGCTTTTAAACCAGCTGCAGCCTGAGAACTGGAGTGTGAGGGGATGTAACACTAAAGATGGCGGCAATGACAAAGAATTGCTGCAAAATAAACATACATCTGTTGTTAGAAAAAAAAAAAAAAAAAAAAAAAAAAAATGTAATTTTTTTTTATACTTATAACAATTCGATAATTATCGATATCGAGAAATAAAATAAAATTATCATATCGTTATCGCGATATGATTTTTTTCCATATCGCCCAGCCCTAGTCTGTAATGTGTCAACTGGACAACGCCAGCCTCGTCTGCCAATGCCATATAGATAGCAAACGTTAACGTTTGCAAACGAAGTCAACATCATCCAGCTGACACCACAGATCTACCATATTATGACAGCGTTAGCTAGCGGCTAGCGCTAAAGCTAACCAGAGGGAAACGTTAATGTACGGTAGTCAGTGTAGCAGGAGGCAGCACTTGATTTCCATTGGCAAGAGTTTATCTCATTCTATATCACGGCACGAAAAATTAAAAAAATACTTTTTTTTGCGACCTTATCAGAGACAGGCCTGTGTTTGTCTAAATGCATCAACACCCCCCCCCCATTATAAGAGGCCCCTCCTTTATCGGAGGTCCCTCCTCTATTTTAGGATTTACGGTAGGTAGATTACATTTTTAGAGACTAAAGTACAGAAAAAAGGTACCGTTGGGTACCGGTATCGATTCACAGGTACCGGTACTGTATCGGCAGGGGAGGAAATTAGGCCACTTTACTCGCCAAATTAATTTATGTTTGCAGAGTGATTCATGAAGAGCACTCGCCAGTCTGGCGAGTAGTAAACCAAACAAAACAAAACAATCATTCTGCAATCTGCTGATTCGCTCACTGGCATAAGCCGAACTCTGACTCCCCCCTTATGATTCCTCCCATTTGCGCCTCATAATAATCCGACCATAACCAATGAACATCATCGTTGTTGTGAAGGGCCAGATTAAACCGAATATATATATTTATTTATATATATATATTTAATTGTATTTGTATATTCTCTAATATTCCCTGATATCCCTTGTATATTCCTTGTACAATATGCATTGAATATCCATTCTAGCCTACTGAACATCCCATAATAGTCTCCATTCTACTATTGGTCGAGACCTTGGTGCCAGGCTGCCATACCCCCCAGACCCAGTTCAAACGTACCGCTCAACATGTACGAACAAGTCCTAGTTCCGCGTAGGAATCTGGCTACCGCACCACTAATGGTACTATTTGTTCATAGTGCGTATATATACTGCGCTACTAAAGTAGGACTTCCTTTTTAGTCCAGTTTCTTACCCTCCAATAGAGTGACAGACGTAAAGCCTCCCCGCGACGCCACGTGTGGGAGTAAGGCCAAGTTCGGCCTACCATCGGTATTGAGACATCGTGTATATTAATATTTGAAGTCATATTTGGCACTATATCGTCGAGTTGGACGTAGTCTATTAAGCTAATAATAGTCTATTCATATGTAGTGCTTCGTGCGGTGAGAATACTATCGTAGTCAGTACCCCCATCGTTTCGGGTAGAACTGGCTGCTTATCCAGGGTGGCCGACCCCATGTGAGGCTGCACCCGAGGAGCCCCAGAGCCGACGAGCGAGTGGACCTGCATACCGGATTATTCTACCGACGACAGCCCGCCTTCCCAGGCACGGATTATGCTTTGTATACAGTGATTATTCTATGGATAAAGACCAACACTGCCGTGTGTTGGAAACCCCCCCCGGAGAGGACGACAGGTGAGGAGACGCTCTACACGACGAGGTCGCTTCACGTCTCTCCATCGTGGACCGGAGGAAGCCGGCCCACAGAGAGTCCAACTGCTTTCATCTGTGGATCGAGGATCGCTGAGGCACCGAGCCGCACAACCGTGGGTTCTCCCAGGATACCCTCGGCCAGACGGATACAGCCAGACTCTACCCCCCCCTTCTCCAGTTGTCTTACAAGCGACCGGAATCCCCCCCTAGTGTATCCAGTTCTATAATCATTAAAGTATCATTGCTATTATTCCTTAAATATTCCAGGTTGTATATTTACCGCCTGCGCCACCAGAGATTGGACGTTCTCTATTGATATACCAACGAATACTAATTTGCCATAAAAGTGCATCCTATTTCAAATCATAAATGTAATTAAGTGATTGCTCTACATACCTTTTGCTATGTATTAATTATTATTAAACGCAGACTTTCGACTTGGTACATTTGTGTTGGATCGTTTCATCTACGTGGGAGTGTTTACCATAATTATTTATGCCTAGTACTGGGTGGCCAGAGTCTAAAGTACAAGAGGTAGTGGTAGTAAGTATCATATCTAACAATACAGTCAGGGAATTGTACCCCTCAGTTACAATTGGTCCTTCGAGCCGGATGGTAATTAGTGTAATATTAATATAGTGTTATTAATATTGAAATGGCCTATGATGAACACTCCACGAAACGATCCTCCTAACCAACGCCCGCAGCGCGAACGACGGCTCCCTCAGTACTTAGAGGCTTACGCTGTCAGTCAACAACCTAGTCTTCTACTAACAGTAAACGCGGTAAAACTAGAAAGTAAAAGTATGTCTAACCCCAACGCCCAGACTACCCCGACCATAGAGGCCCCTACGGGTTCTAATGTAACTGACCAAGCTCACGGTGGGGACCAGTGGGAACCAGACATGACTTCACACCCCGCCAGTACTGAAGAAGTAGTCCCCGATGAGTCCCGGGAGGAATACAACGCTACCGAAAGAGAACTCGGCACGGAAGAAGACGGGGAGAGCACCGTGGAGATAGAGCTCCAAGGCTCCGCAAGGAGTACCCCGAGGGAAGGCTCCCCTATACAACCGCCTTCTCCCAGCGAGGCAGAGAGGACCCTACAGCAGGCCTTCCTCATCAGCCTGAACGCCGCTGCTGAACGCGACCGACTGCAGATCCAGCAGCGGAGCGAAGAAGAGCATATACGTCTAGAAATAAGACGCATTCAGATGGAAGAGAATGTGGCCCGAGACCGAGCAGACAGCCAGCGAGCAGCTGCTGGTGCTCTACGGGACGCAGAGCGCGACAGACAGCAAGCGCAACTAATAGAACAGCTGATCAGACGGACAACACCCTCTCCCTCCGCCAGAGGCTCCAGGAACTCGTCTAGACACACCTCCAGGGCGGCATCCCCTAGCCGAGTAAACAACCCTGAACTTGACCAACAGATGAGGTCTATACCCCCCACAGACCACCTCCCCCCACCGGTCCAAGCGAGACCTAGCAACCGGGAAGGAGCAGCATATCCTGTGGAGAGGCTAAACCAGAGACTACAAGCACTGGATGACCTAACTGAAGACGAAGAGGAAGAGGAGGAGAACCACGCCCGACGACAGCACAGTACTCTACCGGACCAGGAGGTCCGGTACAGCCCAGGCTATACTCCCGCGGAGCTGCGCTACAGACCCCCGACTCTATACACGGGTGAGCACGACGCACGACCCGCACCGAGGAACAGCACCTGGACAAGCGGGCCATGGTACACTGCCGGTACCAGCCCAAACCAAGGAGCGGGAGGAGACTCGCCTAGGAGGCCTCTCCCCCAACGCTCGCCGATGTATCCACAGTCAGCGTCATACATTGGCACGCCTATGGTACCCGACTTCACCCAAGAGAACCGGGCCCAGTATACAGAACTCCGCATGTGTCTGGAGACCATGTTGGTGGATGTATTGGATGAACGCCATAAATACGCCATCCTACTGAAGCACTTAAAGGTACCCCGCGCACATAATATAGCGCTCGCCTACGCGACTTCCACCACCCCATACACAGCAGCGCTGGTAGCATTGGACCAGAGGTATGGGCGCATATGGGATTACGTGATCCAGGAGATCCGACACATCGACCGCTTACCCCCAGCAATAGACAATCGAGCACTGGACGACCTGTCCATCAGAGTGCAGTCCCTGGTAGGGATGTTGGGAGCGCAGAGAGAGAAGGGGAGGCATGAACTTTACGCCAACTCAAATGTGGAAAGGATCTTGGAGAAGCTGCCGCCCGCTCGACAGGAGCGTTTTAGGCGGCAGAGAGACCACCAAGACCCGAATGGCCCCGAACCGAACCTCCTCGATCTAGCAGACTTCCTGGCGAGAGAAGTCAGCAGCCTACGGCTAGATACATTCGGACGGAGCACCCCTGGCTCCAGAGAAGGAACCAGACGACTAAATGATGGAAGAAGATCGGTGACTGTGATGCACCAATCGGAGTCAGTACCGAGCAGCAGGAGCCACAGTACCCCCTCCAGAACGGAGAAGTGGAAGATAGTGTGCCCCTACTGTGAGAAAGAACACTGGCTAGCGCAATGTGACTCCTTCCCCAAGCTGAACGCGGAGGAAGCAAGTCAATGGATAAAGTCCAACAAGCGCTGTTTTCGCTGTGCGCGCTCACACATGGCAGCCGAATGCCGCTTAAAGAAAAGGTGCACCAAGTGCGATGGAGCCCATCTGGACATACTTCACGACAGTAACAGACGGCGCCCTTCACCCGCACCACCCAGCAGCAAAGCGAGCGTCATGTACATCGATCCCGCCAGCAGCAGTGGAGCCCGAGTACTCCTAAAAGTAGTGCGTGTGACACTAAGCTACCAGAATAAAGTCCTGGACACTTACGCCGTCCTCGATGACGGGTCAGAGAAGACCCTTCTGCTCGCCTCCGCTGCGGCCCAGCTAGGGCTGCGGGGAAGCGAAACCCAAATGACAATTCGGACAATAAGACGAGATTTGAAGACGATAAAGGGCGAGAATGTCTCATTCTCTATCGCAGCAAGCGGCCAGCCTGAGCGACGGTACCAGATTACAGACGCTTTCACCAGCCAAGAAATAGGACTGTCGCGGTACACATACCCCGTCGCCAAGCTGATGGAGAAATATGCACATCTGCGCAAGTTACCGATCCCGCTCATAGACAATGCTATGCCGACCCTGTTGATAGGCTCCGACCATGCAGACCTCATTGTCCCGATAGACCGGGTTCATACCGGACCCCGAGGCTGTCCTGCAGCAGTCGAGACCCGTTTGGGATGGACTCTCCAAGGCCCGCTCGCCAAATCTCTCAACCGAAGTACAGCCACTAGATGTCTCCACTCCCGAGTCACAGAGGGAGAAACCGCACTCCTGCAACACGTAGAGCGGCTATGGACCTTGGAACAAATGCCCTTTAAGAACGGAAAGAAAGACATTCGCTCTAAAGATGACATTTACGCCATTCACCTCCTCGAGACAGGGACCAAGAGAGTCCCGGTCAACGGCGTGTTGAGATACGCCACGCCACTCCTGCGGCGAGAAGGAATGCCTACTTTCCACGCCAAGACAGACGCCACATAACGGTACCTGCTGAACACGGAGCGGCGCTTAGCCAAGAACCCCGCCCAAGAGAGTGTATACCGCGCCGAGATTGAGAAGCTCATCACAGCGGGACACGTCACAAAGATGGACATTAAAGAGGCTGACCAGACCACTGAATCGTGGTACGTGCCTCACCACGATTTGTTGCGTCGATTAGTCATTAAAAAAAAAAAAAATTGTGCACTACCTATCTTTGTGAGAGTGGCTTCTCAGGGTTCCAGACAACATCATAACATGATGATCCCATAGCAAATTTTGGACATTGAAAACATTGTTCCCCTGCAGGAGATGATGATCAGACTAGACACACAATACATTACACACGCACTCCTCTCACTCACACACAGCGATCAGAGTAAGACACACACATACACACTCCTCTCACTCACACACAGCGATCAGAGTAAGACACACACACATACACACTCCTCTCACTCACACACAGCGATCAGAGTAAGACACACACACATTCACACTCCTCTCTCACACACAGCGATCAGAGTAAGACACACACACATTCACACTCCTCTCTCTCACACACAGCGATCAGAGTAAGACACACACACACACATACACAAATTACACAGTACACACCTCTCACTCACACAGCGATCAGAGTAAGACACACACACAAATTACACAGTACACACACTCCTCTCACTCACACAGCGATCAGAGTAAGACACACACATACACACACACACGGACTCCTCTCACACACAGCAAACAAAAGTTATTTAAAGTACACTTCCACTTTAATTTGTATTATTTAATTTATTTATCTTGTTATGAGTGATTGCTGTATTGTTCTTCAAATACATTTTCATTTAAAGTGGCTTAAAGATCCAAATTCAAATGTTTCATGAGTCATTATTTTAATTTGCTATGGGATCATCATGTTATGATGTTGTTGTTTGGTCCTGACAAGAGTCTCAAAGTCTGGGGTGATGGTAGACAAGCAACTCTGAGGTCATGCTCAATGTCCAATATGTTCCTCTGCTCTGTCTTCAGCTGGACCAGAGCTGAGAAGCCACTTTCACAAAGATAGGTAATAAAAAAAAAAAAAAAAAATCATTTTTTTTTTGTTTACATTGGTTTTCGATTAGTCGACTAATCGAAAAAATAATTGGCAGATTAGTCGACTACCAAATTAGTCATTAGTTGCAGCCCTAGTCATCGTACAGCACAAGTACAGTACAACCAGAGTTTGGCATCCAACCAGAGTGCAAATGTAACAAGTCAAGTTCAAGTTGTTTTATTTAGCTATTACATTACAGTGAAATGCTTGGTTATTTCACTGCCCAGCCCAGTCCAGTCCAGTCCAACTTTCCCTGGTTGTATAATAATATATACGTCCAAATCATGTATCCAGGTTGTATAATAATATATACGTCAAAATCATGTATCCAGGTTGTATAATAATATATACGTCCAAATCATGTTGTTTATTGAGTTATTGGCAACGGATCGCTGTCCAGTGTGTCGAGCTGGAGTCCCGCTAACGATAGCGAGTGCCCGGACCGAATATGGATGAGCACCACTTCCGGCGCACCACTTCCTGTTTGGGCGATCCGCCGATCGGCCACCAGATGGCGCTCTTGAACCGTTGGGGAGTTGAGAGGAGATCAACAGGAGATCTCAAGTCTCCCATGTATGATTGCCATCACAGATTTTTGAAATATTGATCTCTTGGCAGATTACGCATGGCGAGCAATGACGTGGTAACACGTTCTTGGCGAAAAAAGTGTTAATATGTTTTATGCTAATATTGTGGAGAGTAGACACTTATGCTAATAAATATTTTAAAGAGTAGAGACACGGTGTGATTATTACTATGATTGAAAATCAATTTAAACGAAGACATACAAAGAAGTAATTATCACAATTAGCGATTTATTTTTGGCTGGTAAAAAATCAGTTTGGCTGGTAAAAAAAATCATCTACTCGCCAGTTGGCTGGTAAGCCAAAAAGTTTGTTTCCTCCCCTGCGAATCGGTTCAAATGTGAACGGTACCCATCCCTACTGACAAAACACAATACCTGTTGGTTTTTAGTTCACTCATTGTTCAGGGAAACACATTGTTAATGACATTGACGGATTGTGAATTTTGTGATCGACTCAAATTATATTTATTTGGAAAAATAAATATAGTCACTTTATTTGAAGAGTCAAAACTGTTCTCTTGGCTTTGTTTTGTTCATAGTAGTAACGCTCATGTCATGATAAATCTGGTTAGGTCAACACTACAGGAATATACATTAAAAAAATATATTATAAAACAATAAATATATATATCGGTTATCGGTATCGACCTTGAGGAGCAGAAAGTTATCGGTATCGATATCGGGGTCAAAAAATCAATATTGTGCACCCGTAAAAAGAATAATAATAAAATGAATAAATAAAATATTAAATAAATAAATAGGCTACACGTCTCTCTTTTTGTGTTACAAATTGTGCTCACCGATATGAACATAGGCCTCTTTACTTACTTAAAAAAGGAAACATCAAGAAATATGTTTATGGTATTCCATCATGCCATGTGTGTTTTTTATATATTTTATAATGCTCATGATTATTGCTGAAGTCTGAGTCATACAATACCCACTGGCTACAACAGACTAACTTGACTAAAAAGTTTATTAGTTTTAAGAGTTTAAGAGACAGCACTCACTGTATCTCTCTCAAACAAAGCTCCATGTTCTCCAGTAATATCTCCATAATCTGAGTTTGCAATGCATGCGTCATGTCAGGTACAACAGAACTATTTTGATTGACAGTCGTCTCTGCCAATTTACGTCACACCGCTTGCACCCACCTCCTGCTGTTCTTACCACCAATCGGCAAGCGCTTATTCGTTTTTTACTTCCGGGAAGTCCGCCATTGATCTGCACGAGAGAACCACAACAAACTTACCGTAGCTAATAACGTTAGCTCCCCGCGGCCCACGAGTAGGCTACCAGCGCGCTGCAGGAGTACTAAACGAGGCATAATGATTTTACTGCAACGAATGTTATAATAAACATATAATATAATATACATTTGTCTGATTGAAAACTTTATTAACAGATTGCAGAATGGGTACAATTCAGTACAGGCTCTCTGAGCAAAGGAAGGAAGTGAGAAATATGAATGAGTAATGCTTGCTATGGTCGGGTAAGTAAATATGCTGATGTTATTGAACGTGTAACTATATAACGTTAATGCCACAAAACGAATGCCTTTGTTAATCATAAGTAACTTTGATGCAGTAGCGTGTGTGTGTGGGGGCGGGGTTGTGCAGGTCGCTTGACTGAAACTTTTCTCAAAGTTTGAACGTGTGGACCAGATTGACGAGACACAAATTGACGGATATTTATCGGCCACTGCCATCGACAAATTTGAGCTTATCGGCCGATAGGCGGATGGCAGTCAACAAGGCACTTATCGGCCGATACCGATACCCGACCGATATATCGGTGCACCCCTAGTTATGATGACACCATATCCCCCAGAGCCCAAATGTATGACGTCACCAGGATCACGAATATCTGGCTGTTGGCGGAACTGCAGTGAAGAGGTTGATTATGGACCGCTATATCCGAGCCCTCCCATTGCGAGAGAAAGAGTTGGCCTGTCAGCGGAACCCGAAAAATGCAGAAGAGCTGGTGGAGGTCATCGAGGGGTACCAGGCGGCACAAGGAGTGCTCCGGAGCGGTCGACCCCCGAGAGCAGAGGTGAAACCCTGCCGAGAGCCCACCCGGCCAGAGGAACCTAGCCGGGCTGGAAAAGGGGCAGAACCCCGACGGCGGCGACCCAGTCCGAGTGAGGACAACCGGAGGTGCTTCGAGTGTGGGGGAAAAAGGGCACCTTTCATGGCACTGCCCACACCGTCGCAATGCCGAGATGCCTACAGCGGCAAATGAAACAAGCCGGCCCTGTGGGCTACTGACTACGTGCTGGGCCCGGAGGGACAGGACTCCCCCCTAACCCCGGTAAAGGCCAACGGGAAGGACGCACAAGCACTACTGGACTCCGGAAGCACCGTGGCGCTGATGAGGCCCGAGTTCGCCCAACAACCCCGCCTAGCTGCAAATGTGGGGGTCACCTGCATTCACGGTGAGACCCGGGAGTACACGAAGAACCGGATGGTGCTCCAGACCACCAGAGGAACGTACACAGGGTCCGCTGGCGTTGTACCGGACCTGCACGTGGACCAGCGTTTCCGTTAGCCGGTAATTACCGGTATTTGACCGGCAAAATCTGTTGAAGTCCGACATATTTCATCTCTCCGGTCTTAATGTCCGGTGAAAATAATTCCCTGAGTCTAAGCACAATTTGATTATTTGAATTGTATTAAAATAGGCTAAAATTAAATAGCCTATGCGATGAACGAAACGATCATTACATTTGTTTCCTCGTTGCTTCTAATAATGACAACGACGTTGTCAGCGCTTAGTGCTGGGTGTGCAAACTTTTGTGAAGCTGCAGAGCCAGAGCACTATCAGCACAATGCAGTATTCCAGCAGTACTCCAATTCAGCCATTTTCAGCCAATGTTGGGTGGGGGGCGCTGCTGTGCGGTTCCCAGAAAAGAGCCAATAACAGCTAAATCAGCTTCTCTGCAGCGCCATACTCTTTGCAAATAAGTCGTTGCGAGGTGGAGAGAGTCGTCACGCAAACCACGATAATGTTGCCGTCTCTCTGCTTTCTCAGTTCTTCGCTTGATATAATTAATACAAATGTCCAATATAACGGAATTCGTAAGCTCATAAAAATGTGATTATAACAGACTGCTGTTTAGTGTCGGACCGACTGCCCACATACGCGGTCTATTTTATTTCAAGTCAGCAGCAGCACGGAGTATCGAGGGACTTATTTTATTTGGAATATATTAATTAATGACTGTATACGCAAAAGTAGCCTAGTTTTAAGTAATAATATTATAAATCTACATGCCTTGAGGATGACATTCTTTATATAGCCTGGCTGCCTATCAATTGTTTTAAAGCTCAATAAACTATGACCGGAATTAATCTCATTTGTCCGGTAGATTGAAATCTTGCAGGTCACGGAGACCGGCAACAATTTTTTCTAACGGAAACCCTGACGTGGACATCACAGGGCTCTACAGTGCGACCATATTGCTCGCATATGCCCCTAAAAATATTTGTGTGCGAACCTCAAAAGTCAATTAGGCGCACGGTGTGCGACTGCAGATTACAGCCTTCAGTCGTACTTTTTATTTCTCCGCTAATAATCGTTAACAAACTACAAGTCCCACATTGCACTCAAGCCAACGGTCCAATCACAGTAGAGTGAAGTGACTGGTTTCATGGGAAATAAAGCAAATTACCTATCGGAAGCTCTCATTTTGCTTGTTTACTTCCTGAAACTCCGCCATTGCGATCAGGGCTCTCGTTTTCCGAGACACTAACTTATTATATAGTATCTCTCTTACCAATAGCAATAGATTTTAGAACACCTAGATTTATCGATAGCAATAGTAATATAACGTTAATGCAACAAAACGAATGCCTTGCTTTGTTAATCATAACGTTGATGCAGTAGCGTATGTCGGTGTGTTGGCTGTAACGGACATGACAATAACATAACGTGTACACATTAAAATTGCGATAATCTATTCTAACATGTTCAAATCGATGCAGTTGAATTTCCCCCTTAGGATCGATGCATTGTTACACCCCTACACCAAAGTCACTGGCCCACTGTGTATCTGTGTGTATAATAACTTGGCTAGCATTATCAACAGCAAAGATGGGCTAGGGTCCAGCTGCAGCGCCGGACGGCTGGAGTGCAAGCGGTGTGATGTAATTGGCAGACTCGACTGTCAATCAATGGTCTACCTGACACGAAAACTCATAAACAATGTTTCTGTACTGGAGATGTACAGTATTTCAATAGGCAATCCTGAAAGGATTATTTTTCTAGAAGAGCAACACAGCCAAAACATAGGCATTGTATGCATAAAAGGGGCAAAAGCTAAAGTTAAGTGACTGTTACTTTTGTAGCAGTAGTTTGATTTGATAGTTTATTTGATAGGGACAGCACATGTACATCGAGTACAAAATACAAAATGTAAACATGCAGGGTTGTAGCAAGAGCTAATTTACACACATGCACGCACAGTACAAATATACATTTATTTTTTAAAAGAAAAAACTGTTACTTGAAATATTTTCACTGTGCTCCTAAATATTTTTGGGTGCTCCTAAATTTCTTTGTGTGCTCCTAAATTTTTTCATTTAGGAGCACATGTGCTCCTTGGGAAAAAGGTTAGCGTAGAGCCCTGCATCATACTTGGACGTGACCTCCTGCTCTTTCTGGGCTTTAGAATTTCGAAAAACTACACTACCCAGCTCACGCCAGCCCCTGTCAATCATCTGACTTCTGGATTTACTCTTATTTTTCAGGATTATCTCCCAGAAACCTGAACATTATTGCCATAATACAGAAGACAGTTAGTTTCTCTACCTTTCTGTGAACGTCTAGCAAAAAACGGCGTTGCAATCTGATGAAAAATTTTGGAGAAATTTACATTATAAATAAGTAACTGTACTTACAGTAGATTTCATTCACGGTTTGTGAATCACGCCTGGTGATACTAAATCAAGATTGAACTCTGCCATTGGAAAGGGGGAGATTTGGCCCGATCCATAGATGTGCGACTTGGCCATAATAAGGTAATTTATAGGCCTGATATTCTATAATCATATTTCAAATTGCATGTGTCCGGATGGCAGAATTCAGTACTGGATATACAAAACCTCCTGTTAATCATCTTCCCTTTATTCATTTGCTTAGATTTTTCAGGTCTGGTCAATTTTAGCATGGTGTTATTCACAGTCAAAGATAAAAATATATATATAATTGAATTGATATTCTCCTTTGGTTCATTACAATTTACTCAAGCCTAGTAACAGACACAATATTTCTGCCACTGGGAATACATTCCCTGAGATCCATAGATGTCCCTAGAATCAGATACCAAGAACATGCAAATGGCCAATTAAAAAAAAAAAGTCTGTAAATGTGTATTCTATGTCTTTTGGAATGAATGAAAATTATTTATAAAAAATATTATAAATTTTTTTGAGAGAGAGGAGCCACACATTGACGGCGGGTTGGCCACCCCTGCACTATAGGATACACTATAGGCTACACTACTAGGTATACACTATAGGCTACACTACTAGGTATGCACTATAGCAGGGGTGGCCAACCAGTCAGAGACTAAGAGCCACAAAAATGACTGTGGTACCACAAAGAGCCACACCATATACACCAGCGTTTCTCAACCTTTCTCAAATTGGTCCTGTTGTTCAGCCTCACAATGCTATTTGATAGTAAATGTGTTTATATTATGTCCCACCCTCTGGCCTCTGAAGTTGCTAATGTCTTTTTAATTTGGGCCTCACAGGGTTAACCTCTTAAGCCCGAGATATACAGTAAAAGTGTATATTTTCAGCATTACGTTTGTTTACCAATTATTTTAACTGTTATTAGTGAAATATAAGATTATAGAAATCTCAGGGCATTGAGTCGGAAACCGGCACATATTGACAGGAGGAAGTGGCACAGCCAAAAGTGAGTGTAGTCTTTTGAAGAAGAGACTCAGGGCTTTTGAATTTTGAAAAACTACCCTACCCAGCTCACACCAGCCCCTGTCAATCATCTGACTTCTGGATTTACTTTTTTATTTCTCTTATTTCTCTTATTTTTTGGGATTATCTCCCACAAACCTGAACGTTATTGCCATAAAACAGAACGCAGTTAGTTTCTCTATACCTCTGTGAACGTCTTGCAAAAAACGGTGTTGCAATACGATGAAAAATGGTGGAGAAATGTACATTATAAAAAAGATGGCGGAATTCAGTACTGTATCTACAAAACCTTGTTTAATCATCTTCCCTTTATTCATTTGCTAAGGTTTTTCAGGTCTGGTCAATTTGAGCATGGTGTTATTCACAGTCAAAGATAATTATTATTTTTTTTAAATAGAATTGATATTCTCCTTTGGTTCATTACAATTTACTCAAGCCTAGTAACAGACACACTATTTCTGACACTGATCCATATATGTCCCTAGATTCAGATACCAAGAACATGCAAATGGACCATTTAAAAAAATTGTAAATGTTTATTCTACGTCCTTGTGGAATGAGTGACATACAAAAAAAAAATTTAAAGAAAAAATTATTATAATTAAATTTTTTTATGGATGGAAGAGCCGCACATTGACGGGCAAAGAGCCGCATGCGGCTCGCGAGCCGCGGGTTGGCCACCCCTGCACTATAGGATACACTATAGGCTACAGTACTAAGTCTACACTAGAGCCATATGAAATCCGTTTTATTATTTTCCAAATTCCATTTTATTTTTTCCCAAATTCAGTTTTTTCCGTTTTAATATTTCAGAATTCTGTATTTTGCTTTTTATGCTCATTTTACCATCAAAAATAGTGTCTAATAAGTGGGAATGAATAAATGTCCACAATTGAATATGATATAACAGTCCATTTAATGTTTTTAAGTGCTGCAACTCAGAAATACAGTTCAATTTTACACAATACTTTTCAAATAATATTGTGACAAAATAAAAATACACATTTCAAGTGTAAACAATAGGGATGGGAATTGATAGGATTTTATCGATACGATTCCATTATCGATTCTGCTTATCGATTCGATTCTTTATCGATACCCTTATCGATACCTGATCAATTTATAATTTACATAAATAAATTGGAAATGCAACAGAACTACATTTACATTTACATTTAGTCATTTAGCTGACGCTTTTATCCAAAGCGACTTACAAGTTCTGTACGACAAGCCATCAGGAAGGGCACAACTCTATCAGCTGAGCAACAATGTTCATCAAAGTGTTTAGTGCTACAGTGTAGGTTAGTTTATTAGGACAAGTGCATGACCGTACGGTTAGTTAGGGTTAGATATATTTTTTTTTATTCAGATAATGGTTGAAGAAGTGCGTCTTTAGTCGACGGCGAAAGATTGGACGTGATTCGGCTGTCCTAACTGGGGTGGGTAGTTCATTCCACCATTGTGGGGCAAGGACTGAGAATAGGCGACTTCTCTTTGATGACCCTCCCGGAGCTTGGATAGGAGTAGGTCTGAGGCGGCCAGAAGATGCAGAACGTAGGGGTCTAAGCTGTTTAGAATAACAACATGCAACTTGACATTTCTGATTGTCATTTATTGTTGAGCCCCGATGTCAGAAAAATACAAAAACTGTAAAAAATAAAACATTAACTATAGCCTACACTTAAATAAAATAATGTATTTGAGATTCTCTTAAAATGTATTTATTTTTTTTATTCTTAACACTTTGGTTGCCTTGGGTTAAATTCATGATATACCATAGGTTGCCGGCTCTATTTGTCTATGGAGAAGTACCCCTTCTTTGCATGGCTATAACTTTTTAAATTCTATTGCTACATTGCCATTATTAGGGCCCATTCAAAGTCCTATATGTATTGTTCATTGTGTAGCAACGTTAAACTTTTTCATTCACATATTCATAGTAAAGTATGGTCTAATGTATAAGTATGTTTTCATCTCTTTCTGCAGCTTTCTCCAGAACGTGATCTATAGCCCCAAATGCATTATATTGATGATGCAATACAGTTTTATGGCAATCAGCGCGATATAAAAAATTCCAACTAGACGTACTTCTAGAAGTTACTACACGTCATCTGATGTTGACCGGATGGGCTAGGGGGCGTTTATAATTCCGTGGGCAGCGTTATACCAATCATCTAATGTGGGTCAAATGTTGATAATAGCAGTAACCAGTAAGTAATAAGTATCGAAGACGGTAACGTTACACGCTGAAACTCACCCCAGTCTCCGCGCGCTGTTGGGCGATCATCGTAGAGTAGAAATCTTATCATTATGGGATGTTTTTTTACCCGGTCCATCTCCAGCTTGTATAATGGTATATACGTCCAAATCATGTTGTTTATCGAGTTATTGGAAATCGATCACTGTGTATTGTGACGAGCTAGAATGCCGGGACCTATAGCGAGCGCCCGGAAGTAATACGGACGTCCAGCACAACCTCTATGCCACTTCCTGTTAAAGCGATTGCGCCGATCGGCCACCAGATGGCGCTCCTGAACCGCCAGAGAGCTCAGTGGGTCCTCCTGGTGGATCTCAGGCCAGCGGAGGGGACATATGAATCTGATCGCAGATTTTTGAAATATTGACACACACACACACACACACACACACACACACACACACACACACACACACACACACACACACACACACACACACACACACACACACACACACACACACACACACACACACACACACACACACACACACACACACACACACACACACACACACACACACACACACACACACACACACACACACACACACACACACACACACACACACACACACACACACACACACACACACACACACACACACACACACCTACCTACCTACCTCCCTCCCTCCCTCCCTCCCTCCCTCCCTCCCTCCCTCCCTCCCTCCCTCCCTCCCTCCCTCCCTCCCTCCCTCCCTCCCTCCCTCCCTCCCTCCCTCCCTCCCTCCCTCCCTCCCTCCCCGGGCCCCTGTCCTATAAGGTATTGGCTTGTGTTGCTACACGGAAGAGTACAAGGTTTACACAACAGCCCCCACCTGCTGTTTTATTGTATTTGTACCTGTACTATCCGCTGTTTATCTCTCTTTGTGAGCTTGATTAAATAGCGTTAGCTCACGTTAGATAGCGTTAGCTCCGCGGCTAATTTTAGCTCACCCTCAACTAAATCAATGACTAGGTTCTAAAGGATTCAAGTAGTTTTCACTGCACATAGAAGTAGCCAAACAGCGGGAGCATTTCGGGAGCATATTACCAAAACCCAGGCAATTTCGACATCGGCCAATTAGGAATTTTCGATTCCCATCCCTAGTAAACAATAGATACAGCTAGCTACTACTGACATTATCACAATGACAATGTCAGTAGCCTAGCTATATCTATTATATTGTGATGAAATATAGTAATGCATAATTTAGGCACCTTTAGTTTAGTTTATTTCGTTTATAAAGGACAGTGTATAATGACAATCGTTTGCATTAAACAAATGGATGAGTGCACCAGATTTAGCAAGAAGCTATCATTTCCATCTAATATAGTCCTATGTACTGTAACGTTTCATAGCTATTTAAATTTATTTAGATTATAAAGGGCAGTGTATAATGACAATCGTTTGCATTAAACAAATGGATGAGTGCACCAGATTTAGCAAGAAGCTATCATTTCCATCTATAGTCCTATGTACTATAATGTTTCATAGCTATTTAAGTTTATTTAGATTATAAATGGCAGTGTATAATGACAATCGTTTGCATTAAACAAATGGATGGGTGCACTAGATTTAGCAAGAAGCTATCATGTCCTAACGTTATAGCTATTTAATCACAATAGTGTCGCAAGTGTTTTTGTGGCTCCAGTCCACGGAACGTTGACAGAATTTGCAAAACACCTTATCGCCGGAGGCATAAAAGTCATTCGGATACTGCTCTGCTCTGAATTGAGGGCTTATTGGGGAATTTCTTAGCTTCTTGACGATGTTAACACCGAAGCAGCGAGACGCTAGAGCCATATGAAATCCGTTTTATTATTTTCCAAATTCCATTTTATTTTTTCCCAAATTCCGTTTTTTCCGTTTTAATATTTCAGAATTCTGTATTTTGCTTTTTATGCTCATTTTACCATCAGAAATAGTGTCTAATAAGTGGGAATGAATAAATGTCCACAATTGAATGTGATATAACAGTCCATTTAATGTTTTTAAGTGCTGCAACTCAGAAATACAGTTCAATTTTACACAATACATTTCAAATAATATTGTGACAAAATAAAAATACACATTTCAAGTGTAAACAATAGATACAGCTAGCTACTACTGACATTATCACAATGACAATGTCAGTAGCCTAGCTATATCTATTATATTGTGATGAAATATAGTAATGCATAATTTAGGCACCTTTAGTTTAGTTTATTTCGTTTATAAAGGACAGTGTATAATGACAATCGTTTACATTAAACAAATGGATGAGTGCACCAGATTTAGCAAGAAGCTATAATTTCCATCTAATATAGTCCTATGTACTGTAACGTTTCATAGCTATTTAAGTTTATTTAGATTATAAAGGGCAGTGTATAATGACAATCGTTTGCATTAAACAAATGGATGAGTGCACCAGATTTAGCAAGAAGCTATCATTTCCATCTATAGTCCTATGTACTGTAACGTTTCATAGCTATTTAAGTTTATTTAGATTATAAATGGCAGTGTATAATGACAATCGTTTGCATTAAACAAATGGATGGGTGCACTAGATTTAGCAAGAAGCTATCATGTCCTAACGTTATAGCTATTTAATCACAATAGTGTCGCAAGTGTTTTTGTGGCTTTAGTCCACGGAACGTTGACAGAATTTGCAAAACACCTTATCGCCGGAGGCATAAAAGTCATTCGGATACTGCTCTGCTCTGAATTGAGGGCTTATTGGGGAATTTCTTAGCTTCTTGACGATGTTAACACCGAAGCAGCGAGACTGCTGTGTTGTGTGTAACCCGCTCTAGCTTCCGCCTCCCCGGTCGCGTGTGCACCAAACGTTCCACCCAAAAACGGAATTTCAGTCCAGATTAGGCCAAATTCTGCAATATTCCACGTTTTGCAGTCGATTCCATTTTTATTGGTTAATTCCGCGAACACGGATTTCATATGGCTCTATAGTTAACCTTGTTAGATGAGGCTGCACTGGAAATGGAGCTAATGGACTTCCGAATGTCTCGTAATTCAAATACCTATAGCGCCGTCATTTCAGGAGCTTCTTCAAGCACTCTTTTTGTTTAAAGTTTAATTGCATTGTTTTTGCATTGTTTTTAATTGCATTACTGTTCACATGCATGTGTGGTGCCGTCAATCATGAGTAAAGATAAAGCTTGAATGTCTTACTGAACTGGTGTTTTTATTTCATGGACTTTTCCCATTTCAGCACCACGCGCTGTCCACCTCACTTTGAGCAAGCACGGTGCATTGCACCTCACTCTATACCCGTTATTCACTCTCAACATGGATAAAACATAAAGTATGCATATAATAAAAATAATATGATGAAAATAAAATAAATATCATATTCTCAAAATAAACTGACGGGCCAGAAATGATTGCTGGCGGGCCAATTTCGGCCTGCGGGCCGCCTATTGCCGACCCCTGGTGTACACTATAGGCTACACTACTAGGTCTCTACACTATAGGCTACACTACTAGGTAGGGGTGGACGGTATAAACGGTATACGGTATAAACGGTATGAATTTGCTCTACGGTATGGATTTTGACTATACCGTGTAACCGGTAGGGCAGCTCTAAAATAGCAATGACGTCATGTAACCACAGCGCGACTATTTCACTCGCATTTGCCCCTAAAAATAGATAGAATTAGTCATAGATAATAGATATGTGCGAACTGGAAAAAGTTATTTAGGAGGCTTCGCGCAGTGGGCGTGCCAGCCCCTACCGCACGCATGTAAACACGGGTCTAGTAGTCTAGTGGGAGGACGGCGGCGTCTCCCTGAGCTAACGTTAGCTTAGCTACCGTTACAAAATGACCCAGTCAACTATTCACTTTTAGTTTAATACATGATGAGGCATTGTCTAACCGAACGGTATCTAGTCGGCCAGCTACCGATAGCTCCTGACATCAACAAACGCTCCACAAAGTCTAGTAGAGAGTAGACGTGTATGCTACCTGTTAGCTCACGTTAGCGCAAGTTAGTTCACCGTTCAAAACTAAATGTCCCATTGAACTAAATAATTCACTGAGGCGTTGTATTAACGTTATATATCCGGCTAGCAGTAGCTACAGATAGCTTCTGATATCAATGTCTTATAACACTGATTCGATGCGTATTCGAGCTGAGGGCTTGCTGAGCACAGTTAAGTAACGTTATGCCAATAGGGTCCAGGTGCAGCGCCGGAGAATCCTGGCCGTAGCTCTGCTCGAGGCTACTCGAGTATAGGTCCAGGTGCAGCTCCGGAGAATCCTGGCCGTAGCTGGAGGCTACTAGAGTACACACAGACAGTGGAGCTTGTTGCGTGGTGGCGATGTCTCGCAGATAATACAAGTACAAGTCTAATTATATAATATATATATTTTATAAAAAAAAAAAAATTATATAAAATAAAATAAAAAATGTTTTATCAAAAACGATGATACCGTGATATATACCGTTACCGTCTATGCTTCAAATTATACCGTGATATAAATTTTAGACCATACCGTCCACCCCTACTACTAGGTCTACACTACTAGGTCTACACTATAGGCAGGGCTCCAGACTAACTTTTTACATTGGTTGCACCAGTGCGCCTAACTTTTTCATTTAGGTGCAACCAAAAATGTCCACTGCGCCTTTTGCCGCTGCAATAATAAATTTTAAGGGTTACCTTTACAATTACCTTTTTTGTCAGTTTCCATACACATTAGTAATTTCTTAAGATGTTATGTAAATTATTGTAAAAAATAACATTGTATTACAGTTAGCTCGCAAAGTCCAATCCTTCACTTTTTTATGTCTATTTTAACACATTCAGCTCAGCTCCAGTTAGAGTTGTCCCAAGCCTGTTTTTGGCATTCGAACATTCGCCAGGGTTTTTCGAACGGGTGTTCGAACCATCGTTTTTAATCATGCAAACAATTTGCTCCTAAATAGGGAGGTGTAGTCTGACGTCACTTTGGACAGCCTGCGAGGTCCACCCGTATAGGGATTTATCTTTGGGAAAATGGATTATCGGCTATTGTAACAATTCTACCTCATGAACATTTGGAAAGCTTTCCATTTTTGCACAAAATGAGTTCCCTTCTATCACTAACATTATTTGTTAAGCATTTTTGGTTGAAATAAAATTCAGCGATTTAATTTTTTTACAATTAATTGCGAATATTTTTAGGGCCGCCTTAAATACTTCGAAGCTTCGTTCGATGGGCATGGGATTCGAATATGAAAATAAAATTCGATTATAAAAAATTCAAATAAATTATTATTTTTTATTTATTTTTTCAAAACCAAACTCTGCCTCTCTTTGTTAATTACAACAAGCAATGCTGTTTGTTATTTAAGATGAGGTCGGACTCTGCACTGACAGATTTGTGTTCATTGTGCTGCTTTTATAAAGCCTCAAATGAAGGCTTACAATATTTCATGAAAGCAAAGTATTTTGTTTGTCTAAGATTTAAAAAGGTTTAAACTTTACAGCACTAACAAATTTGAACAAAGTGCTGTACAACTCCCACAACATTTCGAAGCTTCGAATTAAAATCGAATCTCGGCCCCGAAGCTTCGAATTCCAAAGAAAATATCGAACGTCAGCCCTAAATATTTTCATGTTGAGCTATAGATTGTGGATGAATACGCACAGAAAGGTACACCATGCAAATGTTGATGCTTTATTTGTTTTAAACGAGACGATTTAGAAATGGGCAAATACATTGTGTTTTCAAGATGGTGGACCGGCCGGAAACCGCAATCATGTAACCACTACACCTCCCTATTAGTGTTGTCAAAAATATCAAAATATCGATACATATCGATACTGAATATTTAAAATGGTTTCGATACTCATTTCCCGAAGTATCGATACTTTCTGCAGTACCGATACCAGCTGGCTTGCTCCCGCAAGTTGTTGACAGACGCACTGCCAGAGCACGCTTGCCCTTCCGCCTCAGAGACCGGCAACAGACACAAGCTGCTGCAGCCTCCTCCCCCTCACAGCCGGGATCCCTGTCTTCAGTTTGTAAACAAAGCTATTATTAGCTAACGTTAGCTGTCGTTCCTCCGTTAGCTTATGCTAGCTAGCTGGCCACATTTATTTTATTTATTAATTACTTCATGGAAACGGAGTAACGTCAAGCCGAGCCCACCCACACTACACCAGTACACGCATGAACTCGACACAACTACCCCGGTTCCAACGTTAGGTCGAGCGGAGCCCATCCTACACTAGTACACGCATGAACTCGACACAACGTTACCCCGCCTCCATGAAGTGTCCAATTAGCAGCAATGTTGTTGAAAATGTAACATTAATAAATGCTCCGAGCATAGCTCCAGCAGCCACTCTCTCTTTCTCTCTCTCTGATCTAAAGATAAACAAAGGGTTTTAAAAGTGTTATATTTATCTTCTCTTATAGTACCAGAGAGAAGTTGAGGAGAATCAACCAGCAACAAAAGCAAAATTTGTTTAAAAAGATAAATAAATAAATGGGTATCGAAATGGTATCGAAGTATCGATACTTTTCAAGGTATCGTATCGAAGTCGAAATTCCAGTATCATGACAACACTACTCCCTATACTAATAGTCTTTCGGGTATTTTATTTTGAAAAATGGCCACTTCAGTCTGCGCCTCAATCCAGCGTACTGTCGAGTCTTGACTAGCAAAGTTTAGGCACATAGCGCATCGCTGCGGTTGAGTAGTAGCCGACTAGACGTACATACTTACTGGTCACGGGAGGCTTGAATAACGTTTGAATGATAATCCATTGTGTGAATACATTTGTTGAAACAGCTTTGTTGGCCGACGGCTCCTGCTATCTTAACGTTAGCTAAAGCTAAAGGGCTGCGTTCTAACGTTACATAGCTTAATTAACGTGTATAACGTACCCGTGTAACGTTAAGCAGCTTGTGTTCCGCTGGGAAAGCATCACTGCATACACTTTGTTTAATCCAAACGGCCATTCGGAAACGTTGTATTATGAAACCAGTATGAGACGAAGTGCTTATTTAGCGTTTCAATTCGGAAAGTTGGTGCTCACATGGCTATTTTGTTTAGCCTGTCATTCAGCCAAGACGAGTCTCAGGGTGATGATCAGAGCCAATCAGAGGCAGATCAGGTCTGGTCTTTGCATAATGCACGTGTTATAGCCAATCAAAGGCAGAGATTTTTATTTTATTTTAATTAATCAGAAACTATTGTTTGGTGGTTCATCAACCATGTATTATGTTAAATACTTAAATTAAATGGGAACTTCACCACGACGGCAGGTGACAGACTGGACATTACGTTATTCTAATTGCGTGTCAAAGATGAGGATTTCCCACACCCAACCGAGCGCCTACCAGGACATCAGGATAGTCGCTACAAAAGTACTTGAAAAGATAGTTTCAGTTCAAATGAATTCCTTTCTTGACGAAAACAACATATTAGAATCATTTCAATCGGGGTTCAGAAAATATCTAGGGCTGACCTTCGATTTTTTTTGGCAATCGAAGCTTCGGGGCCGAGCTTCGATTTTAATTCGAAGTTTCGAATAAAAAAATATTTTTTTTAATTATTTTTTATATATATATATATATATGTATATATATATATTTTTTTTTATTATCTTATGTTGTGGGACTTGTACAGCAGTGACGCAGCCAACACGGCTGTGTGATTTAATTCAAGGTGGATCGCTGTTGTCATTTGAACAACTTCAGATTTCATGGGAACTACCAATCCCCCAAATCAAGAATGTTTAAGATGAATGAAGTAAGATTTTGATTATTTGAAATATGGCCTGTGTAGACTAAACTATGCACATAATTATGTCAGTCTACAAGGTCCGGATTCTACATGGTCCGGCAATGTAGACCTTGTAGACTCCACTACAGACCAATTATCAGTGAATGTTCATGCATTTTTAAGAAGGGCTACTTCCACAAAAAAACAAAGAACTCACCAAAACATCTCAGTAGCACCTTATCTAAATGTTCTATTTCATATACGGAGACTCATATTTATTTATGTATTGCATCATGCATTTCCACATTTTATTTCCTATTTTGTTTATTCATCCCAGTATCTTTCTTTCTTATGTGTGGAATTCTACAAGGCATTTACATTCACATTTACATTTAGTCATTTAGCTGACGCTTTTATCCAAAGCGACTTACAAGTTCTGTACGACAGGTCATCAGGAAGGATACAACTCTATCAGCTGAGTAACAATAATCATCAAAGTGTTGCGTGTTACAGTGTAGGTTAGTTTATTAGGACAAGTGCATGACAGTAAGGTTAGTTAGGGTTAGATTTTTTTTTATTTTTTATTTCAGATAATGGTTGAAGAAGTGTGTCTTTAGTCGACAGCGAAAGATTGGACGGGATTCGGCTGTCCTAACTGGGGTGGGTAGTTCATTCCACCATTGTGGGGCAAGGACTAAGAATAGGCGTGTAGGTGGTGTATATGTGTTTGAGGATGATATCCTTCAAACAGGCAATAGTGATGATATAATTTGGGCAGTGCTGAGCTGGGTTACTTTCCTCCAGTGTATTTGTCCCCCGGCCCCACCCAATGGCCCCATGCACACACACACAGAAGTATAAAAAAAATAATAATAATAAAATTAATATTCGATTTTTTTATTATGTTCGAAGCTTGTGCCATTGAACGAAGCTTCGAAGTATTTAAGACAGCCCTAAAAATATCATAGCACTAAAACTGCCCTCACCAAAATAATCAGTGACCTCAGAGACTAAACTCTGATGAGAATAAGGTCTCCATCCTTATCCTGCTAGATCTCAGTGAAGCATTCGATACAATTGATCATGATATTCTAATCAATATCAATCGTCTTGAAAACCTTGTCGGTTTCTCAGACTATGTGCTAAGCTGGTTTAAAACATACATCAGAGGGAGGAAGTTCTATGTTAAACTACACAGTAAATTTCACAGAGTACATTTTACTCAAACCGAGTAAAATTGTATGTACTCAGTTTGAGTAAGATTTACTCTGCGAAATTTACTGTGTAGGAGGCCACATGTCTGAAATATATGACAACAACTATGGAGTTTCCTATGTCCTTTACTATTTTCCCTTTACATGTTACCACTGGGTGAGTATGTTGTCATATCTAGTATATCAGAGAACATAATGTAGGTTTCCATAGCTATGCGGATGATACACAACTGTACATATCTGCTCAACCAAATGATACAGCTATTAACTCCATTACCGACTGCTTATTGGCAATAAATAAATGGATGAGTAAGAACTTCCTGAAATTAAATGAGAAGAAACTGAAATTCTAATTATCGGCCCCACAACAAAAAAATAAACATTAATAAAGAACCTGGGAGGACTAACCCCTTGGATCAAATCTGAGGTCACAAGTCTCTGGGTTATCATAGATTCAGAACTGAACTTCAATTCTCTTATTAACAAAGTGACCAAAACATTTAGAATCGACTTCAAGGTCCTTCTCCTTACATACAAAGCTCTAAATGGACAGGGACAGGGCTGTACACTGCAATGAGGTTATCGCAAATTGCCCCTTAATTTGGCCCGTGCGAGTGGAAAATAATATTTGGGGGCAACCTTGCGAGTAGTGATTTCAACCCTTCATTCGCATTTCACTCCTAAATTAATCCATACAAATTGGATAAAAAAAATAGTAAAACATTAGCCTACAACCAGGGCTGTACAGTGCGACATAATGTCGCAGTGCTATGAAAAAATCTGTCTGCAATGAATGAACTTACTGCGATAGCCTGTGTGAAAAAAAGATTTGCGTGTGAAGTGAATCTGGGCCACGCAACTTGGTAGTTGTAGTCTATCGTGCGATTAAATACCATGTCCCCGTCTGCGTAGAGTCCATACATCCAACACCAAATCCCATAATTCCTAGCGAACAATCAAATCGAAACTGAATGTTGCATCGCCAAAGAAGAACTTCCTTTCAATAAGTTTAAGCCGCTAATTTTGCTCTGCAAGAAGAACGAAGCGGATATCAGTCCATCTTATGACAACCACGTCCGATGTGGAGAGATGATAAGAGACCATAGCCGATTAAATTAAGTCGGATCTGGCAGTGATGATTGACGGGGACACAGACACTTCTAACGTTCAGCCAGGTGAGTCGCCCACTATTAGGACGTTTTTCAATACTTAAATACTGTCTACTTAAATTTCCCTCTGGGGATCAATAAAGTATCAACCTATCTATCTAATAATGAGACAATATGCAAATAAGATAATACTAATAATTGTCACGGTTCCCCGTATGAAAGTGGCTTGCAACTTACTGCTGGTAAAATCACTGTTTATTTCTCGTTTTGCACAGTATTACATTTCTCTTCTATTAAGTCCCACCGTAAGAGCTATGGCCTCATACAGGTCCATTAAACCTTTTTGATTAGAGTCTTCCCTTCGAGCTAAGTTGAACTGAACATTTCACTCTCAAAAGCGCAAACTTAAACAAGGTTGCGTCGCAACACGGTTTTCAAAATAAAGGTCACATATACACATACCGTAGTAGGCCTCTCAATTCTTATAAAAAAAAGTCCCGGATATACATAAACATTAATTGGCATAGATAGAGCCATATGAAATCCGCGTTCACGGAATCGCGGACGGAATCGCGGAATTAACCAATAAAAATGGAATCAACTGCAAAACGTGGAATATTGCAGAATTTGGCCTAATCTGGACTGAAATTTGATTTTTGGGTGGAACGTTTGGTGCACACGCGACCGGGGAGGCGGGGACTCTACAGCGTGTTACACACAACACAGCCGCGGTGCTCAAGCGTCTCGCTGCTTCGGTGTTAACATCGTCAAGAAGCTAAACAATTCCACAATAAGCCCTCAATTCAGAGCAGAACAGTATCCTAATGACTTTTATGCCTCCGGTGATAAGGTGTTTTGCTAATTCTGTCAACGTTCCGTGGACTGGACCCGCAAAAACACTTGCGACACTATTGTGATTAAATAGCTATAACGTTAGGACGTTTAGCTTCTAGCTAAATCTAGTGCACCCATCAATTTGTTTAATGCAAACGATTGTCATTATACACTGCCCTTTATAAACTAAATACACTTAAACAGCTATGTAACGTTATAGGACTATCTATGGAAATGATAGCTTCTAGAAGTTCTAGCTAAATCTGGTGCACCCATTTGTTTAATGCAAACGATTGTCATTATACACTGCCCTTTATAATCTAAATAAACTTAAATAGCTATGAAACGTTACAGTACATAGGACTATAGATGGAAATGATAGCTTCTTGCTAAATCTAGTGCACCCATCCATTTGTTTAATGCAAACCATTGCCATTATACACTGTCCTTTATAAACGAAATAAACTAAAGGTGCCTAAATTATGCATTACTATATTTCATCACAATATAATAGATATAGCTAGGTTACTGACATTGTCATTGTGATAATGTCAGTAGTAGCTAGCTGTATCTATTGTTTACACTTGAAATATGTATTTTTATTTTGTCACAATATTAATTGAAAAATATTGTGTAAAATTGAACTGTATAAAAACATTAAATGGACTGTTATATCTTATTCAATTGTGGACATTTATTCATTCCCACTTATTAGACACTATTTCTGATGGTAAAATGAGCATAAAAGGCAAAATACAGAATTCTGAAATATTAAAACGGAAAAAATTGAATTTGGGAAAAAATAAAATGGAACTTGGAAAATAATAAAACGGATTTCATATGGCTCTAGGCATAGATCTCTATAAACGGCCCAACACATTGATCACTTTAGGCACACCCTGAAACCAGTAACATCACAAATATGAAGCGGGTAATTAGCCATAAAAATAATAAACCTTTCATGGGGTTATTTACAATAATAATAATTCATTTGATTTATAAAGCACTTTTCATTGTGAAACAAAGGCATGCAGAGTTTCTTGTCCTCCTGATTAATGCAATGGTGTGTGTGTGTTGTGGTGATCTCATTCAAGGAGCACTACAAGCGTGCGCACACACACACACACAGTTTGTTGTTTTTGTTCTATTAGTGATTTACACACTTTCTCAGTTGGTTCATTATAAAAGATACAAACCTGAAAACAAACGCACTTAAATGTTAAATAAAAGGACCACAGTAATGAGGCAGGAGGAACATATTTTTTTGCACTATAATGGTACAATTGTAAAATGTGCCCCTAAAAAATATTCTGTGCCCCTAAATTTCTCATTTAGGGGCAGGTGTGCCCCTAGTGAAAAAGCTTAGCGTACAGCCCTGAGGGACCTAGCTACATCGCCAACACTAATATATTACAGCAGGCCAGCAAGAACACTGCGATCATCCGCTGCTGGACTACTAGAGGCTCCCAGAAACAGTAAAAAGAGGATCGGTGATGCAGCCTTTATCAACTATGCCCCAAAACTATAGAACAAACTACCCAAAAACATCAGGGAAGTCAACTCACTAGATATCTTCAAAAGACAGGTTAAAACCTATCTCTTTGCTCAGGCATTTAAATGAAACATCAGGGATATCCCGACACAAATTGTACTTTACCTGCACTATTCATATTCTGCCTACTTTTATACACTTCGTATCAAATTCATGTGTCAGTTCTATGCTAATTTTATCTCACTACCTCTTATGCACTGTAATTTTAAGAGCGCTGCTCTGTTGTAATATAAAACTGAACTTTGTAAAGAAACTCAAAGTTGAGTGATGCACTGCTCTGTTGTTAAATTGAGAGCGACACACTGCACTGTTGTTCTAATCTATACGGTCATTTAGAACTGAACTTTGTAAAGAAACAGTCAAAGTGTTAAGAGCGATGCACTGCTCTGTTGTTCTATTAAGTGTTATGAGTGATGCTGTTGTAAATGTTATTGTATATTTTTATTGAACTATTTTATCACACTTTTTTACTCTGTCTATTCTATTTTATATGTGTATTACTGAATGAAAGCGTAAACAGAGAGGCCTATTGGGATGTTAGATCCTAATGTGAACAACTGATTGATTGATTGATTGATTGATTGAAAACTTTATTAACAGATTGCAGAATGGGTACAATACAGTACAGCTCAATACACACAATTGTTAAGGGGATGCAGACCAGAGAAAGACTTTCGTCTTGTTTACACCAGGGTCCCCCATTTTCAATTCATCAGGACATATATGACATACATGACATACAGATAGTCAGTACTGCTACATCTATACATTTATGACATTCCAGATTTGCAAATACAGTACTGTTTGTGATACAGAAGGAGTCAAGAAAAGGGAGTATATACATTTGACGTAGAAACTGTACATTGGAGGAGGTTGGGTGGGGGGGGTTGGGTACACTGGGATATTGACAACCATACTGGGTAATTTACATTGGAGGTGGGTGGGGGGGGGGCACATTGTATAAACAAGCAAAACTGTACATTGAGGGGGGGGGGGGACTCTGTACAAACAAACAAAATTGTACATTGGACTATTGACAAGACCATACTAGGTAAATGACTGTACATTGGAGGGGGTTGGGTTAGGATATTTACAGGGGCCAGTGTTGCATTGCAGTCTCCCGTAGGTGTCTCTTGAGAGAGGACCTTACCTTGCTGCCTCTCTCTTGTTCTGCTCGTGGAGCCGGACTAGTTCTACTCCTCAGCAGACCCTTGTTGCTACGACTCTGTGTTTTGTTGTGTTTTTCCAGACAAAGAGATTCAGGTTAATCTTTAACTGAAACTAGCATTACGGTACAATGATGGCGTCTGCAGCACACAAGGCCCAGCCTGGTTATGAAACCACTGCAAGCGGCTGGTAATATGCAGAATAAAACATTAAATTGTGCAATGTCGTCATCTCAAATGGGAGCCTATTGATCAAGCGGGTGACATTAAAGTTCAAAGGACCTTCTGATTTAACAAACCTGTTTTGTGTTTCTTCATCTCAGTTTCAGCATCAAAACATTCAGTAGTTTCACGGTGAAGAATCTGGAGATCAGTCTCTCCTCTAGTTCATCCTCCTCCACGGTGCTCCACCTTAGTCCGTTCAAATACTTCGAATATATCTTCTGCAGCTGCAGTTAGTCCATTCATTACACGATGTCTGCATTATAGTTCTAGATATGATCAAAGTATTATATTAGCATTAGCTTATTAGCCATAGACAACGAGGTGAAGCTCCAGCCTCCAGTACACAAAGAGCGCGAGCCTGACGTCATTTCCGCTGGGGAAAAAAATAGGCCCAATAGGGTATATCTGCAGAGCCACAGAGCCCAACGTCTGGGCGGGGCTTCGTGGCGTGGACGGGTTTGAAACGGGGCTTCGTGGCGTGGACAAGTATTGTGGCCTGGACGCGTAAGTATTTGTTGGAGTGCGCATGCGGATGAGGGGGGGGGGGGCTCTCTCGCTCGCTCTCTCTCTCGTTTACGCAAGTATTTGTTGGAGTGCGCATGCGGATGAGGGGGGGGGGGGGCTCTCTCGCATATAGTAATAATAGAGTATATACATAAACTGTACATTGGAAGAGGTCTACAAATATACAGCACACACAAAAATGACATGTGAACAAGTATGTTGTGTGCCAGGTTAATGTACTCTACTATTTTTTTGATCACAAACAGTGCTGTATATGTATAGTTTATTCCCCCTCAAATGTATATACTCTATTATTACTATATGTCTCACGGCACCACATGTAGCCAGTGTGATCTTACTTGCGTTGTGTTTTGTCGATTCGACCCCTGTTAAGGGATCGCCCCCTGAGTGGGAGTTGAACCCCGATCTCCCGCGTCGCGGCGGCATCAAAGACCACTATACCAAGAAGTGAATTTCTTGCTACTGGGTCTGGATGCCTCTGGGGAGTGAGTTTACTTGCAGTACCGCTTAACGTCCACAGCCACTTCACTTACTGTACCTCGTGACTGTGGATAGACTGCGGTACCTCCGTTACACTCACCCCCCTAAACTCACTCCACCCATGGCATCCGGGTCTCACGGCACCACATGTAGCCGGTGTGATCTTACTTGCGTTGTGTTTTGTCGATTCGACCCCTGTTAAGGGATCGCCCTGAGTGGGAGTTGAACCCCGATCTCCCGCATCGCGGGTGGCATCAAAGACCACTATACCAAGAAGTGAATTCACTTCTTGCTACTGGGTCTGGATGCCTCTGGGGAGTGAGTTTACTTGCAGTACCGCTTAACGTCCACAGCTACTTCACTTACTGTACCTCGTGACTGTGGATAGACTGCGGTACCTCCGTTACATCCGCATGCGCACTCCAACAAATACTTGTCGTAAACGAGAGAGAGCGAGCGAGAGAGCCCCCCCCCCCCTCATCCGCATGCGCACTCCAACAAATACTTGTCCAGGCCACAATATTTGTCCACGCCACGAAGCCCCGCCTCAAACCCGTCCACGCCACGAAGCCCCGCCCAGACGTTGGGCTCTGTGGCTCTGCAGATATACCCTACTCCTATAAAGGAGAGGACCAACTCTAAAATGCTGTCAGTAGAGGGCGCTCGAAGCGCAGTCATTGTAATTGCGGGAGGTACGAGTAGGGTATATCTGCAGAGCCACAAGCCCAACGTCTGGGCGGGGCTTCAGGGCTTGTACTCTGTTTGAGGCGGGTCTTCAGGGCTTGTACTGAATGAATGAATGAATGAACGAAAATGTTATTTAACAGATGCAGAATGGGTACAATACAGTACGGCTCAATACACACAATTGTTAAGGGGATGCAGACCAGAGAAAGACGTTTGTCTTGTTTACATCAGGTCCCCATTTTCAATTCATAGTGACATTTATGACATACACAACATAATTATATGACATCATGACATTTATGGCATAGGGACATACATGACATACAGGTATATTTGTACTTTTACATTTGTGACATATATGATATGCAATATACAGTACTGTTACCCATAGATCCTGACAGAGAGTATATACATATGATGGGGATGAGACTGTACATTTAGCGTACCTCCCAATAGGGTACTCTGTTTGACTGTGCGTGGGCGGGGCGTCGGGGCTTGTACCTTGTCTTGGTTCCTGTAAAACTCAGAAGTAGTAAGTTTGTGCTGTTTATTTTAACCATAGCCCTAACCTTAACCCTAACCCTACCTTAACCTTAACCTTAACCCTAACCTTAACCCTAACCCTAACCTGCAACACAGAACACAGACATGCAAATGCTGTCGAGTCCTCACTGCTTGTCAGTGGCGGCCGGTATGAAAGTCACTTGGGTGTTCGCAATCATCTGACCAAGCTGACCAAGCGAATACTGACTCATAACGTTACCAACATTAAGTCGAGTTAATTGATTCATACTACATTAGTACACGTATGATCATCAAATCAATAATGAACACATATATAGGCCTATCTTGTCATTTTAAACAAGTTACCATTCATTCATTATTCAGCCATTATGCAATACCCGGCCACAGCGAAACACGCTGTGTTGAGAGAGAGAGAGAGAGAGAGAGAGAGAGAGAGAGAGAGAGAGAAGAGAGAGAGAGAGAGAGAGAGAGAGAGACAGAGAGACAGAGAGACAGAGAGAGAGAGAGAGAGAGAGAGAGAGAGAGAGAGAGAGAGAGAGAGAGAGAGAGAGAGAGAGAAAGAGAGAGAGAGAGAGAGCGAGAGAGAGAGAGAGAGAGAGAGAGAGAGCGAGAGAGAGACACACCGCATTAACTCACTGTAGTTAGTTGAAACGTGGTCCGGAGGCTTAATAAAGTGTATAATGTCCACTGTCCCACAGTCCCAGTCTCCCAGACTGTTGTTGTCGATGTATATCCCCACTGTCCAGAGTGACTGCATGTCTGCTGTGAGGATTGTTCTTTCCCCACCACAGGCTTCTTAAAGTACTGTGATGATTGTCCGTTCCCCGCCACTCGCTCCGTTCCTTTAAGGTACTGTGAGGATTATGTGATGATTGGTCCGTTGCCGAACGCACACTTCTAAGTCAAGTATCAATTGCCATCACGCACCTGATGTGTGTTCTAATCAGCGCCCAGAGGCTTCATATACTCTGCCTTCTGTCATTCGATGCCGGGTCGTTTTGTGTACTACTGTTTTGAATTACACCTGCATATACCTGACCTTCCCCGTCGCTGTTGCTGTCTTTGCTCTCCAGGATCTTTGTGGAGACTGCTGTGGAGAACCTGGTTCCCGTTCGGAGCTACGCCTCGTAATCTGCCCGCTTCTCGCGTTGCGCTCTGGTGAGTTTTTGAAACGATCTTTTGGATCATCAGTTTTTTGTGTGTTTGTGAAACACCGAAGAGATCCCGTTTTTGTTTGTACTGGACTCACCTATTTTGTGTTGGATTTACACTGTGGATTACCGTATTGTTTTTCTCTGGACTCTGCTAACTTGTGTGTGGTACACCGAAGATCAAGTCACTTGGATTTATACTGGATCAGTCACCTCTCTGCCTCTGTGTGTGCGTTGGGCTACTCTGATTTCTCTCTCTCTCCGTTTCCACTGGGAGTGAAATCTGGGAGAATCTGCAGAGCCGCTTCAACGTCACTAGCCAATTCCTCACCACTACCTACTGGGAGTATCTGCAGAGCCGCAACATCTTCACATGCCAGATTCCCGTTTGTTCGATTGCTGTACTTCATTCCATCTTGTGACTCTGTAAATAAATACGCCCTTGCTTTAGCTAACTCTGAACTTCCTCTCTGTGCCGTTGCGTTTGAGGTCTGTTACAAACCCTAACATTACGACCCGGCCATGATGACCTCAGCCGACACAGAGAGGGTTAGGGCAGCGTTGGCGGTCCAGATCGAGTTGGTCAACGACCACACCCAACAGTTGGGTGCGGTTGCGGCCGCTTTACAGGACCTCCGGGCCGAGGTTCAGCTTATTCTGGATGCCATTGGCACTCAGGAGTATCAGCAGGCTGTTGCTCTGCACCAGCTTCAGGCTCTCCGTACATCATTAAACACTCTGCTTTTGACCCCACCTGTCCAGAGTCTCGGCCAGCTCACCACCCGCGGCAGACCTCGCACCTCGGGAGCCCCGTCTCTCCGAACCACGTCTGTTCAATGGTAACTTCGAGGATTGTGCCACATTCATCATGCAATGTGAGTTGGTCTTCCTTCATCAACCCAGCCGTTTTCGTCAGAGGGATCCCGAGTAGCCTACATGACTAACCTGCTCACGGGCCAAGCAGCACAGTGGGTTACTGCTTCCTGGGCAATGGGGCTGATTTCTGTTTTTCCTACCCAGACTTCGTGGCAGAGCTCCGCAGGGTTTTCACCACCCAGCCCGTGGCCAGGACCCAGGAGCTCGGTTGGGCACCTTCCGGCAGGACAGTGGCAGTGTCAGAGACTACGCCTGGAGTTCAGACTGGCCGCAACGGAGAGCGGTTGGAACGATCAAGCGCTTCGTCTCACCTTCCTGAGGGGGCTCAACGACGCAGTAAGGGACAGCTCGCGACCCAAGAGGAGCCCGATTCTCTCGAGGCCTGATCAGCCTCGCTATCCGCATCGACGGACGCCTCCGGGAGAGAAGGCGTGAGCGAGCACGACGGGGACCCCAGACGTACCCCCCGAGTACCCGACCTCGAGGAGGTTTTCAGTAAGTCCAGGGCTCAGGGGAGGTTTTCAGTAAGTCCAGGGCTCAGGTCTTTCCGCCTCACCGGCCTTACGACTGTGCCATCGACCTCCGCTCAGGGGCTCCCTTTCCCGGCGGCCGCCTCTACAGTGCTGACCGTCCTGCCCCCTCCGTGACTGGTGGGTTTTTTCCCTCCCGAGCCGTGACCGAGGAGGAACCCATGCAGCTGGGACGCAACCGCCTTAGCCTGGCCGAACGGGAGTCCAGGCTCAGGTCCGGCCTTTGCCTCTACTGCGGCCGGGATGGACACCGTGTCTCCAATTGCCCTACCCGGCCAAGAAGACCAGGCTCGCCGGGACCCCGGGAGATCCTGGTGAGCCGTTTTTCCTGTTCCCCCACCCGTGCACCACCTAACCGTCTGGCGGACGTCACCCTAGCCTGGGCGGACCAGCGGGCGACGGTGGGTGCACTCATTGACTCTGGTGCTGATGGGAGTTTCATGGACGTTGGGTTTGCCACCCGGGCCAACATTCCACTTGAGGACCTCAAGAGGCCCTTGGAGGTCTTCGCGCTGGATCATCGCCGCCTGGCTGACGTCACTCAAGGCACCTGTCCAGTCCTTCTCACCATTGCTGGTAACCACGTTGAGAGACTCCAGTTTTTCATCACCAGCTCTCCTCTTGTCCCTGTGGTCCTGGGCAGGCCTTGGCTCGCGCTGCATGAGCCCCACGTCGCCTGGTCCTCCGGCACCATCAGGGGGTGGGGCCCCTCCTGTCGTGCCCAGTGTTTTCAGGTGCCGTCCAGCCCCCTCACCGGGTCCCAGTCCCCGTCTCCGGCCTCCCTCGCCGGTCCTCTGTCCCCGTGCCCGGCCTCCGCTGTCGGGCCCCAGTCCCCGTCTCCGGCCTCCCTCGCCGGTCCTCTGTCCCCGTCTCCGGTCCCCCTCTCCGGGCCTCTGTCTTTGTCCCCCTCTCCAGTGCCCCTGATCGCCAGCTTCCTTCGGTCCCGTCCGGGCAGGCCGGGGCCGAGTGGGTCGCCAGGTGGCTCCCGTGGAGGGGGGGGTACTGTGAGGATTGGTTCTTTCCCCACCACAGGCTTCTTAAAGTACTGTGATGATTGGTCCGTTCCCCGCCACACGCTCCGTTCCTTTAAGGTACTGTGAGGATTCTGTGATGATTGGTCCGTTGCCGAACGCACACTTCTAAGTCAAGTATCAATTGCCATCACGCACCTGATGTGTGTTCTAATCAGCGCCCCAGAGGCTTCATATACTCGGACCTTCTGTCATTCGATGCCGGGTCGTTTTGTGTACTACTGTTTTGAATTACACCTGCATATACCTGCCTTCCCCGTCGCTGTTTACATTTACATTTACATTTAGTCATTTAGCTGACGCTTTTATCCAAAGCGACTTACAAGTTCTGTGCGACAAGACAGCAAGAAGGGTATAACTCTATCAGCTGAGTAACAATGTTCATCAAAGTGTTGCGTGTTACAGTGTAGGTTAGTTTATTAGGACAAGTGCATGACATTAAGGTTAGTCGGGGTTAGATTTTTTTTTATTTTTTTTTATCATTTCAGATAATGGTTGAAGAAGTGAGTCTTTAGTCGACGGCGAAAGATTGGACGGGATTCGGCTGTCCTAACTGGGATGGGTAGTTCATTCCACCATTGTGGGGCAAGGACTGAGAATAGGCGGCTTCTCTTTGATGACCCTCCGGGAGCTTGGATAGGAGTAGATCTGAGGCGGCCAGAAGACGCAGAGCGTAGGGGTCTTGAGGGTGTGTAGTTAGAGACCATTGACCGGAGGTAGGCGGGAGCGGTTCCCTTTGCCGCACGGTATGCTAGGTCGAGGGCCTTGAAGCAAATACGTGCAGCAATGGGGAGCCAGTGCAGGTCCCTAAGAAGTGGGGGGACATGGGCTGACTTCGGTAGGTTTGAGATCAGGCTGTTGCTGTCTTTGCTCTCCAGGATCTTTTGTGGAGAACTGCTGTGGAGAACCTGGTTCCCCGTTCGGAGCTACGCCTCGTAATCTGCCCGCTTCTCGCGTTGCGCTCTGGTGAGTTTTTGGAAACTATCTTTTTGGATCATCAGTTTTTTGTGTTTGTGAAACACAGAAGAGATCCCGTTTTTGTTTGTACTGGACTCACCTATTTTTGTGTTGGATTTACACTGTGGATTACCGTATTGTTTTTCTCTGGACTCTGCTAACTTGTGTGTGGTACACCGAAGATCAAGTCACTTGGATTTATACTGGATCAGTCACCTCTCTGCCTCTGTGTGTGCGTTGGGCTAACTCTGATTTCTCTCTCTCTCCGTTTCCACCGGGAGTGAAAGCTGGGAGAATCTGCAGAGCCGCTTCAACGTCACTAGCCAATTCCTCACCACTACCTACTGGGAGTATCTGCAGAGCCGCAACATCTTCACATGCCAGATTCCCCGTTTGTTCGATTGCTGTACTTCATTCCATCTTGTGACTCTGTAAATAAATACGCCCTTGCTTTGGCTAACTCTGAACTTCCTCTCTGTGCCGTTGCGTTTGAGGTCGGTTACAAACCATAACATCTGCATCACAACACAACAGCCTCGAGTAACTAACTTACTAACCTAACTTCCTAACCAGAAACCGGCGTTGGCCAATCAGAGAGAGCGTCTCCGCGAAATGCGGCTACGGAAAAAAAACTGACGTCGGCCAATCAGAGAGCGTCTCCGCGAAAAGCGGCTACGGAAATTATAGACGCTGCTAAGGCTGCTTGCCTAGACCGCTTCAAATCGCGCCCGGCTTCCATCATAATACATCATATTTCAACGCACAGCGCGTTACACACTGATTGGCTGCGACGGATACAGCGATGAAACAGTGACACGCACTCAGAGCGCTATTGCGTCTAGCCCGGGCCGAGACAAATACGGCTAGGAGAAATGCGGCTATGCGACAGTGAGTCACTTCCTGTTCAGGAAAACGATTATTTTTATTTGATATATTAACGTTATATTGTGCATTGGAAACACAAACATACTTAAAATGAGTAAATATTATTAATTTTAAACATGTTTATATTATTTATAGGGCTATAAAAAAAAAAAAAAAAAATGTCTTGTTCTTCTCTCTTTTAACCAGGGGGGTCGGCACCCGAGCGCCCCCAGTGGCCAGCCGCCACTGCTGCTTGTAAAAATAAACAGCACAAACTGACTACTGCACAGTCAAACAGAGTACAAGCTCCGAAGCCCCGCCCAGACGTTGGGCTTGCGGCTCTGCAGATATACCCTATTGGGAGGTACACTAAATGGGAGGTTTACACAAAATCACAATTTATAACTAACAAAATTACATTTGAGAATGTATTCCATTGAAGTGGGAACTAGGATACATCGGTGTGGTCTCGGTAAACACTTTTAAAAAGCAGCTAAAGACTGTGTTGTTCAAACAGGCTTTTGGCTAACTATGTCTGTGTAAATCTTTTATGTCTTTTTATCTTGTTTTTTTTCTTTCACGTTTTTAATTACTTTCTTTTTAACATGCTGCTATCCTTGCACTTTATTGATGTTTTTATATGTGAAGCAATTTGTGACCCTGGTCTGTGAAAGGTGCTATAATTATAAATAAACCTTACTTACCCTGGTATGTATGCCCTCTCAGAACACATTCTGTATGTGAGAATGCTCTTCATTGATTATGGCTCAGCATTCAACACCATCATTCCCTCTAAACGTGTCTCTAAACTCGTTGATCTTGGACTGGAGACCTCCATCTGCAGCTGGATATTGGACTTCCTGACAGGCAGGCAGGCCCCAGAGGGTGAGGCAGACGCCTCCGTCTCACTGACCCTTAACACGGTGCACCACAGGGCGGTATGCTAGGCCTCCTCCTGTAGTCCCTGCTCACCTACAACTGTGCTGCCAAGCACAGCTTCAATATCATCATCATCAAGCTGACAACATGACCATCCTGGACCTCATCACATGCCAGCATCCTCACTGCACCATTGTCAAGTCAAGTCAAGAGTCAAGAGTTTTATTTGTCACGGCATACAAGCATACAGTGAAATGCGGGGGGTCATGCCCGCAGCAATGTGCAACACAAGTAATAAGACAGGAATGAGAATAGGACATTTGTGCAATAATACAATGCAATAATACCAGTAATAATAATAACAGGTATATGTATGTAGCAGGGTGGATTATCCCTACTTTATGAGAGTAGATGTACACTGTCACCAGGTAGTGGGAACGCAGCAGATCTGAATCCGGCTGAGTCCCCGACTGTAGTGCAGGAGTATTAGAGTGGAGCTTTAGCAGCAGGAGTGGATGGGGCTTAGGATTTACTAACCTAGGGGTGGTGCGCTGGTCCTTCTTGCCCTCCAGGGCGACTCGCAGTAATTCCCTACACACCCACACTTCTCCTAATACCTCCCGCACCCTCCCACACCCGGTGGCAGTAGTGATAGATGATATACTTTCTCCCCAAAGCAGTACCTTTCCTTGCTGATGAGCAGAGACCTGTCCCAATGATGTATAGGCCATTGGTAAGAAGGGGTTAAACACTAATGAGCATTACCCGGAAAGGAAGGGGTTAAACAGAATGCACATTAACAGACACGCACACAGTGCTCCCATTTGTACGCCTCTCTTTTATATAAGTTATCATGCAGTCAATACAAGGCACAATGTATGGCACTTAGATCTCACTCTACTGTAATGAAACAGGTCCCTGTAAGGGTTAAGATACTTTTCATTCACCCGTAGGTAGAGAGAGAGAGGGTACTGGCGAGCTCCGCGAGCTATTCGATGGGAAAGATTATTATTATCCACACATGCTGTCTGCACCAATTAACTGCACAACACATGTAACCAGAAAATACAGTGGGCCCACAGTTGAAACAAAAAGCCTGTCTAAGCCGGCATTCCCCAACAAACGTCAGGGTGCCCCTAATCACTGGTACATGTGCCAGTTCAAAGTATCTATTCTCTTCGCCCTTAGAGGGCACGCTGGTACCTGGCTTGAGTGTACCAACCAAGTGCTGGCCTGCTCCCGCAGCGAATGTCCGTGTTGCGAGATGGCCGTTGAACGGTCCCGTGCTTGTCACCTGTGACAGGCAGAGGCGGGCTGGGTTGACGTTAGGCAGGTGACGGCTGGAGGTGGGTGTAGTCCGGCGACGTCCGTTGAGGGGTCCGCTGCTGGGCTGGGGAGGTGGAGCGACACGCGGGCTAAACTGTGGTGCTAGAACTAACTGAAGCTAAACTGTGGGTCGGGACGACCCCCTGTCCTGTCGCTTATACTTTAACTAGAACGCAACGTGTGCAATATCTACAGCACTCTTTGGCAGTAGCACGTCTGCTTCTTTGTTCACAATGTCTCTTTAGCATTAACTAGAAGCTAAGCTATCGCATACGACTTTACTAATCCGCCCCATGACAGGGGTCATATTCCGCGTGTCTTTAGTCTGCAGGGGTCTCAAACTCAATTTACCTGGGGGCCGCTGGAGGCAGGGTGCGATCCACGGGGGAGCTGGGTGAGCCATGGCTCCCTTAGATCAGACATCAGCTCCCCTGAAAACATGATTTGTGATTTTTTGGGGGGTCTCTAAATTACTGAAAATAAATGCTACTTTTGCCATGCATTTCTCATTTTTCTGTAATTTTCTGTATCATCATCGTGTATAATAATAAACGTATGCTATTTTGGATGTATGATTAATGATTCGCGCACTAATTCACACACGTATTATGGCAACATGCATGCTATTCTTGCAATTACCATTCGGAGCGTGGCGGCGCTGCAGTGATAGTTTTGACAGGTAAATAAGGTCATTCAGGAATGGATAATGTCTAAACGAAAAATGCAACAAGTAAGCCTAACCAATTTTGGTTTCACGATGAAAGTGAAGCAGTCAATGGACTTGAGTTGACAGAGCAGCAGGAGGCGGGATCATCTACAGGCGACACCGTTACACCTGCTGCTGCTGCGGTGGTGGGGACTGCTGGCAGCAGAATTCGAGGAAGAGTAGAATTTTGCAGAACACCGGCGCCTGCTGCGGTCGTATCAGAACAGGAGTCTGAGAGATAATCACGAGATACTTGTAGAAATAATTGTAGACAGTGTTGGATCTATCATCTATCTAACTAAATGGATACTTTTTTTTATCATGGAATGTGCTGTGTAGACGGCCGGACCACAACTACATCAACAAGTGAGTTGTCTTATGTGTTCTGTAGTTATTGAAACTGATTGAATATATGACAGGATTCAAGAGGTTTATTTGTCACATACATACATACACAACACAAGGCCTACTAAAGGCTACAGTAACGTCTGCGATCACAGTCCGACTCCTCCCGCAAAAAAATATTACGGTTCCTTGGCTCACCCAAAGACCATGCTATGGTTCGCACACTGGCTGGAGGTAGAGTCTGGGTGAGGCTGGGCTGCATCAAATATTCCACAAAAAAAGGGTTTCAAGTATTCAAAAAAAAAGTACGACTGATCCAATCTTCTCAATCTTTAGCAATAACATTTCAGAACATGAACAGTTCTTCAGAACATAGGCTTCTCAGTGGTGTCAGTGGACTCATCCACAGCTGTAGAAATGCACTGTGCATTTTTTTTTATTCTATCACAAAGCTGTTTAATCAAATCACCAGCCAGTATTTCAGTTACTCTGGTTGCTGTGTGATCTGAGGGGGATTTGCTTTTGTTTGCCTTCAAACATGGTCTCCATCACTCAGTCATACATTATTTTCAAATTGCCACCCTTCACAAGAGCTACCGTTTCTTGGCATATAGTCACATTGGTTTGGTGCTGGGACTCAGGATGAACGCATATTTTTCAGTCCATTCACCTTTGAATTGCAGTCGACTTTTCTTTTTACTGACTTTGACTTTGAAAATGCCATATTTTTCTGCTGGCTGCCTGCTGGTGAAACTAGGCTAGTAGCTACATTTATCTCACGGAGATAAAACTGGGAGTGAGTTTACTGCAGATGCGCTGTCAACTCTGCTCTGACTGAAAGAGAGAGACGACTTGCATTCCGTGAAGACCCGCCCTACTCCCCTACTCTGCATCTGATTCGCAGACTGTGGGTGCGGGGGGAAAACGCTGACGGGATGCTGAATGTGATTGTGCTAGACTAAGACTCCCAAGATGTAATAATAATAATAATAGATTTAATTTGAAGAGAGAAGCGCCTTTCTCAGACTCAAGGACACTGTACAAGGAGAGAGAAGCTATATAAAATAAATGGTAGATAGAAATATATAGTAAAACTAAAACTAAAAACAAAAACAAACAAACAACAAAAAACAACGGGATCTGTGGCATAAAAGAAGAGAGTCAGGGGGTGGGCTACTTGGGAGCAGGGCCGTGTTGCGTGAAGGCAAGTGTCAACAGGTGTGTTTTTAGGTGGGTTTTGAAGAGGTTGATGGTGTCAGAGCCTCGGATGGAGGGGGAGAGGGAGTTCCAAAGCCTGGGGGCAGCTACAGCGAAAGCTCGGTCTCCCAGTGTGGAATGCCTGGTGCGGGGGATGGTGAGGAGGTCGGAGTTGGAGGAGCGGAGGCCTCATTCTGGAGTGTAGGGGTGCAGTAGGTTGGTCAGGTAGGAAGGGGCCAACCCATGCAGGGATTTATAGGTGAGGAGGAGGATCTTGTAGGGGATTCGGTAGCTGATGGGGAGCCAGTGGAGTTTTTGCAGGGTGGGGGTGATGTGCTGCCAGGGTTTGGTGCGCGTGAGGACCCTCACAGCAGAGTTTTGGACGTACTGTAAGCGATCCAGAACTTTCTTGGAAGCACCAAGAAGGATTCAGTTACAGTAGTCAAGGCGGGAAGTGATGAAGGCGTGAATGAGTATTTCCGCTGAGGTGTCGGAGAGTGAGGGGCGGAGGCGGGAAATGGTTCTGAGGTGGAAGAAGGCGGACCTGGTGACAGACTTGATGTGAGGGTGGAATGAGAGGGTTGAGTCCAGTATTACGCCCAGGTTCCTTACCTCCGTGGAGGGGCAGATGGAGTAGCCATCCACGGAGAGAACAAGGTGGTCAATCTTTTGGAGGACTTCACAGTGCCATACACAGTGCTCCCATTTGTACGCCTCTCTTTTATATAAGTTATCATGCAGTCAATACAAGGCACAATGTATGGCACTTAGATCTCACTCTACTGTAATGAAACAGGTCCCTGTAAGGGTTAAGATACTTTTCATTCACCCGTAGGTAGAGAGAGAGAGGGTACTGGCGAGCTCCGCGAGCTATTCGATGGGAAAGATTATTATTATCCACACGTGCTGTCTGCACCAATTAACTGCACAACACATGTAACCAGAAAATACAGTGGGCCCACAGTTGAAACAAAAAGCCTGTCTAAGCCGGCATTCCCCAACAAACGTCAGGGTGCCCCTAATCACTGGTACATGTGCCAGTTCAAAGTATCTATTCTCTTCGCCCTTAGAGGGCACGCTGGTACCTGGCTTGAGTGTACCAACCAAGTGCTGGCCTGCTCCCGCAGCGAATGTCCGTGTTGCGAGATGGCCGTTGAACGGTCCCGTGCTTGTCACCTGTGACAGGCAGAGGCGGGCTGGGTTGACGTTAGGCAGGTGACGACTGGAGGTGGGTGTAGTCCGGCGACGTCCGTTGAGGGGTCCGCTGCTGGGCTGGGGAGGTGGAGCGACACGCGGGCTAAACTGTGGTGCTAGAACTAACTGAAGCTAAACTGTGGGTCAGGACGACCCCCTGTCCTGTCGCTTATACTTTAACTAGAACGCAACGTGTGCAATATCTACAGCACTCTTTGGCAGTAGCACGTCTGCTTCTTTGTTCACAATGTCTCTTTAGCATTAACTAGAAGCTAAGCTATCGCATACGACTTTACTAATCCGCCCCGTGACAGGGGTCATATTCCGCGTGTCTTTAGTCTGCAGGGGTCTCAAACTCAATTTACCTGGGGGCCGCTGGAGGCAGGGTGCGATCCACGGGGGAGCTGGGTGAGCCATGGCTCCCTTAGATCAGACATCAGCTCCCCTGAAAACATGATTTGTGATTTTTTGGGGGGTCTCTAAATTACTGAAAATAAATGCTACTTTTGCCATGCATTTCTCATTTTTCTGTAATTTTCTGTATCATCATCGTGTATAATAATAAACGTATGCTATTTTGGATGTATGATTAATGATTCGCGCACTAATTCACACACGTATTATGGCAACATGCATGCTATTCTTGCAATTACCATTCGGAGCGTGGCGGCGCTGCAGCCTGCACGCACGGCACAAATCAAACTTGACCCGCACGTTGTAACCTGTGACTTGTTGACTTGACAGTGATAGTTTTGACAGGTAAATAAGGTCATTCAGGAATGGATAATGTCTAAACGAAAAATGCAACAAGTAAGCCTAACCAATTTTGGTTTCACGATGAAAGTGAAGCAGTCAATGGACTTGAGTTGACAGAGCAGCAGGAGGCGGGATCATCTACAGGCGACACCGTTACACCTGCTGCTGCTGCGGTGGTGGGTACTGCTGGCAGCAGAATTCGAAGAAGAGTAGAATTTTGCAGAACACCGGCGCCTGCTGCGGTCGTATCAGAACAGGAGTCTGAGAGATAATCACGAGATACTTGTAGAAATAATTGTAGACAGTGTTGGATCTATCATCTATCTAACTAAATGGATACTTTTTTTTATCATGGAATGTGCTGTGTAGACGGCCGGACCACAACTACATCAACAAGTGAGTTGTCTTATGTGTTCTGTAGTTATTGAAACTGATTGAATATATGACAGGATTCAAGAGGTTTATTTGTCACATACATACATACACAACACAAGGCCTACTAAAGGCTACAGTAACGTCTGCGATCACAGTCCGACTCCTCCCTGCGCGGCGCGCACCCCCCCCCCCCCCCCCCCCCCTCCCGCAAAAAAATATTACGGTTCCTTGGCTCACCCAAAGACCATGCTATGGTTCGCACACTGGCTGGAGGTAGAGTCTGGGTGAGGCTGGGCTGCATCAAATATTCCACAAAAAAAGGGTTTCAAGTATTCAAAAAAAAAGTACGACTGATCCAATCTTCTCAATCTTTAGCAATAACATTTCAGAACATGAACAGTTCTTCAGAACATAGGCTTCTCAGTGGTGTCAGTGGACTCATCCACAGCTGTGGAAATGCACTGTGCATTTTCTTTTTATTCTATCACAAAGCTGTTTAATCAAATCACCAGCCAGTATTTCAGTTACTCTGGTTGCTGTGTGATCTGAGGGGGATTTGCTTTTGTTTGCCTTCAAACATGGTCTCCATCACTCAGTCATACATTATTTTCAAATTGCCACCCTTCACAAGAGCTACCGTTTCTTGGCATATAGTCACATTGGTTTGGTGCTGGGACTCAGGATGAACGCATATTTTTCAGTCCATTCACCTTTGAATTGCAGTCGACTTTTCTTTTTACTGACTTTGACTTTGAAAATGCCATATTTTTCTGCTGGCTGCCTGCTGGTGAAACTAGGCTAGTAGTTACATTTATCTCACGGAGATAAAACTGGGAGTGAGTTTACTGCAGATGCGCTGTCAACTCTGCTCTGACTGAAAGAGAGAGACGACTTGCATTCCGTGAAGACCCGCCCTACTCCCCTACTCTGCATCTGATTCGCAGACTGTGGGTGCGGGGGAAAAACGCTGACAGGATGCTGAATGTGATTGTGCTAGACTAAGACTCCCAAGATGTAATAATAATAATAATAGATTTAATTTGAAGAGAGAAGCGCCTTTCTCAGACTCAAGGACACTGTACAAGGAGAGAGAAGCTATATAAAATAAATGGTAGATAGAAATATATAGTAAAACTAAAACTAAAAACAAAAACAAACAAACAACAAAAAACAACAGGATCTGTGGCATAAAAGAAGAGAGTCAGGGGGTGGGCTACTTGGGAGCAGAGCCGTGTTGCGTGAAGGCAAGTGTCAACAGGTGTGTTTTTAGGTGGGTTTTGAAGAGGTTGATGGTGTCAGAGCCTCGGATGGAGGGGGAGAGGGAGTTCCAAAGCCTGGGGGCAGCTACAGCGAAAGCTCGGTCTCCCAGTGTGGAATGCCTGGTGCGGGGGATGGTGAGGAGGTCGGAGTTGGAGGAGCGGAGGCCTCATTCTGGAGTGTAGGGGTGCAGTAGGTTGGTCAGGTAGGAAGGGGCCAACCCATGCAGGGATTTATAGGTGAGGAGGAGGATCTTGTAGGGGATTCGGTAGCTGATGGGGAGCCAGTGGAGTTTTTGCAGGGTGGGGGTGATGTGCTGCCAGGGTTTGGTGCGCGTGAGGACCCTCACAGCAGAGTTTTGGACGTACTGTAAGCGATCCAGAACTTTCTTGGAAGCACCAAGAAGGATTCAGTTACAGTAGTCAAGGCGGGAAGTGATGAAGGCGTGAATGAGTATTTCCGCTGAGGTGTCGGAGAGTGAGGGGCGGAGGCGGGAAATGGTTCTGAGGTGGAAGAAGGCGGACCTGGTGACAGACTTGACGTGAGGGTGGAATGAGAGGGTTGAGTCCAGTATTACGCCCAGGTTCCTTACCTCCGTGGAGGGGCAGATGGAGTAGCCATCCACGGAGAGAACAAGGTGGTCAATCTTTTGGAGGAGGGCTGGGGAAGCTACAACTATTAATTCGGTCTTCTTACTGTTGAGTTTGAGGAAGTTGGTGGTCATCCATGTTTTTATGTCCTGGAGGCAGGCAGTGAGGGAGGGGGGAGGGAGGGGAGCAGAGGGTTTGGTGTGGAGGTAAAGCTGCGTATCGTCAAGTCAAGTCAAGTCAAGAGTTTTATTTGTCACGGCATACAAGTATACAATGAAATGCGGGTGGTCTTGCCCGCAACGATGTGCATTACAGTGGTACAACATATATAGAATCCAATAAAAAAACAACATTGTGCAATAAACAGGTAACAGGTAACATGGTGTGACATCTCGGTATCTGTACATAGTTATTTACAGAGCATATAGGACATGCTAGGTAGCTTTAGTAGTGCAATACACTGTTCCTGTTGTTATACTAATTTAAAGTGGCCTTTCCTTTTGGCCATAAGTGTGCGTGTGTGCGGCATGAGTGTGTGCCCACTCATGTTAAAGTGTTAAAGTGGCTGCTAGTGTGTGAGCGTGCACAGCGTGCGTGTCGTGTGTGTGCTCATGTGTGCTTGTGTGTTGATAGTTCAGTGTTCTGTGGCACTCAATGTTCATTGTTCAAGGATCTGATGGCCTGGGGGAAGAAGCTGAGCCTAAGCCTCTCTGTCCTAGTAGCTGGGGTTCACAGGCGTCTGCCTGACCTCAGCAGTTGGAACAGGCTGTTATCGGGGTGGTGGGGGTCTTTCATTATCCTGCAGGCTCTGGATTTGCATCTCTTGTTGTATAGAACCTGCAGGGGAGGTAGCGCAATACCCGTGGTACGCTCGGCTGAGCGCACCATTCTCTGTAGGGCCTTCTTGTCCTGTGCCGTGCTGTTTCCATACCAGGCAGTGATGTTTCCGGTCAAGATGCTCTCTACAGCTCCTGAGTAGAAGGACTGGAGTATCTTCCCCGATACTCTGAACTTCCTTAACTGTCTCAGGTGGTAGAGGCGCTGTTTCGCCTTCTTTACTACTGTGTCTATGTGTGTTGACCATGTCAGATCCTCTGAGATGTGGACCCCCAGGTACTTAAAGCTGCTCACCCTGTCCACGGTAGCCCCGCTAATCATCAGTGGTGTGTGTGTCTCCTGCTGTCCTCTCCTATAATCCACGATCAGCTCCTTGGTTTTACCAATGTTCAGGAGCAGGCTGTTGTCCTGGCACCAGCGTTCCAGTACCTCAACCTCCTCCCGGTAGGCCTTCTCGTTGTTGTCCGAGATCAGCCCCACCACCACCGTGTCGTCTGCGAACTTCACTATGGAGTTGGAGCTGAACTTGGCCACACAATCGTGTGTGTAGAGTGAGTACAGCAGGGGGCTTAGAACACAGCCCTGGGGGGACCCGATGCTCAGGGTGATGGTGTTGGAGGTCTGACCCCCCACCCTGACCGCCTGGGGTCTTTCACTCAGACCCAGCTCGATCAGCTTGTCCACCAGTCTGGTGGGGACTATGGTGTTGAACGCTGAGCTGTAGTCAATGAACAACAGTCTCACATAGCCCCCCTTCTGACGGTCAAGGTGGGAGAGGGTGCTGTGCAGTACCTGGGAGACCGCGTCGTCAGTGGACCTGTTTGTCCTGTATGCAAATTGCATAGGGTCCATATCACTGGGGAGGGAGGCACAAATGTGGTCCTTGACCAGCCTCTCGAAACATTTCATGACCACAGAGGTGAGTGCCACCGGTCTGTAGTCATTTGGACATGTTGGGGAGGTTTTCTTCGGTACAGGGATGATGGTAGACATCTTGAAGCAGGCAGGGACCACTGACTCCGCCAGGGATCGATTAAATATGGCGGTGAACACCGGGGCAAGCTGGTTGGCACAGGACTTAAGTATGCGTCCTGTTATACCATCTGGGCCAGCAGTCTTCCTGGTGTTCACCTGCATAAATGCTCTTCTCACACTGTGTACCGTCAATGAGAGAGCGTCCCCGCCCCCCCGCGGATGCCCCCCCCCCCCTCCACAACAGCCGGCGCACCAGTGACGTCACTAGCCGTTGGGCTAGCAGTGCCACTGTTTGCACCAAACCGCGTGTAGAAGGTGTTGAGCTGGTCCGCAAGGGAGGCGTCATCGCTCCCCATTGAGGGGGCGCTGACTTTGTAGTCAGTTATAGCCCTCAGTCACTGCCAAAAGCCTCTTGTGTCATTCTGTGCCATTTGTGCCTCCATCTTGTCGGCATACGTCCTCTTAGCAAGTTTAACAGCCTTGCGCAGAGTGTAGACTGTTGTCTTGTACTCTTCCATGTTTCCTGACTCTCTGCCCCGGTTATAAGCAGTGGTGCGAGAGTTCAGGGCTGCTCTGATAGTACTGTCCACCCATGGTTTCTGGTTTGGGAACACCCTCGCCTTCTTTGTGGAGACAATACTATCAGCCAGCGTTGTTATGAATGACACCACATCTGTGAACTCGCTGACGTCACTGGTGCTCCTCTCGAACTTTCCCCAGTTGGCGACGTCTAGTGCGTCCTGAAGCATGGCCTCTGATTGGTCGTCCCATTTTTTTACCTCACGTGACACGACGGCGTCACGTGATCTCTGCCTGTATGCAGGGACCAACAAGATGGCGGCATGATCCGACGTGTTCGTTGCTCCCGCTAATGGTGGGGCCGGTACAGCCTTGTATCCGGCCCTGAACGGGGTGTAACAGTGGTCGAGTGTATTTCCTCCCCTTGTGGAGCAGACGATGTGCTGAAAGAAAGACGGCATGACTTTTTCAGATTCACCTGATTGAAATCCCCGGCTACGATCATGGCCGCGTCTGGATGTTTGATCTGATGTGTGTTTAGATGGTCGTGTAGTTCCGCTAGCGCCCTGCCGACGTTCGCCTGGGGGGGAATGTACACTGCAGTCATGATCACTGCAGTGAACTCGCGTGGAAGATGGAACGGGCGACATTGGATCGTGAGGTGTTCCATATCGGGGGAGCATGAATGGGAGAGTATCTTCACCTCCCCGGGGCTAGTCCAGCCGTTGTTGGTCATAAGGCATAGACCCCCGCCGATGCTCTTCCCGGAGGCTTCTGTACGGTCCGCTCTGAAGATGGTGAAGGAGTTGGAGGGAGAGATGCTGTGATCGGGAGTCACTGATTTCAGCCAGGTCTCCGTGAAACACAGGATATTGCATTCCTTCATCTCTCGCTGGAATCGGACCCGCGCTCGTAAATCATCCATCTTACTCTCTAGCGAACGTGCATTCGCCAGGAAGATAGATGGAATAGCCGGACGGTAAGCAGATCTTCTTAGTCTTAATCTGATCCCGCTCCTCTTCCCCCTGTGTTTCTTCTTTGTCTTGCGTCCGTCTCCCGCTACTTTGTCTCTTCTGATCTCCATTGGCCATTCTTGGCATGATAAAGTGTCTCTAAACTCCTCTTTGAGTCCGGAGTTTAGGTCAATAAGTGGTATGACGTCCCCGCCAGTGATGCTTCGATAAAGAAAGTAGTAAAAACAAACATAATAACAAAAAATGTGCACATTCGTTGCTGAGCAAAACCCATGGCGACTGACTCGGGTCGCGCCAAAAGACTCGTAAGAGTGGAAGTGGAGGCCATGTTTCCTTATGATATCACCGAGTGGGAGGAGGTAGATCATAAAAAGGAGCGGACCTAACACCAAACCCTGCGGAACACCCTGTTTCACAGGTGCTGGAGCTGACCTGGACCCCCCGAGGGAAACATACTGCCACCTGTTGGTTAGGTAGGATGTGAACCAGGACAGGGGGGTACCAGTGATGCCAAGGACACTTTCCAGGCGGTCTAGGAGGTTTGAGTGTGAGATGGTGTCAAAAGCAGCTGAGAGGTCCAGGAGGATGAGGATGCTGATGTTGCCAGCATCAGCAGCCATGAGGAGGTCATTTGTTACCATCAGGGCGATCTCGGTGCTGTGTTTAGCCCTGAACCCAGACTGGAGTGGTTCGAACAGGTCATGGTGTGCCATGTGACTCTGTAGCTGGGCGGCTACTGCACGCTCGAGGACCTTGCTGAGGAAGGGGATGTTGGAAATGGGGCGGAAGTTGTTGAGGTTATCAGGGTCCAGACCACCTTCAAGTCAGCAGGGACAGAGCCAGTGGACAGGGAGGAGTTAATGATGTCTACCATGAGAGGACAGAGGGCAGGTAGGCCAGCCTTCACCAAGGTGGTGGGCATGGGGTCCATGTAACACTGAACAGCACAGGAAGCCCTTCATTCCGACAGCCATCAGACTTTATAATGCATCACTGTGCCTCACTGCATCACTGAGCACAGGGTGACAGTACTATCTTCCTGGACTTTTACTTTTACTTTTAAACCAACATAGTACAATTTTACACTTACTGTATATTTCTGTATATTTTATATTAGAATGTAACATAGGAAATGTATATCCCGGACCGTATTTTATTCTTAGGCTTATTTTTATTTTCATTCTTATTCGTGACTTTTGGTTTTGTCTACCTAAATGTTTACCGTTTACTGTGAGCGATTTGTAGTGCCAAATTTCCCTCGGGATGAATAAAGTATTTCTATTCTATTCTATTTCTGCCCACACAGAGACCTTTCTGCTTGCATCACAGCCTGTACGGAGACCTTTCTGCCTGCATCACAGCCTGTACGGAGACCTTTCTGCCTGCATCACAGCCTGTACGGAGACCTTTCTGCCTGCATCACAGCCTGTACGGAGACCTTTCTGCCTGCATCACAGCCTGTACAGAGACCTTTCTGCCTGCATCACAGCCTGTATGGAGACCTTTCTGCCTGCATCACAGCCTGTATGGAGACATTTCTGCCTGCATCACAGCCTGTATGGAGACCTTTCTGCCTGCATCACCACAGAGTAGTGGAAGGCGGCACAGCACATCACTGGTAACGTTAGGTTATGTATATAACCAAGTTCTATGAATTATGGCGACGCTCAGCATCATCTGCACTGTACTTCACTTCGTGCATGAGCACTGAATAAAAAATTCCACCATGTACCTTTACATCCCAACATCCGTCTGACCACACCCCCTTCCGCTTACCTTCATAAGCAGGTGTGTGGTCACCTACTCGCCTCCTTCCCAAACTTTCACCACAAGGCGAGATCAAGGGCCGCAGCGGCGTCTGATGCTGAGCGTCGCCATAATTCACAGAACTTGGTTATATACATAACCTAACGTTCTGTTTCATTATGGCTTTCGCTCAGCATCATCTGCACAAGAGGAGCTGAGCGGGAGCCATAGCTCGACAAATGTACCCCGCTGAGGCCCCCCACAACCATCTGATCGGGGAGGACAGAGCCCCCCCGACCCTCCCTAATGGAGGATACCCCCCCTATTGGAGGTTCACGGGAGGGCGACGGATCCGACCGTGCGAAGAGGCACTCAAGCAACCCAACGCACAGGGTGAGCAGACCGTGGCTTGACCCCACGACTACACACACGCACAACCCGCATGCCACCCGGGAACGAACGAGGGAACAACCCCGTTACTGCCCCCAAAATCACGGGGTCAAGAGCAAACCCAACCCCGTGGCAAGGCCGTAGCAGCGGAGCGCGAAGGAAGACCCAGACCCACTGAAGGGACTGGGTCCCCTGGAAAAAGGGAGCCCGGAGAGGTCAATGACGCCAGGCATCAATACCCCACCAGGTGGTCACTTAGTGACACCGCCCCCCACATTGCCAGCGTATTCGGATAAGGCCCCTCCAAGAGCGGGCCCTTTCCCCCCAATAGCACACCGCCTGGCACACTGACCCTGCAGAACAGGCAGTCAGCATGGCCGTAAGCACACAAAAAGGTCAACCACCGGAAGCAGGCAGCGCACCGGGGAAACCAGGCAACAGGCTGTAACCTGAGCCTGGAGCACTGCAGACGAGACAGGCGCCAAAGGAGTCAGCTGAAAACAGCCGCCCCGGCAGAATGCTGGCGTTGTTGATCACCATGACAAAGCCTCCATTAAAAAAAAACCACCCAGAGGGGTTGAGGCAGAGAAGGCTGACATGATTGGCAGACGTCATGAACGTGCAGGGGCACACTCAACCGGGTAACCCGGGAGTTGACTCTGCTCCAACACACCAGGGAATCAACCACCCGCTCGGTACAGACGGTGGTTGTTCCTATAACCCCTCAAGAAAAAACTCCAAAACACACCTGCGGGTATACACTGGCTATACCGCAGTACAAGTGTTTCAGTTTTCAAACAAGGGTTATCCCAGGCCTACGGAATCAACAAAACTTTACTTCGGACCGGGCCCGGTGGCACGGGAAGCACAGGATTACCAGAGGAGGTCCAAGACCACCCCAACAGCCCTCTCTTCACCATGCATGAGAGAGGAGCGAAAAGAATGGAGAACCAGCCGGCGGCTAGGTGGTGTAGTGGGCAAGGCACTCGCCACCAGTGTGGAGACGCTAGGATTCGCGTGTTCGAATCCAGCTCTCCACATTGTTTTCAGTTTAGCTGGTCGTCCGCAGTAATACACATTGGCCGTATTACGGGGAGGGAAACTGAAGGGTGGGGATCGGGCGTTGTGAACAAGCGACTCCTACAAGTCGGTTGGTGCGCCTGCGCAGTAGAATCAGGAAGTGTCGGGGGCAGCGTGAGCCTCCCATGCGTTACTCCTCGACACTGAGAGATCGAGCTGCGCAGGTGAAAAGATGCGACTGCTGTTACCTCAAGTACCGGAGGGGACTTGTGCTATGTATGACTTAGTCCACATTGCAGCCGGCTTGTGGGAGGCAAGAAACAGCGTTCGTGACAGGGGAGGGTTGAATTGGATGATACGAAATTGGGATGGGAGAAAAATATAGAAAAATGGGAGAAAAAGTGGATCAAAAGAAAATAATGGAGAACCAGCCCTAAGCACACCGCACTTGGTATTCCCAGGCGGTCTCCCAACCGAGTACTAACCAGGACCGAACCTGCTTTAGCTACCGAGATCGGACGAGATCGGGCGTGTACAGGTTGGTATGGCCGTAAGCCATTACGATAGTGCAGAGTACAACATGTACCCAACAAAGGGTCTCCATAACGCCTAACCCTGTGACACCCGGACCGACCCGGCATTTTTCCCCCCGAAAAAAGCACAAGTCCCTCAGGGTACCAGAACAGCAGATCCCCGGCAGACAATGGGTTAACTGACCTGGACCAGCGTGACCAGACCAGTCCCGTGTCCTAACCACGCCGACATGCCCACTCCAGGAGAGGGGGTAGGTATGTGTGTCGATCTAAAACATGAAAAGAGGGCGCCACCCAGACGGTCCCATTTGGACCGTGCTCAGTGGCCCACCCCAAGGGCGTGAGACCCCTCTACCTATGTTCTGATCTATTCCGTTAATATCCCCCAGATATGAACGAGAATTCATCGAGACAACCTAGTAAACTGGCGCTCGGAAGAGACAAAACTCCATCCCAGTTGCCCTATAAAAATGCTGTTTTAACAAGCAACCAAGGCGCACTTAGCCCCTGTGTGATTCTGTCACAGAAACACACCTGAGCCAGCACTATGTATGCATCGAGACCCAAACACATCAATGGATAGTCTAGCAAGACACCAAACATTGTTCCTCCAAGTCGCCTGGGAGAACGACATGGAGCCATCGTGCTTCATGTACCTTCCTCTTTTTATTCAAAAAAGAAAGAACACAGACTGACATGAATCCCTCGTGACGCCGCTGAGGGTAATTTTTTTTTAAACATTTTTACATCCCACCACCCTCCCATAGGGAGGAGACGGAAATCCCCAGAGAGACCTCCCACGCGAGCTGTATAGATTGAAAAGAATATATTGCAACATTGAGCCATGTAAAATGTGGGTTAGGGCTCTCCGAGGAGGAGGCACTGAACCAATACACACTCAATAATCGAATTGAATCGAATACACACACAATAGAGCAGGACTCCTTTTTGAAGTTCTACTCACCTTGACAATCTGAGGAGGAGGCTCTGAACTCTGAGGAGGCTCCCTCACAGGGAAGGAGAGTCCTAACTCACAGAAGGCCCGAGTAGGAGCTTCGTGAGGAGGAGCCCTGACCACTCCTTGAAACAGATCCATCATATGGACCTGAACAACTCACTGAAGTCTTACCAACAGAGACGCGCACAGTGACGTACTCTATGGCGGGGGAATTTCTGCGGTGCACACGCCCAATCTTCCAGGGTCCAAGGTTCTCCGTCTGCTGACGTGGGTGGGGCCATGGGCCTGTTTTATGAGTAGCTGGCATAGTTTTGCGGGAGCTACTAGGCGGCCGTCATGTGCCCTCCAGATTCCTTTTTCACATTGGGCTCCTTTCCTTGCCCATTGATTTTGTTCATAAGGTCCTGCTTCTTTTTGCATTTCTCTAATGCTGTCTTCAGTTAGCTCTGGTCTGTTTTCTTCCTGGGGGCTCACCATCTGTCCTGTGTAACCTCCTGCTTTTTTGGCCGCTTTGTCTGCTGCATCGTTTCCCCGGGCTATGGGTGAGGTCGAATTCTGATGTCCTTTGCACTTTATAATGGCTACCTCTTGGGGGAGCAGTACAGCCGCTAACAGTTTTCTGAGTGCTTCTGCATGTTTGACAGGTGCTTTCTGGGAGGTGATGAAACCTCTTCTTATCCACTGGGGTCCATTGACATGAACGGCTCCATGGCCATACGCTGAGTCTGTGTAGATGTTTACTCTGGCACCTTCACTTAATTCCAGTGCTCTGGTTAAGGCTTTGATCTCAGCCAGTTGTGCTGAGGCTGGTTGTGGTATGATGGCTGCTTCCAGAGTTATTGTTTGGGAACCTTTTTGTTGTACTACTGCGTAGGAGGCAACGTTTCCTGTTTCACCCTTGTAGCAGCATCCATCACTGTACATGACCTTTTCTGGGTTTGGTAGTGGTTCCTCTTGTAGATCTGTTCTGATTCTCAGATCTTTCTGGGCGATGTAACTACAGTCATGTGGTTCCAGGTCTTTTGATGTTAGTCCGGTGGCTATGTTCACTCTTCCTGATTCATAGCTGATGTGTGGTTGTGTGAGGGTCTCAGAAACCTTGATTCTTCTGATTGGCGAGAAGGTGAAGGCTTTGGAGCTCAGGAATGCGACTACTCCATGAGTTGTGTTTATTTTGAGGGGGTGGCACATGACCACGTGAGCTGTCTTCTCAATGGCTCTGGCGAGTGCCGCCAGGTGTCTTGTACATCCTGCTTGACCTTTTTCGATGTTGTCGAGTTTTGAACTATGATATGTTAGTATCCTTCATTCCCCCTTCTTTTTCTGAAACAGAACTCCGTTTACCACCCCCTCTGTTTCAGAAACATCCAAGTAGAATGGTTGTGAGTAGTCTGGAGTGCACAGGTGAGCAGCCTGTGCCAGGGCTTGTTTGGTCTGGGTGAATGCTTCTTCTCCTTCCAGTGTCCAATCCAGTACCGCTGTGAGGTTCCTGTTGCCCGCTTCTGTAATCATGTCCCTCAAGGCCTGAGTTAGGGACACATAGTCAGGTATATGGGATCTGCTGTAACCGGTCAAGCCCAAGAAAGCCAACATCTGTTGCACTGTTCTTGGTTTCCCATGGGTGAGGATGGAGGTTCGTTGAGATGAGGACAGCGTCAGGCTGTTTGCTGAGATGAGCCTTCCAAGGAAAGTAATAGTTCGTCTTGCTATCTGGGTTTTCTCCTTTTTAACCTTGTAGCCAATTTCGGCTAGGAATATCAACAGATCGGAGGTGGCTTTTAGACAGGTCTCACCAGAGGGGGCAGCCAAGAGCAGATCATCCACATACATAATCAGAATGACTCCTTCCGGCAGTGCCAGGGTGTCTAGGTCCTTCTTCAGTGCTTGGTTGAATAGTCCAGGGCTACCCTTGTAGCCTTGCGGCATCCTATTGTAGGTGAGTTGAAGTCCTTTATAGGTAAAGGCAAACATATCTTGAACTTCTGGATCGAGGGGCAGGCAGAAGAATGCATTTGCCAAGTCGATGACGGAGAAGTGGGTATGTGACGGATCAATGTTCTGCAGCGCCACATAGGGGTCAGGCACAGGAAGGTTTTCTGTTACTGTTGCATTGTTGACTTCTCTTAGGTCATGGACCATTCTCCATCCATTGTTTCCTGCTTTGGGTACTGGCAGTATGGGGGTGTTCCAGGGAGATGTGGTGTGTCTTAAGACTCCAACTTCTAGGAGTCCTCGGATGGTGTCATCGATTCCATTGATCTGTTCTGGTTTGAGTTTGTACTGGGGCCTCCAACAGGGGGTTTGGTCTGGCTTGAGGGTGACTGAAACTTCTCTATTGGCCACTAGTCCCACATCATAGGGGCTGGTGGTCCATAACGTACATGGGATGTTCTCCAGCCATTCTTCCATGTCTGGATGGTTAGTATGTTCTCTTCCATGGTCCCGTTCTAATTCCTGTTTTTCAGGATTGACGAAGAGCTTGGGTGACCTGGTGGGTAACCATGTGCTGGCCAGGGCTTTTCTCATCATATGGCCCAGTGACCTTGCTTCTTGTCCCACTGCTACCGCTAGAGTGATGTGTGGGGTGGCTTCTTCATCCAGGACATACCACTGTTGTTGTTCTGGGGTGAGTAGGCATTGTGCAGCGACTCCTTGTTGTCCCACATAGAGGTCTGATATCTGTATCTTCTCAGTATTATTTTCTTTGTCCTCTTCCCAGGCTTGTTGATACTCCTCATCAGGTCGTCTGAGGTAGTTGTAGGTAAGATGAAGGGGGTCTATCGGGGGCCCAAATGCTCCCAGGGTGTTTATCCAAGGTTTCCATAACATGTAACATCTTTGTATTTGTGGGGTGTCAATACCAGTAGTGAGTAGCCTACTCCAGTAGACTTGAGTGGTTTCTTGTGGGGTGTCCGGAGTTCCTAACATTAATATCCTTTCTCCACTGCTGTATGTTGTAAGGTTTTGAGCGGTTCCAGGGAGGCGCAGGATAAGGCCATCTGGAGAGCAGAGGATTACAGCTCCTATTTTGACCAAAAGGTCTCTTCCTAATAGGTTGACGGGGCATTTGGGTGCGTGGAGGAAGGAATGGAGGAGAGTTTGACAGCCTACTGTGGTGACCAATGGCGTGGTATATTTCTGCATTTCAGATTTTCCCGAGTATCCAACTGTGTTGAGAGTCTTTGTGGAAAGTGGTGGGGACTTTCCCTTGAGGCTGGTGATAACCGATACTGCGGCTCCGGTGTCCACCATGAGCTGTATTATTTCACCCTCAATTTCACAGGTAGCCATTGGTTCTTGGTGGGCCGGTACCGCTATACCTGTGGTTGGATCCTTTGGGCATCTTCATTGTGGTCCCCACTCTTCAGTCTCCCATGCTGACATAGGCAATTGGGAGGCATTCGGCAGGTAACCTCTGGATCCTTCCTGTTGCGGAGGTCCTCCTCTTCCTCTGGGGCTGTATCCTCCTTTAGGGTTGCCCCTCTGTCCGCCTCTGTTCTGTATGTTCTGCCAACAGTCCCGGGCCCAGTGGCCACCATGTCCACAGATGTAACATCCAGTTGGTTGTGGCGGTGGATTGAACCTCCCATTTCCTCTTCCTCTTGGTGGCCCTCTGTTCATTGGAGGCCCATATGCCTGGTATTGGTATGGGGGTGGGTACGCATAGGGAGCCATGGGAGTGGGGTAAGCAGGCCACTGTTGCTGTGGTGGTGGCATGGGTGAGGGTACAGTGGCTGGAGCTTCCACAGCTTCTTGTTGCATGGGTGGCCCCATGTGACCCATCAACATTTGTTTTTTTCCTCTCTTTGCCCTGTTGGCCTCATCGTCTTTCTCACTCACTTGCATTTTCAACAGTCTCTTTCCCAATGTCTTTATCTCTTCATCATTGTCGTTTTGAATTTTCTTGTGCTTGTTGTCATAATGTTTGAGGTGGGCTTTCCATTCCTCGTCGTCTTTCGTATCCAGACCCACAATGTCCTCCAATCGGTCTTGCACTGCCTGGGGAAGGGCATGTACCACTGCGTTTCTCCACAACATGGTGGTGGCTTTGGAGCTATCATGTCTTTCTCCTGTGCTTTCCAACCACACCTCTTCACACTTTTTCAGGAAGGCATGTATCTCCTCACCCTGTTCCTTCTTCAGACTGGCTAGGGAGGAGAGAGTCCTTGTAGTGGGGTATACATCTCGGACCCCAGCCCAATATAACTGTCTGTGTTGATTGAAATTATCTTCATCTGGGGAGTTAGTGCAATTTGCCTGGGTATCTATGGTTCTTGCCTTTAGTCTTCCTTCCAATCTTCCCATCAGGGCCCTGAGATCTCCCAGACATAGAGTATCTCCGGCAGTAAATTTCTCAACCTCCATTATCCATCGCTGCCCTCCTTTGGCCAGCGGGGGTAGCTTCGCCACTAAGGCCTCCAGGTCCCTGTGGCACCAGGCCTGGTATATAGTAAGTCCATGATGAGTGGCCACCAGAGGGCACATGGTGTAACCGGCTGCTCCTTGTCCATGATGAGAGGTCACCAGGGGGCACATGGTGTGACCGGCTGCTCCTTCCTCCCTCTCTCTGGCTCTTTCTCTTGCTCTTGTGTGGTGTCCCACTGGAGTGTGTTGTAATAGCATTTCTCCACCGGCTATCTCCAGGGATTTTCCTCTGGGGCTCTTCTCATCACCTCGTAGTTTCAGTCGTCCTTCTAGCACTATGACTTTGTCCACCCCCTCTTCTTCTTTGATGTCATTGTTTCTGTCCCATGGCTCTACATCAGCCGCGTATCCATTCTCTTCTCCCCCACGTTCTCCAGATGAGAGCTCCTTTGAAGCTTGACTAGTACCTGCGCTGGTCCTGTATGTGTCGCTGACCGGACTGTAGCATGTCCTAGCTTCCACCTTTTTCCTCCTCCTTGCATCTACATTCTTTGGTGTCATGTTTCCTTTTGGGCTTGACAGTCCCTCCTTATCGCTGGAGCTTGCTTGCCCTTCCCTGCAGGCCTCTATTATTTCAGTGGTATTATGTTTGAGGGCTCGGATATCATGGATCAGCTGTGTCAGCTCCCTGTCTTTACTGGTCTCTTCTAGTTCCAGGACCCCGTTTGTAATATGGATTATGGGGGCCTGTGTTTGTCCAGGGAAAAGGCATGCATTGGTGGGGGGTGTATACTCTGGGGGTGTTCTGTCTGATAGGTTGGCTAGGTCAGGGTATAGTGGAGGGGCAGAGGAATTTGAGCTTGGAGTGGAGCAAAATTGAGGCTGTAATGGGGTGAAAATGTCTGACCTGTCTTCTATAGAGACTGGACAGACAGAGACTGGACAGACAGAGACTGCTGACATTGGGGTCACATTTTTAATGTGTAATAGGAGACAGGTCACTCTTGCCATCTGCTTCAGGGCTTTGTCCAAGGCTGTCTTGGTGGGTCCCATTCTGTGCCTTCCCCCTTTCTCCCATGCCATAGTCCTCAAGGAAAGCTCCCCTTGCTCATGGTTAAACACATTTAGTCTGTCTGCCCCCGAAGGAGCCGGTGCTTCGTTCTGGGGGAAGAGGTTCCTCATCTGCCAATTCTTTATCAATTTCTCCATAGTCTTCCTTGTCTTACTTCTGTCTTGGGGCTCTGTGGTCACATCGAGCCATAGATACACTTTCTGTAGTACAGATTGGGTGGTTTCTTCAACATCCGCCATCTTGGTTTGATTGAGACTAATGTTGTATACTGCAAATGAGCGTGTGTGGGATATATTATAAGTAAGACTGTGTGTGTGTGTGTGTGTGTGTGTGTGTGTGTGTGTGTGTGTGTGTGTGTGTGTGTGTGTGTGTGTGTGTGTGTGTGTGGGTGTGTGTGTGTGTGTGTGCGGGGGTGTGTGTGTGTGGGTGTGTGTGTGTGTGTATGTGTGTGTGTGTGTCCTAAATAGCACGTGCTAGACAGCAGGGGGTCTCCTCCTACATGTGTGTGTGTTTTATAAATAGGATTTGTGAGACTACAGATGCCTGTTATGTTTAGATAAAAGTTCTCTGTGTATGTTTTTGTAAAAAAGAAAACTTGTTGAATATCATAAGTAGTAGGGTGTAGTTTGTCAAATATATAGGTCTCAATTAGTTAGTTAGAAATACTATTTATACACAGCCTATGACCGTTTGTAGGTCAAATACTTTTTGCCTTGCCAACCCTCTCTGTTTATTCAATTTTAAACTTCCGCGCCAGTCAGCTAATTCTAAAGATTCCCACCCCGTCCACAGTGTAATCTTAAAATTCTTGGATGCTTTTGACTTATTCCATTAATATCTGAATAGTTCAAATAGATCAGGAATGTCTCATTTCATCCAAGTATTTTGTTAAGATCAGCCAAGTTTAAGCCACCCACTTTTCCCCCAGATCACTACCTAAACGGCCAGCCAGATTGTATTGAAATTGCATTCAGTCAATCAGTGTTATGGTTTGTAACCGACCCCAATCGCACAACACAAGACAGGTATGAGAGTAAGCCAAAACAGGGCATTTATTCATTACATAACAAAAGGCGGCACTGTCCCTTTAAGGGAGAACACAAAAACACTGGAGTCAAAGAATATAGGGAAAATGCGGCACTGTGCCTTTAAGAGGCGAGCAGGCTAAGGGGCTAAGGCTAAGGGACAGGGCCAGGGCAAAAAGTCAAGGACCAGGACCAGGGGGCACTGGATAGGGGGACAGGGACAGAGGCCCGGAGAGGCGGGCTGGAGACAGGGACCGAGAACAGGGTTAAGGCCTTGGACAGGGCGAGGGCCAGAGCTGCTTACAGGGATGGCAGGGTTCCGACGGCGGAGGCCTGGCACGGAGATCCTCCTCGGAAGCTGCAGACGGGCAGCGCAGAACACCGGGGTCCCAGAGGACCGGGGCGAAGAGACGCATCCTCCCGTGGAATAGGAAGCGATGCGCGCCGGCTTGACGTCTGGAGTGGGAGCGCGCCGGCCTGACGTCTGGTCTGGAGTGGGAGCGCGCCGGCTTGACGTCTGAAGTGGGAACACCACTCCATGCCTGGCACGGAGATCCCCCCTCGGATGCTGCAGACGGGCAGCGCGGAACACCGGGGTCCCAGGGGGCCGGGGCGAAGAGACGCATCCTCCCGTGGAATAGGAAGCGATGCGCACCGGCTTGACGTCTGGAGTGGGAGCGCGCCGGCTTGACGTCTGGAGTGGGAACACCACTCCAGGCCAGGCACGGAGATCCCCCCTCGGATGCTGCAGACGGGCAGCGCGGAACACCGGGGTCCCAGGGGACCGGGGCGAAGAGACGCATCCTCCCGTGGAATAGGACTTTGGTTTACACTATGTCTTCGGTTTACACTATGGCATCTCTTCTAGACCTTTTTAACATATAATACTATTCAGGTATAATCCCCGGCCTTACAAAAGGTCTTCTGGCACTGTCCCACGGAAATACATATCAGCACATCACAGGGTTATACAGTATCAGAATATAATATTGATTATTCACTCCTTTAGGAAAATGTCAATCTGACTTTAACCAAATTGTTATCCAATTGTTTTATAAATATAATGGAGAGAACACTCACGGTTTCAGGCACTGGGAGACACTCATACTATTGTTAACCTATGCAGATTTCGATATAACAGGCTATGCTTACCTTTTCTGACGGATCCGTTTAATGAGTGCCGCCCAGCCGCCCTGTCCACGAGTGCCGTCCCGTTCCAAAAGCCAAATACCCGTAGTGGCCACCAATTTGTCGGGTTCAGTTCATTTGACCATGGAGAGACGGTAAGGAGAAGGTTTTAGGTTCAAAGATTTATTACAGAGTGAATAAAACTATATTACAGAGAATACACATCACAGCTGAGAGTGGACAGTTCTACTTAGCTTGGTGAGGGCAGAGCAGAAGTCTGTCCATCCCTGCTCCCTCCCTTGCCAATTTATACTCCATGCAACACGTCTAAACAAGGAGACAGACTGTAAACCGAGAACCTCGCTATTTTAGCTCTGTCATAGGTGGTTCATTTGTGAAGGACAGACTGTGGGTCAAATTAGTGCATTTCTATATGACCATGGCCTGCTTTAATACAGTAAACAGCACATTTTGTAATAGTATACATATTTGTAGATGGTTGTCTATACATTCTTACAATGGATAACTGGAACAGTAGATTGATTCTTATAGCATATATTTATGCATACTGTAACTAGTTTATCTTAGTAGGCCAAATCCTGCCTTCTCTGTCTGTGCTTCCTACCAACAGCTGCATGGCCTGGTCAGAAATAGCTGTTGGTATTGCCACTGAATAGAGACGATTACAACACATAAGAATGATAGAAGAATAATTGTATTAAGGGTGACACTGTGGTTCAGTAGCAGCAGCTAGGTGTTGTTTGTGGTTCAGTAGCAGCAGCTAGGTGTTGTCTGTGGTTCAGTAGCAGCAGCTAGGTGTTGTCTGTGGTTCAGTAGCAGCAGCTAGGTGTTGTCTGTGGTTCAGTAGCAGCAGCTAGGTGTTGTCTGTGGTTCAGTAGCAGCAGCTAGGTGTTGTCTGTGGTTCAGTAGCAGCAGCTAGGTGTTGTCTGTGGTTCAGTAGCAGCAGCTAGGTGTTATCTGTGCTGTGTGATCAGCATACCCTGTGTTCCAGCACCTCTGTCCTGATATCATAAATCAGTTTTTCATCAGCGCATATTGCTACGTTTTTTTCATATAGCAAAATGTCATGGCATGGTATTTCCAGTGGCGAATCCTTATGGAAGCCAACGGAAGCCATGCCTCCCTATTAAAATATGAATTAATATCAAATATGAAATATGAAAAAAAAAAAAAAAATATATATATATAATTTCTTTTTAATATCGTTTACATTCTTTTTCATCTGTGCATCTGTGTTAACTGTACGTGCAATTTCCTGCAATATAGAGCCTTCAATCTTGACCAATAAAGCTGCTCTTTTCACTATAAAACTCAGTTAACTCAGTAGTTATGGTTAGATTTATATATTGGGGGGGCGGTATATCATATTTTTCATATGATCAAAAAGTGGTGGAGCAAGAGCATACCTTTGCTCCCCCAAGTTCAATAGTGGGAGAGCAGAGATGCTCCGAATGCTCTTATGGCCAGGCGTCTATGATTCACTGATACAAAGTAAAATAGTGCAGTGCAATAAAATAGTTAGTAAAATAGAATAAAATAATGCAATAGTGCATTGCAATAAAATAGTTATCATCGTATTTCTTCGGGAGGCCGGTAAGGAGTGCATTACAGTAGTCGAGTTGGCTTGAAATAAAGGCATGGATCTGGTTTTCAGCGTCCTTTTGATTTATAAATGGCCGTACTTTAGCTATGTTTCTAAGGTGGAAGAATTAAGTTTTTGTCAACTTGTTGATTGTGATTTAAAGCTTAGGTCTGAGTCTACCATGACACCAAGACTTAACTCACTCAAATACAGTTAGCAGCTGGATAGACCACAGATGGAAATTAGCTTCTGCTAAATCTGGTGCAAACATATTTTCATGTAACAATGATGAATTGTCAAAAAAAATAATAATAAAAAAAAAAAAAAAAATTAAATAGATTCGGGGCTTTTCAGAAAACATTCGGGGCTTGAGCCCAAGTAGCCACCCCCTAGCTCCGCCCCTGCAGGGGGTAGGTCTCTTTCTCCAGCCTCAACCATGTGATTCATGTATCTAGAGTCCAAATCCGATCCTAGCCAATCAGATTCGAGCTGACTGCCACACCCTAAAAGTTTAAAACGGGGCTGTGAGAAGAATCCTGAGTGTGGCCTCCCCTCTGCACACCTCCCCTCTGCACTCTGAACATTGTATTAACCCGTGACTGCTCCCACGGGCCGAATATTGCCCCGATCCTCGCGAGATTAAATCCACGGGTACCTCTCGGCGTGCCGAAGCTTTTCCTAAATCACTTCCATCATCCAAAACGAGGGGAGACCCTGAAAATGTCGCGTGATTTTAAAAACGCTGTATTAAGTGAGCCTATTATGGGATCCACACAGGCTTTCTATCGTGGAAACATCTGGGCGTCCCGCAACTTTTACTCATTCACATGTAGCCCCGAAAATGCTTAGAACGATTATTACAGAATGGCCCAGAATGGGCTGTCTTTTACCTCAAAACAGGTGCTTTTCAAAATGCTCTCAAACGGAAATGAAGCGATAAAAAACCAATCTGCCTTGACAGCACTGACTAGAAAAGGATTCTTTGATAAGCGACGGGCAGATTAGACACATAATTAATACATAATTTAAAACATAGATTAGGCGATATTAAGGTTAACATTGGCGCCAATGGTGGCATTCAAGCGCTAACTCTGGCGCCACCTCGTTTCAAGTTTCTTTAATAGTTGTCATACAGAAGTACAGAATACTTTTATACAAAATGCTTCTTACTGTTTTGCTCCAGAGACTGTGTTAGACAAGATAAGTATGAAATAAAATAGTATAGCATGTAAAATAGAAGTAAAAATAGAGGTCACAGTGTTCAGTATAGACATATGTACAATGTTCGATGCAGAATAGAAGTAACTGAGTTACCATACAATATACAATATACTATGCAATGTACTAATATACAATACTATATAGTGCAGAGCAGAAATGGGATGAGGTACAATTTAGGTACAATTTACAGTAAGGTGTACGAGTTGTAGTGCAAATCCTTTACCAATAAATATAAAGTGTAAAGTGTGTTTAGGTGTTCTAAAGTGTGTAAAGTGGGTGCTGCAGTGAGTTGTTTGTTTAAAGTGAGTGTGTGCGTGTGGATGTGTGTGCTGTGTGCATTTGATGGTTGTTGCATAGTGTTTATTGTTCGTTGAGCAGCCTGATGGCCTGGGGATAGAAGCTTCTTCTGAGTCTTTCTGTGCTCGCCTTAAGACTCCGGTATTGCTTGCCTGACAGCAGCAGTTCAAAGAGGCAGTTGTTCGGGTGGCTGGAGTCCTTGATGATTCTCTTAGCCTTCCCCCTGCACCGCTTGTTGTAAATGTTCTGGAGGGTGGGAAGCCCCCCTCCAATTGTGCGTTCGGCTGAACGTGTCACTCTTTGTAGTCTGCTACGGTCTTGTGCAGTGCTATTCCCAAACCAGGAGGTGATGTTGCTAGTCAGGATGCTCTCGATTGTACATGAGTAGAAGTTCCTAAGGATCTTCTGACTGACTTGGAACTTCCTTAGGCGCCTGAGGAAGTAGAGGCGTTGTCGTGCCTTCTTCACAACACTGTCAATGTGTGTGGTCCATGTCAAGTCCTCGGATATGTGGGCTCCGAGGTACTTGAAACTGTTCACTCTCTCAACCGGTGCCCCGTCGATGCTGAGGGGGCTGTAGTCCTTGACCCCCGACCTCCTGAAGTCCACAATCATCTCTTTTGTTTTGCTGACGTTCAGGGAGAGGCAGTTCTCCTGACACCACTGTGACAGATTCTCTACCTCTTCCAGGTAGGCCCTCTCGTCGTTGGCAGAGATCAGGCCCACCACTACTGTGTCATCAGCCAATTTGATGATTGTGTTGTTGTTCCGCTGTGCCACGCAGTCATGTGTGTACAGGGAGTAGAGGAGGGGGCTCAGAACACAGCCCTGGGGGGCCCCTATGTTGAGCGTTATGGATGAGGAGGTGCAGTTGCCTGCTCTTACCACCTGGGGTCTGCCCGTCAGGAAGTCCAAGACCCACTGGCAGAGGTCATAGTTCAAGCCCAGGTCCCTGAGCTTGGCTATGAGTTTGGAGGGGACTATGGTATTGAATGTTGAGCTGTAGTCAATGAACAGCATTCTCACATAGTTCCCCTGCCTCTTGTCCAGGTGTGATGCTGCTGTGTGCAGCACATGGGCTATGGCATCCTCCGTGGATCTGTTAGGGCGGTATGCAAATTGCAGGGGGTCCAGGTTGATGGGGAGGGAGGAACAGATGTAGCCCTTCACTAGCTTCTCAAAGCACTTCATGGCTATGGAGGTGAGGGCTACAGGGCGGTAGTCGTTGAGGCACTGAAAGTGTTAAAAAGAAAGTAATTAAAAACGTGAAAGGAAAAAAACAAGATAAAAAGACATAAAAGATTTACACAGACATAGTTAGCCAAAAGCCTGTTTGAACAACAGTCTTTAGCTGCGAGCGCCCTCTACTGGCAACATTAGAGTTGGTCCTCTTCTTTATAGAGCTTTGAGGCAGTCCCCGCCCAGCGGAAATGACGTCAGGCACGCGCTCTTTGTGTACTGTAGCGTCACCTCGTTGTCTATGGCTAATAAGCTAATGCTAATCTAATTCTCTGATAATATCTAGAACTATGGCTAATAAGCTCATGCTAATCTAATTATCTGATCATATCTAGAACTATAATGCAGAGATCGTGTAATTAATGGACTAACTGCAGCTGCAGAAGCTATATGTGAAGTGTTTGAACGGACTAAGGTGGAGCACCGTGGAGGAGGATGAACTAGAGGAGAGACTGATCGCCAGATTCTTCACCGTGAAACTACTGAATGTTTTGATGCTGAAACTGAGATGAAGAAACACAAAGCAGGTTTGTTAAATCAGAAGGTCCTTTGAACTTTAATGTCACCCTCTTGATCAATAGGCTCCCATTTGAGATTACGACATTACACAATGTAATGTTTTATTCTGCATATTACCAGCCGCTTGCAGTGGTTTCATAACCAGGCTGGGCCTTGTGTGCTGCAGACGCCATCATTGTACCCTAATGCTGCTGCATTGTTTCTGTCTTTATTACCTAACAGGCTGAACATAAATACACCACTAGTTTCACTTAAAGATGAACATGAATCTCTTTGTCTGGAAAAACACAACAAAGAAAACACAGAGCCGTAGCAACAAGGGTCTGCTGAGGAGTAGAACTAGTCCGGCTCCACGAGCAGAACAAGATAGAGGCAGCAAGGTAAGGTCCATCAAAAACTATTGCATTCTAGAACATTGTGATCATCTACTACTGGTCCTATTGAAGGTTCCAACCCACAGCCTAAAGAGAATCAGGGATGCAGCCTTTGCACCAAAGGTATGGAACACACTACCTATGGACATTAGGGAAGCTAGATCTCTTAATATTTAAAAAGAATAAGCTAAAAACTGACCTCTTCCGCTGTAGCACTATTTTACTCTGTCCATTCTATTTTATTGCACTGCACTTTGCATTATTTTACGATCTACTCTATTCTACTATTTTATTGCACTCTACTATTTTACTCTGTCTATTACTTTTTATTACATGTTCAAAACTGTCAGCTATTAAAACTGTGTGTATCAAACAAGAAAGACTATCTTTAAAACTGTGTAGGACCCAGGCCTAGAACTGCGCCCTGAGAGAGGGAACTGCACCCTGAGAGGGAGGTTCGAAGGGTCAAAGTGGGTTTATTGCACTCCACTATTTTACTCTGTCTATTACTTTTTATTACAGGTTCAAAACTGTCAGCTATTAAAACTGTGCGTATCAAACAAGAAAGACTATCTTTAAAACTGTGTAGGACCCAGGCCTAGAACTGCGCCCTGAGAGAGGGAACTGCACCCTGAGAGGGAGGTTCGAAGGGTCAAAGTGGGTATCAAACAGGAGGGAAGACTGTCAAGTTTTAAACTGATTCCCAAACAGAGAAGGTAAAGACGACTTTGAACTGTTGAACAGTAATCCAGAACTATTTTATTGCACTGTAAAACATTTGTTTTAATCTATTCTATTCTACTATTTTATTGCACTGCACTTATGCACTGATTGCACTATTTTACTGTCTATTTTATCTTTGTCTTTTTATTATTGTCTATTTAAAACTGAATCAAACCATAAACAAGGTGGCATGTTGGGATGTTAGATCCTAATGTGAAAAACTGTGATTTTATATGTCTGCACTTTATGTGCTCATTTTATGCCTGTCTTTTTTCTGTTGTGAAGCACTTTGAGCTGCAGTTTCTGTATGAAAGGTGCTATACAAATAAAGATTATTATTTTTATTTTTATTTATCATTATAATTCTAAAAATAATAGACAGAGTAGTGATAAAATAGTTCAATACAAATATACAATAACATTTACAACAGAGCATCACTCATAACCAGTGATGCCACAGATTACTTGTAAAAGTAATCCGATTACTGATTACTCCTTTAAAAAGTAATCCAAGTTACTTTACTGATTACTTGATTATGAGAGTAACTTAGTTACTTTGAAAGTAACTAGGTTACGAAGTCGTCGTCGTTCCCCCAACAGTTTTTTTTTAAACGCTTTATTGAAAGTGCATACATTGTTTTTAACTTGTTTCTCTGCACATAACGTAAATTGTTAAACTAGTGCTTCAGCTTCTGTACCATCAAGTATGGTAAAGCAACAGTCTATGATGCTCACAGCATTAGAGCAGCCAGCCAGTGGTTTTACAAAACCAGTGTATCCATTCACATCTAACAAATGCAGGCTGAACTATTCAATTATATCAACTGTAACTATTAAATTGTTTTTATAAATGTCTCTCTATAAACATACAATCAGTCTCTCTTTAACATGTAAATTAACTGTAAATCTGGCAAATAAGAGCTTTTGCTCTGCCACCATCAAATATACATTAATCAAAAGGGAAAGAAACAATCTCTCTCTTTTGCTGTTTGGCTGGCCTCCGAGTCCTCCTGTACCTAGTCGAAGCGTCGGCTAGTGTTGTGATTCCAGATGCTTTCAATGCAATTGGATGTGCTGTTTTTAGCGGTAGACAGTATTTTGTTTCCTCCGCATATGCATAGACAAGCGTTTTGGGGTGGAATTCTCAGACGAATGCAACGGAGCCCTGCTGTCACACGATTGGCGCATATGTCACATGACGTGCTGTGAAGACCCGCCCTACTCTGCCTCTGATTCGCAGACTGTGGATGGGGAATGTGATTGTACCAAAGCAGAGTCACTCACAGACAGTGTCCAGTCACGCCGCGGGACACATTCTTGTGTAACCCTTTCACTGCCACACTACGACAAGAAAAACAGCTCAAAATGTATTTTTGACTGTCGAAAACGAAATAAAATACTGCATTCCGCCTGCATTATGAATTTATGATGAGATAGTAACGAAATAGTAACGCACAGCCACTTGGACAAGTAACTGCAATCAGATTACTGGCTTTTAAAGATTAGCGCGTTAGATTACTATTTTCGGGGGAAAGTAATCCGATTACAATAACGCGTTACTTAGTAACGCGTTACCGGCATCACTGCTCATAACACTTAATACAACAACAGAGCAGTGCATCGCTCTTAACACTTTGAGTTTCTTTACAAAGTTCAGTTCTAAATGACCTTATAGAACAACAGTGCAGTGCATCGCTCTCAACTTAACAACAGAGCAGTGCATCGCTCTCAACTTTGAGTTTTTTTTACAAAGTTCAGTTTTATATTACAACAGAGAGCAGCGCTCTTAAAATTACAGTGCATAAGAGGTAGTGAGATAAAATTGGCATAGAACTGACCCATGAATTTGATAGGAAGTGTATACAAGTAGGCAGAATAAGAATAGTGCAGGTAAAGTACAATTTGTGTCAGGATATCCCTGATGTTTTATTTAAATGCCTGAGCAAAGAGATAGGTTTTAAGCTGTCTTTTGAAGATATCTAGCGAGTTGGCTTCCCTGATGTTTTTGGGTAGTTTGTTCCATAGTTTTGGGGCGTAGTTGATAAAGGCTGCATCACCGATCCTCTTTTGACTGTTTCTGGGAGCCTCTAGTAGTCCAGCAGCTGATGATCGCACTGTTCTTGCTGACGACACAGTAGTGGTGGGCCTGATCTCTGCAAACGACGAGAGGGCCTACCTGGAGGAGGTCAAGGTTCTAGCGGGATGGTGTCAAGAGAACAGCCTCTCCCTGAACACTCTCTTTAGTACACCTAAGCACACTTTATATTTATCGGTAAAGAATTTGCACTACAACCCATACCTCATTACACCTTACTGTAAATTATATTGTACCTAAATTGTACCTCATCCCACTTCTGCTTTGCACTGTATAGTAGTATATTGTATGGTAACTCAGTTACTTCTACTCTACATAGAGCATTGTATATATGTATATACTGAAAATTTTTCTACGTACTTGACTTCTTTTTTATACTTGCTATACTTATTTTATTATCTATTTTTGCCTAGCACAGTCTCTGGAGCTAAACAGAAAGAAGCATTTTGTATAAAAGTATTCTGTACTTCTGTATGACGACTAATAAAGAAACTTGAAACTTGAACTTGAAACTTGCTGGCCTGTAATATGTTAGTGTTGGCGATGTAGCTGCTAGGTCCCTGTCCATTTAGAGATTTGTATATAAGGAGAAGGACCTTGAAGTCCATTCTAAATGTTATAGGAAGCCAGTGTAAAGCAGCTAAGACTGGACTAATGTGCTCTCCTTTTGGTTTTAGTTAGCAGTCGGGCTGCAGAGTTTTGGATTAGCTGAAGCTTCTCTGTGGTTTTCTTAGGGAGACCTGTGAAAAGTGCATTACAGTAGTCTAACCGGCTAGATATAAATGCATGAATTAGCTTCTCAGCATCGTTTTGATTAATAAATGGTCATACTTTTGCTATGTTTCTGAGATGAAAGAACAATGTTTTGGTCACTTTGATAATAAGATAATTGAAGTTCAGTTCTGAATCTATGATAACCCTGAGACTTGTGACCTCATTTGATCCAAGGGGTTAGTCCTCCCAGGTTCTTTATTAACGTTTATTTTTTTTGTTTTGGGGCCGATAATTAGAATTTCAGTTTTGTTCTCATTTAGTTTCACGAAGTTCTTACTCATCCATTTATTTATTTATTGCCAATAAGCAGTCGGTAATGGAGTTAATAGCTGTATCATTTGGTTGAGCAGATATGTACAGACAGTTGTGTATCATCCGCATAGCTATGGACAGTTTGGACACCTACATTATGTTCTCTGATGATATCACCCAGTGGTAACATGTAAAGGGAAAAGAGTAAAGGACCTAGGCAACTCCATAGTTGTTGTCATATCTCGGACATGTGGCCTCCTAGTTTAACACTTTGAATGCCCAACCCGAGATATTTTGGGTTTACCCCCCGCGGGTTGAATGAGAATATTAGTTTTTTTCTCTTTTTTTCATTTATTTTATTAGCGATCTGAATTCATATTTCATCAACTGAGTCTACCGTTGGTAAATCAGCCACCCCAGGCGCTCAGAAGTGAAAAAAGCGCCTCCTATCGTCTCCCAGATGGTAATTCACCCTTTTGGATTAGACTCAATGAAAATGCATGGGGGGAAAAAACCCGGACTCCACATTTTACTTCTCACGCATGTAACCGGGGCTGATCAGCTTCATGCTGGACCCTCAGCACAGCGTGTGTATACGCTGTTTTACAGTATACGCGTGGGATCAATAAAAGGATAGATTTTTGGAATGGTCGATCAGGAATTGGAATAATCCATTTGGATACCATCTGATCTCAGGTAAGGAATCTATTTGACCAGTCTTAGGATAATCAGACCTTTTTTTCACAGAGATATAAGCTTTCCCCCTATATGTGATATGGCTGTTTTGACTGTGCGAGTGATCAGGAAATAAGAGAATCGATTTACAGCTTGCGGCACCAGCGTGCATACTATCGATAATCTAGCGTTTATTTGAAAACGATTCATAAATAGGCCGAACAATGACAACGTTCTAGAATATTACAGTACATCAGCGTTTATCAGGGATACATTTTTTTTCTTCTTGAAAACGAGGGCTTTTCAAAATGCTATAAAACGGAAATGAACCGATAAAAAAACAATCCGCTTCGACAATGTTGACTGGAAATGGGTCATTGATAATGCGACGGGCAGATTAGACACATAATTTAAAACATAGATTAGGCGATATTAACGTTAACATTGAAGTGGTTGCTGGGTATTCAAGGGGGTAAAAAGGAAAACACGGCCGGCTCTGAAAGTGTTAACATAGAACTTCCTCCCTCTGATGTATGTTTTAAACCAGCTTTGCACCGACAAGGTTTTCAAGACGATTGATATTGATTAGAATATCATGATCAATTGTATCGAATGCTGCACTGAGATCTAGCAGGATAAGGATGGAGACCTTATTCTCGTCAGAGTTTAGTCTCAGGTCACTGATTATTTTGGTGAGGGCAGTGTCAGTGCTATGATATTTTCTGAACCCTGATTGAAATTCTTCTAATATGTTTTCTTCAAGAAAGGAATTCATTTGAACTGAAACTATCTTTTCAGGTACTTTACTAATGAATGGTATGTTGGATATCGGTCTATAGTTTGCCAGTATATTACTATCCAAGTTAGGTTTTTTTTAATAATGTTTTTCCATACTGCTATTTTAACGGCATCTGGGTGAAACCTATAGTGTAGACCTAGTAGTGTAGCGTGTAGCCTATAGTGTACAGTAGGGGTGTAACGGTACGCGGATACGTACTGTACCGCCTCAATGTGGTCCTCCGGTACAGTACGGGCTGTGCACCGAGCGATTGCAACGGTATGGAACCTTTTTTTGCGGAACTTAAATCCCCCCGGCCCTAATATAACGTGCACAACTAACCGGATGTTGTTTGTTCATTCCACGCAGCGCGCAGCTACACTGAACGATAGCTGTAATTCAGCATAGCATATTAGCCTTGATTGATTGATTGAAAATTGTATTAACAGATTGCAGAATGGGTACAGTACAGCTCAATACATACAATTGTTAAAGTGGAAATGAAGCAGTGCGATAAATACATATATGTGTGTGTGTGCAGGGGAGGAAATGTTTGTTTTGTTTACTACACTCGCCAGACTGGACACAGTGAACACCGCTGTGATGCCACTCAGATGCATAAACAACATTGACGCTGCTTGACAACCGAGGTTCAAAGTTAACTTGATTGATTGATTGAAAACTTTATTAACAGATTGCAGAATGGGTACAATACAGTACGGCTCAATACACACAATTGTTAAGGGGATGCAGACCAGAGAAAGACTTTCGTCTTGTTTACATCAGGGTCCCCCATTTTCAATTCATCATAACATATATGACATACATGACATACAGATAGACAGTACTGCTACATCTATACATTTATGACATACCAGATTTGCAAATACAGTACTGTTTGTGATACGAAAAGAGTCCAGAAAAGAGAGTATATACATTTGACATAGAACATTGGAGGAGGTTGGGGGGGGGGGGGGGGGGGGGCAGGTTGCGTAGGAGGAGTGGGGGGGGGACACTGTACAACTGAACAAGCAAAACTGTAATGATTGGAATATTGACAAGACCATACTTACTTGGTCATTTACTGTAAATTTGGGGGGGGGGGGTTGTGTTAGGACATTTACAGGGGCCAGTTTAGAATTGCAGTCTCCCGTAGGTGTTTTTTGAGTGTTTTTGAAAGTGGGTAGTGATTCACATTCCTTTACAGCTTTGGGTAGGGCGTTCCACATTGATGTGGCATAATTGCGAAACGTGTTTAGTCCCTTGTTTGAGCCGAATCTGGGTTTAACATGATTTGTGGAGCTCCCTCTGGTGTTGTGATTGTGGTATTCACTGACCTTTGGGAAGTATTTTGACATGTACATGGGTACCTTGGTCAACTAAGTCGATCAAGAGTCCCATTATCCAGATTCAATTAACCCGATGTTTGAATCCGGGATGTTCCTGTTCCTCGAAGGTGGATTCAGTCTCGTTAACTCGAACCAGACTTGAGACTCAGGATAATTGCGCGCGGCCGCTTCAGCTGAAAAGACAGCAGGTGTCGATCGCAGAAATCCTGATCTTCTAACGGCATTGATTGATTGATTGATTTAAAACTTTATTAACAGATTGCAGAATGGGTACAATGCAGTACGGCTCAATAGCCTCGCAGACAAGTTAAATGCATAATCTATAGGCTAATTTTAAGTCCCTCATTACCCCAATCAATCAGATTATATTTCTTTAAACGTGCCTGCTGGCAGTAGGCTTATGGAATGAATAATCAAATGAGATCTTGCTAGCGAAAATAATTAGTTCAACTCTTTCAGAATAAGGATACGGCTCTCTTGTCCATTGATGGATGTATGGTGGATGTTTTATTTGTCTGGCACCGTGGTGTGATGGTTAGTCCTTATGCCTTTCACACGGACGACCCGCGTTCGAATCCCCCCTTTTTCTATTTTCTTTTTCTTTTTGCAATGTAAATGCTTCAATTTGGTGCACTTTGAGAGCTATATAAAGAATGACTTCCTCAATGCATGTAGATTTATAATATTTTAACTTAAAACTAGGCTACTTTTGCGTATAGTCATTAATATTATATTCCAAAGAAATTATATTGGAAACGCGGGGTTTCGAACTAGGGTCGTCCGCTTGACAGGAGTAAACACTAGCCGTTGCACCACTGTGCCAGACGGGATATATCCATTGTGTATCCATCAATGGACAAGAGACCCGTGTTTCGAATATTTTTCTTTTGAATGAAGTTTTATCTCTTTATTCTCAAATGCATTAATGTGACGTCAACGGCTCATTCAATTGCTCAAATCCGTCAAACAGCGCATCTCATCAGACATTTTAATCCCAGTTACAATATCACAATAACGTGTGAGTGATGATACAATTCAACAATCCTCAGATTCCTCGTAATTCATAATCCACAAAAACCACAATCCACGCATAGACACTTCAATTTTATGCTTGAATGAAACACAATCCGGGCGCTCCGTTAAGCAAATCTACAGCGGAGAATATATGAAACTAATCAGAGCCAAACGGCCGATAGGTTTCATTCATTAAAAATATCCCCGCGGGATTCACATTTGCAATGCGCCGTTATTAAAATAACCACATGAGAGAGAGAGAGAGGTCATCATTCGGCACGCATGCGATGCATGAATGCAATTCGTATCTGCGATTAACCCATCCCGTCGTCCTTCCTCCCCAAGGGCAGCCGGGAGCAGACAGGCGTCAACGTGAGCCTGTGAGCACATGCAGCGTGTATCGCGACTCCGAGCGCCGTATATGACGTGCATTATTTTATTTAGGACAAAGTAAATCTATAGGCTGAATATGATTTATTATCAGCATTTAGTTCTATTATTATACATTTCAAAAGCCCCCTCTAGGAAAACGAAGCACAAAAACATAATTCAGAATGGTATAATGGGATCTAGACTGTGAGAAATATTTCAGGAAGCGAGCTGGCATTTCTTTGCGAGGGCGTGGCCATGGTTCATCCAGCTAACTGAACTTAACCCTGCTCCGGACCAGGTTCAAACTTTCTGATCTGTTACCATGGTGATCTACTGTAAGCCATCCTAGGTTGTCAAAGTGGGCAGGGGTGAGGTGGGTTCTAGGAGTAAGGTCAAACACCAGTTTGTTTTGAGATGTTTGTAATTTTGTTTTTAGCGCCTTTGAGGTGCTTTGGTACCATGAGGTGCATGCATAGTCGTAGTACCCTTGAATGAGTGCTCCTGCCAGTCTTCAGGGTATTCTTGTTTACCAGTGAGGAGATCCGGTACAAGAATCGTGTTCGCCTTAGTATGGCGAGTCAATACTAACTGACAAGCCAGTTATTGTTCAACTTCATTGCAAACTTTATCACGCATTTGAAACGGCATCACCCGAATGTGAATATCACTGTCTGGTACACGGAAGAAACATATCCTAGTGCAAACCCAGCTCCCCGTTGCAATCCGTTGCATTCAAGCAGCATCTCGCTATTAATTCACACTGGGCCAAAGCAATAACAAACGCCATATGTGTTTTTATAGCAGCAGATCTGCGACCATACTCTGTTGTCGAGAACACTGGGTTTAAGCACATGTTAAAAGTAATATAGCCCGCTACCTAGTTCCCTCTCGTCATTAGGGGGACCCTGATGTAAACAAGACAAACGTCTTTCTCTGGTCTGCATCCCCTTAACAATTGTGTGTATTGAGCCGTACTGTATTGTACACATTCTGCAATCTGTTAAATAAACTTTTCATTCATTCATTCCGTATTTCAGCCAGCAAGTCATAACACCAGCTCTGTATAAACTAGGGCTCCCCTTTCATGACTGTGATGCAAGCCCTGCCCCTGTATTCAAGCATCACAGTCATGTGAAAGGGGTTATGTATAAACAAGCACACGCTACAGTTGTCCACGACTTATCCTCCAAGGCATCTGCTATATAATAATCGTCAGATTTACTTAAGTGTTATTAGTAGGTTACAGCAGTAAGCATTAGTTTGCTCCGTCAATTATGGCCAATTCATTTTATATTGTTTAATACAGTTAAATAAATAGATAAATGAAAAGCACTGTACCGAGAAAATACCGAACCGTGACTTCAAAACCGAGGTACGTACCGAACCGTGGATTTTGTGTACTGTTACACCCTTAGTGTACAGTACACCTAGTAGTTTAGCCTATATACCTAGTAGTGTAGCTGTAGCCTATAGTGTACACCTAGTAGTGTAGCCCAGTGGTTCCCAAATTCGGGGTCGCGACCCAAAGGTGGGCCGCGAGCAGCCACGGGAGGGCTGCGAGATGATTTCCAAAAAATTTTTTTTTTTTTTTTTTTGTCAGGCCACTGAACTTAGAAGCAGGCCAGGACAGTGTTTCTAGTTGTATTCTAAAATTCTATTCTATTGTATTCTAAAATGTGACTATATGGTTTTATATTAACTTAATAAATAAACAAAAATTAAAAATCTACTTATTTCAACGAACATTTCAAACTAAATAACAGATTATGCACATAAAACGCTGAAAACAACCGAAGCAACAATAGTATTTTAATGAGGCTATTATTATTATTATCATTATTATTTTGCAACAAGTTAGCCCTCTCATAAATAGCACATATAAATGAATAACTATCTTGAACAAACTTAATAGGATTGAAGTGATATTTGGCTTAAAAAATCGGTCGCCTGGCAAAAAAAGAAGAAAAAAAAAGCCTGACGATGTGCATTGGGCCGCGGCTCTCTGACGCCTTATTTTCTGGGTCCCGGCCTGAAAAGTTTGGGAACCCCTGGTGTAGCCTATAGTGTATACCTAGTAGTGTAGCCCATAGTGTAGCCTATAGTGTATACTTACTTAGTAGTGTAGCCTAGTAGTGTAGCCTATAGTGCAGGGGTTCTCTAACTTTTTCATATCGCAACCCCAGTTTTCTTTGGCGACCCCACACATGTATCGTGTAATTTCAACATGGAAATAATGAATATCAAAATAAAAGCACACGTTGTTGGAACTTGATCATGCATATTTATTAGCAAATGAAATTACAGCACAATGTTATTCATGAATATTATCAATTATTATTCTGTACACATTTCTTTTTTTCATATTTAAAGTTTTTATTTTTCACAAGCAAGACAATACATACATGACGATACAAAAATAATAATGATAACAAGGGGTTGAGGGGGGGGGGGGTTGCAGAGTGTTACACAAACATTCAAGATAGTGATCTAATAAAGTTCCAGGGACCTTGAAGGCCATCGGGCCTATCACTCTCTTGAAGAGGTAGAGCAGCCTGTTCCATTGATATCAAGTCCATGAAGTCCTTGCGCCAGTTCTCCAAACTGAAGCAGTTTGGTTTGCGTTCTTTCCATTTCATTAAAATAATCCGTTTTCATGCTACAATATTATTTACAATCTTTGCTTGAGCAGTGCCCATTTTTACGCCCAATATACAAGTTATAGGGCAAGGATTAATGTCAATTTGGAGAGTAACTGACAGGTCCTCAGTAATGTCTAACCAAAATTGCCTAACAAGCGGGCAGTGCCAAAGCAAGTGCATGAGTGTACCCTCTACTCCAGTGGTTCTCAACTGGTCTAGCCTCGGGACCCAACATTTTCCTTAGTCATTAAGTCGCGACCCAAAATTTTGAACCACTATGATTTATGTAAAAAAAATATATTTGCAGTAATACGCAATCTTTCAAAACATGAAATAAACACAAAAAAGTGCAACAAAAGTGCAACTATTGCTAAAAACCCAATGAAATAAAAGAATAATACATAATATATGCTTCTTAGCAGATTTCTTAGCTTAACATAACAGACCTAAGTTTGGGGGAACTAATGGGATAACTGGGGTTGCAACAAAAGTGCAACTAGGGCTAAAAACCCAATGAAATTAAATAATAATAATAAATAATTATGCTTCTTAGCAGACTTCTTAGCTTAACATAACAGACCTAAGTTTGGGGGAACTAATGGGATAACTGGGATTGCAATAAAAGTGCAACTAGGGCTAAAAACCCAATGAAATAAAATAATAATAAATAAAATGCTTCTTAGCAGATTTCTTAGCTTAACATAACAGACCTACGTTTGGGGGAACTAATGGGATAACTGGGGTTGCAACAAAAGTGCAACTAAGGGCTAAAAACACAATGAAATAATAATAAATAATATATCCTTCTTAACAGACTTCTTAGCTTAACATGCAGGGAACTAATGGAATAACTGGGGATGATGTTTGCTCCTGACAAGAGTCTCAAAGTCTGGGGTGATGGTAGACAAAGCAACTCTGAGGTCATGCTCAATGTCCAATCTGTTCCTCCGCTTTGTCTTCAGCTGGACCAGAGCTGAGAAGCCACTTTCACAAAGATAGGTAGTGAAAAAAAGTAAAAAAAAAAAAATTACTTTTTTTTTTTTTTTTTTTTTTTTTTTTTTTTTATACACACATCCGCGACCCACTCAAAATGGCCCCGCGACCCACTTCTGGGTCGCGACCCACCAGTTGAGAAACACTGCTCTACTCCACACCCATGCCAGCACAATTTGGGTAGGGTGTGATTAATTTTATTCAATGTACAGGGCGTTATATAGGCCCTGTGTAGTATCTTTAATTGTAAAACCTTATATCTAACACATTTTGATATTTTAGTACTATTCCTAAGTGCTGCTTCCCATTGTGTTTCAGATATGGGTATACCCATGTCTAGCTCCCATTGGACTGTAGTTTGGGTATTGGTATCAGGGGTGGTTGAACATGATAGTTTATACATTGCAGAGACAATGCCTTTCCTGCCTGTAATTCCCCTTACTGTCTCTTCCAAGACTTGTTTCTATAGCTATGCCTTTAGAAAACAATGATTTAATAACTGATTGTATTTGTAAATAAGATACAAATTCTGTGTCTTTCAGCCCAAACTGTGTTTTCAGTATACACATTTATAAAACGATCAGGGCATATTTAGGCAAAATATGTTGGCAGAATTATTATTATTATTTTTTAAAATGCGTTCACATGCGCTTTTCAAGAATAAACAAAAACGAGACTTAATGGTAAGGGTGTGCTTGTACATTTGAACATAGTTCCATGATACGTGGCTGCGTTGTGTTAATGTTAATGAGCCCAGAATCCCGCTTTACAGATGTATGTTGATGCAAACGGGACAAGCTTTCTCAGTGCAGCATTACACAGCACTGGGTAGTCGTTCTGGACTGATATCCAAAACTTTACGAGGGCCTGTCCAGTGAACTTGACTTTCAGTAGCTCGTCACAAGAAAGATCGATCAACGCCTCCTGCTCAGACAGTGGGAGGCCTGTTGCGTCATGCGCAATTAGGGATGGGTACCGAATTCGGTACTTTTGAGGCACCGAACCGAAACACGTCGGTACTACCGAGTATCGAATCAAGTGAGAAACCGAAAACAATTTAATTTTTTTTTTTTTTTTTTTTTTTTTTACTTTTTTCTTTTCATGTCAACGTTCACACGCACAATATATGCTTACCTAGGATTTGACTTGATTCAACAACAAAGCAGTCGGAGCAATGACAAGCCGAAAACTGTCAATTGTAGTTATTTGAAGTTTGGATATTTTTTTACGACTGATGTAGGTAAATAAAATTTCTTGAGACTAAAGTACCAAAAAAAATGTACCGTTGGGTACCGGTATCGATTCACAGGTACCGGTATCGGTTCAAATGTGAAAGGTACCCATCCCTATGCGCAATGAACAGATCTTGGATCCAGTTGTTCAAATTGTGCGTGCTCTTTCTTTCTGGGATATAATTCCAAAATTTATCAATGAGCCCTTCTATGTCGCTACAGATGATGGGCTTCAAATCACTGTTTTAAATTCAGGATGCTTAGTTTCCAAGTGCTATAATTTACTTGGTTTGAAGCTCTCGTTAGCAAGGATCAACACAAAACGCACTGTGGTCCCGGGTCATCTTCCATATGCCAAGTATTTAGGATCATAACTTCTTTTACTCCGTTTCATAGTAGTGCTGATATCGCTACTACTAAATTCTGCCTTTCTCTTGCCAGCATTTGGAACACATGCACGTGCCGCGCCGCTTCTGACAACAAACCTATCCATTGCGAGTGTCCAGGTTAAATCAAATCAAATCAAATTTATTTGTAAGGCCCGACAACACACGTTAATGTCCCCATGGCCCGTACACGTCTTCTTTAAACAAGTCAAGAAGAAACATAACAATAAGTCAAGAACACCATAAGGTCCAACAAATTTAAAATGAATGCAAATAAATGAAAGAATGCAAGCACTCCGACATACCCCACGCGAAGGTAAGGAAAAACTCACTAAAACCTAACAATAGGGAAAAATGCTCCACAGGCAGTGTGGAGGAGAGAAACCTTAGAAGGGCCATTATCTGGGAGCGGGCTTGCGAATAGTGCTTTCAAGCCTTGCATTCGCATTTCACTCCTAAATTATCCAAGGCGTGTGATGACGCCACTCACGCGAGCTGAGCAGTGACCACTCAGCAGGTATGATCAGCGGGAACAATCGACTGAGCACTCACTCTGATAGACTAGCTGACTGTCTGATTTAGCTATGAAGAAAAGTAAAGTTAGTATTGTTTCATATTTTCGACGCGTTCGACCTCCTATAGTGAGCCGAACTGAACTGAACTCAGACACACGGAGAGAGCTGCGGCGTCTGCTGCTCCTCCTCCCTCCCGCACCCGTGGCTGTTGTAAACACTAGTCTCTAGTGGGACACTGGGACCTCGGTGAGCCTGCCAGCCGGCTAGCTACTGATAGCTATCAACAAATGCTCCAGTAAGTCTAGTAGTGTATGATAGCTCGCGTTAGCTTACTGTTCAAAACGAAACGTCCCATTAAACTAAATAGTTCAGATAGCTTCTGATATCAATGTCTTATAACACTGAGTCGATGCGTATTCGAGCTGAGGGCACGCTGAATATAGTCAATAGGGTCCAGCTGCAGCGCCGGAGAATCCTGGCCGTAGCTGGAGGCTACAGTATAGGGTCCAGCTGCAGCTCCGGGGAATCCTGGCCGTAGCTGGAGGCTACTCGAGTACACACAGACAGTGGAGCTGGTTGCATATAGCGAGCATGTAGACTTGTTGCGTGGTGGCGATGTCTCGCAGATAATACAACTACAAGTAGGCCTGCCGCGATAAGCAATAAATCGATTAATTGCTGCGATAATTAAAATGAATGCAATGATTTTGACGGGCGCGATTAATTGCTATTTGCGCGTTTGTTTTAATGAGGCAGAACCAGTGCCCCTTGTCAGTCACTGTCCGTGTTGGGAGGCGGGCCGCTGACGTTACTAGAGTACAGCACGGGAGCTCCGTGGGGCAACGTCACATAGCTTAACTACATTTCTCAATAGTGTTGCTCCTTTTAACCAAGTAGCATTATTTGTAGTGTAACGTTAGCTATTTTTAGACCCAAGTAGTTACTCGCTACTTCCCGGAGAAACTGGACTGCTAAATAAAGATGAAAGATAGAGCTTTGATTCTCATTCCATGCTAACAACATTAGCTAAATAGCTAACAAACAAAATACAACGTATAGCATAGCTACAAGTACAACACAGAATAACGTTAATACAATTACATGCATCATTGTTTACAATGAACGGGTGGGGCTAGTCAAAGGACTGGACACGGGGACAAGTTAAACATGAATTAATTTATTATAACACTCCGGTAGTTTCGAGTCGTGCTGCAGTGCTTACGCACCACAGCTATTCTATTATATACTGCTTTGACGCTTCCTCCTTATCGTTGATTGCCTGTAGTAGCTGCATCTAACGTTAGTAGCTAACGTTAAAACTAACCTAAAGTTAGTTGTTCACCAACAATTTGTTTTATCATTAGCTCAAAAACAGAACCGGACGAGACAAGTTGTCGGCTCATAGTTTCTGCTTAGGATAATCACAACAATACTTCCGGTCCGGTCGGTGGGCTTCAAAATAAAAGTCTAAAACACCGGAAAAGACGGAGCGGTGGGCTTCAAAATAAAAGTTTTGGGAAATAAATGTCTCAAAAAAAATTCTCTAACCGGTCGCAATAATATCGCTTATCGCGATATTTTCGGGGGCAATTAATCGCCCAGCAAAATGTGTTATCGTGGCAGGCCTAACTACAAGTGTGCCCCTAGTGAAAAAGCTTAGCGTACAGCCCTGCAAGTGGTAAGCATATATGTGAATAGAGTAGATATATGAAGTAAGCATATTATGTGAATAGAATAGAAGTACCCAGCAATGAAACCGCGTTGACAGGCCAGTTGACAAGACCACAAAAAAGACGACGGTAAGTAGCTGATCCATGGCCTCTGTGGTGCATGTAGAGCAGTCACTGCAATCTTGGCCAAGACCCCGAGGCATCCATCACCTTAGTCAGCACTAGGAGACAGGCACTCAGAGAGATGGGGGAGGGAGGGGGGGGGGGGGGGGGGGAGGAGTTAGAGAGTTCCCATGTTTGTGGTGCTGCACTGAGCACATGAATCAATCAGCTTTATATGCTTGGCCTGGAAAGGCCCCCCCCCTGGAAGTGCTTTAGTTACGAGATAGTGTCGATCACTAATATCTGAGACATTGACTCACAAAAGACCAGACGATATACCTGAGCAGGGCTGTCACGCACATTCGCGCATGCACGTCGCGGCACTTTGCGCTCCTCTGACTCACAAAAGACCAGACGTGGCCTCAGTGATTATACCTGTGCAGGATGTATGAGATGTGTATTGAAATACTGTGCCTCCGTTGATACTGCAGGGGCGAGACATGGCAAATACACACAGCGGCCAGGTGGAAAACTCAATCTGAGTTGGGCTCGCATATTTTTGCTTGATCTTTTTTTAATTTATTTTTTCATGCTGTCACCTACCTGCGGCCCGTAGTTTGAGAACCGCTGCTATAGTGTACCTAGTAGTGTAGCCTATAGTGTAGCCTAGTAGTGTAGCCTATAGTGTATACCTAGTAGTGTAGCCTATAGTGTAGCCTAGTGGTGTAGCCTATAGTGTAGACCTAGTAGTGTAGCCTATAGTGTAGCCTAGTAGTGTAGCCTATAGTGTATACCTAGTAGTGTAGCCTATAGTGTATACCTAGTAGTGTAGCCTGTAGTGTAGACCTAGTAGTGTAGCCTATAGTGTAGACCTAGTAGTGTAGCCTATAGTGTAGACCTAGGTGTAGCCTATAGTGTAGAGCATATGTGTCAAACTCACGGCCCGCGGGCCAAATCCGGCCCGCCACGTCATTTGATGTAGCCCCCCCCAAGAGCTCAGGTAAAAAAAAAAAAAAATGTACATTAATATTGGGTTAAAAAATAGCAGTGTTAAAATAATTGTGGCTTAATGCGTTAATAAAGCTTTAACTTTGACAGCCTTAGTTATTACACATTCTTACACATGCATGTATGTTGAACATCTGAGGTAACAAAGGAAAAAAGCCAAAAGCACTTACTCCTCAGACATTCTTTGACAATTTTACAGCCCAAAATACAAAAAAGATCCAGGCGGAATAGGTAACAAAGGGTTGAAGAAATATTGTCTGAACTGTCAGATGCAAACTGGCTGTGTGACATAACCGAGCATCTCGCTCAATTGAATAAGAAGCTGTAGGGACGCAAACAAGTCCCACCCAAAACTTGACCAATATAGTTGTGAACTGAGACAACCCTTATTTTGTTATTTTTGAGTACAGTTACAGTTGTGTGTTCATGCAGACACATAATAGCAATTTCATTACGAATTGAAAATGGGGGACCCTGATGTAAACAAGTCGAAAGTCTTTCTCTGGTCTGCATCCCCTTAACAATTGTGTGTATTGAGCTGTACTGTACTGTACCCATTCTGCAATCTGTTAATTAAAGTTAATTAAACTATCTTCCATTAGTTGGATGTATGGCCTCTGCAAGGTTGTGTGCAGCCATTTGTTTTTGTAACATATGCTACATCTGTCCCACGTGTTCTTTGCAGCTCACAGTTGTTAGTTCTGCCCCTCTTGACTGTGACAAAAAGGTTTTGAACAAACTTAATGTCATAGCTTGTATTTGATGATATTCTTCTTTGTTATTTACTTGAATGGTTTGATCATTGATTGGTGGAGTAATATGGGGTTCTGATAAACTAAAATTATTTGTTAAAATAACATAAGCTAACATATATTTTTACATTTATGCAAATGAATATGCAATATGTATAACTTGAATAAGTAATAAATACAGAAACACCATGTTTAACAATATGTAAATGTGTAGCTACATTTATTTTACATTACATTAACATTTATACGGTCTTTGGCCCTTTGAGGGCAACCATAATGCCGATGTGGCCCTCTGTGAAAATGAGTTTGACACCCCTGGTGTAGAGTGTAGACCTTTTTTTTTCTTTTTTGATTTGATATTTTTTATTTTCGTGTCTTACATACAGATGTATGCCCAGCCCATATGGGCTTACAAGACACATAACAATAAGTATATAATAATATACTTTACCAATTATTTAACAAATGACATAGACCAAGATGGCCATAAGAAAAATACAAGAAAATACAATAAAACGTAATATAACACAAGCTGTACTCAATGTAAATAAACAGAAAAACAAGGTGAATTCAAATACAATTATATAGGATACAGTGTGTTTTGTCTCAGGTGCCATGCCTTCTCCAAAAATCCTGCAAAACCGAAGATGTCCTCCACAAAAAAACAACTCAACATACAACTCTCAGACTGCCAAAACAAATCTGGGTTTACAATTTGAATTTTCTCAAATAAAGCCCTCCTCAAAGTGGTGTACAAAGGGCAATAAAAAACAAAATGATATTCATCCTCCACCACTCCCAGATCACACAGAACACACAACCGCTCCTCCTCAGGTTTACCCTGGAATCTACCCACTTCCACCGCCAATGGCAGGGTGCCAGACCTCAACTGGGCACACAGAGACCTCAGTCTTCTCTTTAAGTTTAACATTACATAAGGTTCAGTAAAATACTCATTTTTAATTGCAACATATTTTCTAAGTTTAGGTTTTTTCCAAATCTCCACCTTCCACTTATCCTGATGGATTGTTGATAATTTTGTTTTAATTATGTGAACCTTACACTACAAATTGTTCATAAAAATCATACTCAAGTCAGTAGAAGAAAAAATCATGGACATCTCTCTTGACCAGGGATGACCGTGTGCTCTGTCCCAATTAAAAATCTTTTTTGTCACCCTGCCATTTGGCAGCTGGACCAGGCGGTTCCATAACCTCACCATTTCACCTTTTTGCTTGACCAAGCAAGAGTCCCACCCCATGTCCCCTTCTATAGCCCCTTTTGGTGTGTATTTATGGACTCCTAAAAAGTATCTTATGGCCCGGTTCTGGATCGCATTACATTCAGGTGCATCATCAAAATCCCATACTCCAGCAGCATAAAATAAAACAGAACCCACCATTGAATCAAATAATTGTGTAAATGTTGAAAACCCAAGGTCAGTGCACACTTTCATTTTACTCAACACGCCCCCTAGCGCCCTTCCTGCTGACTCGGACATTATTTTCCTTCCTTCTATGAAGCACATGTACTCATTAAAGGTGAAACCAAGATATTTATAAGAATGTGTGTAAATCAGGGGCGTTGGTCCAAATTGAAAATTATGACTACTCTGCTGTTCGTGTTTTTTCCTGAAGTGCATAATCTGTGTTTTTTCACTGTTAATCGCAAGTCTCCATTTCATGCACCAAGAACTCATAATATTCAACATGTTTTGTAAATTTGCTTCATTTTCTGCAAACAAAACAATATCATCAGCGTACAATAAAATACTTAGATAATATAATCCTATTTTAATACCAAGATTGGCTTGCTTGATTTCTTGCGCCAGGTCATTAACATAAAGGGCGAATAAAGTAGGAGAAAGCACATCTCCCTGTTTTACACCGAATGGGGTGGGGAACCAGCCGGTCCTAACATCATTCAGCTGCAGACAGGCAGATGGGGCCTTATACAGGCTTTTGATAGCCTTATAAAATAGACCATCAATACCAGAACAGATTAATTTATAGTCCAAAAGCTCTCTATTAATCCAGTCAAAGGCTTTTTTAAAGTCAACAAAACAAACAAATGTATTCTTGCCCTCGTCCAATCTGGCTCTCACCACCGATGATAAAACAAAAACATGATCAATACAAGCTCTCTTAGCCCTAAACCCATTCTGCTCATCCACCAACATTTCATTATATTCTAGTAGTGTAGACCCAGTAGTGTAGACCCAGTAGTGTAGCCTATAGTGCAGTGGTTCCCAAAGTGGGGAGCAGCCGCGGGGGGGTCGCGAGATGATTTCCAGAATATTGCAGCGGCGTGATAGACAGTTAGATAACCTAGGTGGGGAACAACCAGGAGATGCAACAGAGGGTAATGCAGTCTAAACTCAGACAAGTTGGAGAACTATCTCTCTCTCGCTCTCACACACAAATAAAATAAAAAAAATCCATCAAAACCAGTGTTGTTGCTAATCATTGACACATGCTAGACTGTAATAATCCCCCCCCAGAAAAATCTACTTTGCATTTGATATTTTGCAAATATTTCACTTTTTGTGTTTTTTTTTTATTTTATTTTTTCAACATGCAGAAATTAAGTCTTTGTGACAAAAAAAATCCTGGTGGGGGACCTCAGACCCCCCGCTTAAAAAGTGGCCTGACTGGGGCTATATTTCACATTTACATTTACATTTAGTCATTTAGCGACTTACAAGTTCTGTACGACAAGTCATCAGGAAGGGTACAACTCTATCAGCTGAGTAACAATGTTTGCACTATATTTCCTTGCCTGAATGATTTCCCCAGTCCGGCCCTGGTTAAAAGCCTCCAATGCTTATTAGTGCGTGTGAGTTTGAACATTTACATGTTTCAACCATACATAAAAAAAGTTTAAAAAAAATTCACCCCTGCATTTTTTTAATGCACGCAGGCCGCGTCAACATGTTAGGCAACCAACATGCGCCTAGCCACGCCCCCGCGGCGACGCGGCAGCTCCGCTCTGCCGCGGCATTGTGCAGCCGTAATCCCCCCTCTTTTAACATCGACGGTTAGCTCAACTCGTTCGCCGCCTTGCTGTGGTGACAAGTTCGAATCCCTTCAATTTTTAAAAAAAAATTTTTACCATGCATTCTTTCGCCGGTTAAGTTTAGGCATTGTTTCGGAGTTGGTTACGGTTAGGGTTAAGTTTAGGCATTGTTTCGGAGTTGGTTAAGGTTAGGGTTAAGTTTAGGCATTGTTTCGGAGTTGGTTAAGGTTAGGGTTAAGTTTAGGCATTGTTTCGGAGTTTGTTAAGGTTAGGGTTAAGTTTAGGCATTGTTTCGGAGTTGGTTAAGGTTAGAGTTTGTCGCAGAGCATGGCAATAGAATGCAGCCTATTTCCGCACTGCCACTCTCTCGCGGTCACGTGGCCAATCAGAGAAACGCTGAACGCAAGTTGGTTGCCTAAAATGTTGACGCAGTCAGGCCACTGAACTTAGAAGCAGCCCAGGCCAGTGTTTCTAGTTGCAGCAGCGCAATAGTTAGATAACTTAGGTGGGGAACAACTGCAACTCACACACAAAGGGAGCCGCATGTGATTGGTGGAGGCGGGACCCTTACAAAAAACAAAAAATCCATCAAAATCAGTGTTGTTGCTAATCATTGACACATGCTAGCCTGTAATAATCCCCCCCAGAAAAATCTACTTTGCATTTGATATATTGCCATCACACACACTGGCATTTAAAGGGTTAGAATTATAAAATGAATATGTGGTGTTATGATCAGGGATGAAGTTGAATAAAAGATTTATGAAAGAAAAAGTGGTATTTCAACATATTGTCATATTTGTATGGCGTTTTTGAAGAGGACAATTTAGTCTCTTATGGTAAGAGTGAGTATTTTCTTCAATCTGACATTACAAAAAAACTGAAAATCCATCAAACTCAGTGTTGTTGCTAATCATACATATACTAGCCTGTTTTTCAACAATAATTTGTGATGCCATCACAAACACTGGTATTTAAAGCGTACCAGAATGCAGGAAATTAAGTCTTTGTAACAAAAAAATTCCTGCTTAAAAAGTGGCCTGACTGGGGCTATATTTCGCACTATATTTCCTGGCCTGAATAATTTCCCCAGTCTGGCCCTGGTTAAAAGCCTCCAATGCTTATTAGTGTGTGTGCGTTTGAACGTTTCCATGTTGCAACCATACATTTCCATAAAAAAATAAAACATTTAATACTTTTTATTTTATATCTTTTTTTTTTGTCTCCTATAATAGTGGGGGTCGCGGCTCTCTGACACCGTTATTTTGGGGGTCACGGCCTGAAAACTTTGGGAACCCCTGGCCTATAGTGTATACCTAGTAGTGTAGCTATAGCAGGGGTCGGCAACACTAGGCACGCGGCAGCATTTTCATTGGCACACATTTTTTTTTTTTTTTTTTTTTTTTATTCAAACTTTGCTTTTCAAATCCTCCCACAGGTTATTTGTTGTAAATCGACTTGTTTGCACACCCCTATGACAGCTAGCATGTCAAATCACCTCTTGATCAGCCATTGGTTGTTGTACTGCTTTTTTTTATCGAGTTTGATTGAAGGTAGCCTCCCACTCGCATTTCCCTAATAAAGTTTTCTTTATAATTTTTTTTATTTAAACAACAAATGTATGTTTATTTTGCAGCAATTCTTTGTCGTTGCCGCCATCTTTAGTGTTACAGCCCCTCACACTCCAGTTCTCAGGCTCAGGTTTGAAAGGGAAAGTACTAAAAAAAGTGGCTGTTCTGGCTCTGCTAGTTTCTTTTCTATCTTTTGGCGCTTTTTTGGTTGACAAACCACCGCACACATGCACCGTGACTCGCGACTGGAGACTAGCTCTGCTAGCACACATAGCCTACTGTGTACAGACGGTTTCAAACTTTATTTTAAATTGGAAAGCAAACCAAATAAATGGACAAGAGAAAAATAAATCTCAATTTGGTCAGTATTGTCATTTGGACAAGCAAAGCCATTACTTTGAGTTGCAGGCAAGAAAGACAAGTCTGTCCACTGTCTCTGGCTTTAAAGCTGCCCTGTTGCAGGTCACAATACACATTTGAATTTATTTATATATATTTTTTTATTTAATAAAAATAAATGTATTATCGATTTATTATCGTCCAAGTTTCATATCGACGAGGAAAAATATATCGCGATAGTTATCATTTTATCGCCCAGCCCTAGCCTCAGCTGCTCGCCCATCGGCACTGTGGCCGGTTCCAGTTTCGCTGTAACGGGAGAGAGAGAAGAACACATTGCAGGCCACCCATTTATTCAGCCAGTTTACGTGCTATTCCTTGGTCGGATGTCTTCGCCCCGGCTGTCGCACTCTATAGTTGACCTCGCCCACTTTTTCCATGGCCTCATAGGGTCCAATCCACTTTGCCAGGAACTTGCACTCAGAGGTGGGGACGCGCCCCGGTTGTACACCCGTGCTTATGCTCTTTGGGCGGCCGCCATGTGTTCCCTAACCATGGGCCAAATAGTAGCCATTCTCTCTCTCACCTCCTCGACATGTTCCACCATTGTTGTGGGGTGATGGCTAGGGGTGGAACGGTTCACAAAATCCACGGTTCGGTTCATATCACGGTTTTGTGGTTACGGTTTTCGGTTCGGTTTGATATACGTTGTAAAGATAAAACATTTAAATAAAAGGTTTACAGCGGTTTGCCTTAAATAATGTTTGGCACACAAAGACCGAACTGACTGAAAAATATAGGCTACATTTGTCAAAGTATTAACTTAGTGCAAACAAACAAAATAATTAAACCTTTCTATTTTTGTGGCCACATTATAGACAAAGGCCATCAACATAAAGTATGCTCAACCAGCACTAGACTTTCCTTTCTTTGAAATAAACACAAAAAAACAATGTCAACAATGTTTAAATTCCCTGATTGTCAGTTCATAACATAATGGCCGCCAATAACGAGTTAACTCGTTATAGCCCGCCAATCGTTGGCCGCCAACAACGAGTATACTCGTTATTATGATCGTTATTTCTTTTATTCACTATTTTCATTCATAATTCATCCTGCTTTGGTGTAGGACTGTGTTGCACTCTGTCTGAGACCGCAACGGTGCGATACCGCCACCTAACACCTTGCGGCCGCTATTGCACTCCATTTGAAATTATGTGGTTTGTTTTCCTGGCCGAGCTGCAGTGGGTGACCCAGCAGGAAGGGTCTAAACACTCCAGCAAGGCAAGCGCTCATAACGATGCATCGACGAGGCTCCACCGCCCGCCCGTTCATTTTCTTTGGTGGTAAACGTGGGACACACTACCATGACCAGTATTTGGAATGGCGATCAGATAATTGGATTATTCTTTTTGCAGTACATCATATACAAGGTAAGGGACTATATATTATCAATCTTGCGTTGATCCGATAATTATTTTCCCGCGATCGCAGCCTGTGTGTGTGTGTGTGTGCCATTGGCTGCGGTCAGAGCACGGAGGGCCGTTTTTCCCCGTCCCCTTTTGTGCATGCATGATGACACAATACCGATAATCTAGCGTTGATTTCAGGATGATTCGATGGCGAGAAATGGCAACGTGTTTAGTGGATTTCACTAAAGGGCTGTTTGACGGAGCTCCCTGGCATTACACAGGATCACTCTACAACTATAGTCAAGTCAAGAGTTTTATTTGTCACGGCATACAAGTATACAATGAAATGCGGGGGGTTTTGCCCGCAACGATTGTGCATAATACAATAATAATAATATAATAAGAATCCAATAGAACGACATTGTGCAATAATACAAGTAATCAAAGTCTTGAAGCAGGCAGGGACCACTGACTGCCAGGGATAGATTAAATATGCTGGTGAACACGGGCTAGCTGGTTAGCACAGGACTTAAGTATGCGTCCTGTTATCCCATCTGGGCCAGCAGCCTTCCTGGTGTTCACCCGCATAAATGCTCTTCTCACACTGTGTTCCGTCAATGAGAGAGCGTCCCCGCCCCCTTGCGGATGCCCCCCCCCCCTCCATGACAGCCGGCGTGCCAGTGACGTCACTAGCCCGTGAGCTAGCGTCGCCACTGTTTGCCCCAAACCGAGCGTAGAAGGAGTTTAGTTTGTCCGCGAGAGAGGCGTCGTCGCTCTCCATTGAGGGGGCGCTGACTTTGTAGTCAGTTATCGTCCGCAGTCCCCGCCATAAGCCTCTTGTGTCATTCTGTGCCATTTGTGCCTCTATCTTGTCAGCATACTTCCTCTTAGCAAGTTTAACAGCCTTGCGCAGAGTATAGACTGTTGCCTTGTACTCTTCCATGTTTCCTGTCTCTCTGCCCAGGTTGTAAGCAGTTGTGCGAGTTGCCCCTTTCCCTCCTCGTGGAACTTCAGCATTTGTTACAAATGGCAAGCGAACTGTTTTCCTCTGAAACTTTGAAAAAGTCTGACGACGCCATCTTTGTTTACTATCTGTGCAGCTTCTGAAAGTTATTTGGCTACGTCACAGTCAGGCATGAGAAAGGGAGCGCTGGATTTGTTAAAAACTCCCTCTTCCTAAACCACACTCTATCAGTCGTACCACAGTACTGGCAAAACGCGAGGAGCCTACAGTAAAAACAAACGCCCTTCATCCCAATCCACCCACATCGGATTTCTTTCAACCAAAAAATTTATTATCGGAGCTATCAATAATGTTATCGGGTTTACGTCATAATTGCTGATATCGGCCCGATAATTATCGACCCGATAATTATCGTGCATCCCTAGTCCTATGGTAATAGTCATGTGTTCTGACAGGTAATCAGTCCTATGGTAATAGTCATGTGTTCTGACAGGTATCAGTCCTATGGTGATAGTCATGTGTTCTTACAGGTATAAGTCCGATGGTAGTATGTGTTCTGACGGAAATGTGGCTGTTGCACTTGCTGCTTGGCCCCTGGAATATTTTGTATAGCTATATTTGCTATTTATGTTTGTCACCCCTTTGTTGAAATTCATCCAATCCAGTTACTCCTTTTAAGTTCAAGTTTTTTTTAAGTTTCCAAGTTTTGGAAAAGTGTTTTAATAAACTTCTTTGGACCAATGTGTCCCTAAACTTAAACTAATTGGTGTCGTTGCGTGATTTTTGCCATTTTGTTATTGTGAAATTGGTATTACATTATTCTGAGTGGCATTAAAAAGCCTTAAATCTGACTGGGCTAAACCTGCAGATGCCCTGTATTTAACTATTTAATTATTATTTGGTTATTGCACTGCACTGGCAGTTAAACTGCATTGAACTGAACTGAATTGAAAAATAAGTTGTAAATATTGTTAATATTTATTTACCTAATTTATGTGCAATCGTTTAATTTCAGCTTAGTGTAGAGAAATGCACCGATACTAACAACCGCCTTACTGCGAGCGTCTATGACGACACAGTTGACACCACGTATCCGTGACACACGCGCCCCGCGACAACACTAGTAGTTTCGGGGGGCCTACCACTCCCCCTGAGAAAAATCCTAGGGGGAACACTGCTGCGGTCAAGGGCGAGTGCTCTCACTACTACACTAACCTCCCCAGCCACCCTGATACACATACAGCAATACTATGATTATGTAATATGTACTTATTTGTAATACATGCACATTGTACATTTTCAATACAATACATAATTATATTACGTTATATGTAACTTATATAACACGTTATATAACAGAACGTACATTATGTACCTTTTTCCCTGTGGTCAATTATTACTTTATTTATATATTTTAATCAAGATCTTTCCCAGGAATGTCGCCACAGACACCCAGTTCATAATACTTGGTAATGCTGCATAGGCAAAGGCTTTCATCAGTGGGCCATGGGCTCATTCACCATTGTGTTACCTCATTCAGCGATAGATAGTGACTTAACAGACATTTATTTAACTGGGGATTGTCAAGATTGGCACTTTAAGCATGATTAACGTTCATGCAGTCATGTCACCTAAATAAATAACTAATCTGTAATGCTGAAAGTCCAACTCCGATAGTGATTAGAGATGTTCCGATACCATTTTTCCCTTTCCGATCCGATTCCGATACCTAAGCTTTGGGTATCGGCCGATACCGATATTTATCCGATACCAGTGCATAATTTTTTTTTTTTTTTTATTATATAAATTATACTTTTTTTTTTTTTTTTTTTTTTAGATACTGTTATACTGTTTTTTTTAGTAATAACTAGAACGTATGGTATTTATTCAACAACAGGTGATTGTATAGATTTGTATTAGTATCATTAATCAATGAGTATGGGCTGCAGCACTGCAGATATACCCTACTCCAATGATCCACACGGACATTAAACGGTGTTGCACTCGCTACTCAGTGGCTCTGCAGATATACCCTATTCAGTCTGTAAGCTAGTGGCAGATAGACCGTTCATGTTGTGATTTTTGATGCAAAATAAATATTCAACATTCTCTTTTGAAACTCCGCCTCAGACTCTTATCCTTTGGCACTTGCTGTACTTTGCTTGCAGGTCTGCAGCCATTATTGCTGGATTATGTGAATAGCACCAACTTTAGACACGGTAACGTTATCAAGCTAAGCTAACTGACCTAGCTCGCCTTCCCGCATCGACATTAAGATAACGTTAGTAATAGTCAGCTAACGCTAGTCCGTAGCTACTTAACTTAAATACAATTCACCGTGGGTGCATTATTGTTGATAGACGGTCACGGACAGTGTTAGGTCCTGGAGAAAGGACAGGCGATCATCTGATTTGATGTAACGTTAAAAGCGGATGTTGTTCCAACTAGCTATCTTTCCAGCTAATGCTATCATAACACCAGCCAAACACATCCCGATTCCCGTCCGAGCTCCCCGTCACACCGCACTGTCGGGGACAATGGAATTTAAGAAAGTGTATCTGCTGTTAAAATGACACAGCATCACACTTTAAAACATGTTCATTTTATAATCCTCACTCTCCGCAGGACTCGGCAGGAGATAAATTACATCATGGGATCGGAGGCTAGAATTTACGTGTACTCGCCGATACCGATACTAGCATTTTAGGCAGTATCGGCGGCATTTCCGATACTAGTATCGGTATCGGAACAACTCTAATAGTGATATCAAAACTTGATAATGTTAAGTGTAATGTTATATCATTAATACAAGGCACAAATCCAGACAGCAATTCGTCCCATTCAACTCCAAAAGCCAGTAAAAAACAATCCAAGCCAGAGTTGCACCTGTCAAAGTTCTGATGTTACAGTGGGTGACAATATTGTCACAAGGAAAGATGAAATTACATACCTAGGTTCCATCCTAGAGGCAAATCTTTCCTGTGACAAAATGGCATCCAAGGTAATAAAAAAAGTCAACCAACGAACTAGATTCTTGTACCGGATCTCCTCTCTGTTAAACAAGAATACCCTGAAGACTCTGGCAGGATCACTCATTCAAGAGTACTACGACTATGCTTGCACCTCATGGTACCAAAGCACCTCAAAGGCGCTAAAAACAAGATTACAAACATCACAAAACAAACTGGTCAGACTACTACTTGACCTTACTCCTAGAACCCACCTCACCCCTGCCCACTTTGACTACCTAGGATGGCTTAGAGTAGACGACAAAGTACAGCAACTTGCAATGAGCCTGGTCTACAAGATACATTATACGATTAAGGTACCCATGTACATGTCAAAATACTTCCCAAAGGTCGGTGAATACCATGACCACAACACCAGAGGAAGCTCAACAAATCATGTTAAACCCAGATTCGGCTCAAACAAGGGACTAAACACATTTCGCAATTATGCCACATCAATGTACCCAAAGCTGTAAAGGAATGTGAATCCCTACCCACATTCAAAACCGCTCTAAAAGAGCACCTACGGGGAGGCTGCAATTAGAAACTGGCCACCGTAAATGTCCAAACCCCCCCACCCCCACCCCCTCCTAATAGACAGTCTCCTCCCCACCGTATGTATATCTCTCCCCACCGTATGTATATTTTTCTCCCACCCACCCACCCCCTCCTAATGTACAGTCTCCTCCCCACCGTATGTATATTCTCTCCCCACCGTATGTATATTTTAGAGATGTTCCGATACCCGGGCGGTCAGGTGGCGTAACGGAGATTGCGTTTGTCACCAAACCCCGGAGCGGCTGGATTCGCCTGTTCGAATCCAGCTCACAGCTCCGGGGTTGTCACCAGCTTGGCTGGCCGTTCACACTAATACAATTGGCAGTATTAGAGGGTGGGAGAAGCTGGCGGGGTGGGTCCGGGTCGTTGTAAACCGCGACTCCTACAGTTCGGTCGGGGCGCCTGCTAAGCGCGGATAGGACCTGAGTGGGATAGTGTGATCCTTCCACACGCTATGCCCTCTCAGTGAGAATCCGCGCTGCCAGGTGAAAAGAAGCGGTTGATTGGCTGGACGTGTGTCGGAGGAAGCACGTGGTAGCCTCCACTCTCCCAGACCGACTGTGGGGGGTAAGTGCGCAGCGACCAGGAAGGGGATTGGGAATTGAGAATTGGCATAACGACTAACATTGGGATGGGAGAAAATCGGAGGAAAATGGAGGGGGAAAAAGATTAAAAAAAAAATGTTCCGATACCATTTTTTCCATTCCGATACCTAAGCTTTCGGTATCGGCCGATACCGATACTGATCCGATACCAGTGCATACATAAAAAAAGAAAATATATATATACATTATATAAATGATACTTTATTTTTTTATTTTTTTTAGATACTGTTTTATATATACTGTTTTTTAGTAATAACTAGAAAGTAATGGTATTTATTCAACAACAGGTGTTGTATAGATTAGTATCATTAATCAATGAGTATTGGGCTGTGGCACTGCAGATATACCCTACTCCAATGATCCGCACGGACATTAGACTGTGTTGCACTCGCTACCCAGTCTGTAAGTAGCAGTCGCAGAGGCTCTGGCTAGTAGTAACGCTCATGTTGTGATTTTCGATGCAAAATAAATATTCAACATTCTCTTTTGAGACTCCGCCTCAGACTCTTATCCTTTGGCACTTGGAACTTGCTGTACTTTGCTTGCAGGTCTGCAGCCATTATTGCTGGATTATGAATAGCACCAACTTTAGCCAAGGTACCGTTATCAAGCTAAGCTAGCTGACCTAGCTCGTCTTCCCCGCATTGACATTTGATAATGTTAGTCAGCTAACGCTAGTCAGTAGCTACTTGACTTAAATACGATTCACCGTGGGTGCATTATTGTTGATAGACGGACAGTGTCAGGTCCTGGAGAAAGGAAAGGGCGACCCTGATGTAAACAAGACAAACGTCTTTCTCTGGTCTGCATCCCCTTAACAATTGTGTGTATTGGGCCGTACTGTATTTTACCTAGGGCTGGGCGATATGGCCTAAATATGATATCACGATATTTTCTGACCTTTCGGCGATACACATCACAATGTTTCTTTTTTTCCCCAAACAATTCATTATGAGGCTTACCAAGACAGTATTTGAGTTTGCAAGCTAACATTAAAGACAAAATAAAATACCCATGCATTTAGCATTTTTATATTATATATTAGATTTAGATTATTGGATTATTAGATTATATATTGCATATATTTAGCAATGAGATATTATATGATTTAGATATGAAATATGATGAATTGAAAATGGGGGACCCTGATGTAAACAAGACTAAAGTCTTTCTCTGGTCTGCATCCCCTTAACAATTGTATGTATTGAGCTGTACTGTACCCATTCTGACTGCAATATGTTAATAAAGTTTTAAATCAATCAATAGCATTTTAGCATTTTTATGAAACTACTGTATATTTGTATGTCTCTAAATGTTTTGATGAATTGAAAAAGGAGGACCCTTATGTAAAAAAGCCGAAAGTCTTTGTCTGGTCTTCATCCTCCAGTCCAAGTTCAAGTTCTTTCAAGTTCTTTAATAGTTGTCATACAGAAGTACAGAATACTTTCATACAAAATGCTTCTTACTGTTACGCTCCAGAGACTGTGCTAGACAAGATAGTATCAAATAACATAATAACATAATATAGCATGCATTTAGAAGAAGAAAATGAGGTCACAGTGTTCGGTATAGACATATGTACAATGTTCTGAGTTACCATATAATATACAATACACAATACTATGCAGTGTACTAATGTACAGTACTATCTAGTGCAAAGCAGAAATGGGATGAGGTACAATTTTAGGTACAATTTACAGTAAGGTGTACGAGTTGTAGTGCAATCCTTCATCCATAAATATAAAGTGTGGGGAGTGGGTGCTACAGTGTGTTTGTTTAAAGTGGGTGTGTGCTATAAAGTGTGTGGGTGCTACAGTGTGTTTGTTTAAAGTGAGTGTGTGCGTGTGGATTGTGTGCTATGTGCGTTTGGTGGTTGTTGTTGTGTAGTGTTCATTCATTGTTCGTTTAGCAGCCTGATGGCCTAGGGATAGAAGCTTCTTCTGAGTCTTTCTGTGCTCGCCTTGAGAGTAGAGCTGCCGCGGTATCGGTATTACCGCGGTATCGCTGTTACATCATGCCCACCGCAGCGTTGGGCTGAATACCGGCATCACCGCTGTTTTTTATTATATTATTATTATTATTACGCTCTCGTTGGGCTTGCGGCTCTGCAGATATACCCTACTTCTCTGTCGAAATTCCAAGCGACCCTATTGGGTACCAGAAAAGTCACATGAAACACTGCAGACCACTGATTGGTCAGAAGAGATACGCGTCACATGCTTGGAGCATCTTGCAGTGCGTTTACTTCCTGAATCTCAGCCATCACAACACGGCTAATAGTACGTTAGCTCCCACCGGAGACCGGAGTGGATTACCGACGCCGTCGCTCCTCAGGGAACGAGGCATAATGATTTTACTGCAACGAAATGTTATAATAAAAGCCCTTCGTTCTATACACTTGTCTGATTGAAAACTTTATTAACAGACCGCAGAATGGGTACAACTCGGCACGCTCTGAGCAAAGAAAGGAACTTAGATATTAATTGAGTAACGCTTGCCTTGCTATGTGGTCCGGTAAATACGAACGTGTAACTATACTAACGTTAATGCCACAAATCGAATGCCTTTGTAATCATAAGTAGTAACGTTATAATAATAAGAAGAAGAAAGGGTCGGGGGGGTAACCGGCGGGCGCGACACCGAGGGGAGACTTCGAATCCGTGTTTCACTTTTAATAACGAATGCGTGCATGCCGAATCCCAAACAATATTCATGCTGCAAAGTCATCCTCTAAAGATAGACATTTAGACTAGAGGCAGGCTATATGCTATATAAAGAGTAGACTACAAAAAAAATGCATTCAAACTTTTTTTTTTTGTGTGTGTGTGTGCGGTAATACCGCGGCGGTAGGAAATATTTTGCAAATGTGTGCGGTAAGGAAAACATCAATACCGCGGCAGCTCTACTTGAGACTCCGGTATCGCTTGCCTGACCGCAGCAGTTCAAAGAGGCAGTTGTTCGGGTGACTGGAGTCTTTAATGATTCTCTTAGCCTTGCCCTTGCAACGCTTGTAGTAAATGTTCTGGAGGGTGGGGAGCCCCCCTCCAATTGTGCGTTCGGCTGAACGTGTCACTCTTTGTAGTCTGCTTCGGTCTTGTGCAGTGCTATTCCCAAACCAGGAGGTGATGTTGCCGGTCAAGATGCTCTCTATTGTACATGAGTAGAAGTTCTTAAGGATCTTCTGGCTGACTTGGAACTTCCTTAGGCGCCTGAGGAAGTAGAGGCGTTGTCGTGCCTTCTTCACAACACTGTCAATGTGTGTGGTCCATGTCAAGTCCTCGGATATGTAGGCTCCGAGGTACTTAAAGCTGTTGACTCTCTCAACCGGTGCCCCGTCGATGCTGAGGGGGCTGTAGTCCTTGACCCCCGACCTCCTGAAGTCCACAATCATCTCCTTTGTTTTGCTGACGTTCAGGGAGAGGCTGTTTTCCTGGCACCATCCCGCCAGGACCTTGACCTCTTCCAGGTAGGCCCTCTCGTCGTTGGCAGAGATCAGGCCCACCACCACTGTGTCGTCAGCAAATTTGACGATTGTATTGCTACTCCGCTGAGCCACACAGTCGTGTGTGTACAGGGAGTAGAGGAGGGGACTCAGAACACAGCCCTGGGGGGCCCCTATGTTGAGGGTGATGGATGAGGAGGTGCAGTTGCCTGCTCTCACCACCTGGGGTCTGCCAGTCAGGAAGTCCAAGACCCACTGGCAGAGGTCATAGCCCAAGCCCAGGTCCCTGAGCTTGGCTATGAGTATGGAGGGGACTATGGTATTGAATGCCGAGCTGTAGTCGATGAATAGCATTCTCACATAGTTCCCCTGCCTCTTGTCCAGGTGTGATGCTGCTGTGTGCAGCACATGGGATATGGCGTCCTCCGTGGACCTGTTGGGGCGGTATGCAAATTGCAGGGGGTCCATGTTGATGGGGAGGGAGGAGCAGATGTAGCCCTTTACTAGCTTCTCAAAGCACTTCATGGCTATGGAGGTGAGAGCTACAGGGCGGTAGTCGTTGAGGCAAGCAGGCTTGGATTTTTTGGGTACAGGGATAATAGTGGACTTCTTCAGGCAGGTGGGGATGACAGCCTGTTCTAAGGACAGGACTGTACTGTATTGTACCCATTCTGCAATCTGTTAATAAAGTTTTCATTCATTCATTCAGACAGTCGAGTCTGCCAATTACGTCAGACCGCTTGCACCCGCCCTGCTGTTCTTAGCACCAATCGGCAAGCGTGTTGTGAAGTTGTTTACTTCCAAGGTCCTCCATTGATTTTGACGAGTGCTCACAACATAGCTACTAACGTTAGCTCCCCGCGGCCGACGACTAGATTACCAGCGCTCCGCAGGATGACTAAACGAGGCATAATGATTTTACTGCAACGAATGTTATAATAAAAGCCTTGCCATACATCTGTCTGATTGAAAACTTTATTAACAGACCGCAGAATGGGCACAACTCAGTCAGCACGGGCTGAGATATGAACAAGTAATGCGTGCTATCTATCTAGGTCGTCCGCGGATGTTGCTATGTTCGGGTAAATACGCTTATTGAACGTGTAACTATATAACGTTAATGCCACAAAAGGAATGCCTTTGGTAATCATAAGTAGTAACTTTGATGCAGTAGTGTGTGTGTGTGGGGGCGGCGTTGTTCAAAAGTTTGAACGTGTGGACCAGATTGACGCGACACAATCCTCTTGGGCAAAACATCACGATATCCACGATACGTTTAAAAAGTGTATCATTAATGAACTGTACCCGATATTTATATAATAGTCATATCGCCCAGCCCTAATTGTACCCATTCTGCAATCTGTTAAATAAAGTTTTCATTCATTCATGTATTGTATCATATTTTACAATCGCAGTAGTTGTTCTGACTCTAGATGCCCAAATGTTCTCAAAAGCATCTGTTGGTCACCAAGACTTGCTCGCTAGTTAGTGTCTGGTACGGTATATCTTATGAACACTGCCTGAGGCTCTACTACGCATCACATGACATGAGTGTATCTTGCCCAGAATGAGGGAGCGAGGTGCAGAAAACACTTTTATCTGGCCTCTGAAGTTGCTAATGTCTTTTTTATTTGGCTTCACAGGGAGTGTCAGGGCTCTACAGTGCGACCAAATTGCTCGCATATGCCCCTAAAAATATTTGTATGCGAACCGTAAAAAGCAATTACGCGCACGCTGTGCGAATACAGATTATAGCCTCTCTCGTTTTTTTTTTCCTCCGCTGCGAGAAGCCAACGGTCCAATCACAGTAGAGTGAAGTGACTGGTTTCATGGGAAATAAAGCAAATGACCAATCGGAAGCTCTCATTTTGCTTGTTTACTTCTGAAACTCCGCGATCAGGGCTCTCGTTTTCCGAGACACCAACTTATTATAGTCTCTCTCTTACCAATAGCAATATATTTTAGAACACCTAGATTTATCGATAGCAATAGTAATATAACGTTAATGCAACAAAACGAATGCCTTGTTAATCATAACGTTGATGCAGTAGCGTATGTCGGTGTGTTGGCTGTAATGGACATGACAATAACATAACGTGTACACATTAAAATTGCAATAATCTATTCTAACATTTTCAAATCGATGCAGTTGAATTTCCCCCTTAGGATCGATGCATTGTTACACCCCTACACCAAAGTCACTGGCCCACTGTGTATCTGTGTGTATAATAACTTGGCTAGCGTTATCAACAGCAGCGGTGGGCAATGGGTCCAGCTGCAGCGCCGGAGTGCAAGCGATGTGATGTAATTGGCAGACTCGACTGTCAATCAATGGTCTACCTGACACGCAAACTCAAACGTTTCTGTACTGGAGGTGTGATTGATTGATTGATTGAAAACTTTATTAACAGATTGCAGAATGGGTACAATACAGTACAGCTCAATACACACAATTGTTAAGGGGATGCAGACCAGAGAAAGACTTTCGTCTTGTTTACATCAGGGTCCCCCATTTCAATTAATCAGGAAAGTGTACAGTAGGAAAGTGTACAGTATTTCAATAGGCAACCCTGGAAGGATTATTTTTCTAGAAGAGCAACACAGCCAAAACATAAGCATTGTATGCATAAAAGGGGCTAAAGTTAAGTGACTGAACCTTTTGTAGCAGTAGTTTCATTTGATAGTTTATTTGATAGGGACAGCACATGTTAATGAACATCAAGTACAAAATACAAAATGTAAACATGCAGGGTTGTAGCAAGAGCTAATTTACACACATGCACGCACAGTACAAATATACATTTATTTTTGAAAAAAAAATAAACTCTGTTACTTGAAATATTTTCACTGTGCTCCTAAATATTTTTGGGTGCTCCTAAATTTCTTTGTGTGCTCCTAAATTTATTCATTTAGGAGCACCTGTGCCCCTAGTGAAAAAGGTTAGCGTAGAGCCCTGAGTGTAGTGTGAAGCGGTGACCTGTCCCTTTGTTACTTTCAAAAGCAATGGTTACAACAAATTACATTTTAAATTATTTTATGCTCTTCTTTCTAGACTCCCTTGCCGTACAGGTGTTTATCTGTGAAGAGGAGGTTCCCCCTGAGCAGCAGGAGAGGAGCCCCAGTCTGGGCCAGGAGGAGTCGGAGCCCCTACAGATTAAAGAGGAACAGGAGGAACTCTGGAGCAGTCAGGAGAGAGAGCAGCTTCAAGGTCTGCAGGAGGCTGATATCATAAAGTTCACATTCAATCCTGTCCCTGTGAAATGTGAACATGATGATGAGAAACCTCAGTCCTCGTGGTTTAACCAAACCCAGGACCCAGAGTCCCTACAGATTAAAGAGGAACAGGAGGAACTATTTCAAGATCTAGAGGAGGCTGATGGCTCGAAGATGACCTTACACTCTGTGAAATATGAACATGGTGGAGAGAATACTCTGTCCTCACAACTCAGCCAAACCCAGGACCCAGAGCTCCTACAGATTAAAGATGAACTACATCAAGGGCTGGAAGAAGCTGGTGGCTCCGAGATCACAGTAGACTCAGTGAAATGTGAAGATGGTCAAGAGAATGCTCAGCCCTTCCAGCCTCTTCAAACCCGTAGAGAAAGAAACAGAGAAGCTTACTCTTTACCCAGCACCTCAACTGAACAGATGAAAACAGAACCTGATGGAGAGGACTGTAGAGTATCAGAACCAGCCAGTAACTTAGATCCAGCTGGTGACTTAGAACCAACTAGAGATAGCCAGCCCCTTTCTTCAGACTGTTCTCTAATTGAGACTGAAGACAGTGATGATAAAAGTTATGAAAATGAGACTGATGACAGTGATGATGAGAGTTATGGAACTGAGCCTGATGACACTGGTGATGAATGGAAGGAGAGTGGAGGACCACGTTTGATGACTCAGAAACCAAAGAACACACAGAAAATACGAAGTAGTCCTGACTTCAGCAAGGGACATCTGAAGATACACATGAGAACTCATACCGGAGAGAAACCATTTAGTTGTTCAGTTTGTGGGAAAGGGTTCAGTCAGAAAACAGGTCTGAACTCACACATGATAACTCATACTGGAGAGAACCCATTTAGTTGTTCAGTTTGTGGGAAAGGGTTCAGTCAGAAAACGGGTCTGAACAGACACATGATAAGTCATACTGGAGAGAAACCCTATATTTGTTCAGTTTGCGGGAAAAGGTTCAGTAGAAAGGAAAGTCTGACGTTACACATGAGAACTCATACTGGAGAGAAACCCTATATTTGTTCAGTTTGTGGGAAAAGGTTCAGTGAGAAAGGAGATCTGAAGAAACACATGAGAACTCATACCGGAGAGAAACCATTTAGTTGTTCAGTTTGTGGGAAAAGGTTCTGTGATAAAGGATATCTGAAGATACACATGATAACTCATACTGGAGAGAACCCATTTAGTTGTTCAGTTTGTGGGAAAGGGTTCAGTCAGAAAACGGGTCTGAACAGACACATGATAAGTCATACTGGAGAGAAACCCTATATTTGTTCAGTTTGCGGGAAAAGGTTCAGTAGAAAGGAAAGTCTGACGTTACACATGAGAACTCATACTGGAGAGAAACCCTATATTTGTTCAGTTTGTGGGAAAAGGTTCAGTGAGAAAGGAGATCTGAAGAAACACATGAGAACTCATACCGGAGAGAAACCATTTAGTTGTTCAGTTTGTGGGAAAAGGTTCTGTGATAAAGGATATCTGAAGATACACTTGAGAACTCATACCGGAGATAAACCATTTAGTTGTTCAGTTTGTGGAAAAGGGTTCAGTAGTAACGGATATGTCAAGAAACACATGAGAACTCATACCGGAGAGAAACCATTTAGTTGTTCAGTTTGTGGGAAAGCGGTCAATCAGAAAGGAGATCTGAAGAAACACATGAGAACTCATACTGGAGAGAAACCATTTAGTTGTTCAGTTTGTAGAAAAGGGTTCAGTGAGCAAGGCAATCTGAAGACACACATGAAAACTCATACTGGATAGAAACCCTTTAGTTCGGTTTATGGAAGCGGGTTGAAGAGCCACATGAGGTCATACTGTAGAGAAACCATTTAGTTGTTCAGTTTGTGGGAAAGGGTTCAGTAGGAACCCTTGCAGTTTTTTGCCCTTAATATTTCATGTATTTTGACGTGCAAACCATGTGGCGTTTCAGCAAAAGCCAAGGTATGGCACAATTAAAACGAAGCCACACATCTATCTGTCTTAACATGACAATACAAATCTATAGCTCTCTTATATTCACAATGCCTAATGCCCGGCAGTGAAAACAACTTTTATCGTATATTCTGGTAGGTATTTCAGCACCATGGACAGAGAGAGGAGGTCTAATTATCAGACCAACACACACACACAATATTTACTGGGATTGAGCTCGAATACAAATATTAATTCTGGAAAGCACAGATAATGAGATGGACACATATTCTATATATATATTTTTTTTTAATCTTTTTCCTCCTTCCTTTTTCCAATTTTTCTCCCATCCCAATGTTAGTCGTTATGCCAATTCCAAATCCCCCCTTCCTGATCATTGTGCACTCTACCCCCTACCGTCAGTCCGGGAGGGCGGAGACTAGGGCTGCAACTAATGACTATTTTGGTAGTCGACTAATCTGTCTTATTTTTTCGATTAGTCGACTAATCGAAAAACAATTTTTTTTTTATTATTTTTTTTTAATAACTACCTATCTTTGTGAAAGTGGCTTCTCAGCTCTGGTCCAGCTAAAGACAGAGCAGAGGAACAGATTGGACATTGAGCATGACCTCAGAGTTGCTTTGAGACTCTTGTCAGGACCAAACAACATCCCCAGTTATCCCATTAGTTCCCCCAAACTTACTGTCGGTCTGTTATGTTAAGCTAAGAAGTCTTCAGCTGGCTGGACCAGAGCTGAGAAGCCACTTTCACAAAGATAGGTAGTGCAAAAAAAAAAAAAAAAAAAAATTTATTTTTTTAATGACTAATCGACGCAACAATATCTCGTCGACGATTTTTCGTCGATTATGTCGACTAATCGTTGCAGCCCTAGCGGAGACTATCACATGCTTCCTCCGACACATGTGTACTCAGCCCACCGCTTTTCACCTGGCAGCGCGGACTCACTGGGAGAGTGTAACGTGTGGAAGGATCACACTACCTCTCCTAGATCCTTCCCTTGCTGTGCAGGCGCCCCGACCGAACTGTAGGAGTCGCTGTTTACAACGACCAGGACCCACCCTCGCCGGGTTTCTCACCCGCTAACACTGCCAATTGTATTAGTGTGAACGGTCGGCCAACCCGGAAGCGCCACAGCTGGATTCGATCCCACTGTCTCTGTGGTGGTGGGCAGACGCTTAGACCGCTGCGCCACCCGGCCGCCCTACATATTCTATATATAATATTTGTTTCCCCTTTTTCTCCAGACACATCGTTTCAACTACTTACACTACTCCAAATCAAGAACAAACATATAACTAAAGATATCTTTTGATGGTGGACATGATGCAAAAACAGCCCATGAATTTCATATTTAGGCTATGTATCATTCTTATGTATGAGGAATTTGTTAGATAATAGACTTTAGAAACAAAATCTTGAACATGCGCCAATTTGTAGGAGAGACATGAGCATTTTCTAAAGATTGTTTCCAGCGTGCAAATTAAGATCATTCTTTTTCTTTTATATATATATATATATATATGTTTTTGGTAGATTTTTATTTAGTTTTAGTCCGGCAGAGAGGAAGGATGGGAGAGAGATATGGGGGAAGACATTCAGCAAAGGTCGCCGGGTCCGGGAGTCTAACCTGGGATGGCCGCGTTGCACTACAGTGCGTTACGTGGTGCGCCACCCTGGCGCCCAATTAAGATCTTTCGTAGACCTTTTCTGCTCTATCGGGGTGTCCACGGGTCATTAAAGTTTTACTATTTAATAGTACTTTTACTATTTAATATTAACATTTAACTAATTAAAGGCCTTGGCTTAAAAAGCATGAAATAGTCTTAAATTAAGTTAATATTTATAATTCAGTCTATATTTATTTATTCAGTGCTATAAACGGGGTCCAAAATTACCACCAAGCATCAAATGCCTGTAAAGTAAATCTTTTCGATATCACTTTAGTTTACAGTCTTTGGTTTTTGCTATTCATGTTCTCAAACTTTGTCCTAACCTGAAGACACCCTGACTGAGGGCTCTCCCTGTACAGCTGTCTCCTAACCTGGAGATACCCTGACTGAGGGCTCTCCCTGTACAGCTGTTTCCTAACCTGGAGACACCCTGACTGAGGGCTCTCCCTGTACAGCTGTCTCCTAACCTGGAGACACCCTGACTGAGGGCTCTCCCTGTACAGCTGTCTCCTAACCTGGAGACACCCTGACTGAGGGCTCTCCCTGTACAGCTGTCTCCTAACCTGGAGACACCCTGACTGAGGGCTCTCCATGTACAGCTGTCTCCTAACCTGGAGACACCCTGACTGAGGGCTCTCCCTGTACAGCTGTCTCCTAACCTGGAGACACCCTGACTGAGGGCTCTCCCTGTACAGCTGTCTCCTAACCTGGAGACACCCTGACTGAGGGCTCTCCCTGTCTCCTGTAATAGAGCAAGTCTCCTTCATGATAGTTAATGAGTGTCACTTAAACTGATGATTCGCTTCTTGCCTCCCTCGTGTATTCCCTATTCAGAATATAAATGCAAGGAACCATAGAGGCAACTCCAGGAACTCCACCAATATTTGAGCAAAAGCCAAGCTGTAAAAAGTGGGGCAATCATCAGTCCAGTCTACAAGAGGAAGTTGACTTGACTAATTATGACAACAGACTGCCTTTAGGCTAAAGGTGACCGTTCTTATTTTGCATCTAGGGTGGGGATTTACCTGTTTATTTAAAAACCACGTATAAACAATGGGCTTCATTCAACAATACTCTCTTATTATTTTTCTTATATTCTTGCTTACCTGTCAAGAACAATAAGAAAAGCCACCGCCACATTCATCAAGCCGTTCTTGATGTCGAAATCTGTGCTTACCCAGGAGATTTGCATGATGAATCCCACTCATTCTTAAACTCAAAAGCGTGTTCGCGCTAAATTCATTTGCATACAGACACCTACCTACCTATAGGTTCGGAAATACCGGATCTGTCACCTGTCATCTCTCTCTGAAATGTCCGTGGCTAAAACTCTGAGTCCGCTCAGAACTTTAGGTGTGGAGGACCAATGGTTTGCTTTCAACCCATGAACTCCTTCCTCTCTCACCATTTTATATATATTTTTTTATTTTATCTACTAAAACTGTATTGTATTATATTGTTTGTTCTGTAAAGTGTCTGATAATTAGGAAAAGCGCTATATAAATCGTATGCATTATTATGAATGGTAGGCTTTTTTAAATGTTTCTCATCTGGGTAAGAGTGCTCTCGACCACTCTTAGAATTTGGTCTTGCCTAAAACCAACTAATAAGAAAACATTGCTGAATCCCAGGTAAGAACAAAATAAGAGGAAATGCTAGTTAAGCACGAAATCTGTTCTTATATCGCTTCATGAATGAGGCCCAATGAAACAGAACCACCATACCACCATGGTGTCAGAGGGGTTGCTCTAGACTGGCTGAAAAGCTATATTAGTAACAGGCAGCAATTTGTTCTGATGGGTCAGCACAAGTCACAATGCTTAAACATTACCTGTGGTGTTCCACAGGGGTCAGTATTGGGACCCAAATTGTTCATTTTATACATAAATGATATATGTAAAGTATCAGACATACTGAAACTTGTTGTCTTTGCGGATGACACAAACATTTTATGTTCGGGGGATGACCTTCAGCAGCTTTTAGAAGTGGCAAACATAGAAATGGACAAATTAAAAGGTTGGTTCAACACAAATAAGTTATCACTCAATTTTGAAAAAACAACAACATGATATTTGGAAATAGTAAAATAAACACTGATCCTCAACTGAAAATTGATAATGTAAAAATTGAGAGTATATACAAACAAGTTTCTAGGGGTCTTAATAGACCACAAACTTTGCTGGAAACCCCATATAAAATATTTGTGTTCAAAGTTAGCGAGAAGTATTGGTAAACTGGGCAAGACTAGATACATCCTGAATCAGAAAATTCTATATACATTATATTGCACACTCATTGTACCATATCTATCATATTGTGTTGAAATCTGGGGAAATACTTATAAAAGCAACTTACAAAAGATATGCACACTGCAAAAAAGAGCCATACGGATAGTACATCATGGTAGATATTTAGATCACACAAATAGTCTGTTTGTAAGGAGTCAAACATTAAAATTCATGGACTTAATCAAATTCAAATCTGCACAAATTATGTTTCTGGCAATAAAAAACAAATTACCAACATTAAAAAAAATGTCATGGCTAGAGAGAGTGTTTATAATTTTAGAGGGACATTAGTTTTAAAGCAACCTACGGTACGTACAACTCTTAAAAGTATGTGCATTGCAGTTTGTGGGGTATCACTCTGGAATGGTCTGGATGCGAGTATAAAATTAAGCAAAAATATCAATACATTTAAAGGTAGCTATAAACAAGCACTCATGGACACATAAGAGAGGAGCTTGAGCAGTAATGTGACTGCCTATTATTATTTCTCATTTGGATATATAAAAAACTACTTTTATTTAATTTTTTATTATTTGTTATATTATTTTTATTAAATTATAATGTCAAACATTGTAAGGAAGGGGCAGGGCTTGATACGTTGTTTTACTTCCCCCTGTTCCTTCTCGAACTCTTATTGTATGGAAAGTCTTTGACTATTTACCTTTTTGTTTTTTAAACTTGTTTTATGTTTCTATGTTCGAGACAAATAAAAATCAAATCAAAATGTATTTGTTTACTCACACAATACACATATGGAAAGTAGGCATACTGCAGGTGAGCCAAACAGGTTAATTTCAGACTGGCTGTAAAACATGTTCACATTAATAAACATATTGGACAAATGTTCAACCAGTTATTGTAATTTTGCCTTACTGATCATTTTGAACTGACCATATACATATATACCTATTGAGTTTTTCAGTGGAATTGTGTTATAGGAAAAGCTTGGGCTCAAGTTTATTTCCTGTCAGTTATTGATATTGGCGAATGCTGCAACAGGACATAAGCTTGGGTCCGTGTAGAATGTCTAAGTTGTCAAGTATATTTTCACATTTATTGCTTATTTTCATTGCAAAATGATCATGCAGACAAAATAAATAGGAACGTGGACTGGGTAATTTGATTAAATCATTAACTGTTGAGCAGAGGGTTTCAACTGCTCTGTCAAACACAAATGATCTTTGAAAACTTCTTTGTCATCTTGAATGCATATAATTCTGGATCCTTGTTCATTAATATCTACCTAATGACTAGGATGTCTCAACAATAACATCTTGTCAACAGTGAACAGTTGATGTTATTGAGTCTTGACTTGTTTTTCTTTTGTGACCTTCATCTTCATTCATATTAAATACTAAGTTTCTGTACCTCCTATTTTTATGTAGTCAATAAAATGTCTGATTATGTGTTGTAATCTGAAATGCTGTACAGCCATTAGGGTTCCTCCCTCATAGTAAATTATTAGGTCAGTTTGGTCTTGATCGACCAAAACTGTAAGTTGATTAGTCGATTTATATGCTTATTTCTTAAAAAATTTGTAGATCTCTGGTTCATTGCTGATTTCATTACTAGTGGTGGAAGAATGATCTTTTACTTACTGTAAGTAAAATGTAGAAATGCTCTACAAGTTCTGCATTCAAATTTTTTATTGTGGGAATGAATGATCTGTACTTCATTATAAAATAGTTCCTAAATGAAACTTTACAAAAGGTCTGAAGACATTACAGTTGAGTTTTTCAAATGTATTTTGTTAGCACTTTCAGCTCCATTGTGTATGTATCTGGATTTAGTAGTTTAGTTGTTTTTATTATTTTGGTTGAACTACCCCTTTAACCCTTTCACTACCACACTATAGAATGTTAACCTTTCACTACCACACTACAGACGGTTATAGTATAATTGTAGTGATTGTGTGTGTTCCAGGGCTGGGCAATTAATCGAAAATAAATCGCGATCTCGATTCATAGACCTATGCAATCTAATTTCTAAATTATGACGATTTTTTTGAATAAAAAATATATATGGGCGGCTACGTGGTGCAGTGGGCAAGGCGCTCACCACGAATACTGGAGACTGGGCTCAAACAGATCATCTCCCTGTTCGAGCCCAGCGCTCCACATTGCTTTCAGTTTAGCTGGTCATCCGCACTAATACACATTGGCAGTATTAGGGGGAGGGAAACTGATGGGTGGGGATCGGGCGTTGTGGACAGCGACTCCTACAGGTCGGTTGGTGCGCCTGCGCAGTAGAATCAGGAAGCGACAGGGGGCGGGGCCCCTCCAAAGCCCAGACCCCTGACGCTGAAAGATCGAGCCTCGCAGGTGGAAAGATGCGACTGCTGTTACCTCGAGTATCGGAGGGGACTTGTGCTATGTATGACTTAGTCCACATTGCAGCCGGCTTGTGGGAGGCATGAAACAGCGTTCAAAGACAGGGGAGGGTTGAATTGGACGATATGAAAATTGGGATGGGAGAAAAAATTGAAAACGGGAGAAAAAGTGGATAAAAAAATATATATTTTTTTTAAGTTTTACTTTTTTAAATGATGATTCTGACTTGAGTTATTTTGTATGTTACAAGACACTTTTAAGTTTAAGTCAAGCACTTTCATATATGTTATGTTTAAGTTTAAGTCAAGCACTTTGATATGTTATGTTGTCTGTTTAAGAAAGAGTGCAATAAATGATTTTATTGAAAAAATAAGAATCGTGTGAGAGAATCGTGATCTCAAGAAAAATCGTGATTCACATTTTAGCAAGAATCGCCCAGCCTATGGCGAGTGGCTAATCTAACTGTGACACCAAGACTAATGCTAGTTGATTAACCCCTGCTGTGCAAGTAGTGAGTGATATCGTAGTGGAGCCAGAGAGCCTCCCGACACCTCTAAACCAGAAGAGCCATTGGCCGCCAACATTTCTCATTGTTTCTGTGCTTGCATTACTGTATTCAATTAGTCAAATAAAGATTCTTACTTATTTTCACCGGTTGTGTCTGTTCACTCTGTCTGGGAACATACCACCCACTTTTTACGTCCATGTCGATTTAGCTCAAAACACACCAGCCAATCCATATGGGAAAGATATAGCCTGAAGCCTCCCCCAATTAGTCCAGGTTCCCCACTCGGCAGTCCCATATTAACCGAATCACTGTCAATGTCACTGGTTTGCACACAACCTGGGGCAAAGAAAATAGGGCTCACACAGTTCATTCACAAAAATAACAGTCAATAGCAGGGTAGTCCTGTCGACCTATGACCTGTGTGATACTGCATGTTAACTGTAGTGTGATTGTACATGTATACTGATGTATTGTGTGTGTATATGGATCTGTGTGATACTGCATGTTAACTGTAGTGGATTCTACATGTATACTGATGTATTGAGGTATCATTCTAAAAAGATATTTTTAAAAGAAGAACAATGCACTCTACTAATGGGGGGGAGGGGTGTTAGTAGAACAGGTCCAGTTCTTCCAGAGGCAAGGGGGCCCGGGGGTTCTGTTTGTTAAGAAGCCTAATAGCAGAGGGGAGGAAACTGTTTGTTTTTAATACAGGGGCAGCATATCTTCTACCAGAGGGCATGGATGAAGGCAGGTGCTGAGGTTATGTTGAGTCTGTTTGTTTGGGATTAATTTCACAACATTGTGGCGCTATTCCCGCAAAGAAATGAACCACTCCTTTGTTAGAGACCACCAGTTTTTAGGTTGTGTGCCAAACTGTTTGACCATATTAGGGGCATGGTCAAAACGTGTCATTTCGGAGATATACTCTGCTGTCAGCCATCAACAGTATAAGCAGAGACCGTAAATGGCTGCATTCATAAAGCGCTTTAAAATGTGCTCCTCAAATTTTACCCGTTCACTCACACATTCTGGTTTTGATAGTTCATCAGCGAGCTGGATGAATGCAAGCTGGATGCGAGCTGGATGCAATCCTACCTGGAGGGGAGAGAACAGTTACTGGAGGTGAACGGTACACTGCCCCCCCCCCCCCCCCCCCTCCCAGTGAGCTGTGGTGTTGCACAAGGAAGTATACTAGGACCGTTACTGTTCCTAATTTATGCAAATGACATGTCATCAGCTTGTGACTGCAACTTGTTCCTGTTTGCGGACGACTCAGCCCTGCTGGTCTCTGACAGGGACAAGTTACAGGTTGAAAAAATCCTCAGCTCGGAACTCTGCAGAATCTGCACCTGGCTCGCTGATAACAAACTATCATTACACATGGGTAAAACAGAGTCCATTCTCTTTGGATCAAATAAACTCAGCAAGGAAAGATGAAATTACCTACCTGGGTTCCATCCTAGAGGCAAATCTTTCCTGTGACAAAATGGCAACCAATGTAATAAAAAAAGGTCAACCAATGAACAAGATTCTTGTACCGGATCTCCTCTCTGGTAAACAAGAATACCTTGAAGACTCTAACAGGAGCACTCATTCAAGGGTACTATGACTATGCGTGCACCTCATGGTACCAAAGCACCTCAAAGGCACTAAAAACATGACTACAAACATCACAAAACAAACTGGTCAGACTACTGCTTGATCTTACTCCTAAAATCCACCTCACCCCTGCCCACTTTGACAACCTAGGATTGCTTAGAGTAGACGACAGAGTACAGCAACTTGCAATGGCCCTGGTCTACAAGATACACTACACCACTAAGATACCCATGTACAATGTCGAAATACTTCCCAAAGGTCAGTGAATTCCACAACCACAACACCAGAGGGAGCTCCACAAATCATGTTCAACCCAGATTCTGCTCAAACAAGGGACACGTTTTGCATATATATATATATATATGTAACGGATGGTATCGTGAAGCGCAGTCAAGAAGGGCTGGGGTGAGTAGCGGTGCTATGGGTTAAACTCACTCTCACATCCTCAAAAGACGCATAGACACAGTACAAAGAAGTGAATTCACCTCTTGGTATAGCGGTCTGTGTTGCTGCCCGCGGTGTGGGAGACCGGGGTTTGACTCCCACTCGGGGCATCGAAGTTTGAGGTGACGTTGTCACAACCGTTACATATATATTATTTTTTTTGCCTGATCTATGTCCCTTATACAATACTGTATACTTTTATGTCTTGTATATCATAATGTCTTGATAAAACAGTACTGTATGTCATGAGTGTCATGATGAATTTAAAATGGGGGACCCCATGTAAACAAGACGAAAGTCTTTCTGGTCTGCATTCCCTTAACAATTGTTTGTATTGAGCCGTACTGTATTGTACCCATTCTGCAATCTGTTAATAACGTTTTCAATCAATCAAGTAGCGTAATCGCCAGATTCGCCACCGTGAAACTACTGCATGTTTTTATGCCTTGAGAGTGATATGAGAAACACAAAGCAGGTTTGTTAAATCAGAAGGTCCTTTGGACATTATTCTTACACCATTGATCAATAGGGACGTGCTCCCATTTGAGATTACGGCTTTTCACAGTTTCCTTTCATTAAATAATGTATCCAATAGCTAAACCGGCGTAAGAACAATAATAACACTTCCGGTTGGATTTATTTCAAAATAAAAGCGACTACAACTTTTATTCTACAACATGACACACATTTCCAATGAAAAACTGTATTTTACACATGCATCACTGAATGAAGCATTACAACAAACATAACGTTTCTCCTACTAACCTTTCTGCAATGTGTTGGCAGTGTATTATTGAGATTACTAGTTTAACTGCAATTTGCAGTAGTTGGTAGTTTAACTACCGGTACATTCAAAACCAGATTTTCAGGAATACAGTCAGGAATTAATCCATGGGTAAATCTTTATATTCAGAGATTGAAGATGCTGTGCAACTTAGATGTGATCGGTTTAGGTCTCCTGATATAAGGGGTTATGAACTTACCCATATGGATTCTTGAAAATCAGTTTGATCTCTTTTTATTCACTTGTATTTCCAGCCGCCTAACTAAGGCTGTAGACTACAGCTCCCTGTCAATACGACACAGGTGCATTGATTATATCTGGCACGAGATAGTAGTCCTGCTCTTAAAAATAGAAGTCTTGTGTCATCTGAATAGAAGTCTTGTGTCAGACCAATTGGGGGACCCGGCTTTTCTTTATCATAAACCGATCAATAGAGACCGTATTAGATCGCCAATTATCATATCATGGGGTATCATTGGAAAGCCACACTCATTGGCTACAACCCTGTCGAAATATTTTCGGGATCGCCAAATGATTGACGGAGCTAGAGCCCCCGGAGGTCGGGGGTGGTAATGTGTACTTTGGCGCACGCCTCACATATCGGCATGTAACTCGAGAACCACTGAACGGATTTCGTCACCTGAAAGGGCAATCGACAGGCAACAAATAGGGCTTGAATTCTATCTATATATTGTATTAAAATAAATGCACACCCGAGCCGCTAAAGGTCGGCAAAGTGGTATCGCAAATCGTCGTCATGAGGGCCCACATTTTTACCGATGTTTTATACGATTTACCGAAAATACGAATTTATCGAAAAAAATGCTAATTATATCTCTTTTATCGTAAAACCGCAAGGAAATGACGAAATCCAGATTCAACCCTGCCATTGGAAAGAGGAGCCTTTTCCCTATCCATAGATGTATGATTTGGCCATAATAAGGTCAAGTTCAAGGTCAAATATGAATTTATAATTAAAATCGATTATCATGTATTATTGTATCTACAAATCCTTCTGTTTAATCATCTTCCCTTTATTCATTTGCTTAGATTTCTTTTACACTTGATCTGAATGAGCTCAGTGAGCGAGCTCGGTTTGCTCAGAATTGTAACATGGTGTTATTCACCGGCACAGATGCAAAAATAAATCATTATTTATATTCTCCCTTTTTTTATTACAATTTACTCAAGCCTAGTAACATGCAGACACAATATTTCTGACACTGGAGATACATACCCCCAGGTCCCTAGATGTTCCTAGATACAAAGAACATGCAAATTGGCCTTGTAGAAGTGGAGCAATCTTCCATTTACTTAGGCATGTACCTTTAGATGAAATTTCTGAAAATAGGGCTACAGCTTAACAGGCTAAGCAGTATATTTTGAAACGCAGAAGAACAATCAATGCACCTGTGTTGTATTGACAAGTTGAAGAATATGCACCAACCGTGTGGGTAAATTCATAACCTCACGCCTCAGGAGAGAGGAGCCTATATTGCAAGACGCCTTCGACCTCAGGAGGTCTAAGGTTTCCATATTCATTTGGCCAAATACAGGAGGGTCTAACAGCTAATGTTAATCTGCACTGTGTTGTCTGCGTTTGACCAAGGATAGAATGTGACGTATTGGCAGTGTTGGGCAGTAACATGTTACAGTAATAACATAACTTTTTCCAGTAACTAGTAGTTAATGAATTACTACCTCAATTTCAGTAATACATATTACAGTTACCACATCAAAAACTTGTTACTTCATTACTTAGATTTGATCAAGACCAAATATGACGAGAACATCATTGACAATCTGTAATCTATCCAAACTGTGCTCAAGGCTTAGGTGCACATTGTAAGAACATATACTGTATAAACAGCAAAAGCACAAGTGAGCCTTGTGCGGTACCTACTAGGGTGTGACGAAATACCATGCCATGACATTTTGCTATATAAAAACGTAGCAATATGTGCTGATGAAAAATGTATTTACAATATCAGGACAGAGGTGCTGGAACACAGGGTGTGCTGATCACACAGCACAGACAACACCTAGCTGCTGCTACTGTGCTAAATGTAAACAAGACATAATAAACAACACCAATGGAAAATATTGCTGCATCTCCTGACATGACAATGGAGCCAAGTTAACATGTGCAACAACGATGGGACTTATAATTGCCCAGAACTTCACCACACAAATGGCCACTAGCTGTGAGGCTTACAGTAATATGCTCGTCATCAATCATCCTTCTTATCAATCATTAACACAGATAATGGCAATAAAAAACGTGCATACCTTCTCTTCATTTGTCCAAAACAGCCATTGAGTCATCAGCCTTTGGGCAGATAATCCATGACCTATCACCAGCCTGTTGATTCTTCTACTGTAAATGACGAGGTTCGACTGGTTTGAAAATCTCAACAAATAAGACTTTTTTTTGTTGCCTACACAGAGAGACTCAAAAGGAGCTTCTATCCCCAACAGGCCATCAGGATGCTCAATGTGGACTCTATGCAACACTAACTCATCCATTCTACATTCATTGCACACACATTCACCTTTACACATTCACTTTACACACTTTTTAAACAATACACCATATTTTATCTATATATTCTTAAAAGACTTGCACTACCTCTTCTACCAAATTTTTGCTTAGTATATTGTATATTTTGTATAGTGTTTGGTCTTTATTCTTTTACTTCTTTACTGTATGAAGCACAATCTCAGGAGGCTTATACAGAACCAAGCATTTCACTGTAATGTACCTTATACTATGTGACAAATAAAACAAAACTTGAAACTTGAACTTCACAGTTTGCAGTAGGCTAGTTCACGTGCGCTCTGTGATCAGGACAGGCTTCACTTCATGACCTGGTTAATGTCTTTCAAGAACCGCAGACCATCTGCTTCCTGTTTACACTGGCAAGCAGATGCCCAGTGTAGGTGATACTAGGGCTGCTTGATTATGGCAAAAATAATAATTACAATTATCATGATAGATATTGAAATCACGATTACGCATTGATTTGAGAACATCATATGACGACAACTGAATTTGTTTTACCTTTCTTGTCGATCAAAGACGGCCTTTCTGGCATATACAGGTTGGGTTGTGGTGACCATTGGGGGCCATGTGATGTGGTAGGGTATGTAGCATCCGCATCGCCAATACCTGGACCTCTCATTTGAACCATCCCTTACTCTAAACCAGATTAAAAAAAAAAAAAAAAAATCACCTTGATACCTCATTTCCCAAGTCATATAGTGCACCTATTTAACAATATCTCCCAAAATTATATTTAGAATAAATCCTATCACTTTTCCCGCCTGTAAAACTAAATATTTGTTGTGATTTCGTCAGTATGTCCCATAGCCCCTTTCGTGACTTTCGGTTTGCAAGCCTGTGGCTTTTGTGACCGGAGTCACTTGCCCACCCGCCCCGATCACCCAGTAGCGAAACGACCAAGCGCCGTCAAGGGGCTCGCGGTGTGTCAAGAATACATCAGATCTGAATTTCAAAGATACCCAGCGTACAATATGGGTCCAACACAGCTCCACGATGGGGTCTGGAAGCTCGCAGTTGCCAATAAACAGTTTAAAACATTGTTACTCGACGAGTGGTATTTACAGACCGAACGTCCATCTCCGCCGTTGGTGTCACAGCGCATGCGCACCATGCCGCGTTCACGTTACTGGGAAGAAGCGGAAGAACCAGAGGACATCTCGTTGCTACAACTAGGAAGCTTCACGCTTTGACTCTATATATATCTATGGATGAAACGCCCACATCCATACTTCCGCAATTCGTGACGCGAAGTGGGAGATATGGGGTCTATAAAAGAATCCCATATGTCCTAGTAGGAATTACCACTAGGAGGCTGACGTGAATGGTTTTTCCCAGTCGGAAGCTGGTTCTTCCGCTTCTTCCCAGTAACGTGAACGCGGCATGGTGCGCATGCGCTGTGACACCAACGGCGGAGATGGACGTTCGGTCTGTAAATACCACTCGTCGAGTAACAATGTTTTAAACTGTTTATTGGCAACTGCGAGCTTCCAGACCCCATCGTGGAGCTGTGTTGGACCCATATTGTACGCTGGGTATCTTTGAAATTCAGATCTGATGTATTCTTGACACACCGCGAGCCCCTTGACGGCGCTTGGTCGTTTCGCTACTGGGTGATCGGGACGGGTGGGCAAGTGACTCCGGTCACAAAAGCCACAGGCTTGCAAACCGAAAGTCACGAAAGGGGCTATATGTCCCAGTGAGTCGAATCCAAATTCCAACCAATAATATAACATATTTTGTTCCATTCCCCCTCCCAAGCTAGCAAATATAATTTGGTCGTCCTCAGACGGGTTCGCCAGCGGAGATTCCAATCATCCCGATCCTCCATACATCCGGCCAGTTCCGTAGAGCTCTCCACACTTGCGTCCTTCCTCAGTATGTCCACGTATGTTGGCGTGGGACGTCCTCTTGGTCGGGGCCCGTGTGTTGGCTCCCAGAGCACTAGCTTGCTAGTCAGAGGTTCCTGGTGTCGGTGGCAGTCACCTGCAAGTTTCATCCTCCTGGATGCCACCTTGTCTCTCAGGCCTTGGTAGTCCCCCGTACAGATGCTGTGATGGATCACGGTTTATGTGGGTTTTATTTTACTTTATTCTAAGGTGCTTTGGATGAATTTTTGGTTTTCTCTGGTGAGCTGTCAATCACCAGACACCAGTTAATTGCCATGCGGCATGGCAGGTGTGTGGGTTTGATTGCCACCTGATTGGTGCAGGTGTGCAGTGCCTTTAACCTCTTAAGCATGACGGGTCCGGTACCAGTCCCAAAATGACATCACGTTATAAATCAATCTATCTCTAGACTGTATGACATAATGTTGTGTTTTATTTTCAAATGTATCCAAGAGTAAAGACCATAATCCTGTCAAAACAGCAGTTATAGTGTATATTTTCAACAATACGTTTGTTTACCAATAGGGTAAAGCGTTATTAGTGAGATTTTAGTTTATGGAATGTGTTTATAATTTAGCGAATATCCGCCATTTGGAATTAGCTAAATGTTGCAGATTGTAGTCATATGAGGAGAGGGCATCCAGAGCTCCTAGCTCCTCCGTGCTCCTGCTACCCAGTGTTTGTAGAACCTCACCCTCACTAAGCAGGGATAATCCACCCTGTTACACCTGCAATAGTGCCACTTGTGTATGGACCCATATAATGGTTTGGTGTTTTGTATTGGTAGACTGGATAAGATCATACATTTAAATTTTTATTAAATTACTTACTTTTTTTTGGTAGGCTATCATTCATGGCCTTGCCCTACTTAATAACACGACAATGCTGCAGGCTGAACAGCTCTTCCTAGAAGGGCCATGTGTACATCACAGGTGAGAGTAGAGAATGTAAATATATATATCGTCTTTCAATGTTTCTATCAACAAAGTTGTGATTTTTATGTCTACTATTTCAGTCAAAGGGAGGAATTTGACAGGAAGATTGTAAAGAGATGGAAGCAAAAGGGAAGATATTGAAAGGCATTTTTTTTTGGGTTGGTTTTTGGTGTTTTGGTTGGTTTGAACTTAAAGTCAGCTCTTGATCACGGCTAGCCTGCTGCACCTGCACTGTGGTAAAAATGGTAGCCGGCGCGTGGGTCAAGGAGAAATCAGAAAAGAGTGAAGTCCTGGCACTCACAATTAGAAAGATATCAGGAAAACATCAGCATATAACACACACACAGGTTGAGCCATTCCTCCACCTCGTTCTACAGCTGGTGAGACAGAGAGAAACGGTTGGTCCTCACAGTCATATAAACCTGACCACCTCCAGACTATTGGACACAATCTTAATGAACCAGTCCAGGGCCCTCATTTATCAACGTTGCGTACGCACAGATATGTGCGTAACCCGTGCGTACGATCATTTCTAAGCAAAGTGTGGGACTTATCAATTTGAACTTGTGCTTGACTTTGTGCGTATATCTACGCACAGCTCGGAGCATGCGTACCTGGCGCCCGGTGGTAGAATATTATTATTGCAACGCGGAAATAAGCTTCCATGCATTAGTTTCAACACTGGCGTGTTCTGTATGTAATTCATTATAGTTCATTGTAAAATAGCGACAGTAGTGTAATTATGGTCAAAACCCTATAAATAGCATTTGGAATAATAGGTCTTTCTCTCCGAATGAATGCAGCATGGTTTATATATAGCGTTATCGGAATATACGGGGTGCTGACTGCGCTCCGCGTAACTCAACTCGTTATTATTTTGCGCACAGACCGCAGAAATACGTTAAGGCTTTGCCATAACGTTAAACAAAACAAGTGGAACCCCGAACCTGTAAGCAGAATACAAGTCATATGAACACGCACAATATAGTGTTCTTCCCCCTTCCTACTGTATAAGAAATAATTACAAACGCATTGCAACGAGAACAGAGGTTATTTGTTGAGTTTATGTGTATTACAAAACCCTTGCAATAAATGTGTCTTAAATGAATGAAAAGCATACATGCTCTGGATACAGGTAGCATATATCGTGTGGGTGATATGACTTGTATTCTGCTTGCATAACTTCGAAACTCCACCCACCCTGTCCCACAATGTCAAAGCCTTCCAAACATAAATCAAAACGTTCCCGTATTTCTGCAATCTATGCGCAAAACAATAACGAGTTGAGTATTACATATGCTGATAGAGTAAACTGTAAATAAATTAGCCTATAACATTATAAAGGATAATGGCTATAGCAGGGTCTTCCCAACCTTTATTCCCCAGAGCCCCACGATTCCTGGGCGACATATGAATATGATATGATATATTATATATGCGCAAGTTACTGTTGCATAATGTAGGTTATGGCTGCTATTATATGTAATTCATATAGGCTACCTAATACCGACAACAAAATAGATTGTATGCCTCTAGTACAAATCATATTATACCCGGTAGCCAATCGAACAAAACTAATAAAGGCATTCATATTCCAGCATGGTTAGAATGACACACCAATGCCAAACAGTGGTTAACGAACGGTCTTTATTAGTATTTTGAGCTGTCCAGGCAGAATTGCAGCAATGGTCTTAGGGAGTCGTTGATATCTGACATCACCGTGTACAAGTCCGCCAGCCTTTTATTTATCCCATAACACGGGTTGTGTCTTCTTGGTTCGACAGCGCCTCAGTGAACAATCTCGCTCGTGGAGTTTCTCAGAGTTCGCTCGGGTCAGTCCATTATTATAAAAAACCGAGCGTCAATAGTTAAGATGAATGTTTTGCCCAGAATTAACTTCATCAGCTCAATGTTTTTTAATTTTTACCACCTGCCGAAGTAATTTGTGATCCTGTCTAGCAATCCGGAGTAATTATACTTCACCGTTTGGCTTATCGTAGGGAATATTTCAACTCCAAGACATCTAAAGTGTTCTACCATGGGTATATTTGCTGGGAGGGTGGTAGCCTTCGCAGTCACATTGAGTGGAAGGAAGGCCGATTTTGGCCAGTTTATCTTAAATTCCGATAGATTGCCAAAATCATCTATTACTTTTAGAAGATGAGGTACAGTAGGGAGGTGGCAGGGTTTTGCATGAACAAGATTACATCGTCTGCATATAAGCTAATATGATGATGTGTGCCCTTAATTGAGATTGGTGCTATGGACTGGGATTGTCTTATATACTGTGCTAAAGGTTCTAGGGATAGAGCAAATAGTCCGGGACTAAGAGGACAACCCTGTCTGGACGAGCGCGACACAGGGAAGTGTGGAGAGCAGAATTTACCTGTTAAAATCATGGCCGATGGATCTGTATATAGTACTTTGATCATATGAATGAACCCATCACCTAACCCCATCCTTCTAAGTACTGCCCATAAATAAGACCATTCCAACCTGTCAATGGCTTTCATCGCATCTAAGGATAATACAGCTGTAGGAGGCGCGGCATCCTTGCTGGCATCTATCACATGCAGTAACCGTCTAATATTATCCATGATCAGGCGGCCTCTTATGAAGCCTGTCTGATCAGGGTGAACTAAAGATGTCATATGCTTTTGAAGTCGGATGGCTAGTACCTTAGCGTACAGCTTGAGATCGGTTCCAAGGAGGCTTAAGGGTCTATAACTGCCGCATTCGGTGCGGTCTTTGTCTTTCTTAAGTAGGACAGATATGAGTGCCATATTGACATCCCTGGAGAAGTTCCCTTCTTTGACTGAGTGTAAAATCATATCAAGTAATAGGGGTCCAATTACATCCCAGCATGAGAGGTACAGTTCGGGTGGAATGCCGTCCCAGCCAGGGGCCTTACCACTTTGCAAGTCAGAAATAGCCTCCCTAAGTTCCTCTAGTGCAGTGGTCACCAACCCGTCGATCTTGATCGACTGGTCGATCTTTGAGACTGTCCCTGTAGATCAGGGCTATTCAACTAAATTGTTCAGGGGGCCACATTGTCAGAAACCCAAGGGGCCAGGGGCCGGACTGCCACGGCGCCTCCCTGTGCTATGAATATATGTACACTTGACACAACACGCAACCACATTTTCACAACTTTTATTTAACTACATTGCAAAAGTAGTATACTTTTCAAAAAAAGTGCTTCATTTATGTGCCACATCTGCAACATCTCCTGCAAAAAGTGCTTCATTTATGACATCTCCTCCTCAACATTTCAATATAAAAATAAAATAAAAAACAAACAAGTGCATGATGTGCATCTGAACATTCTAACATTGACACTTGAACAAAAAAACACATTTATAGTGCAGCTGAGCTTATGAAAAAGTGCTTCATGTCTCTGCAACAACAGCAAATCACAGCATCTTATTAGCACTTATTGTCCACTCTTAACTCTCAAACATCAGGGGGGTGGGGGGCAGACAGGCCTAGCCTACATACACACATCTAATGAGAGAGATTGCACTTCTTTGACTGGGCAATGGCAGAGAAAGAGGGTTCATAGGAAGTGAGGGCTACCCGCAAACAGTGATGCAAATGCTCATTTGTCAAGGAGGCACGTTGCTTGTTTTAATGGCATTCATGTGAGAGAAACTGGATTCACAGGTGTATGTTGAGCCAAACATTGTTAGCACAGATATTACCAGCATTTTTATTTTGGGGAATGTCTTGACATGAATACACTTTATCCAAAATGTTGTGGTGGATTCATTCTCAAGTGCCTGCTTCAGAGCAGATGATGCTTGCATGTCAATTATTTCAAGTTGCAGGAGACCTTCATCAATGTGAAGTGATGCAAGGAACTCTTGTCCTTTTGTGGAAATAGCAGCTACATTGGCAAATGGGTTGCTCACAAAATGCATCAATTCTCTGGACATGTCAAATTCATCAAATCGACTTGCAAAGTTTTCCCTCAATTTATCAATGAAATATGTCATTAATTGAGTGACGTTTGGCTCAATTGTGCATGTTAACGTTGACATGAAAAAAAAATGTAAAAAAAAAATTAAAAAAAATTTGATTTTTTTTCTTTTTTCTTTTTTTTTTTTTTATTATCATGTAATCTTTGGCGGGCCGGTCTGAATCATCCCGCGGGCCGGGGGGTTTTGATGTGAAAAGTGATGCTGCACTTAGCACTGACTGAGAAAGTACACATACAGTTCTACTTTTGTTTTGATGTGAAAATGATGCTACACCTAGCACTGACTGCACTTAGCACTGACTGCACTTAGCACTGACTGAGAAAGTAAACATTACAGTTCTACTTTTGTTTTGATGTGAAAAGTGATGCTGCACTTAGCACTGACTGAGAAAGTACACATTACAGTTCTACTTTATAAAATGCTAATTGTAAATATGTTTGTCAATGTTAATAATATGAGAAAGTCCACATTACAGTTCTACCTTTGTTTTGATGTGAAAAGTGATGCTGCATAAGATGACTGAGAAAGTACATAATAGTTCTACTTTGACGTTTTAATGTTGGACCAAAGCATTGCATGTAATTAGAATACAGGCAAATAAAAGTAATTTAGTTTAAAGTACAATCTTGGCTGTCTTTTTCTCTCAACGCTTCAATAGGTAGATCTTGCCTTCACCAAAAAAAAAAGTGATCTTGGGCTTAAAAAGGTTGGTGACCACTGCTCTAGTGTAATAGGTGCATCTAACCGTTTAGCGTCTTCCTCTGAGAGTTGAGGTAAGTCAATTTGATCAAGGAATTTCTCCAGTTTATTATGATCGAAGATCACTTCTGACTCGTACAGGTTAGAGTAAAACGTACGAAAAGTCTCGTTGATTTTTGTGATAACCATTCCCTGTTGGTCCTTGATGGCAGGGATATCAGCAAATTGTTCACTGGATCGTATCTTCATATCTTGTAGGTGACTAGGTTTAGAGCCATCAAAGTAATAATGTTGTCTTGTTCTGTGTATTTGAAATTCAGATTGTTGTCTTAAAATGGAGTTAATCTCCTTTTTCAACACTTTAATTTGAGACTCCAGTCGACACGAGTAGTTGCGTTGTAAAGAGGAGAACAACGAAGAATGACGCACTTCCAGTTCTACCAATTTGGATAGACGTTTCTTGCGGAGGTTGGAGGCAAAGATAGTAGTGTTATTCCTGATAAAACCCTTTACCGATATCCATAAAGTTCTGGGGTCTTGTACCGAACCCTCATTAAACTGCAGGTATTCCATGAGTTTAACTTTAAATTGCAGGATGAATTCATTGTTTTTCAGCAATGTCGAGTTAAAGCGCCATCTTGGGGCTCGGGATGTCATACTACTGATTGAGCCCTTTAGGAGTAAATACTTGTGGTCTGACAGTGCAATGGGCCCCATTTCAACGTTAAAGCTATCAAATAGTCTAGGGGATGCAAAAACATAATCTATTCTAGAAAAGGTCCCGTGTCTTGCTGAGTGAAAGGAGAAATCTCGCGCCGTTGGATTGAGCGATCGCCACAAATCAGTTACTCCTGTGTCCTTGGACCAGGCCTGTAGTGCCGTAGAGCAGGGGTTCCCAAACTTTTCAGGCCAGGGCCCAGAAAATAAGGCGTCAGAGAGCCGCGGCCCAATGCACATCGTCAGGCTTTTTTTTTTTTTTTTTGCCAGGCGACCGATTTTTTAAGCCAAATATCACCTCAATCCTATTAAGTTAGTTATTCATTTATATGTGCTATTTATGAGAGGGCTAACTTGTTGCAAAATAATAATAATAATAATAATAATAATAATAATAATAATAATAATAATAATAATAATAATAATAATAATAATAATAATAATAATAATAATAATAATAATAATAATAGCCTCATTAAAATACTATTGTTGCTTCGGTTGTTTTCAGCGTTTTATGTGCATAATCTGTTATTTAGTTTGAAATGTTCGTTGAAATAAGTAGATTTTTCGTTTTTGTTTATTTATTAAGTTAATATAAAACCATATAGTCACATTTTAGAATACAATATAATAGAATTTTAGAATACAACTAGAAACACTTCCTGGCCTGCTTCTAAGTTCAGTGGCCTAAAAAAAAAAAAAAAAAAAAAAGTATTTTTTTTAATATTTTTTTTAAATCATCTCGCGGCCCACCTGTGGCTGTTCGCGGCCCACCTTTGGGTCGCAACCCCGACTTTGGGAACCACTGCCGTAGAGGACTGTTTTTGGTCATAGGTTGTGGTGAGACTAGATATATCAATCGAGGGATCCCAGATGGCATTAAAATCTGCACCAATTATAAATGAATACTCAGGGAGATCTAGCATCGCTCTAGTAAGTGAAGCATAGAAGTTAGCGTCATAAACATTAGGGGCATAAGCCGCTACCAAAGTAATTTTCCTGTTAAAGTCATCTATCTTAGCAATAGTTACTCGACCATCTGCATCAGACCATATGTCTATTAATTTAATATTCAACTTCCGTTTAGTTACTATAGCTACCCCACGGGACTTGGTTCCAAAGGAGGAGGAGCTTATGTTTTGATATACTTTATCCGCCAGCTTTACATTGTCAGCCAATAAAAGATGCGTTTCACTTAAAAGAGCCACATCAACCTGTTGTCTTTTCATCCATGTTAAAACGCTTGTGCGTTTATGATTAATATTAAGACCCCCTGTATTCCAAATCAAGATATTTAAATTAGCCATAGTCTGTACAGGTTGCAGTATGTCTGAGTGTAAATCGTCTGGAGTAGCACTTCATAATAGATATATATCCAACTGTTAAGGTCCTGTTGAGATCCGAGCATGAGCGTAATACAAACATAAAAAACAAAAAAACACATAACTCCCATTCCCACCCCCCTCCCCCCCTTTAAAATACTTAACCAGTATCCCCATATCGAGCATATCAACCATAACGACCCTATGCATATTACCATAGGGTCTAAAACTCTCAAATCTACCATAAGCAGATTATTCTCTCAGTGGCTGTTAGCCACTCTCCCTTTAAAAAATAAAAAAGAGATAAAAATAAAAATAAAAAATGCCTCAAAAAGTAGAGTATGTCACTTAAACCTTATAAGAACATGGCTAAGTTTAAACACGCAGAAGAATGTGAAAAAAGGCCTAGCATTGGAATTAATGCAAAAGAAAAGAAGGAGGGGTTATAATATGTGAGCAGTGCGTCCACCAGGCCAGGGGAGGGCGATGTTCCGCTATGAAGACTGTTGTTTCCTCCGATGATGACCTATGCCATGTGTGTGGTTAGCAGAACGTATGTAGAGGTTACAGAACATTCCATCTTAGTAAAAGTGCACTTAGTCCATCGTATCAGGAGAGGGCGCTGTGCAACAGTTCATCTGACATTTTAGCATCTTCTCTGTATTGTTCCAATTTTAGTATAGTCTAGCCCAGGGGTAGGCAACCCTAGGCACGCGTGCCTGCATAGGCACGCGGGGGCATTTTCATAGACACAGGGGGCAGCATTAAAAAAAAAATATATATATATATATATATATATATATATATATATATATATATATATTATAATCTTTTTTTATTTTTTTTTGCTTTGAAATATTATAGTGAAATATTTTGCACTGTTGTCGCATTTATCTTGTTGAAATCCTCCCACAGGTTCTTTTTACTACCACATATTTAATTGAGACCCTTTATTTGTTTATTATTTCAATTTAGCTGGAAATACATTGCTACATCATTCAGTAACATTTGCAGAGCCTTATAACAAAAACATTATTACGGTCACCATTGTGACCAGTGGGATTAATCAACAAATTGTATTATTTATTTTTCTATTTCATTGAACATTGCACATGTTAAAAGCCATTTTCTTTTACTCAAAATGTGAGTATTACCAAGTCAACTTGTGTTCTTAAAACAATGACAATAAACATAGTTTTATTAGGTTGAAATAATGTGGTTGTGTACTTATTTTTCTGTTAACTTATTATGGATTGAAAACTGAAAACCTTAATGCACAGTAACTGAACTCAATATTTTTAAGTTCTGGTAACTTATTATTATTAATTTTTTTACAGTGTAGTCTTGCGATCAATCAAAACTTATTTACACGATATACCTCACATTCACCCTCCATTCACATCCTGGTGTTCTCCTGGTGTTCTCCATTAGGCCTGTAGGTGGAGCTATGACAGCACGCATACAGTACACACACCGATGGTGTGTGATGTGTCCAAAAATGAATGGGCAAATGTGAGTGAAACGGTCGCACTGTATGCAGCTGTTTGTCTGCATTGCATCCCCCCCCCCCACTCAGATTTAGGGTTGATACAACCATCATAATAATATTGTTAATAATAACAATAACAATAATGATGTAATAATGTAAAAATTATCATTAAAAAGACCTGATTATGAGAAAATAAAATTACGATGCATGGAATATTGTTGAGGCACACTAGTTACAACTATATTTCAAACAGGCACTCCATGTCAAAAAGGTTGCTGACCCCTGGTCTAGCCGAAGCTTCTAATATGTCGACAACAAGTAATAGTAGATGATGAAGCTGGCGGTGGAAACCACTATATGTTGAGTAAGTGGCTGGCAGAACGTGTCTGAAACGTTAATGGATCTTGAAGTCCAATAAAAATATGTCCACACACAAGGAATACATAAAAAAAAAACTTCACGGACCCACGGAGGAATTAAGCCAAGTCATGGCTCGACATAAATTACATGCATAAAAGTCATAGATCATTTAGACAGAGCTAACGTTTATCTCCCCAGCCTTAGTGGACATTCAATGGTTATCAAAATAAAACCAACCAAACCCCCCTTATATCAGATGTTGCGAAACATTTAAATAAAGTATCTAGGCGATATCCAGCGTCACATAGTTAACCTATTTATAAAAACAAAGTTATCGAAATTATATGACGCTGCTTGGCGTTTAAGCCATAACGAAGTGCTAACTGCACAAAAACAGTATACTGTAGCCTATGACGTGGTGTCCTCTTGTTTCTTCAAGAAGGTAGTGGCTTCCTTAGGTGAGGGAATATGTATCCTCATTCCTTCTTTGGTGATGATGAACAGCTTCGCAGGGTACTGGAGAGAAGGTTTGAAACCTAGATTGTAGAGTGAGGCCATGACGTCCTTGTAACGGGAATGCTTCTCCATGACTTCGGGGCAGTAATCTTCATAGAATTGGACTGTGCCCTCCGTATACCCAGTGGCGTTGCGCAATATGTCGGGGCCCCCCCGCAGTGCAGACCACTCCCCTAAATCAATAATAAAGTGAGAAAATTTTGCGCGCTCGGCGCGAGGTCCATCCCATTACAGCCGACCCTAATGTCGAGCTCACCCTCCGCCTATGCAGGCTCTGACACTACTTGCAGTTTCAGTAAATCCTCACAATTACAATGACCCATAATCTCGTGCCATGTCATATCGTGACTGGCCGTCCCGCTACAACACACATCATTATTATCATCACACTGGACATCGCGGCCACTTAAACCATGTACTAAAAAATTTACGGATTAGATTCCAGTTCCAATGTAACCTGTAGCCTACTCGTACTGGTTATGGCGAATAAAACGTTATATTCTTCTAACCTGTCTCGGGTCTCGGCAGCTGTAGCGTGGCTGGGGGCCTGGCTGGGCTGTCTGTCTGCCTGGACCGGCGTGTTGATAGCGGTGGACGCGGCGCGGCGGCCGGCCTGGGTGGGGAGCTTACTGCCGATGCATTCTTCAGTAACGTTAGAGTCAGTCTACCTTTGCTGCCTGCTGGAACAATGATGTTCTTTTTCGTAGCTTTGCCGTCTCCTGTTCGGCTTTCGCTCTCATCTTGTTTTTCTAAGCACCGCCGCTTCATCATATACGATGAATTGAAAATGGGGGACCCTGATGTAAACAAGACGAAAGTCTTTCTCTGGTCTGCATCCCCTTAACAATTGTATGTATTGAGCTGTACTGTACTGTACCCATTCTGCAATCTGTTAATAAAGTTTTCAATCAATCAATCAATCAATCAATCAATCAATGCTTGGATATTTGCGGCATTTTTACCGGCGCTTGTATTCTGCTTACAGAATTTCACTTATTTCGTTTAACAATGGCAAAGCCTTTTAAATATAATCAAAACGTTCCCGTATTTCTGCAATCTATGCGCAAAATAATAACGAGTTGAGTTACGTGGAGCGCAGTCAGTACACCCCGTATATTCCGATAACGCTATATATAAACCATGCTGCATTCATTCAGAAGGAAAGACCTATTATTCCAAATGCTATTTATAGGGTTTTGACCATAATTACACTACTGTTGCTATTTTACAATGAACTATAATGAATTACGGGGGTCATACAGAACACGTCAGTCAAACTAATGAACGAAAGCTTATTTCCACGTTGAAACTATGGATGAAACTGATCTCTGAGCATATGCCATCCGTCTGCAGTATCGATATTCTACCGCCGGGCGCCAGGTGCGCATGCCCTGAGCTGAGCGTAAATATACGCACAAAGCCAAGTTCACGTTCAAATTGATAAGTCACACACTTTGCTTAGAAATGATCGTACGCACGGGTTACCCACATATCTGTGCGTTGTTAGGCACGGGGGGCAGACGCAGAACACCCACCTCCAAACGCGATTAAATATTGTTTAAAATAAAAAGCGATAGGCGGTCAGGTGGCGTAGCGGAGATTGCGTTCGTCACCAACGCTGGAGACGCTGGGTTCGCGTGTTCGAATCCAGCTCCCGGCGTTGTCACCAGCTTGGCTGTCCATTCACACTAATACAATTGGCAGTATTAGGGGGTGGGGAAAGCTGGCGGGTGGGTCCTGGGCGTTGTGGACAGCGACCCCTACAGTTCGGTCGGGGCGCCTGCTCAGCGAGGGTAGGATCTGGAGAGAGGTAGTGCAGCCTCCCACACGTTACACTCTCCCAGTGAGAATCTGCGCGGCCAGGCTGGCTGCCGGCTGGCTGCACATGCGTCGGAGGAAAGCATGTGACAGTCTCCGGCCTCTCGGACCAACAGTAGGGGAAAGTGTGCAACAACCAGGAAGGGGGTTGGGAATTGGCATAACGACTAACAGTGGGATGGGAGAAAAAAATATCGGAAAAAGGAGGGGGGAAAGATAATCAAAAAAAATAACCGGAAAAAGGAGGGGGGGGGAAATAATAATAATTAAAAAAAAAAGCTAGATACAATTATTTTGTGTCATGTTTCCAAATAAGATTGGTCACAACGAAATGCTTTCTACTTCAATTTGTTGGTTAGAATAGATGACCTCCGTTAAAACTTCACTGAGACACAGTCTATTTGTGAGCTCCCGCACAGACGTGATAATAATAATAATAATAATAATAATAATAATAATAATAATAATAATAATAATAATAATAATAATAATAATAATAATAATAATAATAATAATAATAATAATAATAATAATAATAATAATAATAATAATAATAATAATAATAATAATAATAATAATAATAATAATAATAATAATAATAATAATAATAATAATAATAATAATAATAGCTTCATTTTATATAGCGCCTTTCAAGAGACCCAAGGTCGCTTTACATAGGGGGAAAAATAACAAAGTAACAAACATAGTGGACAGACACAACATATAAATATGATGATGGAATTCAAGTTCGCGTTTTTATTGATCACATAGGCAGGCTATACATGGCGTAGGCTACATGGCAGTGAGATTCATTGTTCTTGTATGCTCTCGTATTATTGTTATAGTATATGCTATTGTCAAGAAGGAAGTACATTCTTTTCAATCATGGCTTTAATTCGTATAGCCAAGAAGCAGTCTCCTATCAGCTTCATTAATCTCGACCCATCTCAGCCACAGCATAACTGAGACCGGCTATGGAAACAAATCATAAATAGACTACTGTAAATAAAATAGCCTATAACATTATAAAGGATAGGCTATAGCAGGGGTTTCCTTTCTTCCACAAGCCCCACGATTCCTTTGAGACATATAGGAATATGATATAGGCTATACATGGGTCCGTCAGCGAGGAGATTTAGCCATTTGAGAATAGGCTATTATGGCCAAACGAGGGCCTATAGCCTATAAATATTATTAAATGTTTTCATAAGTGTAAAGATACAAGGACAACAGTTATATTAACGATCAAGTTAGTTTACTGTATGCAGGCTTCGCGGGGCTCCGTGTGACATGTCTGTGCCATGCTGCGTTATGCGCAAATTACTGTTGCATAATGTAGGCTATGTAAGGGATAAATAATAATAATAATAATTCATTTAATTTATATAGCGCTTCTCAATAACCCGAAGTCGCTGACAGTAGTCGGGAGCAGGGGTACAAACAAAGAAACGAAAGCAAAGAAACAAAAACAAAACAACAAAGAAACAAAAACAAAAGGAACATGAGACCATGGGGGGAACGGGGGAGACAGCCTGATGGCAAAAAAAAAAAAAAAAAAAAAAAGACTGGAGACATATATGTATAATGTATGACGAGGTCATGACGAGGTCATTGTCGCAAAATAATTGACCGACACTGCATTCTGGAACACAGAGGCGCAGCCGATGTGTTCTAAACGCAGTGAAGGTCAATTACCAGTCAATTACCAGTTAATGTTACAACCCCAGTGAGTCAAGGGGAAGGAGTAACATAGATGATTGTGTTGTAACCTGACAAAAAATAACCAAAGGAAAAATAAACCAATGTCAACAACAAATTAAGTGAAAAAAGTTACATTGTGCAATTGATATTTACAGTGTGTACAATAAACCACAGACTAAATACACAACAATGCTATTTACAGTGTGTTCAATAAACCAAAGACAGACTAAATACACAACAATGATATTTACAGTGTGTTCAATAAACCAAAGACACAGTCTAAATACACAACAATGATATTTACAGTGTGTTCAATAAACCAAAGACACAGACAATACACAACACTGATATTTACAGTGTGTTCAATAAACCAAAAACAGACTAAATACACAACAATGATATTTACAGTGTGTTCAATAAACCAAAAACAGACTAAATACACAACAATGATATTTACACTGTTCAATAAACCAAAGACACAGACTAAATACACAACAATGATATTTACAGTGTGTATAATAAACCAACGCCAGACTAAATACACAACAACGATAATTACAGTGTGTTCAATAAACCAATGCATTTTAATACTGTACTAATAATCTAGCACTGATAGGTGTACAGTACCTACTTGTTCATATATAAATTAAATATTCATTTTAATACTGTGATCAGCACTGATGCAAAGATGTACTGGACATACCTGTTAAATAAACAAGTTTCTACTGTTTCTACACCTGCAACATCAAAGCTTTGAAATAAAGATGTACAGTATTTAACACTTTGATTGCCCAAGGTTAAATTCATGATATACCATCCCTTGCCAGCTCTATTTAACATGGAGAAGTTCCCCTTCTTTGCAGGGCTATAACTTTTTAAATTCTATTGCTAGATTGCCATTATTAGGTTCCATTCAATGTCCTATATGTATTGTTCATGGTGTAGCAACGTTAAACTTTTTCTTTCACATATTCATACTAAAATATGGTCTAAAGTATAAGTATGTTTTCATCTCTTTCTGCAGCTTTCTCCAGAACGTGATTTATAGCCCCAAATGCATTATATTGATGATCAAATACAGTTTGGTAGGAATCTGTGCGAGATCAAAAATTTCAACTGGACGTACTTCTAGAATTTACTACACGTCATCTGATGTTGACCGGATGGGCGAGGGGGCGTTTATAATTCCATGGGCAACGTTATACCATTCATCTAATGTGGGTCATATGTTCATCATAGCAGTTTATATCGAACACGGTAATACTACACGCTAAAACTCACCCCAGTCTCCTCGGGCCGTTGGGCGATCAGCGTGGAGTAGACAGTTTTCGATTATGGGATGTTGAAATGCCCGATCTATTTCCAGGTTGTATAATAGTATATACGTCCAAATCATGTTGTTTTTTCGAGTTATTTCCACCGATCGATGTTCACTGTGTGAAGACAGAGTCTCTCTAACATTAGCGAGTGCCCGGACCCCATATGGAGTGAGTCCTGCCGGGTTAAAGGTTGATATCCGGTTTTGATCTGCCGATCGGCCACCAGATGGCGCTCTTGAACCGCTAGAGGGTTGAGAGGAGATCAGCACTGTGTGTCAAGGCTCCGGAACGGAAATATGATTTAGATCACAGATTTTTGAAATATTGATATCAAAGACGAGTTCCGGCGTTTTCGGCAGTTAAAGTGTGCATTACATCACGCGCAGGAGTGGATTGTGAAAATTAGACCATGCCTAGGGGTGGTCGTTAGACGCCCCTAGGCATGGTCTAATTTTCACAATCCACGACTACAAGTGGTGTAATGCTTTTATACAACTGGCACATTCATCCAACCTTATTGCTATACAATAAACACACATTAATTGAAGATGTATTGAAAAAACCATCCGCCAGAAAAAGTAGTTCCCAAAAAAGAAAAAAAGAGAAGTTGCCTCCATGTGGAAGCAGCTCGGAAGTGCATCCAACTGTTCTCAGTAGGACATCCAACAAACTAACACAGCCAACTGTCTTTCACCTAGACATCCAACAAACTAACACATCCAACTTTTCTTTAGTTTTTAACCTACTTTCTATAGAACTTCATTCTTAGATGCTTCTATAGAAAGTAGGTAAAACAAATTAAAAAAAAGTTTTCTTTGCCCTATAGGGGAAAAAAAGTTTTCTTCGCCCTATTTTTATTTTTATTTTTTTTAAACCTACTTTCTATAGAAGTAGCTGGGAGGTGCGCTGTTTTAAGTGAGCGTGGGTTATTGAATTGATTGATTGCTAATTTTATTACTGTTTCCAACTGGTTAAGTTTAGGCCCTCTTTCGAAGTTGGTTAAGGTTAGAGTTTGGAACCAGGGCTGGTGGTCTATCGCCCTGCTCTAAAGACAAACTCTAACCTTAACCAACTTCGAAAGAGGGCCTAAACTTAACCAGTTGGAAACCAGGCGGACAGTAATAAAATTAGCAATCAATCAATCAATCAATCAATTCAATAGGCCATGCTCACTTAAAACAGCGCACCTCCCAGCTGCTTATATTGAAAGTAGGTAAAAAAAAATTAATCAATCAATTAATCAATTCGCGCGATTTTTATTTTGTTCCACAATGACTCATGACCCATCAATTACATCATCCAACATTGTTTAAAGAACTAAGACATTCGCCGTGACAGAACCGGTTTTTATTTAGTCGTTATGACGCTATCAACATATCCATTTGTAAAGATTATTGTCCGCCATCTTGTTTTTTCCTACAAAGTCGCACAGCGGAGTGATAGTAATTCGGTTGTGGGCGGGTCCTGGGACCAAGAGCGTGGGATTATGAAAAATAAATACGTGTAAATTGACTGTTTCAGCCAATCAGAATCGAGAAATTTGCATGCCGTTGTATAAGAGGTTTTATATTGAAATAGGACCTGTTTGTATGTCTGAAGTAAAGGGCCTTAGAAACTGAATTCAGTATCCAATACGAATCCTTCATCAAATATCTTTTCAGGGAATTACTTGAGGGAAAAAGACAATTTACTCTGTAAAAAACTATGCTGCCCGCATGCTCACCTCCACCCGTCGCTCTGATCACATCACCCCTGTCCTCCACGACCTCCATTGGCTTCCGATCAAATACAGGATACAATTTAAAATACTTCTCATCACATTTAAAGCCCTCAACAACCTTGCCCCTCCCTACCTGTCCGACCTCCTCCACCGTCACACGTCGCCTTAGGTCTGCTGATGCCAACCTCCTAACACCTCCCACGACCAAGCTCCGGACCTGGGGCCTTTGCTGCTGCTGCCCCCTCCCTCTGGAATGCCCTCCCCAGCCATATCTGTGATGCAAACACCCTGACATCTTTTAAATCAGCCCTCAAAACCCACCTTTTCAATCTCGCTTTTGACCTTTAATTCTGTCAGTTTTATTTTGTCATGTATTATTTTGTTCTGTTTTTGTTTTGCCATAGTTTTGTCCCTTCTACCCATGTAAAGCGTCTTTGAGCACCTGGAAAAGCGCTATATAAAATGGATGTATTATTATTATTATTATTATTATTATTATTATTATTATTATTATTATTATTATTATTATTATTATTATTATTATTATTATTATTATTATTATTATTATTATTATTATTATTATTATTATTATTATTATTATTATTATTATTATTATTATTATTATTATTATTATTATTATTATTATTATTATATTATTATTATTATTATTAAATAATGTGCATTGCTTTCATTGCACTCAGTGAATAACAAATAGTCAGCAATGTTGTAAGACAACCAAATCATAAATAACTTAATATTGAAAGAGGGAATGGGGCAGCTGTAGAGCTCCTTATACTGTATACTGGTGACTCCACCCATCAGAACATACCATGAACTACTAGGCCAAGCAATTCACCTGATTACCTATAATAATCCTCAAACTAGTGATATAGATTAACTACTAGGACTAGGTCAATCAATTAACCTGATTACCTATAATAATCTTCAAAGTAGTGACAGATCAAATCACCCACATCATTAGTTTAACAATTTATTATAATGCAGAATACATGTCAATGGTAATAGTTATTCTTGGTGGTGTGGTTCTATTCTTAGGGGTGCTCCCTGCTGCAAGAGAGATTAAAGCATAACGTTTAATGTTGCTCCATGTGAGTAGACCTTTAGGCCGTGGTGGGACATCTTAAATCCAAATGAAAACCTATAGCGAGCTGAAAGGTCCCACTCTCTCCGTCCTCATCATAACTATAATGGCTGAACACAGCTCTTCTGTTCAATGTTGTAGTGTTCTGCACATTTACCACTAGAGGGCAGAATGTCACCATGACATAACCTGAACGTCACTCCTTACATTATGTACTTTTCTTGTCCAGCAGAGGGCAGTACACTCACCCACTCACAAACCTATGTGTCGGGCTGGAACGGGTTAAACAAACCAGGTACCAGGCTGCTTTACAGTTTTAATGGACAGATCTGCTGTTGCAGGGATTTACCAGAACAACGGTTTGTCCTGCTGCTGTTCTTAAGAAGCTCCTTCCAGCAGGAGACAACAACACAACATTACATTATTACATTATATTATATTCAAATGTATTGTCATCATACACCACAAGTACAGTACAACAAAAAGAGGTTTGGTATCCAACCAAAGTGCAACAGTAATATACAATGTACAGGTGATTAAACTGTATATAAAATATATAAATGAGTACTACTGAGTAATAGTGCTAATCAGTGAGTCATACTGGCCAGCAGTGTAACTAGCGAGAGTAGGTAAGGGATATGTACATATATATATATCGTATCTACATTATGTAAAAAGGATTATAATTATGCAGGTTTGTACAGACAGATATGTAGATATATATGGAAATAATTAATATATATATATGGTATATACAGCCCTATTGTACATGCTATCATACAGAGTTATATGGGTAGACTATAGTATGAGGCAGGTAGTTATGATTATTATAGTTACAGTATAGGACAGTAAAGTAATAAAGAGTTGCAGACAACATGACAGGACAAAGTGAGCCAGTGTGGAAACAGACCAGACATCAACTTTATTACAGGACGATGGTGTTTCACTGTACAAGACAGACTCTACAGCTTCTGTACTAAGACATCAACTTTATTACAGGACGATGGTGTTTCACTGTACAAGACAGACTCTTTATAGCTTCTGCACTTGACAGGAGGTATAACAGCATACAGTATCTTTTCTGACTTATAAATGATCAATAAATACTTGGGGCAGGTGATGAGAGACAGTGGCTCAAGAGGTAGAGCGGTTGTAAGAGCCAATTTACATGTGTAGCAGGGTGGATTATCCCTGCTTCGTGGGAACTGTGGGGTGCGGTCAATAGGTAGCGAGACACAGTAGCACCCTGGCCAGCTGCACCTCCGTCTTTGGGGTCCGGAGCGTCAACTGGAGGCTGGCAGTGGGGGTGAATGAGGCCCAGGGTTTACAAACCTGGTCCGGTACTCTGGTCTTCCTCCCTCTCTCTGGAGCAGTCAGCAGTACTCCCCAACACACCCTCACCCTCCACAGTTGTCCCTTTTTCCCTCCCACACCTACTGACCGGATGGTAGAGAAATAACTGGGTTCCCCCCGCAAGCAGTACCCTCCCTTAGTGACACCAGAACCCTTACAATGGAAATGGAAAAGGTAGAATAGCAAGGGGTTACGATTACATATATTACCCGTAGAAAAGGGTTAGGGTTAGGGTTAGAAATAATGAAAGACACACACACAAGACTCCCATCTACATCCTTTACTGTTATTTAAAGACTGGTCATCTACAAATATTTAATAGCAATGGGTCAAACGGAAGGTAGTTCTACTATTACTCAAGTTGTAATTCAATACCTTGCAAACACTTATATTGTACACCCACACAGTATAGACTCAGGTATTGCAGACCCAAAGTTAATAGACCCAGATATTGTAGACTTCAATATACTTGACTCCTTACCCACGTCTGGGCTAGTACCAATAATAATACCTCTTCTTAGGCTTTACTTATATGGCAGCGTTACGTTTACCCCCAAGAGGGGAAGGGTTAAATAGATGGGAAAGTAATATTAATGAATATACACGTTATCACGCTCAAAGGAAATGAAAAAGGTGGGCCCACTTTACCAAACAAAAGTCCTAACTAATGCCGGCATGTAATGTTTATGGGGTACCCCTATGCACTGTGGTTAGCAAACATTAGCTTCGCCCGTAGGCTGCGACACACTGTGTAATGTACGATAGGATCCTGGTCACCGAAGTGCCAGTGTACTTAGCCAAAATGGCCGCCTCGCCACTCCACTATTGTCCGGGAGACAAGATGGCGTCGAACGCTCTCGCTAGGATGTCAGCAGGCGGAGCTAGCAGAGAGACAGCGCTGGCTGAGCTGGTGCCGGCGATGACGACCTCTGCTGGTGGTAAAGAACTCCCCGTGTCCTGGAGCAGGTGTGCTGCTGCTCTCCGGTGCAAACAGCTGTTGACGCCCGGGCAGACTGCTTGGAGGTCCCGCACGTCTCTGGCACGCAGACTATACCGTCACTGTAACTAAGTATACCACGAGCAATGCTACTGTGATCCTTAGCCGCACGCTACCTATACCGCTCACTGTAACTAGGTATAACTCGACTGTTAGTGCCTGACTCTGCACTTATTGTTCATATCATAACACTGGTACTGCTAGGATATCGTATCCACTAGCCAGTACTTCCTATCACCCGTTGTCCTCTCCCGGGGCACTCCGGCATAAACGTCAGCAACGGGGCTGTCTAGAGCTCCCGTTAGCTGTGTCCTCTCGTTGTCAAGTTCACGGCCGAAGAGAGCGACTTCCGCTGGCCTCCTCCCTTTATCATCTCTCAGCTCTCTCCGCCACTCTCTGCCTGCTACTGCCCCCTGCTGGTCCCGCCCGCCAGTCACAAGGGGAGGCGCACTGTAAAATATGAATCAATACTGTCATTTATAATCCGTATTCCAACGCTCTTTGGACGGGGACGTTTGTGTCATTGTTCGTGTGAATCAATGACACTAGTTAGAATGTCTTTGTGTACAAAAAGGGATATAAACACAGTCAGCAGTTCTGAATAATATACCATATTTTCCAGACTGCTACATTTCCCCCCACTTTGAACTTGCTAAGTCCTCTGCAAGTTAACAACAAAACCACGCATGTATGACAACGGTCCTGAGACCAACAGTTTCACACATCGGTCGACAATTACACATTATGCCAACAGTTTTACACATCGGTTGACAATTACACATTATGCCAACAGTTTTACACACTCCCTCAGGAGTTGGACACACTGTTCCGCGAACACGCTCTTGAGCACGTAGTCCTGGCGATACCGAGCGGGTAGCCGACCTCTGGTGCTCCTCTGGGGCCGAGCGGCCTCCACTCTGGGGGGTTCCACCTCCCCCGCCTCCGACTCCGTGTCGGATTCCTCAGTGTCCGTCGGCGGGTCATGGACCACGGCCTCACCCTCCGGGGCCATCGATGGACTGCCCGCGGCCTCCTCTTCGACTCCATCTCCGCCGCCTTCCCCCTCCTCTCCTGAAGGGGTCGACTCCACCTCTGACTCGGCGTTTACGGCCTCCTCAGGGGCGTCCCGCAGGGGACCGGGGTGGTTACACGCCCTAGGATGCGGTTCCCGCCGGTGCCCGAAAGCACCTCCGATGTCTGATTCGGACGAGCTCCGCGGTGCCACCGGGATCTGTCGAGGGGCCCTCCCCCGCACTTCCGGGTCAGAAGCCGGGAAGGGACAGGTCTTGAGCTGGTCTCGATGCACGGTCCTTTCTGGACCCCCTTCTTCGGGCCTGACCGTGAACACGGGCGTCCCTTCGTGGCTCTGCTTAACCACCACATATGACGTAGGCTCCCACTTGTCTTGTATCTTATTACGGCCCCGGATTCGGTGGTCGCGTATCAGGACCCGGTCTCCGGCCCGCAGGAGTGCACCTCTGCTCTTCCTGTCGTAAATTCTCTTGCGTCGATGGGATGCCTGCTTCGCCGTGGCCTCAGCGGCCTCCGCGGCGGCCTTTAGTCGCTCGTGGTGACTCCACACCCACTCATCTAGGTCCGCCGCCCCCTCCTCAATGACGTCTCTGCCCCCCAGGACATCTCGGGGCATCCTAGCGTCCCTCCCGAAGAGCAGGTAGAAGGGAGAGTATCCAGTGGAGGAGTGCTCGTGGCAATTGTATGTAAGTACCAACTCGGGTAGGTGCTCCTTCCAGTCCCGCTTCTTCTCTGCGGGCAGACTACGCAGCATGTCGTGCATTGTCCGATTGAATCTCTCGCACTGCCCATTCCCCTGGGGATGGTAGGGCGTGGTGCGGCTCTTTGAAATCCCATACAGTCGGCAGAGCTCCTTGATGACGCTCGACTCGAAATTTCGCCCTTGATCGGCATGGAGTCGGGCAGGGCAACCGTAGTACACGAACCAGTACTTGATGATGGCAGCGGCGGTGGTCTTCGCAGTCTGGTCTTTGGTCGGTACGGCAATAGTGAATCTGGTAAACATATCGGTCAGCACCAGTACGTTCTCGTAGCCACCCATCGACCTCTCCAACACGGTGAAGTCCATGGCCAGGACCTCCATGGGTGCCGTCACGTTAGTGCAGGTCATCTGGGCCTGGGCTTTAGGGAACACGTCGCGGGCTAATGCACATCGCTTGCATCGCTTCACCCATTGCTTCACCTCTTCTGCCATTCCGATCCAGTAGTAACCTCGCCTCATCAGGACCACCGTCCCTTGTCCCCCGTAGTGTCCCGCGTCTTCGTGCTGGGTCTCGTAGATCCTCCTTCGCAGGGCTGTGGGCACCACCAGCTGGAGAACCTCCTCTCCATCCCGGGGATCGCTTACGCGCCGAAACAGCACTTGCTGATGCAGACGGAGTCGTTCCCACTGCCCGTATAACTTGCGGAGTTTCGGGTCTCCTTCCTTCAGCTGTACCTTAGTGGGGGGGACCCCCTGTGTCACCGCCCGCCACACCGGACCCAACTCGGGATCGTCCGCCTGGAGCTGCCGCATTTCCGCCCAGTCATATCCGCTGTTCCCCTTCTGTGCCGCTATCCGTCGTGCACCGACACTCGAGACCTCCCGCGTCTCTGTCGGTCTCCCAGGGCACAGCAGGGCCCGCACTTCCTCCGCTGGGACCATGACGTAGCCCTCGCGGGCGACTAGGGCGGGGACAGACAATGGAGCGGCCCGTTCCTGGAGACCCTGACGGGTGTGGGTGCCAGCCGCGGCTATCATTAGGAAGTCTTTCTCAGTGTCTTCTACTTCAGGTTCTGATCGCATCGGCATGCGAGACAGAGCGTCTGCGTTCTGGTTGAGTCGACCAGGTTTGTAGTGCACCACGAAGTCATACTCCGCGAGCTGAGCTTTCCACCGCTGCTCCACTGCTCCCAGGTTGGCCGTGCCGAGGTGTCTCAACGGGTTGTGGTCGGTGATCACGGTGAACTGGGCATACATCAAGAGGTCTCTGAACTTCTCGGTGACCGCCCACTTCAGGGCGAGGAGTTCCAGCTTGAACGCACTATAATTTTGGTCATTCCTTTCGGACCCACGCAGGCCTCGGCTCGCAAAGGCGATGACTCGCTCTACGCCCTCCTGTTTCTGACTGAGTACCGCTCCCAGTCCCAAGTAACTCCCGTCGGTGGTCACTATGAAGGGGAGCTGGAGGTCGGGGTAGGCCAGCACCGGGGGTGTCAAGAGGCACTGCCGCAGATGGTCGAAGGCCGTCTGACACTGCGGCGTCCACTTGAAGGCCTCGGGCCGGCCCTTGGCGAACCCCTTTTTTTCTTTCCCCATCAGGGCGTGCAGTGGCTGGGCCACCTGGGCGAAGTGGGGCACGAACCGCCGATAATAGGACAGGAACCCGATCACCTGCCTCACTTCCTTCGCTGAGCGTGGCGCCGGCCAGTCCTCCAACGCCTTCACTTTGTCGGTGTCGACCTGTATGCCGGCCGCGGAGACAACGTGTCCCAGGAACTTGACTTCGGTCTTCAGAAGGGCGTCGTGACAGCGTCTTCTCTTGGTCTTCCTCTTTCACCGCCACCTGGAAGTAGCCGGCGGTGAGATCGAGCGAGGAGAAGATCTTGGCTTGCCCCAAGGCGTCTAGGGACTCCTCGATACGAGGTAGGGGGTAGGCATCCCGGTGTGTCACGTTATTTAGGCGGCGGTAATCGCAGCAGAACCGCACGGAGCCGTCTTTCTTTATGACGATCACGGCTGGTGACGCCCACGGACTGCAGCTCTCTACCAGGACACCCAGGTTCACCAGATCTTGCACGTGTCTCTTTACTTCTTGGAACACGTGGGGCGGTATTCGGCAGTGCCGTTGCTTGACCGGGTGTGCGTCACCAGTGGGGACGTAGTGTGTGACCGTGGTTGTGTAACCATAGTCCCCGTCGTCAACGGAGAACACCGCCTTGTGTTTCTCCAATACTTGATTCAGCCGGCTCACTTGGGCCGGTGTGAGATCCTGCAGGTTCGCCTGTACGTCCACGGCGAGCTTGTGGGTCTTCCCGTCCGGCTCTGCCTCTGGCGGGCTGGCTCGAGTCTCAATCGCCGTCACTCGGACGCCCCCGTCTACTTCCTCTACGGTCACCCTCTCCTGGGGCCGTACCTGACGGGGGCAGTGAATCTCTGCCAGTCTGGACCGGGGTCGGAGCACAATCTCGACGTCGGTCGGGTTCAACACCCGCACAGGCACTGTCCCCTGTCGGGCGTAGGTCACCACGTTCGCCACCAATAGTCCGGGAGGCAGGTTGGCACTCGGCGTGTTCTCCAGCATCACGGGATGCCGCATCCCCGCTGTCGTCGCGCAACAGCCTGAGACGACCATTTCGCTGTGCGGGGGAATGACCACAGACTCTCTGCCGGCCACCTTGACGTACCCCATCTTTCCCGGGGCGGTACACTCTCGGCCTTCTTGGGCCAGGACGGCGACCACACGGCGGATGGCGATGCTTCTAGCTTCGACACGTCTTCGGTTCACCGGCCGCATCCCCTTGATCCCTGCGAACAGGCCGTCTACCCCGCCGAGCACGTTCATGCCCAGCAGTCCCTGGACAGCGTCTCCTAGGTCCCCTCGGCCTGGGTCGTCTTTTAGTATGAATATGCATTTCCCCGTGAATGTCATATCTAGGCACTTCACTTCGGCGTAGAGACACCCCACCACTGGGATCTCCAACCCGTTGGCGGCGATGAGAGTGATCCAGTTGGCGGGGGTCAACTTCGACTTCGGGAAGTGTCTTCGAAAGTGGCTCTCGTACATGGTGGTGACTTCGGCGCCGGTGTCGAAGAGGCAGCGGGTCTCGACCCCGTCGATCTGGACGTCTAGTGTGAGGCATTCCCCTTGCGCGTCTTGCGTCTCGGTGCCCTCCGCGGCCGAGCCGGCGACTCCGGTTACGACGGCGTCGACTGTCCTTCGTGCTCCGGGTCGGTACCCTGACGAGCCCGGAGCTTCGGGGTTGGGAGTAGAGGCGGGGCGTGGCTCGCCGGCCGAGCGGGGGCAGTCTCTGCTGATGTGGCCCGGCTGATTGCAGGCATAGCAGATCGGCCGGCCGTCTTCGTCTCGGCGGGGTTCTCGCGTCGCGTCGTCTCGGCGTCGCCGTCCGGTGGCGCCTCTCCGGGGCGCGTCCCGCTCCCGTGAGAAGGTCTGAGCCAGTTGTTCCTGGCGCGCGCCTAGTTGCTCCATTCCCGCCTGGATCTGCCGAATAGTCTCCCGCAGTGAGTCAACGCTCGGCGGGGTCTCCCGTCCCTCTCCAGCCGCGGCGTGGACTAAACCCCGGGGGGGACCCTTGTCGGCGGGGTGGACCAGCTTGTCCTCCGTCCAATCGATCGCCGCCTGCAGTACCTGGGGAAATGGCCGCGTCCCGTCCTCCCTCATGTACTTCCGCATTTCTCTCCTCAGGGCATCGTCCCTGAGGCCCACCACAAACCGCTCCTGCAGCAGGGCGGTGGCGTCGGCGACCAGTGCGGGCGCCCGACGTCGTAGGCGATGGATCCTCTCCTGCAGGTCGTAGGCGAACTGGCGTACGGTCTCTCCGGCGGCCTGTCTTCGGTCGAAGAACTCCCCCAGGCGGACGCTGACCGGGACCTTGTCCCCATAGGTTTCTTCGAGTATCTTGAACAAGGCTTCCGTGTCGGGGGCGGTTCCCTCCGTCAGGAAGCGTACCGTCTGCTTCGCCTCGCCTTTGAGGTGGAGCTGTACGACCTCCGCTTGTTCCTCCGCGGGCACTCGACTGGCACGGAGATGGGCCCTCATTGCCTGGATCCAGTCCTCTACAGGCAGTTCCCCCCTCTCCTGTTCACCTCCAAATTCGCTGCACTTCCGCTCTCGTTGGACGTACACCACCGGGAGGGGCGCTGGGGGAAGCTGTTGGATCATGGCCTGGGCCAAGGCAAGCGACTCTCGGTGCCTGGCCTGCTCCAGTTGTTCGTGTTGGTGGTCTAGGGCTTCCGCCTGGTCTTGGAGTTGACCCTTTAGGAACTCCATTTCGGCTGTCAAGGTCCGCACCGTCTCGGCTTCCCTCTCTTCCTCTTTGAGCGGGGCCGGCGAGTCACCTCCTTGCGTCACCCGGGACGGCCCGGCTTTGGCCTCGGGCTTCGGGGTGTCGTTGTCCGACATCTCAGGTCTCTGGGTCGTCACTTACAAGGGAGTGGAGTAGGATGTTGATCCTGTTCGTGACGCCAAATGTAGCAGGGTGGATTATCCCTGCTTCGTGGGAACTGTGGGGTGCGGTTAATAGGTAGCGAGACACAGTAGCACCCTGGCCAGCTGCACCTCCGTCTTTGGGGTCCGGAGCGTCAACTGGAGGCTGGCAGTGGGGGTGAATGAGGCCCAGGGTTTACAAACCTGGTCCGGTACTCTGGTCTTCCTCCCTCTCTCTGGAGCAGTCAGCAGTACTCCCCAACACACCCTCACCCTCCACAGTTGTCCCTTTTTCCCTCCCACACCTACTGACCGGATGGTAGAGAAATAACTGGGTTCCCCCCGCAAGCAGTACCCTCCCTTAGTGACACCAGAACCCTTACAATGGAAATGGAAAAGGTAGAATAGCAAGGGGTTACGATTACATATATTACCCGTAGCAAAGGGTTAGGGTTAGGGTTAGAAATAATGAAAGACACACACACAAGACTCCCATCTACATCCTTTACTGTTATTTAAAGACTGGTCATCTACAAATATTTAATAGCAATGGGTCAAACGGAAGGTAGTTCTACTATTACTCAAGTTGTAATTCAATACCTTATATTGTACACCCACACAGTATAGACTCAGGTATTGCAGACCCAAAGTTAATAGACCCAGATATTGTAGACTTCAATATACTTGACTCCTTACCCACGTCTGGGCTAGTACCAATAATAATACCTCTTCTTAGGCTTTACTTATATGGCAGCGTTACGTTTACCCCCAAGAGGGGAAGGGTTAAATAGATGGGAAAGTAATATTAATGAATATACACGTTATCACGCTCAAAGGAAATGAAAAAGGTGGGCCCACTTTACCAAACAAAAGTCCTAACTAATGCCGGCATGTAATGTTTATGGGGTACCCCTATGCACTGTGGTTAGCAAACATTAGCTTCGCCCGTAGGCTGCGACACACTGTGTAATGTACGATAGGATCCTGGTCACCGAAGTGCCAGTGTACTTAGCCAAGATGGCCGCCTCGCCACTCCACTGTTGTCCGGGAGACAAGATGGCGTCGAACGCTCTCGCTAGGATGTCAGCAGGCGGAGCTAGCAGAGAGACAGCGCTGGCTGAGCTGGTGCCGGCGATGACGACCTCTGCTGGTGGTAAAGAACTCCCCGTGTCCTGCAGGCAGCCTGGAGCAGGTGTGCTGCTGCTCTCCGGTGCAAACAGCTGTTGACGCCCGGGCAGACTGCTTGGAGGTCCCGCACGTCTCTGGCACGCAGACTATACCGTCACTGTAACTAAGTATACCACGAGCAATGCTACTGTGATCCTTAGCCGCACGCTACCTATACCGCTCACTGTAACTAGGTATAACTCGACTGTTAGTGCCTGACTCTGCACTTATTGTTCATATCATAACACTGGTACTGCTAGGATATCGTATCCACTAGCCAGTACTTCCTATCACCCGTTGTCCTCTCCTGGGGCACTCCGGCATAAACGTCAGCAACGGGGCTGTCTAGAGCTCCCGTTAGCTGTGTCCTCTCGTTGTCAAGTTCACGGCCGAAGAGAGCGACTTCCGCTGGCCTCCTCCCTTTATCATCTCTCAGCTCTCTCCGCCACTCTCTGCCTGCTACTGCCCCCTGCTGGTCCCGCCCGCCAGTCACAAGGGGAGGCGCACTGTAAAATATGAATCAATACTGTCATTTATAATCCGTATTCCAACGCTCTTTGGACGGGGACGTTTGTGTCATTGTTCGTGTGAATCAATGACACTAGTTAGAATGTCTTTGTGTACAAAAAGGGATATAAACACAGTCAGCAGTTCTGAATAATATACCATATTTTCCAGACTGCTACATTTCCCCCCACTTTGAACTTGCTAAGTCCTCTGCAAGTTAACAACAAAACCATGCATGTATGACAACGGTCCTGAGACCAACAGTTTCACACATCGGTCGACAATTACACATTATGCCAACAGTTTTACACATCGGTTGACAATTACACATTATGCCAACAGTTTTACACACTCCCTCAGGAGTTGGACACACTGTTCCGCGAACACGCTCTTGAGCACGTAGTCCTGGCGATACCGAGCGGGTAGCCGACCTCTGGTGCTCCTCTGGGGCCGAGCGGCCTCCACTCTGGGGGGTTCCACCTCCCCCGCCTCCGACTCCGTGTCGGATTCCTCAGTGTCCGTCGGCGGGTCATGGACCACGGCCTCACCCTCCGGGGCCATCGATGGACTGCCCGCGGCCTCCTCTTCGACTCCGTCTCCGCCGCCTTCCCCCTCCTCTCCTGAAGGGGTCGACTCCACCTCTGACTCGGCGTTTACGGCCTCCTCAGGGGCGTCCCGCAGGGGACCGGGGTGGTTACACGCCCTAGGATGCGGTTCCCGCCGGTGCCCGAAAGCACCTCCGATGTCTGATTCGGACGAGCTCCGCGGTGCCACCGGGATCTGTCGAGGGGCCCTCCCCCGCACTTCCGGGTCAGAAGCCGGGAAGGGACAGGTCTTGAGCTGGTCTCGATGCACGGTCCTTTCTGGACCCCCTTCTTCGGGCCTGACCGTGAACACGGGCGTCCCTTCGTGGCTCTGCTTAACCACCACATATGACGTAGGCTCCCACTTGTCTTGTATCTTATTACGGCCCCGGATTCGGTGGTCGCGTATCAGGACCCGGTCTCCGGCCCGCAGGAGTGCACCTCTGCTCTTCCTGTCGTAAATTCTCTTGCGTCGATGGGATGCCTGCTTCGCCGTGGCCTCAGCGGCCTCCGCGGCGGCCTTTAGTCGCTCGTGGTGACTCCACACCCACTCATCTAGGTCCGCCGCCCCCTCCTCAATGACGTCTCTGCCCCCCAGGACATCTCGGGGCATCCTAGCGTCCCTCCCGAAGAGCAGGTAGAAGGGAGAGTATCCAGTGGAGGAGTGCTCGTGGCAATTGTATGTAAGTACCAACTCGGGTAGGTGCTCCTTCCAGTCCCGCTTCTTCTCTGCGGGCAGACTACGCAGCATGTCGTGCATTGTCCGATTGAATCTCTCGCACTGCCCATTCCCCTGGGGATGGTAGGGCGTGGTGCGGCTCTTTGAAATCCCATACAGTCGGCAGAGCTCCTTGATGACGCTCGACTCGAAATTTCGCCCTTGATCGGCATGGAGTCGGGCAGGGCAACCGTAGTACACGAACCAGTACTTGATGATGGCAGCGGCGGTGGTCTTCGCAGTCTGGTCTTTGGTCGGTACGGCAATAGTGAATCTGGTAAACATATCGGTCAGCACCAGTACGTTCTCGTAGCCACCCATCGACCTCTCCAACACGGTGAAGTCCATGGCCAGGACCTCCATGGGTGCCGTCACGTTAGTGCAGGTCATCTGGGCCTGGGCTTTAGGGAACACGTCGCGGGCTAATGCACATCGCTTGCATCGCTTCACCCATTGCTTCACCTCTTCTGCCATTCCGATCCAGTAGTAACCTCGCCTCATCAGGACCACCGTCCCTTGTCCCCCGTAGTGTCCCGCGTCTTCGTGCTGGGTCTCGTAGATCCTCCTTCGCAGGGCTGTGGGCACCACCAGCTGGAGAACCTCCTCTCCATCCCGGGGATCGCTTACGCGCCGAAACAGCACTTGCTGATGCAGACGGAGTCGTTCCCACTGCCCGTATAACTTGCGGAGTTTCGGGTCTCCTTCCTTCAGCTGTACCTTAGTGGGGGGGACCCCCTGTGTCACCGCCCGCCACACCGGACCCAACTCGGGATCGTCCGCCTGGAGCTGCCGCATTTCCGCCCAGTCATATCCGCTGTTCCCCTTCTGTGCCGCTATCCGTCGTGCACCGACACTCGAGACCTCCCGCGTCTCTGTCGGTCTCCCAGGGCACAGCAGGGCCCGCACTTCCTCCGCTGGGACCATGACGTAGCCCTCGCGGGCGACTAGGGCGGGGACAGACAATGGAGCGGCCCGTTCCTGGAGACCCTGACGGGTGTGGGTGCCAGCCGCGGCTATCATTAGGAAGTCTTTCTCAGTGTCTTCTACTTCAGGTTCTGATCGCATCGGCATGCGAGACAGAGCGTCTGCGTTCTGGTTGAGTCGACCAGGTTTGTAGTGCACCACGAAGTCATACTCCGCGAGCTGAGCGTTCCACCGCTGCTCCACTGCTCCCAGGTTGGCCGTGCCGAGGTGTCTCAACGGGTTGTGGTCGGTGATCACGGTGAACTGGGCATACATCAAGAGGTCTCTGAACTTCTCGGTGACCGCCCACTTCAGGGCGAGGAGTTCCAGCTTGAACGCACTATAATTTTGGTCATTCCTTTCGGACCCACGCAGGCCTCGGCTCGCAAAGGCGATGACTCGCTCTACGCCCTCCTGTTTCTGACTGAGTACCGCTCCCAGTCCCAAGTAACTCCCGTCGGTGGTCACTATGAAGGGGAGCTGGAGGTCGGGGTAGGCCAGCACCGGGGGTGTCAAGAGGCACTGCCGCAGATGGTCGAAGGCCGTCTGACACTGCGGCGTCCACTTGAAGGCCTCGGGCCGGCCCTTGGCGAACCCCTTTTTTTCTTTCCCCATCAGGGCGTGCAGTGGCTGGGCCACCTGGGCGAAGTGGGGCACGAACCGCCGATAATAGGACAGGAACCCGATCACCTGCCTCACTTCCTTCGCTGAGCGTGGCGCCGGCCAGTCCTCCAACGCCTTCACTTTGTCGGTGTCGACCTGTATGCCGGCCGCGGAGACAACGTGTCCCAGGAACTTGACTTCGGTCTTCAGAAGGGCGTCGTGACAGCGTCTTCTCTTGGTCTTCCTCTTTCACCGCCACCTGGAAGTAGCCGGCGGTGAGATCGAGCGAGGAGAAGATCTTGGCTTGCCCCAAGGCGTCTAGGGACTCCTCGATACGAGGTAGGGGGTAGGCATCCCGGTGTGTCACGTTATTTAGGCGGCGGTAATCGCAGCAGAACCGCACGGAGCCGTCTTTCTTTATGACGATCACGGCTGGTGACGCCCACGGACTGCAGCTCTCTACCAGGACACCCAGGTTCACCAGATCTTGCACGTGTCTCTTTACTTCTTGGAACACGTGGGGCGGTATTCGGCAGTGCCGTTGCTTGACCGGGTGTGCGTCACCAGTGGGGACGTAGTGTGTGACCGTGGTTGTGTAACCATAGTCCCCGTCGTCAACGGAGAACACCGCCTTGTGTTTCTCCAATACTTGATTCAGCCGGCTCACTTGGGCCGGTGTGAGATCCTGCAGGTTCGCCTGTACGTCCACGGCGAGCTTGTGGGTCTTCCCGTCCGGCTCTGCCTCTGGCGGGCTGGCTCGAGTCTCAATCGCCGTCACTCGGACGCCCCCGTCTACTTCCTCTACGGTCACCCTCTCCTGGGGCCGTACCTGACGGGGGCAGTGAATCTCTGCCAGTCTGGACCGGGGTCGGAGCACAATCTCGACGTCGGTCGGGTTCAACACCCGCACAGGCACTGTCCCCTGTCGGGCGTAGGTCACCACGTTCGCCACCAATAGTCCGGGAGGCAGGTTGGCACTCGGCGTGTTCTCCAGCATCACGGGATGCCGCATCCCCGCTGTCGTCGCGCAACAGCCTGAGACGACCATTTCGCTGTGCGGGGGAATGACCACAGACTCTCTGCCGGCCACCTTGACGTACCCCATCTTTCCCGGGGCGGTACACTCTCGGCCTTCTTGGGCCAGGACGGCGACCACACGGCGGATGGCGATGCTTCTAGCTTCGACACGTCTTCGGTTCACCGGCCGCATCCCCTTGATCCCTGCGAACAGGCCGTCTACCCCGCCGAGCACGTTCATGCCCAGCAGTCCCTGGACAGCGTCTCCTAGGTCCCCTCGGCCTGGGTCGTCTTTTAGTATGAATATGCATTTCCCCGTGAATGTCATATCTAGGCACTTCACTTCGGCGTAGAGACACCCCACCACTGGGATCTCCAACCCGTTGGCGGCGATGAGAGTGATCCAGTTGGCGGGGGTCAACTTCGACTTCGGGAAGTGTCTTCGAAAGTGGCTCTCGTACATGGTGGTGACTTCGGCGCCGGTGTCGAAGAGGCAGCGGGTCTCGACCCCGTCGATCTGGACGTCTAGTGTGAGGCATTCCCCTTGCGCGTCTTGCGTCTCGGTGCCCTCCGCGGCCGAGCCGGCGACTCCGGTTACGACGGCGTCGACTGTCCTTCGTGCTCCGGGTCGGTACCCTGACGAGCCCGGAGCTTCGGGGTTGGGAGTAGAGGCGGGGCGTGGCTCGCCGGCCGAGCGGGGGCAGTCTCTGCTGATGTGGCCCGGCTGATTGCAGGCATAGCAGATCGGCCGGCCGTCTTCGTCTCGGCGGGGTTCTCGCGTCGCGTCGTCTCGGCGTCGCCGTCCGGTGGCGCCTCTCCGGGGCGCGTCCCGCTCCCGTGAGAAGGTCTGAGCCAGTTGTTCCTGGCGCGCGCCTAGTTGCTCCATTCCCGCCTGGATCTGCCGAATAGTCTCCCGCAGTGAGTCAACGCTCGGCGGGGTCTCCCGTCCCTCTCCAGCCGCGGCGTGGACTAAACCCCGGGGGGGACCCTTGTCGGCGGGGTGGACCAGCTTGTCCTCCGTCCAATCGATCGCCGCCTGCAGTACCTGGGGAAATGGCCGCGTCCCGTCCTCCCTCATGTACTTCCGCATTTCTCTCCTCAGGGCATCGTCCCTGAGGCCCACCACAAACCGCTCCTGCAGCAGGGCGGTGGCGTCGGCGACCAGTGCGGGCGCCCGACGTCGTAGGCGATGGATCCTCTCCTGCAGGTCGTAGGCGAACTGGCGTACGGTCTCTCCGGCGGCCTGTCTTCGGTCGAAGAACTCCCCCAGGCGGACGCTGACCGGGACCTTGTCCCCATAGGTTTCTTCGAGTATCTTGAACAAGGCTTCCGTGTCGGGGGCGGTTCCCTCCGTCAGGAAGCGTACCGTCTGCTTCGCCTCGCCTTTGAGGTGGAGCTGTACGACCTCCGCTTGTTCCTCCGCGGGCACTCGACTGGCACGGAGATGGGCCCTCATTGCCTGGATCCAGTCCTCTACAGGCAGTTCCCCCCTCTCCTGTTCACCTCCAAATTCGCTGCACTTCCGCTCTCGTTGGACGTACACCACCGGGAGGGGCGCTGGGGGAAGCTGTTGGATCATGGCCTGGGCCAAGGCAAGCGACTCTCGGTGCCTGGCCTGCTCCAGTTGTTCGTGTTGGTGGTCTAGGGCTTCCGCCTGGTCTTGGAGTTGACCCTTTAGGAACTCCATTTCGGCTGTCAAGGTCCGCACCGTCTCGGCTTCCCTCTCTTCCTCTTTGAGCGGGGCCGGCGAGTCACCTCCTTGCGTCACCCGGGACGGCCCGGCTTTGGCCTCGGGCTTCGGGGTGTCGTTGTCCGACATCTCAGGTCTCTGGGTCGTCACTTACAAGGGAGTGGAGTAGGATGTTGATCCTGTTCGTGACGCCAAATGTAGCAGGGTGGATTATCCCTGCTTCGTGGGAACTGTGGGGTGCGGTTAATAGGTAGCGAGACACAGTAGCACCCTGGCCAGCTGCACCTCCGTCTTTGGGGTCCGGAGCGTCAACTGGAGGCTGGCAGTGGGGGTGAATGAGGCCCAGGGTTTACAAACCTGGTCCGGTACTCTGGTCTTCCTCCCTCTCTCTGGAGCAGTCAGCAGTACTCCCCAACACACCCTCACCCTCCACAGTTGTCCCTTTTTCCCTCCCACACCTACTGACCGGATGGTAGAGAAATAACTGGGTTCCCCCCGCAAGCAGTACCCTCCCTTAGTGACACCAGAACCCTTACAATGGAAATGGAAAAGGTAGAATAGCAAGGGGTTACGATTACATATATTACCCGTAGCAAAGGGTTAGGGTTAGGGTTAGAAATAATGAAAGACACACACACAAGACTCCCATCTACATCCTTTACTGTTATTTAAAGACTGGTCATCTACAAATATTTAATAGCAATGGGTCAAACGGAAGGTAGTTCTACTATTACTCAAGTTGTAATTCAATACCTTATATTGTACACCCACACAGTATAGACTCAGGTATTGCAGACCCAAAGTTAATAGACCCAGATATTGTAGACTTCAATATACTTGACTCCTTACCCACGTCTGGGCTAGTACCAATAATAATACCTCTTCTTAGGCTTTACTTATATGGCAGCATTACGTTTACCCCCAAGAGGGGAAGGGTTAAATAGATGGGAAAGTAATATTAATGAATATACACGTTATCACGCTCAAAGGAAATGAAAAAGGTGGGCCCACTTTACCAAACAAAAGTCCTAACTAATGCCGGCATGTAATGTTTATGGGGTACCCCTATGCACTGTGGTTAGCAAACATTAGCTTCGCCCGTAGGCTGCGACACACTGTGTAATGTACGATAGGATCCTGGTCACCGAAGTGCCAGTGTACTTAGCCAAGATGGCCGCCTCGCCACTCCACTGTTGTCCGGGAGACAAGATGGCGTCGAACGCTCTCGCTAGGATGTCAGCAGGCGGAGCTAGCAGAGAGACAGCGCTGGCTGAGCTGGTGCCGGCGATGACGACCTCTGCTGGTGGTAAAGAACTCCCCGTGTCCTGCAGGCAGCCTGGAGCAGGTGTGCTGCTGCTCTCCGGTGCAAACAGCTGTTGACGCCCGGGCAGACTGCTTGGAGGTCCCGCACGTCTCTGGCACGCAGACTATACCGTCACTGTAACTAAGTATACCACGAGCAATGCTACTGTGATCCTTAGCCGCACGCTACCTATACCGCTCACTGTAACTAGGTATAACTCGACTGTTAGTGCCTGACTCTGCACTTATTGTTCATATCATAACACTGGTACTGCTAGGATATCGTATCCACTAGCCAGTACTTCCTATCACCCGTTGTCCTCTCCTGGGGCACTCCGGCATAAACGTCAGCAACGGGGCTGTCTAGAGCTCCCGTTAGCTGTGTCCTCTCGTTGTCAAGTTCACGGCCGAAGAGAGCGACTTCCGCTGGCCTCCTCCCTTTATCATCTCTCAGCTCTCTCCGCCACTCTCTGCCTGCTACTGCCCCCTGCTGGTCCCGCCCGCCAGTCACAAGGGGAGGCGCACTGTAAAATATGAATCAATACTGTCATTTATAATCCGTATTCCAACGCTCTTTGGACGGGGACGTTTGTGTCATTGTTCGTGTGAATCAATGACACTAGTTAGAATGTCTTTGTGTACAAAAAGGGATATAAACACAGTCAGCAGTTCTGAATAATATACCATATTTTCCAGACTGCTACACATGGTAAGGTGCCATATGTTATATATATGTATTTGTTTGGATTTATATACAGCCACGCCTGCCAAGTTGGGTTTATGGCATCAGTTCCCTTTGCTTACCAGTAGGTGACTTATCTGGCTACTTAATAGGGAGGTGTAGTGGTTACGTCATTTTAGTTTTTTCCTGTTCTACCCTCTGTTCCACTTAATGTATTTCCCCATTGACCATTTCTAAATCGGCTCGTTTTAGATAAATAAAGCATTAACGTTGGCATGGTGTACCTTTCTGTGCGTATTTATCTATCTATATCTATAGCTCAACGTGAAAATATTCGCAATTAATCGTAAAGGTAGCAAAATAACAACGTTTATGTTTTTGTTCGCTGGGAAACTACACTGCTATTTTCCTCTGCTGACTGACGTCACCACAGCGTAACCTCCTGCCTGTAGTCACAGACCTGGGATCAGATTTCCCTTACATTCCATAAGCTTAACAATTCGTACAATGGGGAAATAACTGTCCCTGAATCTGTGGCTAGTATCTGTTTCACCCAACACTAGTGCTCCGGTTATCATAACCATTCATCTCTAAAGCTAACCACTATTTGTAAAAGCCACAACCACGTTACATTTGTATTTATAATTTAAATCGGATAACGTTATTTCGCTGCATATTAAATCACTGTAAATACTAATGTAAATCATTGTTTCATTGTACATATTGTGTATAGTTTATAACGTTATTGTTTTTTTACATGACGTTAGTAGCTAGCTAGCTTGCTAGCCGGCATTCCCGAAACTCTTCTAACATGCCCCGATTTAAAATGGTTCTCTCCTCTTTTTATACTTTTGTCCTCACAAACAAAGTATTCTGCCAGGGAATTTATGGACATGACAGTAGTAGTAGTTATAAGGTTTTTGAGCTTGTAACGTTGATGAAGAATGATGATGATGAAGTACGTGACGTGTAGCTAGCTAGCTTGCTAGCCGGCATGATGCGTGTGCAGTGCTTGCCCCACAGGTCTGAGAAGAGGACCTGCCCATTTTACTCGTTCCCGAAACTCCTCTACAGAGGAAAACATTTCTAATAAAAGAAAAAAAATAAAAAAAATATATATATATATATATTAATAATAATAAATGTCACTAGTAGTCATGCAATAACCTCCACTGGCTTGCCGTGACGTGAGGTAGGCGACAGCTGCCTACTTAACAACAGGCTGCCTGTTACACTCCCAGACCTGCACAAGGTTGGGAGAGGCAACCCCACATTGACAGTAGGGACAATAGGAGTTACTGTCCCACACGCGTCTATATTAATCCCAGCCGAAGAATGCAAGAGCGCTTCCGCATTTTGCCCTGATTGGCCCCGGTAACGCCCTCCAAATGCGCATTTTCTTTTTCCACGCTCAGACGCCGAAATGGAATACATGTATATTATCGCGACGCGGACCAGATTCACTCACAACGCCATAACGTTATTTCCCTGTATAGTAATAATAGTACTTTACATATTATCCAAACGAGGACCACATAACGCCATAACACGCCATAACGTTATTTCCCTGTACATTGTAACATTAACACAACGCAGCTGTCAACTGTACTTTACATATTATCCAAACGAGGACCACATAACGCCATAACGTTATTTCGCTGTACATTGTAACGTTACATATTATCCAAACGAGGACCACATAACGCCATAACGTTATTTCGCTGTACATTGTAACGTTAACACAACGCAGCTGTCAACTGTACTTTCATAACGCCATAACGTTATTTAGCTGTACATTAACACAACGTAGCTGTCAACTGTACTTTCATAACGCCATAACGTTATTTCGCTGTACATTAACACAACGCAGCTGTCAACTGTACTTTCATAACGCCATAACGTTATTTCGCTGTACATTAACACAACGCAGCTGTCAACTGTACTTTGTAACGCTATGTTATTTCGGGCATTCATAACTACGCGGACCGGAGGAGAGGCGAGCAGCGGACTCAGCATCACTGCATCCTCCTACAACAGGTTATAATAAGGCCGTTTCGTCGAGGAGAGAAAACGAGGATATTCGAGATATGCCTGCAAGAGAAAAAGGAATAATGACCAAAGACAGTGTCAGCTTGCTGCCCTGTTTCTATTTCGTTGAGGTGCGTTTATGAATCATATAAATTATGATCCCCCCCCCCCCCCCCCTCAGAGCCTTTGCAGGGTGACATGTATGGGGGTGTATATGGGATCATTCATTTGGGCATGAATATAGCACCTGCATGTCTGATTTATTTTGTGTATGTTGTTATCTTCAGAAGTACATGTAATTTGTATGCAACTTGTGATTACTGTTGCTCGTTCCACCACTGCCAAGCAGTTCAATGCATGCTCTAGTTCACCAATATGAACCAAAGGCTTTAATATGGCATGTTCTGGCATCTGTGATTAACCGTGTTGAATGGGGGTCTGAACCAAGCGAGGACCTCATGCGCATGCGCGGCGAGCACCTGGGCGAAGGAAAAGGAAATGCGCATTGCTTACCGGCGAATGGGGAAGAATGCGGAAGCGCTCTTGCACTCTTCGGCTGGGATTAATATAGACGCGTCCCACACAGGAGATTGATGGTGGTGTTATATCACCATCTGGTGTTCACCTGCAGTTAATGCAGCAGGTGAAGATGCTCACTGATTGCATTAGAAATATACTGTTGTTACAATTAGGTTATTTATTACAAGTGTTATCTGTTTAGGTTGTTCTTTGTGTTTGGTATTCTTCTCCTGTGTGTTGTATTAGTTCAGTCCTTGTTCCGGTGTTGTTGATTATTGTATTAGTTTTAGTGCCCTCTTCCCCCAGGTGTTTTCCTTTAGTGTTAATTAGTGTCTGTATTTATTGCTTGTGGTTTGTTGGGATCATTGTGGCGTCATTGTCTCCTCGTTTTCCCCGTGTCATGCCTGCCTTCCCTGTTGATGTCTAGTGAGTTCATGCCTGTCTACCCCTGTCGTTTTCTTGTTTTCCTTCATTGTTTTGTCAAAGTTTCTGTTTGACACAGTTGCAAAACTTACGCAGAAACAACCAAGTGCCCTAAACCATGCGTTCTCGGCTAACGAATTCATGACATTTTTTACCAAGAAAATTGACCTCATTAGAGATGAAATTGTTGCTTTACTCAACAATCAGAGTCCCTCCCAACCTCTGATGGGCATTCCCCCTGACTTTGATTCCAGCCATACGCTATGCTGCCTTGAAAACGTCTCACTTAGTGCCCTCTCTAAACTGGTTGGCGCGGCTAAACCCTCAACCTGTCTGTTTGACCCTCTCCCAGCAACTCTCATCAAAAAACTCTTCCCAACTCTAGGCCCTGCCCTACTCAATATCTTCAACACCTCCTTGTCTACTGGCGTGGTGCCCCTGGCCTTTAAATCAGCCGTCATTAAACCACTACTTAAAAAACCGAACCTCGACCCTCTAATCTTGAAAAATTACAGACCTATCTCCAATCTTCCATTCCTATCCAAAGTGTTAGAACGGATCGTCGCAACGCAACTTACTGACCATTTATCAAACAATAATCTTAATGAATCAATCTGGCTTTAGAGCCTTACACTCCACCGAAACGGCGGTTACCAAAGTCACAAATGACTTACTGCTCTCTCGTGACTCAAACCTCACTTCTGTGCTCTTATTGCTTGATCTCAGTGCAGCCTTTGACACTATCGATCACTCGATTCTTCTAGGTCGGCTTGAGAATCATGTTGGCATTCGGGGTCTCGCACTAGCTTGGTTTAAATCCTATTTAACTGATAGAACACACTGCGTGGTCTATAATGATTTAACATCTGAGACCCTCCCAGTGCAATGTGGTGTCCCACAAGGCTCTGTCCTGGGTCCTTTGCTATTTTCGATTTACATGCTACCCCTTGGCGATATCATACGCAAATTTGGCATAAACTTTCATTTTTACGCTGATGACACCCAATTATATATACCTATTAAGCCAAATGATTCCTCCCAACTACAAAACCTTGAGGCCTGCTTGCTTGCCGTCAAAAAATGGATGTCGCAAAACTTTCTACTCCTTAATGCAGATAAAACTGAGATGTTAATTGTTGGCCCCCCAAACCACAGAGGCCTGTTTCAGGACATCTCCCTCAACTTTGATACCTGTCATGTATCCCAGAGCTCCACCATAAAAAACCTCTGAGTCATTTTTGATTCCTCCCTCTCATTTAATGCACATATAAAAAATTTCACCAAAATTGCATTCTTCCATCTTCGTAATATCGCAAAAATTCGCCCCATTTTAACTCTGGCTGATGCTGAAACCCTGATTCATGCTTTTGTCTCATCACGTCTGGACTACTGTAATGCACTTTTTTCAGGCCTACCTAATTCAAGCTTCAAAAATCTTCAACTCGTGCAAAATGCGGCTGCACGGATACTAACTAGAACTAGAAAATTTGATCACATCACACCAGTTTTGTCCGCCCTACACTGGCTTCCTATCCAAGCCCGATCTGACTTTAAAGTGCTACTCCTCACCTAAAATTTTTTAAATGGGCTTGCACCGCTCTATCTATCCGATCTCATCTCCCGATACTCGCCCGCTCGTGCTCTGCGCTCACAAAATGCGGGGCTTCTATCGATCCCTAGGGTTAAAAAGAAATCCGCCGGCCACAGAGCCTTTGTCTACCTCGCTCCCTACCTGTGGAACAAATTACCTGCCGTTATCAGGTGCGCCTGCTCTGTCGAAGCTTTTAAATCCCTGCTTAAGACTCATCTTTTCTCTCTCTCCTTCAACCTACCCTGATCTCACCTGGTCGGGGACTGACCTTTAGATTAATCTGTCTAGTTTAGTTAGGGTACAGGGTACTACATGGTACCACTGGGTAGTTTACTACAGGGTAGTTTAGTTAGGGTACAGGGTGCTGCATGGTACTATAGGGTACTGCATGGTACTACATGGCACTACAGGGTACTACATGGCTCTACATGGTACTACATGGCACTACATGGCACTACATGGCACTACAGGGTACTACATGGCACTACAGGGTACTACATGGTACTACATGGTACTACAGGGCACTACGGGGTACTACATGGCACTACAGGGTACTACAGGGTACTACAGGGTACTACGGGGTACTACATGGCACTACAGGGTACTACATGTCTGCTCTTTTGCAGCACCACAAACATGGGAACTCTCTAACTCTTCCCCCCCCCCCCCTCCCCCCCCTTCCCTCCCCCCCCTCCCTCCCCCATCTCTCTGAGTGCCCGTCTCCTGGCGCTGACTAAGGTGATGGATGCCTCGGGGTCTTGGCCAAGATTGTAGTGACTGCTCTACATGCACCTCCGAGGCCTTGGATCAGTTATTTACCGTCGTCTGTCCGTGGTCCTGTCAACTGATTAACAGTATTAACAGACTGTTAACAGATTAACAGTCAACGCGGTTTCATTGCTGGGTTAAGTACTATTCTATTCACATAATATGCTTACTTCATATATCTACTCCATTCACATATATGCTTACCACTTGTATCTATTGCTATGTCCGCCCACTACAATCACATGAGCTGTCTAACGCCTGTCCCATCTCCCTGTCCCCCTATGACTTGCTGTCCTGGAGTGCTGACCGGAGTGTCGGACATCCCGTGATGAAGGCCGGGAGGTTGCGACCCCCTCTGCGTGCCCCCCTGTCTCCGGAGGTCTCGTAGTGGTGACCGGAGTGCCGGACGTCCCGCGATGATGCCGGGAGTTCGCGACCCTCTCTGCGTCGCCCCCTATCTCCCTGTCTCCGGCTGTCCCTGAGCAATGACCGGAGTGTTGAATGTCCCGTGACTAAGACGGGGAGGACGTGACCCTCTTTGCGCCGCCCCTGTGCCTCAAATAGATCCGCTATCAGCTCTATCTTTAATCTTTCAGAATGTTCAGTTGCTATCGCTATTAGCTTTATCTTTAATCTTTCAAAATGTTCAGTTGCTATTGCATGCACTCATCTGTGTTTCACTACACACATGAGTGCATGCTTACCAACTGTCCGTCTGCAACACTACTATCACCAACATCTAAGAAGGGAGATCCCCCCTTGAATGGCCCTTCTAAGGTTTCTCCTGTGGAGCTTTTTTCCCTATTGTTAGGTTTTAGTGAGTTTTTCCTTACCTTCGCGTGGGGTATGTCTGGGAGTGCTTGCATTCTTTAATTTTTTATTTTTTTTGCATTCATCTAAAAATGTTTGGACCTTATGGTGTTCTTGTTCTGTTCTTGACTTATTGTTATGTTTTCTTCTTGACTTGTTTAAAGAAGACCTGTACGGCCCATGGGGACATTAACGTGTGTTGTCGGGCCTTATAAATAAATTTGATTTGATTTGATTTGATTTTGTTAGTAGTTGTGCCTTTCGTTTGTATTGTATTTTGGATTAGTTAGTAAACACCCTTCTTTAAGCATCACCCCACGTCTCTGCAGTGGCGTCGCGTGGGTAAAATAACAGGGGAAGCCAAAAAAGAATTATTAAAAAAAAAATTATTAAATAGTTTTATTAATATTTTTTTTTTTTTTTTTAAGTCAAGCAGTCACCATGTACACTACAGTATGGCTCGGCGGCCAGTCAAACGTTCTTTTTATTTATTTAACAGATTGCAGAATGGGTACAATACAGTACGGCTCAATACACACAATTGTATAAGGGGATGCAGACCAGAGAAAGACTTTTGTCTTGTTTACATCAGGGTCATTAATACTGCTGGAGCATTGGTTAATTTTTGGTCCGATTTTCCCTTGCGCGATTTTGCGCGCCGCGTGGGAGCAAATTCGAGACACATATTCGGTTGCAAAAAGGTGTCCCACGGTCTCCTCTATGGCCGTGAATATTTTCACGCGGATCGGAATCACGGCGCGCCCGTGGGACACTTTTCCGTTTCGGCGAGTTTATTCCACGCTTTCTGTTTTCCTTTTCTAAGCATTTTAGGGGCTACATGTGAATCAGTAAAAGTTGCGGGACGCCCAGATGTTTCCACGATAGAAAGCTCGCGTGGATCCCATAATAGGCTCACTTAATACAGCGTTTTTAAAATCACGCGACATTTTCAGGGTCGCGAGCCGACCTTTTCCCCTCGTTTTCGATGATGGAAGTGATTTAGGAAAAGCTTCGGCACGCCGAGAGGTCCCCGTGGATTTAATCTCGCGAGGATCGGGGCAATATTCGGCCCGTGGGAACAGTTACAGGTTAATACAATGTTCAGAGTGCAGAGGGGAAAATATGCTGAGTGTTTTCCTCTCAGCCCCGTTTTAAACTTTTAGGGTGTGGCAGTCAGCTCGAATCTGATTGGCTAGGATCGGATTTGGACTCTATAATGCTGGAAGCCTGGAGAAAGAGACCTACCATCTGCCTCCTCTCCTGCTGCAGTGAGCATAGTGAGGCTGACAGTGTGTTAGAGGGAGTGAGAAGGAGAAGAGGGAGACATTTAAAAAAAATAAAAAAATTATAACACAGATGCACAGATGAAAAAGAATGTAAACTATATTACATTTTTTTTTTTTTTTTTTTTTTTTTTTTTCATATTTCATATTTGATATGTACATTTACATTTACATTTAGTCATTTAGCTGACGCTTTTATCCAAAGCGACCTACAAGTTCTGTGCGACAAGACAGCAAGAAGGGTATAACTCTATCAGCTGAGTAACAATGTTCATCAAAGTGTTGCGTGTTACAGTGTAGGTTAGTTTATTAGGACAAGTGCATGACATTAAGGTTAGTCGGGGTTAGATTTTTTTTTTTTTATCATTTCAGATAATGGTTGAAGAAGTGAGTCTTTAGTCGACGGCGAAAGATTGGACGGGATTCGGCTGTCCTAACTGGGATGGGTAGTTCATTCCACCATTGTGGGGCAAGGACTGAGAATAGGCGGCTTCTCTTTGATGATCCTCCGGGAGCTTGGATAGGAGTAGATCTGAGGCGGCCAGAAGACGCAGAGCGTAGGGGTCTTGAGGGTGTGTAGTTAGAGACCATTGACCGGAGGTAGGCGGGAGCGGTTCCCTTTGCCGCACGGTATGCTAGGTCGAGGGCCTTGAAGCGGATACGTGCAGCAATGGGGAGCCAGTGCAGGTCCCTAAGAAGTGGGGTGACATGGGCTGACTTCGGTAGGTTTGAGATCAGGCGGGCCGCTGCATTTTGAATGAGTTGAAGAGGCTTGGTGGCAGTGGCCGGGAGGCCAGCTAGCAGTGCGTTGCAGTAGTCGAGGCGGGAGATGACTGTTGATTGGACGAGGAGTTGGGTGGCTTCTTTTGTCAGGAAGGGGCGTATCCTTCTGACGTTGCTCAGGAGGAATCTGCAGGTTCTGGTTGTCGCTGCGATGTGAGCAGAGAAGTTCAACTGGTCGTCGAGGACAACACCAAGGTTCTTGGCGGTCGGCGACGCGGTCACAGCTGCATTCTCGACTGTGATGGAGAGGTCGGTCAGGGGGGAGGATTTGGCCGGCAGGTGGAGCAATTCTGTTTTGCTTAGGTTCAGTTTGAGGTGGTTGGTCGTCATCCAGGCGGAGATGTCGGACAGACAGGCCGAGATCCGCTCAGAGACGTGGATATCTGAGGGAGGGAAGGAGAGGAAGAGTTGAGTATCATCGGCATAACAATGATATGAGAAGCCATGAGATGTGATAATGTTACCCAGTGATTTAGTGTAGAGGGAGAAGAGAAGGGGTCCTAGGACCGAGCCCTGGGGGACACCCGTCCGGAGGGGGCGGGTGGCCGACAGAGTCCCTCTCCATGACACTTGGTAGGAGCGGTCATTGAGGTATGATGTCAGCCATGTCAGCGCAGATCCAGCCACTCCCATTCCTGCGAGGGCCGCGAGGAGGATCTGATGGTTGACTGTGTCGAAGGCTGCAGATAGATCTAGGAGAATCAGGACAGAGGAGAGGCCTTTCGCTTTTGCTAAGTGAAGTGCCTCTGTGACCGCAATGAGGGCCGTTTCTGTGGAGTGGCCAGTCCGGAAGCCAGACTGATTGGGGTCTAGGAGGTCATTCTGTAAGAGATAAGCAGTAAGTTGGTTGGATACAGCACGTTCAAGTGTTTTAGAAAGGAAGGAGAGAAGAGAGACAGGGCGATAGTTGGCTATGACGGTGGGGTTCAGGGTTGGTTTTTTTATGAGGGGCGTGACTCTGGCTTGTTTTAGGGAGGTGGGGACCACCCCCGAGTTGAGTGAGGAGTTGATGGTTGCAGTTAGGAATGGGAGGATGTCCGGTGCTATGGTCTGGAGGAGTGGGGAGGGTAGCTGGTCCAGCTGGCATGTAGTCGGACGGTTCGACGTTACCAGTGTCAGGGTCTCGGCTTCTGTAATGGGAGAGAAAGATGACAGAGTGAAGGATGAGGTTCTCGATTCAGCGTTTGGAATGGGTGGGGGTTGGGAGAAGGAGCTGCGGATGTTCTCCACTTTTTCCTCAAAAAAGATCGCAAAGTCTTCGGCAGAAAAAGATGAGGGAGGAGGAGGTGGGGGGGGGAGTGAGGAGGGAGGACATGGTAGCATGCAGTTTGCGAAGATTCTTGGCAGAGGCCTCGATCCTATGGTGAAAGAAAGAAGCTTTGGCATTAGTAATGGTTTTGGAGAATGTTAACAAGAGGTTGTGATATGTGTCGATGTCAGCAGTGAGGCGTGACTTTCTATACTTCCTCTCAGCCGCTCTCAGGACCTGTCTTTGTTCTCTCACTGCATCCGTCAGCCATGGACTGGGTGGGGAACGGCGGGCAGGTTTCTCAACGAGGGGACAGAGCTTGTCGAAGGAGGTTGCAAGGGCTGAGAGGAGGGTGGAGGTTGCCATCTCTGTGGGGAGAGCAGAGAAGGTGTCACTCAAAGGTAGAGCGGATATTATGTCAGAGGAGAGGGTGGAGGGGGATAGGGAGGGCAGGTTGCGTCTGAGTGAGACGGTTTGAGTTGGGGTGAAGACTTTTCGGTTAAGCATGAGAGTTAGTGAGAAGGATATGAAGGAATGGTCAGATACATGTAGGGGAGTTACCGTGGTGTTAATGATGCTGGAGTTACGGGAAAATATGAGATCCAAGGAGTTGCCTGCTTTGTGGGTGGGAGGCATGGCAGTGGGAGTCAGGTCAAATTGTTGTAGGAGGGAGACCACTGGGACCGACTGAGATGAGTCAGGCAGGTTGAAGTCGCCCAATAGAAGGAGCGGGGTACCATCTTCCGGTAAGGAGCTTAGAAGCATGTCCAGCTCATCTGTGAAGTGATCGAGGGGACCTGGAGGGCGATAGAGTGTAACAATGGTGAGATTGAAAGGATTAGAGACAGATACTGCATGATATTCGAGGGAGGAGAGTGACAGTTCTGGGAGTTGCGTTAGGTTAGTAGCCCATGAAGGAGATGTCATGAGGCCAGTGCCTCCACCCCGTCTGGAGGGTCGAGGTGTGTGAGTGAAGTTATAGTTTGTAGATAATGCTGCAGGTGTTGACGAGTTATTGGGGGTTATCCAGGTCTCAGTTAGAGCCAGGAGCTGCAGATTTAGACTATGGGCGTAGGCAGTAATGAAGTCAGCTTTCTTGACTGCTGATTGACAATTCCATAAGCCTCCCTGTACTGTGACAGGTGTATTAGTGGCTGTAGGAGGGTAGGAGAGATTAGCCGGGTTGCTAGCAAACTGGCGTGGATGGGTTGATTCTGTTCTTGAGGAGCAGATTGTGGATATAGGTATGAGGCACATTGTGGTGTCAAGAGTGGTAGGAGGAGGTTGAAGGGGGTAGGGAGGAAGCGAGATAGTAGGGAAATAGCAGAGTGGGACGGGAATATGGGATTATGGTGTACTTAGCACTGGGTGGATCGGTGGATCCCTCTGCAGTGAACTCCAGGAAAACTCCTCCTCTTTGTCCCTCTTCGTTCCTCGACGCTTCGCTGACGCTATGCCAGCAAGTCTTTAAATCACTATCACTAATTACTGATGAGTGACACCTGCAGCAAAAGGCCACACCTCCAGTTTCTGTCAGCTGGGTGAAACTAATTACAAACAATTTCCACAACACAATTTAGTCACACACTTCAAAATGATGTACACAGTATTCAGTTAAAAGATCCTACCCTCTCTGCTGTTGTCCTCAGAATGAATCCAACAGAGAAAAAGCTGGTATTTAAGCAGAAAAACTGTCACAAGTGCCCACTTAACTACATGCACAAAGGCCACACCTCCAGTTTCTGTCAGCTGGGTGAAACTAATTACAAACAATTTCCACAACACAATTTAGTCACACACTTCAAAATGATGTACACAGTATTCAGTTAAAAGATCCTACCCTCTCTGCTGTTGTCCTCAGAATGAATCCAACAGAGAAAAAGCTGGTATTTAAGCAGAAAAACTGTCACAAGTGCCCACTTAACTACATGCACAAAGGCCACACCTCCAGTTTCTGTCAGCTGGGTGAAACTAATTACAAACAATTTCCACAACACAATTTAGTCACACACTTCAAAATGATGTACACAGTATTCAGTTAAAAGATCCTACCCTCTCTGCTGTTGTCCTCAGAATGAATCCAACAGAGAAAAAGCTGGTATTTAAGCAGAAAAACTGTCACAAGTGCCCACTTAACTACATGCACAAAGGCCACACCTCCAGTTTCTGTCTCCAGACTACACGACGAGGTAAATAGAATCCAAGAGGCGAATGTTAACGCCGCCATTTTAGTTCTGGGAGATTTCAATAGCGCCAATCTGAGAAAGGTATTGCCCGACTTCTATCAGCATGTGACTTGCAACACCAGAGGCGGTAACATCCTAGATCACTGTTACACGCAATTTAAAGGTGGCTACAAGGCTCATTCTGATAGTGGCTTCGGTAAGTCAGATCACGCATCAATTTTTCTTACACCGAAGTACAGACAGAGAATTAAAAGTACTCCCGTAGTCTCGCGAGAGGTGCAGAAATGGGATGTGACGTCAGAGGATACGATCCGGTCAGTGTTTCACAACACAGACTGGAATGTGTTCCGCGACACAGATAACATTAATGCCTACACGGAGACAGTGCTGGACTATGTTTGTACTAGGGTGAAAGAAACAATCCCCACTACCAAAATGAAAGTTTACCCAAATCAAAAACCCTGGGTAGACAAATCCGTCCGTGAAGCTCTGAGAGAGCGCACCAAAGCATACAACGACGGCCTAGAGGCAGGCAACATGAATGACCACAAGGTGGCGCGATACAACGTAAGGAGGACTGTGTCAGAGGCCAAACGACGCTACAGGGATAAAATTGAACTCCAGTTTGAACAAGCTGACTCTAGAGCTATGTGGCAGGGGCTCAAAACGATGACAGACTACAAAGGCGCCTCCCTCAAACTGAACAGTGACATCTCCTTAGCAAATGACCTCAATACCTTCTATGCGAGGTTTGATGCTGGTAATAACAACACCAGCTCACAAGCCTCGGCAATGGGGGGGGGGGGGTCGGCTGCTGATGGAGGCGCAGTGTTCAGGGTAACAGAGCATGAGGTGAGGCGGACCTTTAAAAAAGTGAATATCAGGAAGGCAGCAGGTCCAGACGGCATCCCCGGCCGCGTCCTAAAAGTCTGTGCCGACCAACTGGCCCCAGTATTCACTGACATATTTAACCTGTCCTTAGAACAGGCTGTCATCCCCACCTGCCTGAAGAAGTCCACTATTATCCCTGTACCCAAAAAATCCAAGCCTGCTTGCCTCAACGACTACCGCCCTGTAGCTCTCACCTCCATAGCCATGAAGTGCTTCGAGAAGCTAGTAAAGGGCTACATCTGCTCCTCCCTCCCCATCAACATGGACCCCCTGCAATTTGCATACCGCCCCAACAGGTCCACGGAGGACGCCATATCCCATGTGCTGCACACAGCAGCATCACACCTGGACAAGAGGCAGGGGAACTATGTGAGAATGCTATTCATCGACTACAGCTCGGCATTCAATACCATAGTCCCCTCCATACTCATAGCCAAGCTCAGGGACCTGGGCTTGGGCTATGACCTCTGCCAGTGGGTCTTGGACTTCCTGACTGGCAGACCCCAGGTGGTGAGAGCAGGCAACTGCACCTCCTCATCCATCACCCTCAACATAGGGGCCCCCCAGGGCTGTGTTCTGAGTCCCCTCCTCTACTCCCTGTACACACACGACTGTGTGGCTCAGCGGAGTAGCAATACAATCGTCAAATTTGCTGACGACACAGTGGTGGTGGGCCTGATCTCTGCCAACGACGAGAGGGCCTACCTGGAAGAGGTCAAGGTCCTGGCGGGATGGTGCCAGGAAAACAGCCTCTCCCTGAACGTCAGCAAAACAAAGGAGATGATTGTGGACTTCAGGAGGTCGGGGGTCAAGGACTACAGCCCCCTCAGCATCGACGGGGCACCGGTTGAGAGAGTCAACAGCTTTAAGTACCTCGGAGCCTACATATCCGAGGACTTGACATGGACCACACACATTAACAGTGTTGTGAAGAAGGCACGACAACGCCTCTACTTCCTCAGGCGCCTAAGGAAGTTCCAAGTCAGCCAGAAGATCCTTAAGAACTTCTACTCATGTACAATAGAGAGCATCTTGACCGGCAACATCACCTCCTGGTTTGGGAATAGCACTGCACAAGACCAAAGCAGACTACAAAGAGTGACACGTTCAGCCGAACGCACAATTGGAGGGGGGCTCCCCACCCTCCAGAACATTTACTACAAGCGTTGCAAGGGCAAGGCTAAGAGAATCATTAAAGACTCCAGTCACCCGAACAACTGCCTCTTTGAACTGCTGCCGTCAGGCAAGCGATACAGGAGTCTCAAGGCGAGCACAGAAAGACTCAGAAGAAGCTTCTATCCCCAGGCCATCAGGCTGCTAAACGAACAATGAATGAACACTACACAACAACAACCACCAAACGCACATAGCACACACATCCACACGCACACACTCACTTTAAACAAACACACTGTAGCACCCACTCCACACACTTATAGCACACACCCACTTTAAACAAACACACTGTAGCACCCACTCCCCACACTTTATATTTATGGATGAAGGATTGCACTACAACTCGTACACCTTACTGTAAATTGTACCTAAAATTGTACCTCATCCCATTTCTGCTTTGCACTAGATAGTACTGTACATTAGTACACTGCATAGTATTGTGTATTGTATATTATATGGTAACTCAGAACATTGTACATATGTCTATACCGAACACTGTGACCTCATTTTCTTCTTCTAAATTCATGCTATATTATGTTATTATGTTATTTGATACTATCTTGTCTAGCACAGTCTCTGGAGCGTAACAGTAAGAAGCATTTTGTATGAAAGTATTCTGTACTTCTGTATGACAACTATTAAAGAACTTGAACTTGAACTTGAACTTGTCAGCTGGGTGAAACTAATTACAAACAATTTCCACAACACAATTTAGTCACACACTTCAAAATGATGTACACAGTATTCAGTTAAAAGATCCTACCCTCTCTGCTGTTGTCCTCAGAATGAATCCAACAGAGAAAAAGCTGGTATTTAAGCAGAAAAACTGTCACAAGTGCCCACTTAACTACATGCACAAAGGCCACACCTCCAGTTTCTGTCAGCTGGGTGAAACTAATTACAAACAATTTCCACAACACAATTTAGTCACACACTTCAAAATGATGTACACAGTATTCAGTTAAAAGATCCTACCCTCTCTGCTGTTGTCCTCAGAATGAATCCAACAGAGAAAAAGCTGGTATTTAAGCAGAAAAACTGTCACAAGTGCCCACTTAACTACATGCACAAAGGCCACACCTCCAGTTTCTGTCAGCTGGGTGAAACTAATTACAAACAATTTCCACAACACAATTTAGTCACACACTTCAAAATGATGTACACAGTATTCAGTTAAAAGATCCTACCCTCTCTGCTGTTGTCCTCAGAATGAATCCAACAGAGAAAAAGCTGGTATTTAAGCAGAAAAACTGTCACAAGTGCCCACTTAACTACATGCACAAAGGCCACACCTCCAGTTTCTGTCAGCTGGGTGAAACTAATTACAAACAATTTCCACAACACAATTTTTTTACAACAAATTTAAGTAAGGGATAATGTATGGCTACGAGGTCATTGTCGCAAAATAATTGACCGACACGGAGTTTAAAATACAGAGGCGCCGCGCCGAGGTGTTTTAAACGTAGTGAAGGTCAATTATTTTGCGACAATGACCGAGTAGGCTATACATTATCCCGCTTATTACATGGCTAACTTACTAACAATATACCTAATTCATTTGACAAATCGCAGTTCTTCTGTGGCTCTGTCAGCCCAAATAAAGTGATTATTATTATCGCGGGCAGCAGCTCTGTTCTGGCTCCGCTGTGTTCTGGCTCCGCTCGTCGCTCCGCCCCCTGTCATCGCCGGCAGCAGAACACCAGTGTCTAATTGCACTGAAACAGTGTGTGTCAGTGGGCTTGATTGCCAACAGCTGCGCTCTGCGGTCATTATTGAAAAAACAGCGGTCATTATTGAAAAATAATGACCGCAGTCGGGGGGCTATTGACCAATCACAAGCAAGCATTTCGGCGAATGTGAAAACGCCATGTAATAATAATTCATATTTTAATATTAGGGAGGCATGGCTTCCGTTGGCTTCCATAAGGATTCGCCACTGCGTCTCTGCCTCCGTTTCTCCTCCCTTGTCTGCATATTGTGTTCTCGCCTTCATCATCACCCCCAACCGTAACAGCTGCCTACTGGTAAATGTAGTTATTTTTTTACAACAAATTTAAGTAAGGGATAATGTATGGCTACGAGGTCATTGTCGCAAAATAATTGACCGACACAGAGTTTAAAATACAGAGGCGCCGCGCCGAGGTGTTTTAAACGTAGTGAAGGTCAATTATTTTGCGACAATGACCGAGTAGGCTATACATTATCCCGCTTATTACATGGCTAACTTACTAACAATATACCTAATTCATTTGACAAATCGCAGTTGTTCTGTGGCTCTGTCAGCCCAAATAAAGTGATTATTATTATCGCGGGCAGCCCAGCCTCTGTTCTGGCTCCGCTGACACTCCGCTGTCAGTGCAGCGCTATACATATCCCGCTTATTACATGGCTAACTTACTAACAATATACCTAATTCATTTGACAAATCGCAGTTGTTCTGTGGCTCTGTCAGCCCAAATAAAGTGATTATTATTATCGCGGGCAGCCTTCTGGCTCCGCTGTGTTCTGGCTCCGCTCGTCGCTCCGCCCCCTGTCATCGCCGGCAGCAGAACACTGTCTAATTGCACTGAAACAGTGTGTGTCAGTGGGCTTGATTGCCAACAGCTGCGCACTGCGGTCATTATTGAAAAAACAGCGGTCATTATTGAAAAATAATGACCGCAGTCGGGGGGCTATTGACCAATCACAAGCAAGCATTTCGGCGAATGTGAAAACGCCATGTAATAAAACCTTATAACTACCTTTATTTCAACCAAAAATGCTTAAACATGTTAGTGGTAGAAGGGAACTCATTTTGTGCAAAAATGGAAAGCTTGCCAATGTTCATGCGGCAGAATTGTTACAATAGCCGATAATCCATTTTCCCAATGATAAATCCCTATACGGGTGGAACAACCAGTGACGTCAGACTACACCTCCCTATTGGTAATGGGACTGATGAGCCACAGGTGTGTTTGGTTACCGGCAAGAGCCAACAGTTTTTGACCGTACGTCGTACGTCGTCATCGTTTCATGGACCTCGTTTGTTTGTAGTTTATAGTGTTTGTTTGTTCCTTTGAAGGTATTAGCGTTTACTTATATTACATGCAAATTGTGCATTTGGTAATTATGTGGTCAAATAAACCCACTGGGGGTATTATTGCAACGGACCTTGTGGACATTCTATATTTTGACCAGACGAGTATCCAGCACGAGCCACAGACGCGTCAACTAAGTTCTAGTCGGTTTTCAGCCTCCTCAGGGCTTGTAGGTTTGTTGTTTTATTAGTCAAGTTAATTCAAGCCCTTATAGCGGTCGTCTGTTGATCGGAAGGTTCCCGGTTCGATTCACGCTTGTCATAATCAAGGCCCGGGCCTTCCTCTGCCCTCATCCTGCCGCGCCCATATATGGGCAGCTTCCTGCAGCAGCATTCCCACGCTACCAGACGGTCATCAATCAGCGTGGCTGTGAGGGATTCCCTCATCAGCAGCCCCTATATCACCCCACGGATCCTGTCGTCCTTCGTCGGAGTGTTATCTAGTCATCCTAGGTACGAGGACGTATCCTACCTTGCTGCTCTTCTAAATACTGCCGACCCTTCTCTAACCTTTGTTCTCCCTGTGCCCAGGATACCCGCTGCCTGCCTACGCTGTCTATCGAGACGCCTCCCGCCCAGACGTTCCCGAGGAGAACGACGAGCACTCCTATACCACATTCTGCACATTCTCTGTTGTACTATTGGCGCCTGGTACCTTTGGAATAAATATCCTAAACCGCTCCATTCTCTCTCTCCCTGTGTGTTCTGCTATTGGGCTCAGCCACCGCTGCCGAAACAACGCCCCTCTCAGGCAGCGTGTTGAAGTGTCCTTGAGCAAGACACTTAACCCCTAACTGCTAGTGTCCCAGTCCTCCAGCTCCTCTGAGGACAAATGGAGAGGATTCCTGACAAACGAGACTTTTGGAGGCGACTCAGGTGATGTTTCTATCAGCTGGTTGGGATCAAACATTGGACAAAGATTCAAGTGGATAGAATTGAAGGCAAATTAGACAAATAAATATAATGAAGGAGAATATCTACTGCTTTCTACAACTATCCTACACTGTAATCATAACTACCTACCTACCTCATAATAATAATATTAATAATAATTATTATTATTATAATAATAATAATAATAATAATAATAATAATAATAATAATAATAATAATAATAATAATAATAATAATAATAATAATAATAATAATAATAATAATAATAATAATAATAATAATAATAATAATAATAATAATAATAATAATAATAATAATAATAATAATAATAATAATAATAATAATAATAATAATAATAATAATAATAATAATAATAATACACTTTATCTGTATAGTACCTTTCATAAAAGAATTGCAGCTCGAAGGGCTTCACCGCAGTAAAAAATAACTGGCATAAAATGATCACAAAAGTGGCAGATCAAGTGCAATGCATAAAGTGCAGACATAAAACATAATAGACGGCAGCAAAATAGACAAAGTCAATGTAAGACATAGAGCATTAAAGTATTAGTATTTCATATTAGGATCTAACATCTTAATATGCCTCTTTGTTTACGGTTTGATTATCACTGATACACATCCTTTTAACTTTAGCCTTTGTGATTTATGATCACAGGGACTCGAACCCACGACGGTCTAGTAATTTTTACCCGAAAATTACTCTTTATTATTAACATACAATTTCTATGTACTCATACTACCCATATAACTCGGTATGATAGCATGTACAGTACAATAGTGCTGTATATACATTTACTGCATATACGTATATCCATATCTGTCTGAATATACCTGCATATAGTACTTCTATATACTTATACACCTGCATATAACACAAAGGTTATAACTCTGTATGATAGCATGTATAATAATGCTGTATACCGTATATTCTTACCATATCTAATATATAGTAGTGGTGTAACGGTACACGTATTCTCACCGAACCATTTTGGTTGGGACCTTCGGTTCAGTATACGCTGTGTAGCCTACCGAACGAATGCAACGTTACTCAATTTTTTTTTATAATAGATTTACTGGGACAGAGCCAGCGACTAGGTCTGTCAGGGAGACAGTTGAAGAACTGCTCAAGGAAGGAAGATTGGGTAACTGGACAGAGAGGGAGGAGGGAGGATGGAGGAGGCCTGAGTTTATGTCAACAGTACACTCTAAGATTGTGCTTACTGGATGAGATAAGGGGGAAAAAATTACTAAAGAACACGGCTACAGTCATCATTTGAACATGGGTGCAGAAGGGGGGCTGACAATTGAGTTTATGGTCTTAAATAACACTCTAGGATTGTGCTTACTGGAGGAGATAAGGTTGAAAGAAGTAGCCCTGGCACTCTTAATTAGATCCTTAAATTTAGATATCAACTCTTTGAGATATAGAGACGCTGAGACGATGAACTTGGAGGTTGGAAGATGTCCATTGCCTCTCTGATTAATTGAAAATGGGGGACCCTGATGTAAACAAGACGAAAGTCTTTCTCTGGTCTGCATCCCCTTAACAATTGTGTGTATTGAGCTGTACTGTATTGTACCCATTCTGCAATCTGTTAATAAAGTTTTCAATCAATCAATCAATCTGTTTTGCGACACTTCAGTCTGAGCTCACAGGTGTCGGGGACCCTGATGTAAACAAGATGAAAGTCTTTCTCTGGTCTGCATCCCCTTAAACAATTGTATGTATTGAGCTGTACTGTACTGTACCCATTCTGCAATCTGTTAATAAAGTTTTCAATCAATCAATCAATCAAACATGGTACTACATGGCCTCAATGTAGTATGTCATATATGTCCTGATGAAATGGTACTAGATGGTACTACATGGCACTACATGGCACTACAGGATACTACAGGGCACTACATGGTACTACATGGCACTACATGGTACTACAGGGTCCTACATGGTACTACAGGGTACTACATGGTACTACATGGCACTACAGCGTACTACAGGGTACTACATGGTACTACATGGCACTACATGGTACTACAGGGTACTACAGGGTACTACATGGTACTACATGGCACTACATGGTACTACATGGTACTACAGGGTCCTACATGGTACTACAGGGTACTACAGGGTAATACATGGCACTACATGGTACTACAGTGTACTACAGGGTACTACATGGTACTACATGGCACTACATGGTACTACAGGGTCCTACATGGTACTACAGGGTACTACATGGTATACATGGCACTACAGGGTACTACATGATACTACAGGGTACTACAGGGTCCTACAGGGTACTACAGGGTACTACATGGTATACATGGCACTACATGGTACTACATGGTACTACATGGTACTATATGGTACTACATGGCACTACATGGTACTACATGGCACTACATGGTACTACATGGTACTACATGGTACTATACGGTACTACATATAGTACTATATGGTACTACAAAATTACAAACATCTCAAAACACACTGGTCAGACTACTGCTTGACCTTACTCCTAGAACCCACCTCACCCCTGCCCACTTTGACAACCTAGGATGGCTTAGAGTAGACGACAGAGTACAGCAACTTGCAATGGGCCTGGTCTACAAGATACACTACACGACCAAGGTACCCATGTACATGTCAAAATACTTCCCAAAGGTCAGTGAATACCACGATCACAACACCAGAGGGAGCTCCACAAATCATGTTAAACCCAGATTCGGCTCAAACAAGGGACTAAACACGTTTCGCAATTATGCCACATCAATGTGGAACGCCCAAAGCTGTAAAGGAATGTGAATCACTACCCACTTTCAAAACCACTCTCAAGGGACACCTATGGGAGACTGCAATTCGAAACTGGCCCCTGTAAATGTCCTAACCCAACCCCCTCCAATGTACAGTAATTTACCTAGTATGGTTTTGTCAATATTCCAATGTACAATTTTGCTTGTTTGTACAGTGTGCCCCCCCCCCCCCCCCCCAATGTACAGTTTTGCTAGTTTATACAGTGTTTCTCCCCCCCCCCCCAACCACCTCTAATGTAAATTACCCAGTATGGTTGTCAATATCCCAATGTACCCAACCCCCCCCCCCCACACAACCCCACCCAACCTCCTCCAATGTACAGTTTCTACGTCAAATATATATACTCCCTTTTCTTGACCCTTTTTGTATCACAAACAGTACTGTATTTGCAAATCTGGTATGTCATAAATGTATAGATGTAGCAGTACTGTCTATCTGTATGTCATGTATGTCATATATGTCCTGATGAATTAAAAATGGGGGACCCTGATGTAAACAAGACGAAAGTCTTTCTCTGGTCTGCATCCCCTTAACAATTGTGTGTATTGAGCTGTAGGCTACTGTATTGTACCCATTCTGCAATCTGTTAATAAAGTTTTCAATCAATCAATCAATCAAACATGGTACTACATGGCACTACAGGGTACTACTGGGTACTACATGGTACTACAGGGTACTACATGGTATACATGGCACTACAGGGTCCTACATGGTACTACAGGGTACTACATGGTATACATGGCACTACATGGTACTACATGGTACTATATGGTACTACATGGCACTACATGGTACTACATGGTACTACATGGCACTACAGGATACTACAGGGCACTACATGGTACTACATGGCACTACAGGGTACTACATGGCACTACAGGGTACTACAGGGTACTACATGGTATACATGGCACTACAGGGTACTACATGGTACTACAGGGTCCTACATGGTACTACATGGTACTACAGGGTCCTACATGGTACTACAGGGTACTACATGGTATACATGGCACTACATGGTACTACAGTGTACTACAAGGTACTACATGGTACAGGGTACCCTGTAGTACCCTGTAGTGCCATGTAGTACCCTGTAGTGCCATGTAGTACCATGTAGTACCCTGTAGTGCCATGTATACCATGTAGTACCCTGTAGTACCATGTAGGACCCTGTAGTACCATGTAGTACCATGTAGTACCATGTAGTGCCCTGTATCCTGTAGTGCCATGTAGTATCATGTAGTACCATGTAGTGCCATGTAGTACCATGTAGTACCATGTAGTACCATGTAGTACCCTGTAGTACCATGTGGTACCATGTGGTACCCTGTAGTACCTTGTAGTACCCTATAGTATCCTGTTGTACCCTGTAGTATCATGTAGTGCCATGTAGTACCCTGTAGTACCATGTGGTACCCTGTGGTACCATGTGGTACCATGTGGTACCCTGTAGTACCCTGTAGTATCCTGTTGTACCCTGTAGTATCATGTAGTGCCATGTAGTACCCTGTAGTGCCATGTATACCATGTAGTACCCTGTAGTACCATGTAGGACCCTGTAGTACCATGTAGTACCATGTAGTGCCATGTAGTACCATGTAGTACCATGTAGTACCATGTAGTGCCCTGTAGTATCCTGTAGTGCCATGTAGTGCCATGTAGTACCATGTAGTACCATGTAGGACCCTGTAGGACACTGTAGTACCATGTAGTGCCCTGTAGTATCCTGTAGTGCCATGTAGTGCCATGTAGTGCCATGTAGTACCATGTAGTGCCATGTAGTACCATGTAGTACCCTGTAGGACCCTGTAGGACACTGTAGTACCATGTAGTGCCCTGTAGTATCCTGTAGTGCCATGTAGTGCCATGTAGTGCCATGTAGTACCATGTAGTACCATGTAGGACCCTGTAGTACCATGTAGTACCATGTAGGACCCTGTAGTACCCTGTAGTATCCTGTAGTGCCATGTAGTGCCATGTAGTACCATGTAGTACCATGTAGTACCATGTGGTACCCTGTAGTACCCTGTAGTATCCTGTTGTACCCTGTAGTATCATGTAGTGCCAGGTAGTGCCATGTAGTACCCTGTAGTACCATGTGGGTACAGTACAGTACAGCTCAATACACACAATTGTTAAGGGGATGCAGACCAGAGAAAGACTTCCGTCTTGTTTACATCAGGGTCCCCCATTTTCAATTCATCATAAATGTATAGTTCCCTCCCCCTTGTATATATTTACTGTATGTCACAAATGTAACAGTACTGCATTGAGGTCTTTCTCTGGTCTGCATCCCCTTAACAATTGTGTGTATTGAGCTGTACTGTACTGTACCCATTCTGCAATCTGTTAATAACGTTTTCAATCAATCAATCAATCAATCAATCAATCCCGCACAGTGCAATACTCCAATTCAGCCATTGGCAATTCAGCCATTGGGTGGGTGGCGCTGCTGAGCGGGCCTGTGACGGTCTCGTGACCAAAATCAGCCATTGGGAGAGAGGGGCCTGAAAGCGTGGGGTTGAGTTATAATTGAGTTATTCTGATCATATTTCATATTTTCGCCATGGTATTCATATTTCACTCACAGAGCCTTGGCTGATGCTGTGGAACTCAGCACAACTCTGCAACGCTTCAATACTGCCACCTGGTGGATGATCAGCGAGTTGCCAAACCGGATATGCCCGTTGGAGCTTGGTGCGTCTCCCAAATCCGTCCGGCCACTCGTATATCATCGCGGGACTCAAGACACACACCGTGGATATGGATCGTTGCCATAACTCAATAATCCACATGATTTGGGCGTGTATTAGTATTATACAAACCGGAAATGGATCGCCTCGATCCCCATCACATAACTGGGATCTGTTTGCTCCAGTATCATCGCCCAACGGTAAGAGTAGACTGCCGTGAGTTTCAGCGTTTTTGTTTATTATTATCGATGCAAACTGCTCTGATCTATATATCACCCATACTACATAAATCATTTAACGACGATCACGGAATTATAAACGACCCCCCCCCCCCCCCCCCCCTCCGTTCACCGCGCATGATCAGTCATGACGTTTAGTTTAGGACCATGTACAGTTGAAATTTTTAATATAGCGTGTATCGGCAACAAATGGCATTTGATAATGTATGCATTTATGCCTATAACTCACGTTCTAGGATTTACTGCAGAAAACGATAAAAAACATATTTATATTCTAGACGGTATTTTTGTATGAATGAAAAAGTAAAACGTTCCTACATCCTGAACTATAGATAATCGATGTTGAATGGGCCATAGTAATGTCAATTTAGCAATACAATTTAAACAGTTATAGCCCTGCAAAGAAGGTAAACATCTCCATGGGCTTAAACTCTAACCTTAACCAACTTCGAAAGAGTGCCTAAGCTTAACACTTTCTCTGCCATGCTTATATCCATCAATGTTTGATCACTGGCAGTGATCAAACATTGATGGATATTATAAGCGTGGCAGAGAAAGTGTTAAGCTTAGGCACTCTTTCGAAGTTGGTTAAGGTTAGAGTTTGTCTTAGAGCGTGACGGCAAGTTCTTTCGATGGTTAAGCTTAGGCACTCTTTAGAATTAGAAGTTGGTTAAGGTTAGAGTTTGTCTTAGAGCATGGCGATAGAACGCCAGGTAGTTTGCAGGCTGTACGACGCGGAAATGGGCAAAGACACAGCTCGTCACGCGATTGGGCAAACATGTCAGTGGCCAATCAGAGAGCGTCAGTCAGTGGCCAATCAGAGAGCGTCTGCCAGAAATGCGGCTACGGAAAAAAATATCGCGGTCTGCCGCTGCCGGCCTGCGTGCAGCTGGATACTATTGGACGGAGCGAGTTACGAGGGGCGTGACGTCATCTAAAATGGCTGTGCATCACTGTTACAACTAGCAGCAAACGTTGCTACAGCCAGGCTGTTTACAATGCGGGAGCTTTTAACTCGCTTCTCTGGTACAAAACCGCTATCAAAGGACAAGTTAAACAACACATTTGTGATCGGTCACCGTCAACTCCTCCGTGCAAACATTATACTGACTTTTAACCCAATTGTGAACAAGATCAAGGGTGTTCCCTTTGTTGTGAGTCGGACCAGAGACATGTTGGATACAATTAAACGAGTCTCTTGCTAACGTCTCTGTGGCAGAACTGTACGGGACCAAGACTTCACATCTGGATCAAAACGTTCTTCTTGTGGAAACGGATCAGACTGTGGACACCACAACATCTGTAAGTACAATTATGTTCACATTGTTTTCCTCTTATTGCTCATTTCTTGCAGCAGCGGCTCGAAAGGAACGGTTGCGGCTCCTGTATGTAGGCTGTCAATAAAAAGACCCAGAGGAGTATAAACACTGTGACGCGCATCGTATAATAATTCAGTTCCATGTCCAGAATATGCTTTTATACTATTTATTCTTTCACTTAATGAAACACACGTACATACATAAACTAATACTGTTGCGATCTTGCGTTACTTGCGCACTTGCAATACTTGCAGTCAATAGAAAATATACACTCCCTGAGCTCACCCCCTCTCTCCTGAACTCACCCCCTCTCTCCTGAACTCACCCCCTCTCTCCTGAACTCACCCCTCTCTCACGAACTCACCCCTCTCTCACGAACTCACCCCTCTCTCCTCAACTCACCCCCCCCTGTCTCACCCCTCTCTCCTGAGCTCACCCCTCTCTCCTGAACTCACCCCTCTCTCCTGAACTCACCCCCTGTCTCCTGAGCTCACCCCCTCTCTCATGAACTCACCCCTCTCTCCTGAGCTCACCCCATTTCTCCTGAACTCACCCCCTCTCTCCTGACCATGGGGGACCCTGATGTAAACAAGACGAAAGTCTTTCTCTGGTCTGCATCCCCTTAACAATTGTATGTATTGAGCTGTACTGTACCCATAAATCTGTTAATAAAGTTTTCAATCAATTCAATCAATCAATCAATCAATCAAACCTCACCCTCTCCTGAGCTCACCCCCTTTCTCCGTAAAATGTTAAAAGGAGAATGAAATCCCATATGAATACTACTATTGCAGCCAAACCCCAGTGAACCCCACCACCTAAAGTGACAGTACGACTAACAATACAACACCATAAAGTTCAGCTCAACCCCATGTATAAATCATCCATTATCAAAACTCATTCTTAGTTAATAAATAACTAAATGGACATTATGCAACAGTGTATTATTTATTCAATTTTTTTTTCACAATAACATATTTCTCTGTCTAGGGCGGCTACGTGGCGTAGTGGGCAAGGCGCTCACCACGAATACTGGAGACGCTGGGCTTGCCTGTTCGAGCCCAGCGCTCCACATTGCTTTCAGTTTAGCTGGTCGTCCGTACTAATACACATTGGCCGTATTAGGGGGTGGGAAACTGATGGGTGGGGATCGGGCGTTGTGGACAGCGACTCCTACAGGTCGGTTGGTGCGCCTGCGCAGTAGAATCAGGAAGTGTCGGGGGCAGCGTGAGCCTCCCACGCGTTACTCCTCGCCACTGAGAGATCGAGCTGCGCAGGTGAAAAGATGCGACTGCTGTTACCTCAAGTACCGGAGGGGACTTGTGCTATGTATGACTTAGTCCACATTGCAGCCGGCTTGTGGGAGGCAAGAAACAGCGTCCGTGACCGTGACAGGGGAGGGTTGAATTGGATGATACGAAATTGGGATGGGAGAAAATATAGAAAATGGGAGAAAAAGTGGATAAAAAAAAAAAAAACATATTTCTCTGTCTACACCCGTTATGAAGTGATGCAAAGTACACAAATAGATTACTACAAAGTGTCCAGAGAGATAGAAAGAGATGAAGAGGAGGGAGGAGGTAACAGGATCACAAGACAGGCAGGACTTATGACCTTTTCCTACAGACCAGGCTCAAAAGACTCCAGCTAGCAGCAGCTACTGGGTAAATATATTTTTTTAAGCAAACGATACAGACTGAGGCCCCTCCAGCACCAGTCTCAGTTAATTACAGACTGAGGCCCCTCCAGCACCAGTCTCTCAGTTAGTTGGTACAGACTGAGGCCCCTCCAGCACCAGTCTCAGTTAATTACAGACTGAGGCCCCTCCAGCACCAGTCTCTCAGTTAGTTACAGACTGAGGCCCCTCCAGCACCAGTCTCTCAGTTAGTTACAGACTGAGGCCCCTGCAGCACCAGTCTCACAGTTAGTTGCTGTGCTTCAAGCAACAAGCCACCACTACCAAGCCGGCAACCATCAGAATCAGAAAGGTGTTTATTGCCAAGTTTATGTTTATTAGGATCCCCATTAGTCATCACCAACGTATTGACTATTCTTCCTGGGGTCTGCACAGATATATACAAATATGTAGTGGGATGCACCGAATGGGAAATTCTTGGCCGAAACCGATACCGAAAATAGGAAACAGTTGGCCGAAAACCGAATGCCGAAAGGCCGAAAATGATTAATATAAATATATATATAATGTATTTAATTTTTTTAGCTACCTGATTATGGCAAAAGACATGATTATGGCAAAACTTAACTTAAATAATATTAATTATCACTATTATGGGCCCATAAAACATGTATTCAGCACGTTTGAATGCATACATTAATTCCAGACTGACTGCTGAAAGATTGTACAATTTAAACATTTTCTCTTTGCATACAACAAAATGTGCATTAAAGTCAAGTGCATTTTCTTTTCTCTGTAGGATAACTACAACAAAGTGCATTCAGAACAAAGCCAAGGTGCTTTAAAACTGCATAAAGATCTGCATAAAGACACACAAACGAGAGGGATAATAGCTTATAGCAGACTTAATGATGTTAATGTAGTGGCTACTGTCATAATTCATGGAATTGTGGAAGGACTGTTGTATTTACTATCTCCCGTGACTCTTAGCGGGGGATGATGTAGCTTACGAGAGACGAGTGAAAGACGACCGGAAGCGTTGTTAGCTAGCTCAACGCTAACATTAGTTTAAAAGGTTTTAACCGCGACGGGCATATAGTAAAGGCGAGGATATAAAGCATGTTAAAGACTCATTTATTGGATGCGTTGCTCGCGGAGTTTACATAGAAACAGCGCGACTCCCAAGAGGAGTTAGTTATCACAGGCTGCAGAACGCAGGAAGAGCTGCCAAGCTGCTCACGTTATACGTTGCGCAAAGTTTGTAGCCACGTTTTGATTACGTCATCACAACACTTTAGGTTACTAACGTTACGTTACGTAACCCTGTTCTTTGACATTCTGTGATATATTTTCGTAGGGCTGGGCGATATGGAAAAAAATCATATCGCGATAACGATATGATAATTTTATTTTATTTCTCGATATCGATAATTATCGAATTGTTATAAATATATATAAAAAAAAAAAAAAAAACATTTTTTTTTTTTTTTTTTTAACAACAGATGTATGTTTATTTTACAGCAATTCTTTGTCATTGCCGCCATCTTTAGTGTTACATCCCCTCACACTTCAGTTCTCAGGCTGCAGCTGGTTTAAAAGCTAAAGTAAACCGGCTTCTCTGCTGGCTGTGGCTCCAGAGGAGTTGAACAGTTCTGGCTCTGCTAGTTTATTTTCGATCTTTTGGCGCTTTTTTGGTGGACTGTGACTCGTGACTGGAGTCTAGTTCTGCTAGCACACATAGCCTACTGTGTACAGACGGTTTCAAAATGTATTTTAAATTAGAAAGCAAACAAAATAAATGGACAAGAGAAAAAGAAATCTGAATTTGGTCAGTATTGTCATTTGGACAAGCAAAGCCATTACTTTAAGTTGCAGGCAAGAAAGACAAGTCTGTCCACTGTCTCTGGTTTTAAAACTGCCCTGTTGCAGGTAAAAAAAAAAAAAAAAAAAAAAAACGATTTTTCGATTTTTTTTTAAATTTCGATATTCGATATCGATTATTAAAATATATCGCGATATTTATCGTTATCGTTATATCGCCCAGCCCTATATTTTCGGTGCTAAAACCCTTTCGGCCGAAAGCCGAAAATATATTTTTAACCATTTTCGGCCGATCATTTTCGGTGCATCCCTACAAATATGAAACATTCAGTATAAATCAGTCATATATATCACATACATCAATACAAAATTAAACAAAAGAATGTCATAGGTGAATCCATTTCACCATACCTTTAAAACAAAAACAAAGTATACAGAAGAAGTTTGGATAACATGGCTGCAGCTACACTCATGCATGTGTAACAGAGGCAACTCGCCCCTGCCACGAATTCGACCATGCCTTGAGTGGGAGTCGAACCCCAGGCGTCCGCACTGCGGGCGACATCACAAACCGCTGCGCCAAGAAAGGAATTCCCTCCTAAGCGCTCAGTTTGTGTGCCTCTGGGGAGTGAGTTTTACACCCGTTACATTCACCCCCCCTAAACTCACACCACCCAAGGCATCCGGGTCTACGGCACCAGTGTAACAGAGGCAACTCGCCCCTGCCACGAATTCGACCATGCCTTGAGTGGGAGTCGAACCCCAGGCGTCCGCACTGCGGGCGACATCACAAACCGCTGCGCCAAGAAAGGAATTCCCTCCTAAGCGCTCAGTTTGTGTGCCTCTGGGGAGTGAGTTTTACACCCGTTACACATGACATATATTGATTTCCTTCCAGATTATGGCTCCTTTAATTTTCTTTTTGAAACTGTCCTTGTTTTCCGTCCGTATGATATGTAACGGGATCCTATTCCAATATGTTATGGCTCTATACATTGCAGTTTTCTGAGCTTGTCATGTCTCAGAAAGGCAATCTCACCCCTCTCCCGGGCTTCCCTCAATTTAGGGAGTAGCTCTTTCCTTTTCATTCTCACTGTGTCGGTGTAATCTTCATTAATGTAGATGTTCATCCCTCTTAGATTTTTGGCTCCCTTAAAACCGCTGATCTGTCCTTGAACCTCAAGAACTTCACCACTTCGGGTCTGGGTCTGGTGTTGTGAGCGGCTGGCTTCCCAGTGAGCTTTTCCTCGGTTTGCGCCCAGGTCTCCCCAGGCTCCTCACAGATGCCGTCAAGAACCAAGTTGCTCCTTCTCGATTGTCCTTCTGCATATTCCATTTTGTCAATGACGGCTGACAGGCCGTCACAATTTTTCAAGATGTCGGCTTGCATAGACTTACAATATACAGACTGTTTCACATTTTGAGTTTTCTTTCTTTGAGATATGAACGACTAACGCTTGCTATATCTAGGTCGACCTCGGTCGTTGCTATGTAAATACGCGGATGTTATTGAAAGTGTAACTATATAACGTTAATGCCACAAAACAATTGCCTTTGTTATCATAAGTAGCAACTTTTGATGCAGTAGTGTGTGTGTGGGGCGGCGCTGTTCAAAAGTGTCAACGTGTGGACCAGATTGACGCGACACAAGCCTCTTGGTCAAAACATCACGATATCCACGATACGTTTAAAAAGTGTATCGTTAGGCCTGCCGCGATAAGCAATAAATCGATTAATTGCCGCGATAATTAAAATGAATGCAATGATTTTGACGGGCGCGATTAATTGCTATTTGCGCGTTTGTTTTAATGAGGCGGAACCAGTGCCCCTTGTCAGTCACTCTCCGTGTGGGTTGGCCGCTGGCGTTACTACAGAGCACAGCACGGGAGCTCCGTGGGGCAGTAGCAACGCCACATATTTAGCTTACCTACATTTCTCAATAGTGTTGCTCCTTTTAACCAAGTAGCGTTATTTGTAGTGTAACGTTAGAATAACACAGAATAACGTTAATACAATTACATGCATCATTGTTTACAATGAACGGGTGGGGCTAGTCAAAGCACTGGAGACGGGGACAAGTTAAACATGAATTAATTTATTATAACGGGTCGTTTTCGAGTCGTGCTGCAGTGCCTACGCACCACAGCTATTCTATTATATACGGCTTTGACGCGTCCTCCTCATCGTTGATTGCCTGTAGTAGCTGCATCTAACGTTAGTAGCTAACGTTAAAACTAAAAAACACAACCAGACGAGACAAGTTGTCGGCTAGGATAATCGCAACAATACTTCCGGTCCGGTCGGTGGGCTTCAAAATAAAAGTCTTAAACCGGAAAAGACGGAGCGGTGGGCTTCAAAATAAAAGTTTTGGGAAATAAATTTCTCAATTTTTTTTTAACCGGTCGCAATAATATCGCTTATCGCGATATTTTCGGGGGCAATTAATCGCCCAGCAAAATTTGTTATCGTGGCAGGCCTATGTATCGTTAATGAACTGTACCCGATATTTATATAATATCGTCATATCGCCCAGCCCTAGTCCACACGCACACATGTGCATTCAGTGTTGTACAGTGTTGACATCTGACATCTTGAGAAAAGACCATGTTCTGCAATAAAAATTATTGAAGTGAGATGAACAGACTGCACTTTATTTTATTAGATAAAATATGTTGACAAAGTTTTACTTTGCAGGTGAACAAAGGTAATAAATCGCAATATATCGCAAAATATTAATATCGCAATACTCAGCATATAGCAATATATTTAGTATCGCAATAATATCGTATTGTGACTCAAGTATCGTGATAGTATCGTATTGTGAGGCCTCTGGTGATTCCCAACCCTAATTGATAGTAAATGTACTGAGGGTGGACATATAATGTTGATATTTAAACATAAAAAATACAATACATAATAAATGTATTCATGATCATCATAAAACAATTGTAGGAACGGTTTGGGAGAGGAAGGGGTTTTAGGTTGCATGTTGTGAGTTCCAAAAATGTTTACTTAAAGTTTAAAGCTCAATATATCAAAACATGGCACTTTATAGTGAACAGGAGGTCTATTTGTATTAAAAACAATAGATTGTACACATGTATACAGGGAACAAACTTAACTTTTTGACTTACCAGCCATTTGGCTGGTAGATTTTTTAAAGTACCAGCCGGGCAGATTTTTTACTAGCCAAAAATTATAAATAGCTTTTTAGTATATCGCCATGTGTTATTATTACATATAATACTCTCATATGCTATTTTCAATTAATATCATAAACAACATAAGGAATATTAGCATAATTTTGAGTGGACTGAAGGAATGAGTCGGCGTTAATAGTTTTAAATGCAAATAATTTATTGAAACATAGAAGTGGGGTCGGGACACACATTTTATTTCTATTTTTTTAACTGTTTTAACCATGAAGTGTAGCACTTTGGGATCCCAGTGAACAAAAAGTGCATTACAAATCCAATCTATTATTATTATTATTATTACGTGTGGCTGCCGCCCTGGCGGACATCTGTGCTCTACTGAGTGCACCTTTCTAGTCTAGAGAGAGAGCGCTGATTCCCCGTAGCTGAACAGGGTTGCATTTTGTCAACACAAGTTGGAACCCTGGAGGAAGCGATATAAGGAAACGAATTGCTCCGCTAATCGCTCATGTTGACCCCGCCCCCAAGTCGCTCACCGCTCACCTTGAATCGAGCGCTCCCCGCGTCACATCGCTCGGCAGATTTTTCTTTTTTGGAGCATGGTGTAAATTAGCTCAAACTACAACAGTCTACACCCCCTGGGCCCCTTAACAATTGTTTGTATTGAGCCACATTGTAATTGTACCCATTCTGCAATGTTAAATAACGTTGTTTATCCATTCACTAGCTCTATTAAGCGATGATAGCTAGCCTAGCCACAATGCTATGGTCGCTGCCATTAACGTTAGCATGTAAGCTAACGACAACAACAATGGCGTCAAAACTTTTTCTAACAGAATGTGAGTGACAAAGCCTGAACAGGATATCACAGGTTCACCCTTCTCATTGGTTGAAAATGACCTTCATGTTTGTACATCGCCATCTGTTGCTTTGGCATTGTACTACATCATGTATATTACATCAGTGTTAAACCACTGTGAGCGGCCTGGAGGGAGTGGAATGGAGCGAAGGAGAAGCGGTAGATGCAGTGTATTTTGTTAGCCGCCAGGTGGCGGGCAGACCTTAAATTCTAATCGCCAAAGAATAAATCTACAAGCCAGTGGCGCTGGGCGTCTAACTATTTTGTACCCTGTGTATTCATATAATATCGTCTCATATCGATCGCAGGCACCTGAATCGAATCGTATCGTATCGTGGCAGACTTTGTGATATCGGCAAATATCATATCGTTTCGTTATGAAACTGGTGATTCCCACCCCTAGTGTGTGACCAGAGGTCTAATGTTGACTGAGAGACCGCTATTGTGCTCTTGTTGTAATCACTCATTACCTTTTTAATGTGTGAATAATGTTTTTATTATGTTTTAAATGCAGCTAAACAAAATGAGTTTTTCTCTCATCTTCTGTCTAGGTAGCCTCTGGTTCTGAAGCTGGGATCCTGAGGAGCAGTAGACGTTCTGTTCTGCGTGTTGCTGTAGTAGTACGTAGCGAGCTAGCTGTAGCAGGGACCATGGCACTGTCCTACAAGAAGGACCTGGACAAGTACAAGGAGATCGACGAGGATGAGATCCTTAACCAGTTGTCTGCCGAGGAGCTCAAACAGCTGGAGCCGGCCCTGGAGGAGATGGACCCTGAGGTAAAGGCTCGGTACAGCTGCCTGGCACAGGTTTTTTTGGCACAGGTTTTTTTGGGTCTTGTGATATGATTTCAACTTTTCAACTCATGACCGCAAACTATAGATCCACCGGTAGCTTGCTAAATCCAACAGCTTGTCCGAGCAGAACTACACGCACAATATGAAGGCTTTGTAACCCTAAGGTTTATAGTAGGCAGCTATCAGTGTTTCCCTAGATTTGTTTTCAGACAACTACTGTATCAGTGTCGCCACAGACTAGGGATGTCATGATTTGAGATTTTGATGGTATGATTATTGTCTGAGGAAATATCAGTCTCACAGTTTTCACAATTTATTTAAAAAATATTATTTTTAGACATATGTATATATATATATATATATATATATATATATATATATATATATATATATATATATGGTATGGTATATAGCCCATGATATAAATATATAAATACAAATCTATCTTCCTTTTGAACAAAATAGATAGATCTCTGTTTCTGCATCAGGATTGTTGAAGATAATGTCAAAAAGAGTAGCCTATAACAGATTTACACCCCCCCCCAATGTTTCCCCTATCATAGCCATTAGTGGGCGTCATTAGCCAAGGTGAGCAGGGGGCAGAAGGAGTTAGAAAGAGGTTTGAAGGAGTTAGAAAGAGGGTTGAAGTAGAGCCATATGAAATCCGTTTTATTATTTTCCAAATTCCATTTTATTTTTTCCCAAATTCCGTTTTTTCCGTTTTAATATTTCAGAATTCTGTATTTTGCTTTTTATGCTCATTTTACCACCAGAAATAGTGTCTAATAAGTGGGAATGAATAAATGTCTACAATAGAATATGATATAACAGTCCATTTAATGTTTTTAAGTGCTGCAACTCAGAAATACAGTTACATTTTACACAATACTTTTCAAATAATATTGTGACAAAATAAAAATACACATTTCAAGTGTAAACAATAGATACAGCTAGCTACTACTGACATTATCACAATGTCAGTAGCTATAGCTATATCTATTTTATTGTGATGAAATATAGTAATGCATAATTTAGGCACCTTTAGTTTAGTTTATTTCGTTTATAAAGGACAGTGTATAATGACAATCGTTTGCATTAAACAAATGAATTGAAAATGGGGGACCCTGATGTAAACAAGACGAAAGTCTCTCTCTGGTCTGCATCCCCTTAACAATTGTGTGTATTGAGCTGTACTGTATTGTACCCATTCTGCAATCTGTTAATAAAGTTTTCAATCAATCAACCAGATCTAGCAAGAAGCTATCATTTCCATCTATAGTCCTATGTACTGTAAAACGTTTCATAGCTATTTAAGTTTATTTCGATTATAAAGGGCAGTGTATAATGACTCGTTTGCATTAAACAAATGGATGGGTGCACTAGATTTAGCAAGAAGCGATCATGTCCTAACGTTACATAACGGAACGTTGACAGAATTAGCAAAACACCTTATCGCCGGAGGCATAAAAGTCATTAGGATACTGCTCTGCTCTGAATTGAGGGCTTATTGGGGAATTTATTAGCTTCTTGACGATGTAAACACCGAAGCAGCGAGACGCTTGGGAGACTGCCTGTGTTGTGTGTAACCCGCTCTAGCGTCCGCCTCCCCGGTCGCGTGTGCACCAAGCGTTCCACCCAAAAACGGAATTTCAGTCCAGATTAGGCCAAATTCTGCAATATTCCACGTTTTGCAGTTGATTCCATTTTTATTGGTCAATTCCGCGATTCCGTCCGCGATTCCGTGAACGCGGATTTCATATGGCTCTAGTTGAAGCTGAGCAAGAGGCAGGAGTTAGAAAGAGGGTTGAAGGAGGCAGAAGGAGTTAGAAAGAGGGTTGAAGGTGAGTGAGAGGCAGGAGTTAGAAAGAGGGTTGAAGGAGGCAGAAGGAGTTAGAAAGAGGGTTGAAGGTGAGCGAGAGGCAGAATGAGTTAGAAAGAGTGTTGAAGGTGAGCGAGAGGCAGAAGGAGTTAGAAAGAGGGTTGAAGGTGAGTGAGAGGCAGAAGGAGTTAGAAAGAGGGTTGAAGGTGAGTGAGAGGCAGAAGGAGTTAGAAAGAGGGTTGAAGGTGAGCGAGAGGCAGAAGGAGTTAGAAAGAGGGTTGAAGGTGGAAGTTATTTGGTGGTCATGTGGAGAAATAAAAGACAGACTAATAAGACGGAAGGTATCATACTTGAGGAAAAACAGACAACATATTGTTCTTATCAGCATTTAACATCAAAGCAGCCGCCGTCGGTCCTCCAACGCCCCTGGCTCAGAGAACAGCTCTGATGTTCCAGGGGGGGGGGGGGGGGGCAGTTTAGCTCCCATCAACAGGCTGCCAAGTGTTTGTGTGTTTATTTGTGAGCAGAGCAGTGGAGTAGAATGAAATCTCTCCTGGGCTCTTGGAGGTTTATTTATTTTCCGTTTAAACAGAGGGGTGACCTGGCCAACAGGGTAACCACACAAACCCTGATGGAAAATGCTCAAACAGTGGTTGGAACACATTGGGTCTCATTCTCCAACGGACTTACAACAAAAAGGGCTTTCTCTTAGGGCCATTAGGGCACACACACCGGTTGTGCTTTCTTCATGGACTTAAAGCACTCCCATTTTGTGACAAATTTTGTAAACTCCTCTTAAAAGTATCAATTTAACACAGTTAACCAGTTAGTATATACTCTGAATATACATCTCTTTACCAACTAACTGTCCTGCTGTTTAACTGTCTCCTCCAGAATGCACTCCTCCCAGCAGGCATGCATCAGAAGGACCAGACGGTAAAGAAAGACACAGGGACCTACGACAGGGAACGACTGCTCAGCTACCTGGAGAAGGAAGCTCTGGAACACGAGGACAGAGAGGATGTAGTGCCCTTCACTGGGGAGAGGAGAGGTGTGTGTGTGTGTTAGGAAGATTGAGACATTACACTACATTCAGTCAAATGAAAACCTCTCGCATCCGTTGCTTTGAAGAAGGTCTTTGACTGAACGCTTGCAATAAAAAAAAGCGATTGTTGCATAGTGTAGATCTGAGTGTGGATGTTTTCTTCATTCAGTCAGCAACTAATGGCCTAATAAAAGCTCTTGCCAACAAGTAGATTGCATTTAAATTACTTGCATTTATAGCCGTGCACTTTTATATATAAAAACCCTGCAAAGCAAGCATTGTTTAATTACAGAGAATCTGCTAAATCCTGGACGACCTGTGCAGTTGGTCGGATACCATATTAAGTCAAGTTTAACTTCATTAATCCCTGTAGGGAAATGATTCTCTACACCCTAACCACTTAGGAGTATTGACAGCCACAGACAGACACCCGTGGGACCAACTTCAATTGACCTATCTCAAGCCCGTCCTCTTTTCTTGATCCTCTAATCGCAACCGTTGCTTCCAGTTGTCTGGGGGCGAGGGAAGCAACAGTTGTGATGGGAGGATCAAGAAAAGAGGGCAGGGCTTGAGATGGGTCAGTTGTAATGTCTCTACCATGGTCAAGGTCATTGGCAAGAGAGCTTAGCATACATGTCTTATAATATGCCACGCACAGCTTGGCTGACGAGGGTTCAGTCCAGCCTACTGTGTGTTGATAATTATATAGTCAAACCCACTCATTACCATAATTAATGTTTATAGTGAAGGTGTGTGTGTGTGTGTGTGTGTGTGTGTGTGTGTGTGTGTGTGTGTGTGTGTGTGTGTGTGTGTGTGTGTGTGTGTGTGTGTGTGTGTGTGTGTGTGTGTGTGTGTGTGTGTGTGTGTGTGTGTGTGTGTGTGTGTGTGTGTGTGTGTGTGTGTGTGTGTGTGTGTGTGTGTGTGTGTGCGTGCGTGCGTCAGCTGTAATTACTGCATTGTAGGGTGCAACGGTACACAGAAGCCACGGTTTGGTACGTACCTCGGTATTGGGGTCACGGTTTGGTACGAGTTCGGTACAACAGAAAACAAATATTTATAATAATTATCATTATATATATTTATTTTATTTATATATTATATTTATGATAATAATAATAATAATTATTATTATTATTAAATAGAATAGTTTTCTATAGGAAAAGTATGTTTATTTTTTTTATTTGATCAGCTGTGCCTGTGAGTCCGGCAATGTATGGGGCTGTGGCACTGCAGATTTACCCTACTCGAGTCCGGCAGGGGAGAATGTTGGTGTGTTTGTTGGTGTGTTCCATTGGTTTCATTTGGTTAACATTATTGGGCGAACAAGAAAACGAAAGAAAACTGTAAAATTGTAATGACCCTGCAGCTGTTCCAATGTAAATGTGCCTTTCTCCGTGCACTTTCGCCCGCTCTGAAGTCGGACTCTGTGTGCCCGGCCACGTGCACTGTTCTCGCACGGACCTCGCGAGTGCCTGCATGTGCGACTGGTGTGTTTGCGCTGTGAGGCGCATTCTTTGTATGGCTGCACGTACCGCACCGTGACGGCCGTACCGTAAATTCGTGGGACGAATACACGTACCGTTACACCCCTGCTACTGCATTGTGTGGATAGTGGGTGTTAGGACTGGGCGATTCTTGCTCAAATGTGAATCACGATTTTTCTCTCTAAGAATTGAGATCACGATTCTCTCACACAATTCTTATTTTTTCAATACAATTATTTATTGCACTCTTTCTTAAACAGACAACATAACATATCAAAGTGCTTGACTTAAACTTAAAAGTCTCTTGTAACATACAAAATAACTCAAGTCAGAATCTTTATCATTTAAAAAAGTTAAGTAAAAAGTTTAAAAAAAAATGAATACAAAAAAAAGGATTAAAAGAATCGTCATAATTTTTAAATTAGATTGCATAGGTCTACAATACATTTACATTTACAATAGGTCTATGAATCGAGATCACGATTTTATTTCGATTAAACGCCCAGCCCTAGTGGGTGTTGCAGGTGAGGTTTGTCCTTGGAAGAGAGACTGTGTGATAGTGTTGGCAGCTTGAGACGTGCCAGTGGCTCTCTGAGACTGTTTGGAAGAGAGACTGTGATACTGCTGGCAGCTTGAGACGTGCCAGTGGCTATCTGAGACTGTTTGGAAGAGAGACTGTGTGTTATACTGCTGGTGGCTTGTAGGGATTCGATTCGATTTTCATGTCTGAGTCGAATTTCTTATTATTATATATAATTTTAAAACATTAATATTTATTGAATTTTTTTATATAAAATACTTTTTTTTTATTGAACCAAACTATTCTTATTTAATTCCTTTTTATATTTAGAGGCAGCCTAATGGCCTAATTGATCTAAAAGATGCACATGCTACTGTTTCTGTTTGTTTATTAAAACCGATAGCCAATGCAATGCTGTTATTATAGGCTACGATGGTGAATGGTCATTTTGATTTATTGTCCGTCAGCTGAGCCGATCAACGTTCTGAAAAGATTATCTGAACTTCAGATTTTGAAGTGCCTATTTATGTGCAATACCCTTTGATTTTAATGATCCATTCTATTAAAAAGAATAACTGAATTGAACTGAAACAACATTTTAACTGAATTTAAACTGAAACAGAAAAGAACAATATATTTGTAATATAAAAAAAAAAATTCGGTCTTCACTCTTTCAGCTTTCCCCATCTTTTCTTGACCATTTTCACGATATTTCACGATCTTTGCGGAGCTATTGTATATTCTATATTATAGCTATGGAGACAATAGTATGGCTCATTTGACAGACACTATTTATAATAATAATAATAATAATAATAAATCAAATTTATATAGCGCCTTTCATAGAACCCAAGGTCGCTTTACAATCAGGACAAAAAATAGGGCAAGGAAAGTAGGGGGGGAGGGGGAAGAGGGGATGAGGGAAAGTAGGGGATAATGGACCTAATTTAATCTAAAACTAACTGATGGGGAAAGCCTTGGTGAAGAGGTGTGTTTTTAGAGCGGATTTGAAGGTGTCCAGGGTTGGGGCGTTGCGGATTTCGGGGGGGAGAGAGTTCCAGAGGGTAGGGGACGCCACGCTGAAGGCTCTGTCCCCAAAAGTCCGTAACCTGGTGCGAGGGATGGAGAGGAGACCTAGATCAGAGGATCGTAGGTTCCGGGATGGAGTGTACTGGTGGAGGAGATCAGACAGGTACCGGGGGGCGAGGGCATGGAGGGATTTGTAGGTGAGGAGCAGGAGTTTGAAGGTGATGCGGAACCTGACTGGAAGCCAGTGGAGATGGATGAGGGTGGGGGTGATGTGCTGCCAGGGCTTGGTGTGAGTGAGAACCCTGGCAGCTGAGTTCTGGACATACTGGAGCCTGTCCAGGGCTTTGCTGGGTACCCCGAACAGGACTCCATTACAATAGTCCAACCGGGAGGTGACAAATGAGTGGATCAGGGTCTCCGCCACAGAGTCTGAGAGTGAGGGTCGGAGACGGGAGATGTTCCTGAGGTGGTAGAAGGCAGACTTGGTGACAGATTTGATGTGGGAGTGAAATGAAAGTGTGGAGTCAAGGGTGACGCCCAGGTTACGGACTTCGAGAGACGGGGAGATGGAACAGCCGTCAACGTGGAGGAGGAGATCTCCAACCTTCCCGAGCAGTGCCTTGGGGGCCACAACCATGAGCTCTGTCTTTTTGCTGTTGATGTTATAGTCCAACATGTAAAAAAAAGTTTGTTTTTACACACTGTAGTTTGTAGTTTATTACACGCTAAACATCGCCCATTTCCAAAATAATCCAATCTTTTTCCATAGATCGTGAGATATGATGCGTTATATGCAATAAGCCCAAATCATTCTGGTTGATTGCCTGAAACACCAAATACTCCCAAATCAAAGGTATATACCATGTACATATGTGCCTTCACAAAATCATAATGCGATCGTTACAAAAAGCCTGGTTTAGGTCCGGTAAAATACGACACTGTGATCGTTACAGAAACATGTTTCAGGTTCGGTAAAATAGACATATAGATATAGACATACAGAATATACCTTACCTTAGCCAGAAGGTACTCCACTATTCGAAAATGATTTTGGTCAGTCATGCACACTAGCATCCAGCCTGGTGTTAGTGGAGTCTATAATCAATCAAAGCCTCTGAAGTTCTGCTGTTGCTGCTGTAAGTATGCAGTAAACATGTTTATTGTTTATTGTTTATTGTTTAAAGTTTTAAATTATCCCCATTAGCTGCCACCTAAGTGGTGAGCTAGTCTTCCTGGGGTCCACACAGAAAGACAACACAAAACACAACAATACATGAGATGCATATGACAATCACAATTCACTTAACACTTTAACTGCCAGAAGACGAGTTTAGGCGTCCTTCCCCGCCATGCTCAAGTTGCCGAAGACGCCGTAACTCGTCTTTGATATCAATATTTCAAAAATCTGTGATCGGATTCATATTTCCCATCCGCTGGCCTGAGACCCACCAAAAAGCCCCACTGAACCCTCTAGCGGTTCAAGAGCGCCATCTGGTGGCCGATCGGCGCAATCGCCAAACAGGAAGTTACTTGGACGATGTGCTGTTCACCCATATTACTTACGGGCACTCGGTATAGGTTCCGGCACTCTAGCTCGTCACAATACATAGCGATCCGTTGCCAATAACTCGATAAACAACATGATTTGGACGTATATACTATTATACAAGCTGGAAATGGACCGGATATTTTTACATCCCATAATGGAAAACTGTCTACCCCACGCTGATCGCCCAACGGCCCGTGGAGACTGGGGTGAGTTTTAGCGTGTAATATTTCCGTGTTCGACACTAACTGCTATGATGAACATTTGACCCACATTAGATGAATGGTATAACGCTGCCCACGGAATTATAAACGCCCCCTCGCCCATCCGGTCAACATCAGATGACGTGTAGTAACTTCCAGAAGTCCGTCCAGTTGGATTTTTTTATATCGCGCCGATTGCCATCAAACTGTATTTGATCATCAATATAATGCATTTGGGGCTATAAATCACGTTCTGGAGAAAGCTGCAGAAAGAGATGAAAACATACTTATACTTTATATCATATTTTAGTATGAATATGTGAATGAAAAAGTTTAACGTTCATACACCCTGAACAATACATATAGGACATTGAATGGGCCCTAATAATGGCAATTTAGCAATAGAATTTAAAAAGGTATAGCCCTGCAAAGAAGGGGAACTTCTCCATAGACAAATAGAGCTGGCAACCTATGGTATATCATGAATTTAGCCTTAGGCAATCAAAGTGTTAATTAACAATGGTAATCTAAAAACAGTAAAACATTGTAGACATCATTATAAACATCAGAATATTTTGATCACATATTTAAGTAGTGCATTCTCAGGTGGTATTTGAAAGACACTTTGCTTTTCAATTTACTTATGTTCAGTGGGCAGTTATTCCAATGATTGATGGCACGATAAACAACCGTCCTCTTTAACACTTTGACTGCCCAAGTTTAATTCATTATTAGTCCCTTGAATGCCCAAGGCCACTTCAATGTTAACGTTAATATCGCCTAATCTATGTTTTAAATTATGGCTATGTGTCTCTAATCTGCCCGTCGCATTATCAATGACCTATTTCCAGTCAACATTGTCAAAGCAGATTGTTTTTTTATCGCTTCATTTCCGTGTTCTACCATTCTGAAAAGCACTCGGTTTCACTGAAAAAAGAAGAGATTCCCTGATAATCGCCTTTTCCTGGAATATTCTAGAACGTTGTCATTTGTCGGCCTATTTATGAATCATTTTCAAATAAACGCTAGATGATCGATAGTATATGTGTATGCATGCACGCTCGTGCCGCACGCTGACAATCGCTTCTCCTATTTCCTGACGGCGCGCACAGTGAAACAGCAATATCACATAATCACATAAAAGCTTATATATCCGTGAAAACGAGTCTGATTATCTTTAGACTTGTAACATAGATTCCTTACCTGAGATCAGATGGTATCCAAATGGATTATTCCAATTCCTGATCACCATTCGAAAAAATCGATATTTTTATTGATTCACCGTGTATACAGTAAAACACATATTGGTAGATGCCGGCTGCGTGAGTGAGAAGTAAAATGTGGAGTGCGGGTTTTTTTGTTCTCATTAATTTGCATTGAGTTCAATCCAAAAGGGTGAATTACCACCTGGGAGACGATAGGGGTGCTTTTTTCACATCTGAGCGCCTGAGGTAGCTGAATTTCCAACGGTCGACTCGGTTGATGAAATATAATTTCAGATTGCAAAAAAATATATATATATAGAAAAAACGAATATTCTCGTGAGTGGCCATTCAACCCGGGGGGTAATAACACGAGAAAACTCGTGGGTGGCATTCAAAGTGTTAAAGCATTTGATTTTGGACATAACATAATCTGTCTGTCCATCATCGGCTGACCTAGTAAAATAAGAATGAACCTGACTGCATCTGACAATTTGTTTTGTTTGTATAAGAAAACAGGTTGAGACGAAAAGACAGTGTTCCTGAAAAATGTAACCGTGTTGAAAACCAGCCTATTCTCTATGAGAGTTGACGGTGCATAGTGATGTCTTTCTGCTGTTGTAGTAACTCTGTTACCCGAGAGAACAGATCCTCCTCTGTTGTAGTAACTCTGTTACCTGAGAGACCAGATCCTCCTCTGTTGTAGTAACTCTGTTACCTGAGCAAGAGAGACCAGATCCTCCTCTGGGTTTTCTCCTTTGCAGTCCATCTGCAATCTCTTTGGTGGGATACTGAAAGCTCTTTCTAGCGTCACACTTCTCCTTGTATTAAAATGTTGGCTGGTAGCCTGGGGCTGGCCTGATGGTGGTGGCTGGTAGCCTGGGGCTGGCCTGGTGGTGGTGGTGGCTGGTAGCTGGTAGCCTGGTGTTGGCCTGATTTTGGTAGCTGGTAGCCTGGGTCTGGCCTGGTGGTCGTGGCTGGTAGCCTGGGGCTGGCCTGGTGGTGGTGGCTGGTAGCTGGTGGCCTGGTGGTGGTAATAATAATAATAATGCATTTTATTTAACATATTGACCGCCTGCAGCAGGGGGCGCTGATCCCCCTTCATCGCCAGGTCTTTATTCAATGGATATAGTTTTTGACTGCGACATTTGCGAGTGCTTAAAATATATCTTAAATATATCTACATCTATGGGTCTAATAACGCCGTCGACTGTCAGTGAGTTGCTTCCAGTCAACATGCCCAAAACAGATTGTTTTTTCATCAGTACATTTTCGTTTTATACCATTTTGAATAGAGTATGGTTTGGGTGCTTTTGAGTAATTCCAGGAAAAAGATGAGAAAAAGGCATTTTAGTGTAATCCAGTCATCACGTTGTAATTTTTCGGCTGATTATCTAATCATCCTGAAATCAACGCTAGATTATCATTATTATATCTCGTTGTGCATACATGAAATGGCCATCGTAGCGGGGCGCTCGCCCCGCCCCCCACAGCAGTCAACGGTAATAAGCACATACACGTCACCTACACACAAATAGCTTTGATCGCGGTAGAAATAAATATCAGATCAACGCAAGGTTTCATATATAGTGTTCTTACCTTGTCTCTGATGTAATGCAAAAAAAAAGAATCCAATTATCTCATCGCCATTCCAGTTATCCACAGCGATGTCCCCGACATTACCGAGCATTATACACGGACGTGCGGGCGGGGTTAATATTCACATTGGTCGGACACCCAAGTGGCGACCCATGTAATGTGCTGCGTCGCGAAGCGGCTGACCCGGGTTCGATTCCCGGACCCGGCGTCCTTTGCCAAATGTCTTCCCCCCGCTCTGTCTCCCGTTCTTCCTCTCTCTCTCTACCGGACTGCCCTAAAAAAATCGAATATTCCCCTGGCTCACCCGAGTATTTAAACCCCGCCCGCACGGCTCAGATTGTCTCATAAAACACACCAGCCCATTTTATTTTATTTTTTATTTTTTATTTTCCCAGTAGGCGATGGCCACTAGAATTATTTTTTTTTGGTACACATCAGGTAACTTAGAATGAGCAGAAGTTGGGGAGGAAAGAGGAGAGAAAGAGGGAAAAAATAAAATAAAAGAGGGAAAAGGAAGTGGGGGAGGTGACAAAAAGAGAGAGGAGAGAAGAAGACAAAAAAAAGACTCAATAATAAAAACAAAGACAAAATAAAACAAAATATAACTAAGACCCCCCCCCCCCCAAAAAAAGGAGATGCTATAGCTCCGCAAGGCAGTAGAGGGCGGTGTTGACCGTCTGCCAGCTCAGACACAATCACCAGGGTATATAGAGGCTGCAGACATGAATTATGAATAGATATAGCGAATAAACTAAATAATGATCCCAAAAACGAGTTAACTAGTTTCTGGCACTGAACGCATGGCGGGCAATAACGAGTATACTCGTTTTTGGCGCAGAACCAGTTAAAGGCGCCTATCAATAGGGGTGGGAATAGGGGTGGGAATCACCTAGGGGTGGAACGGTACGCATTCGAACCGTGTACCGAACAATACACACATGCCCCGAACCGTGGAGGTCGTACCGAACGGTACGCATTCGGGGCATGTGTGTATTGTTCGGTTATATAACGTTAGGTTAGCTACGAGCTAACTAACTTTAGCCGCGAGCTAACTAATGTTAGCCGCAAGCTAACTGTTGTGAAGGATCAGATTAAACCGAATATATATATTTATTTATATATATATATTTAATTGTATTTGTATATCGTTTGATATCCCCTGTATATTCCTTGTACAATATGCACTGAATATCCCTTTAGTCTACTAAACAGCCCATAATAGTTTCATTCTACCATTGGACGAGAACCTGGCGCCAGGTTGCCATACCCCTAGGTCCAAGTTCAATCGTGCCGCCCAACATGTCGTGGCAAGCCCCGGTTCCGCGCAGGAATATGTCGGGCGAAATACGAATGGTACTATTTGTTCACAGCGCATATATATATGGCGCAAGTAAAGTAGAACTTTCTTTTAGTCCAGTTCTTTACCCTCCAACAGAGTGACAGACGCGAAGCCTCCCCACGACGCACGTGTGGTGTAGTAAGGCCTACTTGGCCTCAGAATAGGCATTGAGATATCGTGTAGATTAATAGTTGAATAGTCATAGTTTGGCACTATACCGTCGAGTTGGACGTATTCTATTAAGCTAATAATAGTCTATTTATGTATGGTGCATCGTTCGGTTAGAGTTCTAAAGTTATCAGTACCCCCATCGTTCCTGACGTTATCTGGACGCTTAACCAGGCTGGGCAGACCCCTAGTGGTGCTTGCATCCGAGGAGCTCCGGGCCAGGGCGACTGGACCTGTATATTGGATTACTCTACCCGGACGACGGCGAGCCTTCCACGGCTTGGATTATGCTTTGGGTGCTTTGATTATTCCATGGATAACGGCCAACATTGCGGAGTGTTGGAACTACCCCCCGGAGAGGAGCAAGGTGAGACGGCGCTCTACACCAGTGAGGTCGCCTCACGTCTCTCCGTTGTGGACCGGCAGCTACCGTCCACCAGAGGGTCCAGCTGTAGTCGTCTGCGGACCGAGGTTCTGTGGGCACCGTGTTCAAGACTTTGAATTCTCCCAAGAAACCGTCGGCCAGATGGGATACCGCCAGCGGCTTCTCTAACCCCCCCCTCCTACTGTCTTACAACCAGCGGGACACCCCCCCCCTTAGTGTATCCAGCTATAATCATTTAAGTACCATCGCTATAGTTTCCTAAATATCCAGGTTGTATACTTACTCCCTGCGTAACCAGAGATTGGACATTCAATGTTGATTTACCTACGAATACTCATTTGCCATACAAGTGCATATTTCAAATCATAAGTGTAAACAAGTGAACGTTGTATATACCTTTTGCTATATTAAACCTTCGATTTGTACATTTGTGTGGATTCGTTTCATCAGGTGGGAAAGTGTTCATCATACTTATATCATGTACTGGATGGCCAGAAGTTAAAGTACAAGAGGTAGTGGTATTAAATATCATATCTAACAATACAGTCAGGGAATTGTACCCCTCAGTTACAATTGGTCCTTCGAGCCGGAGGGTAACTAGTGTAATATTAATATAGTGTTATTAATATTGAAATGGCCTATGATGAACACTCCACGAAACGATCCTCCTAACCTAGAACGCCCGCGGCGCAGACGACAGACACCTCAGTACTTAGAGGCTTACACTGTCAGTCAACTACCTAGCCTTCGACAAACGGTAAACGCGGTAAAAGTAGAAAGTAAAATTATGTCTGACCTTAACGACCAGGTTTCCCCGACCACAGAGGCCCTAGTAGGTCCTAATGTAACTGACCAAGCTCACGGTGGGGACCAGGAGGGAGCGGACATGCCTTTACTCCCCGCCACTACCCAAGAAGTAGTCCCCGACCAGCCCCGGGAGGAAGACGACCCTACAGAGAGAGAACTCTGCACGGAAGAAGAGGAGGAGAGCGCAGAGGAAATAGAGCTCCAGGACTCCCCAACGAGTACCCCCAGGAGCGGCTCACGCAGGAGCGGCTCACCTCCACAACCGCCTTCCCCCAGCGAAGCGGAGAGGATGCTACAACAGGCGTTCCTCGTCAGCCTGACAGCCTCTACCGAACGCGATCGACTCCAAGCGCAGACGCTTAGCGAGCGCGAACATTTTACCATTGAAAGACAAGCGCAGCTAATGGAGCAGCTGATCCGCAAGGCAACACCCTCCCCCTCCGCCAGGGGTTCAAGGAACTCGTCGAGACAACAGTCAAGGGCAGCGTCTCCTCAACGAGCAAGCGACCCTGAACTTGACCAACAGACCGAGTCTAGACCCCCCGCAGACCCCCTTCCCAGACCGGTCCAAGCGAGACCCAGCTACAAGGAAGGAGCGGCATACACTGCGGAGAAGCTAAATAAACGATTACAGGATCTGGAAGATCTGATAGAGGAAGAAGAGGGAGAGGAGGAGAACCAAGCCCGACGACAGCACAGTACTCCACCGGACCAGGAGGTCCCATACAGTCCAGGCTATACCCCCGCGGCGCTGCGCTACAGACCCCCGACTCTATTCACGGGTGAGCACAACGCACGACCAGCCCCGAGGAATAGCACCTGGACCAGCGGGCCATGGTACCCTGTCAGTACCAGCCCACAGCGAGGCGCAAGAGGGGACTCGCCCAGGAGGTCTCTCCCCCAACGCTCGCCGATGTATCAGCCATCCACGGCGTCATACATTGCCACGCCGTCATTTCCAGACTTCGCCTATGAGAGTCGAGCACAGTACACGGAGCTCCGGATGTGCTTAGAGACAATGATGGTGGATGTCGCTGATGAACGCCACAAGTATGCAATATTACTGAAGCACCTGAAAGTACCGCGAGCGCACAATATAGCGCTAGCCTATGCCACCTCTTCGACACCATACACAGCGGCCCTAGCGGCGCTGGACCAGAGATATGGACGTATATGGGATTACGTAATCCAAGAGATAAGGCATATTGATCGCCTACCCCCAGCCACGGACAATCGCTCATTAGACGACCTGTCAATCAAAGTGCAGTCCCTGGTAGGGATGCTGGGAGCGCAACGGGAAAAGGGCATGCATGAGCTATACGCCAACTCTAACGTCGAGAGGATTTTGGAGAAGCTGCCACCCGCAAGACAGGAGCGCTTTAGGCGGCAGAGAGACTACCGGGATCCCAACGGCCCCGAGCCATCCCTCCTTGATCTAGCCGACTTCCTGGCGAGAGAAGTCAGTAGCTTACGACTAGACACATTCGGGCGGAGCACGCCAAGCTCCAGAGAGGGACCCAGGAGAATAAATGATGGAAGAAGATCGGTGACTGTCATGCACCAATCAGAGTCAGTACCGAGCAGTAAGAGTCACAGCACCCCCTCGAGAAAAGAGAAGTGGAAGATAGCGTGTCCCTACTGTGAGAAAGAACACTGGCTGTCACAATGTGACCTATTCACAAAGATGAATGCAGAAGAAGTGAGTCAATGGATAAAGTCCAACAGGCGCTGTTATCGATGTGCGCGGCCCCACATGGCAGCCGAATGCCGCCTAAAGAAAAGGTGCAGCCGGTGCGATGGAGCCCATCTAGATATACTACACGAAAGTAACGGAAGACGGCCTCCACCTGCACCACGGAGCGGCACCAAGGCAAGTGTCATGTACATTGACCCCGCCAGCGGCAGCGGCGCCCAAGTGCTCTTAAAGGTAGTCCGTGTGACATTGAGCTACCAAGATAAAGTCATGGACACTTACGCCGTCCTTGACGACGGGTCAGAGAAGACCCTTCTGCTCGCGTCCGCTGCGGCCCAGCTGGGACTGCGGGGGAGCAAGAACGAAATGACGATTCGGACAATAAGAAGAGATTTAAAGACGATAAAGGGCGAGAATGTCTCCTTCACTATCGCAGCAAACGGGCAGCCAGAGCGACGGTACAAGATTACAAATGCTTTCACCAGCCAAGAAATAGGACTATCGCAGTACACCTACCCTGTCACCAAGTTGATGGATAAATATGTGCACCTGCGCCAATTACCTATCCCGCTCATAGACGGCGCTACCCCGACCCTGCTGATAGGCTCCGACCATGCAGAACTCATAGTCCCGATTGACCGGGTCCATACAGGACCCCGAGGCTGTCCTGCAGCAGTCGAGACCCGCCTAGGGTGGACCCTACAAGGCCCCCTCGCTAAATCTCTCAACCGAACAGCAGCCACTAGCTGCCTCCACTCCAGAACGACAGAAGAAGACACCACTCTCCTGCAGCATGTCGAGAGGCTATGGACACTAGAGACAATGCCCTTTAAGAACGAAAAGAAAGATATTCGTTCTAAAGAAGACATTTACACCATCAACCTACTCGAGCAGGGAACAAAGAGAGTCACAGTCGGCGGAGTGATGAGATACGCAACTCCACTCCTGAGGCGAGAGGGAATGCCCACCTTTCACGCAAAGAAAGACGCCACGGAGCGCTATCTATTGAACACGGAGCGGCGCCTAGCCAAAGACCCCGCTCAAGAGAGTGTGTACCGCGCTGAGATTGAGAAGCTAATCACAGCGGGACACGTAACAAAGATTGACATTAAAGAGGCCGATCAGACGACCGAATCATGGTACGTGCCGCATCACAAGGTCCATCACAACGGCAAGGATCGCATTGTGTTTAACTGCAGCTACCAGATCGGATCCCAAAATCTGAATAAAGAGCTCTTGCCCGGCCCCACACTCGGCCCCTCCCTACTAGGCGTGCTACTGCGCTTCCGCCAGGACAAGGTGGCTATCAGCGGGGATATCAAAGGGATGTTCTTGCAGGTGAGACTAGTAGAGGAGGACAAGCCTCTGCTGCGGTTCCTATGGAGAGAGAGGATCGGAGATGAGAACCCAGCCATCTACCAGTGGGAAGTACTCCCCTTCGGAACCACATGCAGCCCGTGCTGTGCTACATTTGCACTACAGAAACACGTCGCAGAGGACCCAACAGCAGATGAAGAGGTCCAACACAGTGTGAAGAACAGTTTCTACGTGGACAACTGTTTACAAAGCGTTTCGACTCAAGAAGAAGCCGAGGCTCTCCTAATCAAGTTACGTGCCTCCCTGATCAAAGGCGGCTTTGATCTCAGGCAGTGGGCCAGCAGTGACCCGCACGTATTGCGCAGCCTCTCCCCCGCGGACAAGGCTGCCAGCAGCGAGACCTGGATGGCGACAATCCCAGGAGAAGCCCAAGAAATGACACTAGGACTAGTCTGGCGCTTCAAAACAGACTCGCTCCACTATAGACACAAACCCTTGGCTCCAGAGCAGGGAAGGTCGACGGCGATACCGACCACCAGACGGAGGGTGTACAGAACACTCGCCAGACAATATGACCCGTTGGGATGTATTCTACCTTACACCACCAGGGCAAAGATGATTGTACGAGCACTATGGGACAAGGACCAGGGCTGGGACGACCCAATACCCGCACACCTTGCCTCAACATGGAGAGAGTGGGAGACGGAACTCCGCTCACTCCCAGGCGTCAATATACGCCGCAGCTACTTCCCATCCACAGTGAGGCCAGAGACATGCGAGATTGATCTACACGTCTTCAGCGACGCCTCCGAAGTAGCCTACGGATCGGTGGCCTACTTGCGTGCCCAAGAGAAGGGAGGAAAGATACACACTGCTTTCATCCTGGCCCGCTCAAGAATAGCCCCACGTAAGCAACAATCTATCCCACATCTAGAGCTCTGCGCAGCCCTAGCAGGAGCGCATCTAGCCACGTTAATCCAACGTGAACTCACCATTCCGGTGCACAGAACAATCTTGTGGTCAGATTCCACGACAGTACTCACATGGATCAAGTCTGATTCATGCAGATACAAAGTCTTCGTGGGAGTCAGAGTCACCGAGATTCAAGAGTTAACAGAAGCAGCGAGCTGGCGGTATGTGGACACCAAACGCAACCCGGCTGACGTCATCACCCGGGGAATGTCTCTGGATGACCTAACCCGTCGCAACATCTACAGTGACGGACCAGAATTCCTCAAGCTCCCGGAAGGAGAGTGGCCTACGCCCACCCCGCGGGAAGCAAGTAACGAGGAGGCTGAGAACAAGAAACCTATGTTCTGTGGACTGAGCACAGTCGCCTCCACAGACCCCAACATAGATGACTGCATTACCCTAGAGAGTGCGCAGCAAAGAACATTCCTGCGGCACCACCCAGAGATTCAGTCCACCACTGACATGTCAGCAGCTGACTACAAAGAAGCAGAACTTCTTCTACTACAACGAGCCCAGAGAGACTCGTTCCCCGATGAGCTAGACTGTCTACAGGGAGGAAACCCCGTCCCATCAGACAGCAGACTGATTCACCTGGCACCAGAGAGTGACGCCCATAATCTCATCAGAGTGGGTGGTCGCCTGCGGAGAGCCCCCGATCTACCGGATGATACTAAGTACCCGATTGTCTTGAACAGCCGACACAAGGTCACAGAGCTGATCATAAAGAAATACGACGAGGATGTACACCACGCAGGAGCAGAGAGAGTCTTCGCGGAGATCAGACGTCGTTATTGGATACTGCAAGGCAGAGAAGCAGTACGGCGCTTCCAGCGAACCTGTCTAGACTGCCGTAAGTGGCGCGCGCAGCCCAGCATACCACGGATGGCTGACTTACCCCCCTGTCGCCTCCGAATCGGCGACAAGCCATTCCACTCCACAGGCATGGACTGCTTTGGCCTGTTGTATATAAAGAGAGGAAGAGGCACCGAGAAGCGGTGGGGTATTGTATTCAAATGCATGACCACCAGAGCGATACATATCGAGCTCCTTCCGACCATGAGCACAGACTCATTCCTTATGGCCTTCCGAAGATTCACATCACGGAAAGGAAAACCGTCTACATTGTTGTCTGATCACGGGACCAACTTCAAAGGCGGAGAAAGAGAGCTGAGAGAGAGCTTCCAAGCTATGGGCCCAGAACTTAAGACCCACCTCGCTCCATCCCAGATTGACTTCCAGTTTAATCCCCCGAACGCACCCCACTTCGGTGGAACCTGGGAACGAGAAGTACGTTCTATAAAGACAGCCCTGTACGCCGTACTTGGGGCCCAGACTGTGGCGGAGGAAGTCCTAATGACAGTCCTCACGGAGATCGAGGGAGTATTGAACTCAAAGCCCCTCGGTTACGTCTCCAGTGATGTAGCAGATGTCGACCCAGTCACCCCCAACACACTCCTAATGGGGCGGCTGGACCCCGCGCTACCCCAGACAATGTACAGGCCTGAAGAAGCGAACGGCCGAAGAATGTGGAGGTACAGTCAAGTACTAGCTGACAAGTTTTGGAGCAGCTTCCTACTCCACTATCTACCGTCTCTACAGACCCGCCAGAAGTGGGTAAAAGAGAGAGACAATTTGACAGAAGGAACAGTCGTCATGATTATTGACCAGTCACTACCCAGAGCTATGTGGCCGGCTGGCCGCGTAAGCAAAGTGATCACCGGTGCCGATGGCAAGGTCCGAGCAGCTGAAGTACTCGTCCAAGGGCGCACTTACACACGTCCCGTGGCGAGGCTCATAGAACTGCCCCGACTCCCAGATACTATCGATGATGACCATGACCCCATGACTTTGTGAGTTGACTGACCCTTACAGCGGACCTTGAGTGGTAGACAGTGCGGTTAATCTGTCTCTGCTTAGCTAATTAGGTGGGACTAATTAGGGGGCGGCTGTTGTGAAGGATCAGATTAAACCGAATATATATATTTATTTATATATATTTAATTGTATTTGTATATCGTTTGATATCCCCTGTATATTCCTTGTACAATATGCACTGAATATCCCTTTAGTCTACTAAACAGCCCATAATAGTTTCATTCTACCATTGGACGAGAACCTGGCGCCAGGTTGCCATACCCCTAGGTCCAAGTTCAATCGTGCCGCCCAACATGTCGTGGCAAGCCCCGGTTCCGCGCAGGAATATGTCGGGCGAAATACGAATGGTACTATTTGTTCACAGCGCATATATATATGGCGCAAGTAAAGTAGAACTTTCTTTTAGTCCAGTTCTTTACCCTCCAACAGAGTGACAGACGCGAAGCCTCCCCACGACGCATGTGTGGTGTAGTAAGGCCTACTTGGCCTCAGAATAGGCATTGAGATATCGTGTAGATTAATAGTTGAATAGTCATAGTTTGGCACTATACCGTCGAGTTGGACGTATTCTATTAAGCTAATAATAGTCTATTTATGTATGGTGCATCGTTCGGTTAGAGTTCTAAAGTTATCAGTACCCCCATCGTTCCTGACGTTATCTGGACGCTTAACCAGGCTGGGCAGACCCCTAGTGGTGCTTGCATCCGAGGAGCTCCGGGCCAGGGCGACTGGACCTGTATATTGGATTACTCTACCCGGACGACGGCGAGCCTTCCACGGCTTGGATTATGCTTTGGGTGCTTTGATTATTCCATGGATAACGGCCAACACTGCGGAGTGTTGGAACTACCCCCCGGAGAGGAGCAAGGTGAGACGGCGCTCTACACCAGTGAGGTCGCCTCACGTCTCTCCGTTGTGGACCGGCAGCTACCGTCCACCAGAGGGTCCAGCTGTATTCGTCTGCGGACCGAGGTTCTGTGGGCACCGTGTTCAAGACTTTGAATTCTCCCAAGAAACCGTCGGCCAGATGGGATACCGCCAGCGGCTTCTCTAACCCCCCCCTCCTACTGTCTTACAACCAGCGGGACACCCCCCCCCTTAGTGTATCCAGCTATAATCATTTAAGTACCATCGCTATAGTTTCCTAAATATCCAGGTTGTATACTTACTCCCTGCGTAACCAGAGATTGGACATTCAATGTTGATTTACCTACGAATACTCATTTGCCATACAAGTGCATATTTCAAATCATAAGTGTAAACAAGTGAACGTTGTATATACCTTTTGCTATATTAAACCTTCGATTTGTACATTTGTGTGGATTCGTTTCATCAGGTGGGAAAGTGTTCATCATACTTATATCATGTACTGGATGGCCAGAAGTTAAAGTACAAGAGGTAGTGGTATTAAATATCATATCTAACAATACAGTCAGGGAATTGTACCCCTCAGTTACACTAACCGTGGAAACGCTCACAGAGAAGTGACTCCACAACACCAGTTCGATTAGTGGGGAAGGGGGGTATATTGACCAGTTAATACTTTGACAAATGTTGCCTATATTTTTCAGTCAGTTTGGTCTTTGTGTGCCAAACATTATTAAAGGTAAACCTTTCTTTTTTACCAAATAAATGAGAAGCATGCTTAAATCAGCAATGTCTCCCATCTTGCTGTACCAAAATCTCTCCTAGCTCTAACCGTCACTGTCAAAATAATGTGCCTGATGTCAAATGGCCTCATTCTTTCAGTTTTTGCATGCTACGTCCTTGAGAATAACTGAAAAGTTGGATTATAGGCTATATATCTTATGTTGATGTATGGTATTTGTTAAAAAAACAACGTATACCAAACCGTAAACCTAAAACCGTGATACGAACCGAACCGTCAATCTTGTGAACCGTTCCACCCCTAGAATTACCAGAGCCCTCACGATACGATATTATCACAATACTTAATTCACGATACAATAGTATTGCGATTCAAAATATATTGCGATATTAATATTGCGATATATTGCAATTTATTACCTTTTTTCAACTGCAAAGTAAAACTTCATGTTTTATCTAATAAAATTAAGTTTTCAGTCTGTTCATCTCACTTCAATCATTTGTATTGCAGCAAATGGGATTTTCTCTAGCAGACAGATGTCAACACTGTAATCTGTGTTGCATGTACCTGACAAACTGAACTGTTTGTATTACAGTCATACTCCAATGCACATGTGTGTGTGTGTGTTGACTACTGTACTATTACAGGTATTGAAATTAACAATGCAACTTCCTTATACATTTTTTTTATTTGCATAATAAAATATAGATACCTGACGTCCTTGTATCGATACAGTATCGCCACACAAAGTATTGCGATACTATACTGTATCGATATTTCCCCCCACCACTACAAAGCACCCAAGGTCGCTGTACAGGGTTAAAAACAAATACAATTACACACAGTAAAAACACAATATTACAGAGTTACACATAGGGGAGCAGTTATAATAAACTTAAAATTAAAGTGAATATGCCAGAATGAACAGATGTGTTTTGAGACGGGAAACAAAGGTGGGGAGGTCGTCTATTGCACGGATGTCTTGTGGTATTGAATTCCAGAGGCGGGGGACACAGCGAGAGAAGGCTCTGGATCCCATGGTAGTCAGACCGGAAGGGGGAGTGATAAGCTGGAAGGAAGAGGAGGATCTGAGTGACCAAGAGGGAGTCTAGGACTGGAGAAGTTCTGTGAGATAAGGAGGGGCTAGGTTATTGAGGGCCTTGAAGGTGAGTAGTAATATTTTGTAGTCAGTGCGTGACTTAACAAGCAGCCAGTGGAGTTGGAGGAGAACACGAGTGATGTGGTTGGTGGAGGGAGTTCTAGTGATGATGCGGACGGCTGAGTTTTGGACCAGTTGGAGTTTATAGAGGTACTTGTGTGGGAGACCAATAAGGAGGAGTTACAGTAATCCAGGCGGGATGTGACCAGGGCGTGAACAAGAGTAGCGGTGCTGGTAGGTGTAAGTGAGGGGCGGAGACGATTGATGTTGCATAGGTGGAAGTAAGCAGACTGTGATGTTATTTATGTGAGATTTGAATGACTGTGTGCTATCGAGGATGACACCCAGACTCTTAACCTGAGGTGAAGGGAAGACTGTAGAGTTGTCAATGGTGAGGGGAAAACTGTGGGATTTGGCTATGGTAGATTTTGAACCAATGAGTTTATCACCGTTTAGTTTTAGGTAGTTGACTGTGAACCACCATACACTTATTTCTTGTAAACATTCAGTAAGGGAAGTGGTAGCTGGTAGCCTGATGGTGGTAGCTGAGCAGGTGAAGCCTGGGCCTGGCCTGATGGTGGTAGCTGAGCAGGTGAAGCCTGGGCCTGGCCTGATGGTGGTTGTAGGTGTAATATCCAAACGTCTTGTAGTGAGTTTCGAACACCCTTGAAGCCAGAGTAGGTTAGGGATGGGAATTGATAGGATTTTATCGATACGATTCCATTATCGATTCTGCTTATCGATACGATTCTTTATCGATTCCCTTATCGCTTCCTGATAAATTGTGTTGGTGGAAAAAAAGAGTACATACAGGTTTATTAGTGTAACTTACTTTTATTTCTTAAATAATCTAAATAAAAAAATAGGTAATAACATTTGAACATGTTAAATTACAGTGCTCCTTTTTTAAAAGGGTATAAAATGGAACCAAAATAAAACACTTACTTTTATTTCTTAATCTCTGAACAGAACATACAGCATATAGTAAACCACACAACATTTTAAATAACATAAGAACAAAACTAAAAAATAGGTAATAACATTTGAACATGTTAAATCACACAGTGGCAGTGCTCCTTTTTTTAAGGGTATAAGATGGAACCAAAAATAAAACTGGCAAATAAAATTAACAATTCTTCTGCAAAAAGATTTGCATCTCCGCTTTCTCTGGGAGGATTCTTGATCTTTCTGGGCTAATGGTGTCTCCAGCCGTGGAGAACACCCTCTCAGACGGGGTGGAAGACGCCTGAACACAGATACCGTAATTCCTCTAATAGTAACCCCGGCTTGTATTTGTTTCAACTGTAGCGGGTACCAGGCTTGTATTAGGAGGAGGCCTGTATAAGAGGGAGGCCTATATTTAAAATTTTCAAACGGATCATAATGAATAAATCAACATTTTGTGTCAGTTTGAACCCAGTAAAATGTACTGGTGTAGAAATCGTCGGAAAGGAGAGACGCACAATTTCTATCTTGCAACCACACCAAGTAAGTAGTGTGTCATTTATTAGCACAAGTGACAGCTGTCAGATCTATGCCGTGCTAAACTCTGACAGCTCCGCGTCACCAAAAACATTTTATGAATGACATTCCACCAGCGCGTCTTCTCTAAGCCCAACCCCCAACCAACCTCATTAAAGTGACAGTGCCCCATCAATACATCAAAACAATCTAATGGTGAATTATGTCCATAGCACCCACTACATACGTCCCCCCAGAATTCATCATAACAAAAGAAGTCAATGAACAGGAGGGCGGAGAACCCTGCCATAACGGCTCCGCCTGACCCCTGTAGCGGCCGGCACCGCTGTAGGGAAAACCTTAAGGGCCCTACGGCCACTCGGGCACAGGATAGGTGGCGAGGGGGTCTCGTGGGCCTTACTCGGAAGACTGGGCAAGGTAGGGGGTCGTCCCCGCCGTGGGGGCTGGGCCAGTCCAACAGGTTTGCCCAAGTCCACATGAGCCGGTTTAAGGCGGTCTATGGAAATGTGTTCCAGCTTCCCGCCCATGTCCACCACAAAGTACTTGTCTCCAGCCTCCTGGACACGGAACGGACCGTCATATGGAGGTTTCAAGGGGTCCCGGTGGGCATCGTGACGGATGAAAACATATCCCGCTGACTGCAGACTTGTAGGGACGTGCGACCGGGGAAGGCCGTGCTGTGAGGTGGGGACCGGCGTGAATACCTTAGCCTTCTCCAGAAGTGCTGTCCGCTGCTGGGCTGCACACCAGGGGGCAGTAATGTTAGGGATGAAATCCCCTGGCACCCGCAGAGGCTGACCGTAAACCAGCTCAGCCGAGGAGGTCTGAAGGTCTTCCTTGGGGGCCGTCCTGAGACCAAGCATGACCCACGGGAGCCGGTCGACCCAGCCGCTGTCAGTAAGGCTGGCCCGAAGTGCTGCTTTCATTGAGCGGTGAAAGCGCTCGCATAACCCATTGGCCTGTGGGTGGTATGACGTAGTCCGGTGTAGCTTCACGCCCAGGCTCTTGGCGACCGTGTTCCAGAGCTCGGACGTGAACTGTGGGCCCCGGTCTGAAGAGAGGTCGGCTGGAGTGCCAAACCGGGCGACCCAGGTTCCAATAAAGGCTCTGGCCACCTCGGCGGACGTCGTGCCTGACAGTGGATCTGCCTCTGGCCAACGGGTAGTCCTGTCCACCATAGTAAAGAGGTAACTGAAGCCGTGTGAGGGGGGCAGGGGGCCCACTAGGTCAATGTTCACGTGGTCGAACCTCCTTTCAGGTACAGGGAAGTGCTGCAGGGGGGCCTTGGTGTGACGGTACACTTTAGCGCGCTGGCACTCCAAACAGGAGTCAGCCCAGTCTCTTACATCTTTTCTAAGCCCAGGCCAGACAAACTTGGCGGACACTAGCCTCTGCGTAGGTTTCTTTCCCGGGTGGGAGAGGCCGTGAACAGCGTCATAAACACGCCGCCTCCATCCTGTGGGAACGATGGGGCGGGCCTGTCCCATAGAGACATCACACAGGAGTGTGGTGCCAGCGCTGTCAAAAACCACATCCTCTAACCGCAGGCTTGAGGTGGCTGACCTGAAATCCTGCACTTCAGGGTCGGTAGCCTGGTCCGCCGCCATACCGGTGTAATCCAGCCCCAAGTGGATGGCGCCCACTACAGCCCGGGAGAGGCAGTCTGCGACAAGGTTTGCTTTACCTGCCACATGTTGAATGTCAGTAGTGAACTCTGAGACATATGAGAGCTGTCGCTGTTGACGGGCGGACCATGGCTCAGACACCTTGGCCATGGCGAACGTCAGCGGCTTGTGATCCACGAAGGCCGTGAACTGGCGGGCCTCCAGCAGGAAACGAAAATGGCGGATGGCAAGGTAGAGGCCGAGGAGCTCCCGATCGAAGGTGCTATACCTCCGCTCGCTGGGGCTTAACTGGCGGCTGAAAAAAGCGAGCGGCTGGCAAGCCCCGCCTACCCACTGTTCAAACACTGCGCCCACGGCAAAATCTGAGGCGTCGGTGGTGATGGAGATTGGGGCCTTAAAGGAAGGATGTGCCAGCATGGTGGCGTTGGCTAGGGCAGCCTTGGCATCCAGAAAAGCTTTGTCTCTCTCAGCAGACCAGTCGACCGCATGTTTTGGCGCTTTACCCCTAAGGGCCTCATACAACGGCCGCATAATCCGAGCCGCCTGGGGAATAAAGCGGTGATAAAAGTTGATCATTCCGAGAAACTCCTGCAGTGACCTAACCGTGGGCGGCCGGGGAAAATTCATCACCGCTTCCACCTTCATGGGAAGAGGGACCGCTCCCTCTTTAGTGACTCTGTGCCCCAGGAAGTCAATGGTCGACCGCCCAAACTGGCATTTGGCCGGGTTGATTATCAGTCCATGCTCATTTAGCCGCTCAAAAAGCATCCTGAGGTGGGACATGTGCTCAGCCTTAGAGGCGCTGGCTATGAGGATATCATCCAAGTATACAAAAATAAAATCCAAGTCTCGTAGCACAGAGTCCATAAGACGCTGGAACGTCTGTGCAGCGTTTTTGAGGCCGAATGGCATGCGCAGAAATTCAAATAGTCCAAATGGAGTTATGACTGCTGTTTTGGGGACATCCAGCGGTTGGACGGGCACCTGATGATACCCACGCACAAGGTCCACCTTGGAAAACATTAATTTCCCTGAAAGGCGGGCAGAAAAGTCCTGAATGTGCGGGACTGGGTACCGGTCCGGCGTCGTAGCATCGTTGAGCCGGCGGTAATCCCCACACGGGCGCCACCCGCCTCCCGGCTTGGGGACAATGTGGAGAGGGGAGGCCCATGGGCTGTCGGAGCGACGGACAATGCCGAGGCGTTCCATGTTCTCGAACTCTGCCTTGGCAATGCTGAGCTTGACCGAGTCGAGGCGCCGAGCCCGGGCATAGACTGGAGGGCCGGTCGTGGCGATATGATGTTCCACTCCATGCTTGGCTGTAGATGATGAGAACGTGGGCCGCGTGAGGCCCGGGAACTCGGCGAGAAGGTGTTGAAACTCATCTGCGGCGGAGAGCATGCTAGAGAGTCTGATGGAATCTGCACCCCCAAGCGCACCAGCATAAGAGCAGAATGTAATGGCATCAATTAAGCGGCAATTTTTAACATCCACTAACAGTCCATAATCACACAAAAAATCAGCGCCTAGAAGAGGGACGGCTACATTAGCTGTGATAAAGTCCCAGCCAAACCGTTGGCCACTAAAACACATTTCGACATACCTGGTGCCGTATGTGCGGATGGGGGTGCCGTTGGCGGCCTCCATGGGGGGTCCGTGTCCGCCGGATAGGATGTCCACTCTAGAAGCCGGCAAGACGCTCCTCTGCGCGCCCGTGTCGCACATGAAACGCCGCCCGGAGATGGTGTCCTGGACAAACAGTAGCCTGCCAGCCTGACCGACGCTCATGGCCACTAACGAGCGCCGGCCTGGGCATTTCCCGGCCCACTGAAGCTGCACGGCGGGCGGCACTGCTTGGCTTTAGGTCCAAACCGTGCATGGTAATAACACAGCCCCGCGTTCGCGTCACGCTGCTGGCGAGGGGCTGTCGCTGCTGCGGTGAAGTTCCAGTCTCCCGGCGGCGAAACAAAGGCTTGGGTTGGGAAAACTGCCGCTGCACAGTGCTGTTGACCAGCCAAAAAAAACGTATCAGCCTCCTCGGCCAGAGCGCGGCAATCGTCTATAGTGGTGTTGGCCAGAGCGGCCCGAACCGGAGAAGGCAGCTGACGCAGGAAAAGTTGCATGAAAAGGAAATCAGGCTTGTGCTCTCCCAATAAATCCAGCATCCTATCCATGAGCTCCGATGGCTTGCTATCACCGAGCCCTTGCAAAGAAAACAATCGGCTGGCCCGCTCGGTATCGGAAAGTTCGAATGTCTTTAACAGATGAGACTTGATCGTGAGATATTTATCTCGAGCCGGAGGGTTCTTTAGGAGGCTCACCACTCTGCTGGCTGTCGAACTTCCCAGGGCTGACACCACATAATAATATCTTGTTGTATCCGAGGTAATCTCACGCAGCTCGAACTGTGCCTCCGTTTGCGCAAACCATGCCGAGGCTGACGACTCCCAGAACTCAGGTAATTTCAGTGAAACTGCGTTCGTAGACATGTTGCCGCGGAAGCGTCTTCAAAACGTATAACAGGGTCACCACTGTAGAAATCGTCGGAAAGGAGAGACGCACAATTTCTATCTTGCAACCACACCAAGTAAGTAGTGTGTCATTTATTATCTTCTTAGCACAAGTGACAGCTGTCAGATCTATGCCGTGCTAAACTCTGACAGCTCCGCGTCACCAAAAACATTTTATGAATGACATTCCACCAGCGCGTCTTCTCTAAGCCCAACCCCCAACCAACCTCATTAAAGTGACAGTGCCCCATCAATACATCAAAACAATCTAATGGTGAATTATGTCCATAGCACCCACTACACTGGGTTCATTTATTGAAACCAAGTACTGTATGAAATAGTAAACAGTGCAATTACAGGTGGTCACTGGTCATTTCAACGTTTTCAAAGTGAAATCAAGTAACTAGCTCAGTATGCAGCTCAGTATATTAGTAACCCGGCTTGTATTAGGAGGCCGGCTTATAATTGCTTAGCTCAAGAGCGCACCCGGCCATTAATAGAGACCCGGCTTGTATTTGAGACCCGGTTACTATTAGAGGAATTACGGTAGGTTTGGGCCAGATTTGACAGCAGGGGCAGAGTGTAGAGCCATATGGAATCCGCGATCACGGAATCGCGGACGGAATCGCGGAATTGAGCAATAGAAATGGAATCAACTATAATAATAAATTTTTTTTTTTTTTTTTTTTTTTTTTTTTTACTTTTTTTTTATGTTGTGGGGCTTGTACAGCACTTTGTTCAACTTTGTCAGTGCTGTACAGTTTAAACCTTTTTAAATCTTAGACAAACAATACACTTTGCTTTCATGAAATATTGTAAGTCGTCATTTGAGGCTTTATAAAAGCAGCACAATGAACACAAAGCTGTCAGTGCCGAGTCCGACCTCATCTTAAATAACAAACAGCATTGCTTGTTGTAGTTAACAAAGAGAGGCAGAGTTGATTTTGCAAAAATATAATTATAATAGAATTTTTTTTTCATATAATCCCATGCCCATCGAACGAAGCATCGAAGTATTTAAGACAGCCCTATTAAATGGACTGTTATATCTTATTAAATTGTGGACATTTATTCATTCCCACTTATTAGACACTATTTCTGATGGTAAAATGAGCGTACAAAGCAAAATACAGAATTCTGAAATATTAAAATGGAAAAAACGGAATTTGGAAAAAAATAAAATGGAATTTGGAAAAAAATAAAACGGATTTCATATGGCTCTAGCAGAGTGTCTCTCTTTTGCCACCACCAGAGAGCAGCGTCACCTGATATGGGGATGGAAGGCAGGCATTTGTACAGCTGGACTTCTTGATCCACTCTCTCTGCGATGGACAGGGTGTGCTGGTGTACTGTTGTCTGCAGCTCTCTGTCCTCCTCTGCAAACAGTTCCGCCAAGGCTGTCTTGTATTGCTTTATGGGTGGAGTCTGAAATTAAATGGACCATAACCAAATGATTTAGTTTGAAGTTTAATATTTTAATCCATGCCATCTATGATCATCACAATGAGCTAATCTTACATAGTCTTCTTCTTCTTCTTCTTCTTCTTCTTCTTCTTCTTCTTCTTCTTCTTCTTCTTCTTCTTCTTCTTCTTCTTCTTCTTCTTCTTCTTCTTCTTCTTCTTCTTCTTCTTCTTCTTCTTCTTCTTCTTCTTCTTCTTCTTCTTCTTCTTCTTCTTCTTCTTCTTCTTCTTCTTCTTCTTCTTCTTCTTCTTCTTCTTCTTCTTCTTCTTCTTCTTCTTCTTCTTCTTCTTCTTCTTCTTCTTCTTCTTCTTCCTTCTCCTCCTCTTCTTCCTCATCATCACTGTGTGTCTGTGTCTCTTGCTCTGATAGCTTGATAAGAAATTCACCATTTAAGTACCACAGAGCCAGAGCCCAGAGAGGAAAGGTAACACAATAGAAATGTGCTACAATCAAAGGGATTGTCAAATTCAAATACCTCTTCTGTGATTGCGGCTGCCTCTGTAGTATTTGCTGCCACTGCTGCTTCCCTCACCCTGTCCCAGATGGCATCCCTATCCATTTTGGATTTAAACCTGGGGTCCATCACTGTGGACTCCTCCAGGAAGGTCTGGACATCGTCATCCTTAAGTTTAAAATAGAGGACATGTATAACACAAAATTAGGGGGGGAAATGTGACTGAATGTGAATATCCTTTAGTATCTGTGATTATTCATCATATTCGTGATGAATGAATAAATGTCAGTCACTGTACCTTGTAGCGTTTGGAGAGATCGGTCCAAATCAACTCCTTGATGCTCCTCACGAATGTGGAGTCCTCCACCTGGACTGTAAAATGTTCCTGCAACTTCTGGAGGATGGGAAGAATCTGGCCACAGGTTGGACTTTTGTCACTGGAGACACAGAGTGTGGACGTGTACAGCACACGCATCAGCTACACAAACTCCTCTGCCTTCCTGAAGTCCTCATTGTCCATTTTGTTCAGTCTGCAATATAAATAATTATATTGCTTAAACAAACTAAAACAATCCTTCTGATGACTTTACTAATCCACCAAGTTTTAAATAAGCCATATTGAATTATTCACATAATCTCCCGCCCCCTTACCTGTCCTTCTCCATCGACTTTCTTAGCCGTGGGTCCATAGCTGCAGCTTGGATGGCGGGGAACTGCTTGAAGAATCTCTCGATCATTAAAAAGAGAGAATTCCACCGTGTCTTCACATCCAAGATGAGCATGTGCTGGGGCAGGTCTGAAAGGCCAACACAAATCTATATTAGCACATCATCAGTTATATAACAATAAACAATATTATATTACTATTTACCATTCATTTATTTGTATTGACCACCATCTGTTCATTTATCATCATGTGTTAACTTATTATAACAATAAACAATATTATATTACCATTAATTTGTTATTTGTATTCATGTACCATCTTTTCATTTATCATCATGTGTTAACGTATCAATGCATGTTGGCTATAATCTAAAAGTAAAGTACTGAAATGTATTCTTACTGAGGAGTTGCTGCTTCTCCTTGAGGACTATTTTGGCCTTTAGTACTTTGTATCTTTATTTGTTCCTGCTCTACCTGGTGTAAGCTTGGCTATGTGTTCTGTCTGTCATGTCTGTCCCTCTCTCCTAGAAAGGTTAACTCTGTTAGAGAGTCGTGTCCTTGAACTTGAGTCAGGAAAACAGTCAGCTTTAGACGTCTTGGACACTACAGGCTTTTCTGAGGAGCCTCTAGCGAGGTCTTCTCGTCTGGAGAGTCCCAGACATAGTGCTCAGGACAAGGCCTTTGCGCCCATTACGGAGCGGCAGTGTAACCGCTCGGCCTCGGCCTCAACAGCACCTGCTCCGCAACATGATTTTACACGTGTTGCGGGTTCCGGTCCCAGTACGCAGCGGCCTCCACTGCAACCCCGTCTTCCCGTCCTTGTGATTGGCGACTCCATCACCCGGCATATTAAGCTAGAGAAGCCAGCCGAGATCAAATGTTATGGGGGAGCCAGAGCTACCGACATTGAAGCCAACCTGAGATTTCTGGCGAATAGCATAGTCAAGGCAAAAGGTAACCCACGTATCACACCCACTGAAGATAAATTCGACCATATTGTTATACACGTCGGAAATAATGACTGTAGGATGAAAGTCTCTGAGGTCACAAAGATCAACATAGTTAGGCTTTCTGACCTCGCCAGAAAGATGAGTCGGCATCGAGTAATCTTCTCTGGCCCCCTGCCTGTAAACCGGCATGATGATGAGTTCGTGAGTAGGACAGCTTCTCTACACCGATGGCTGGAAAAATACTGTAAAGAACAGGGCTTAGGGTTCGTGGATAATTGGTCCTCTTTCTGGGGGCACCCTGGCTTGCTGAGAAAGGACGGCGTGCATCCTAACATGCAAGGCGCCTCTCTCTTATCTCGCAATATAGACAAGATTATAGCTTCGGGCTGACAGCCACCCCACAAGCATGCCAGGGTGCAGGCTCTTAGCGAGCCTGCTAGTCATGCTAAACTGATGGACCCTGCCAATCCTTATACCTTTCTTGCTCGGTCCCTCCTCCACCAGGCTCCCCACTCCTCTCTTTCTATCTCTACCCCTAAACCTGTATACCCAATCAAAACTAGAATATCCCGTTACGCTCCGCTTTACCCAGCTCGTCCTTGTGCGATAAACCATGCCAACTTAATTGCGATTAAACCTACCCGCATGGCTGAAAACCGCGCTGCTAAGTATACAGAGAGTGTGAAGGTTGGCCTTATCAACATCCGCTCTCTGCCAACCAAAGCTCTTTTGGTAAATGAACTGATAACGGACCATAGTCTCGACCTATTTGGCCTCACTGAGACATGGCTTAAACCTAATGACTTTCTGCCCTTAAACGAGGCCTCACCCCCTAATTTTAGTAGCTCCCACATCGCACGCACCTCCAAGAAAGGAGGTGGAGTTGCTCTAATTTATGACTCTAAGCACAACTTTACATCCGACGCAAACTGTACGTTTTCCTCGTTTGAGGTGCTCCTGTTGCATCCCTCTCCACCCAACAGAAAGTGTGGCGGTCTGATTCCTACCTCCACTGCATCCTTTGTAATGGCTGTCCTATACCGCCCCCCAGGCCCTTACACCCTCTTCCTAGATGAATTTTCAACTTTCATCTCTGAGCTTGTTATGCGCTCAGATAACATTTTAATTGTTGGTGATTTTAACATTCATTCCAATAAAACTCTAGATCCCCTAAATAAGGCTTTTACCGACATCATTGACTCTGTCGGCCTCATTCAAATCGTTGACCAACCCACTCACAGTGGTGGGAACACCCTTGACCTAGTCCTAGCCCGCGGTCTCACTGTGTCAAATTTGACCGTCTCCCCCTATGTTCCTGCTCTCTCAGACCACTACCTCATCAAATTTCAAATTGATCTGACGGTTTCTCGCCCAGACAGTGTAGAATCCTACATGAGCCGTCGTATTAACGCCTCAACTGTCCCAATTCTAGTTAACTGCCTACCAGACACCCTCTCTCCCTTCCTCTCTTACTCTGGCCCCCTTGATCTCTTTACAGACAAACTTAATGCCGCCCTTCGTAGCACGCTCGACATTGTCGCTCCCCTTAAACCTAAAATTAAACGTCCTCCGCAAAAACTAACCCCCTGGTTTACGGAGGAAACGCGCTCCTTTAAAAAGGCTTGTCGCAAACTTGAACATAAATGGCGTTCGACCAAACTCGAAGTATTCCGCCTCGCCTGGAATGATAGTTTACGTAACTACAAAAAGGCACTCTCACTTGCCAAAACCTCTTATTTTTCCAGGCTCATAAATGAAAACAAAAACAACTAAAAGTTTCTGTTTGACACAGTTGCAAAACTTACGCAGAAACAACCAAGTGCCCTAAACCATGCGTTCTCGGCTAACGGATTCATGACATTTTGTACCAAGAAAATTGACCTCATTAGAGATGAAATTGTTGCTTTACTCAACAATCAGAGTCCCTCCCAACCTTTGACGGGCATTCCCCCTGACTTTGATTCCAGTCATACGCTATGCTGCCTTGAAAACATCTCACTTAGTGCCCTCTCTAAACTGGTTGGCGCGGCTAAACCTTCAACCTGTCTGTTTGACCCTCTCCCAGCAACTCTCATCAAAAAACTCTTCCCAACTCTAGGCCCTGCCCTACTCAATATCTTCAACACCTCTTTGTCTACTGGCGTGGTGCCCCTGGCCTTTAAATCAGCCGTCATTAAACCACTACTTAAAAAACCGAACCTCGACCCTCTAATCTTGAAAAATTACAGACCTATCTCCAATCTCCCATTCCTATCCAAAGTGTTAGAACGGATCATCGCAACGCAACTTACTGACCATTTATCAAACAATAATCTTAATGAATCATTTCAATCTGGCTTTAGAGCCTTACACTCCACCGAAACGGCGGTTACCAAAGTCACAAATGACTTACTGCTCTCTCTTGACTCAAACCTCACCTCTGTGCTCTTATTGCTTGATCTCAGTGCAGCCTTTGACACTATCGATCACTCGATTCTTCTAGGTCGGCTTGAGAATCATGTTGGCATTCGGGGTCTCGCACTAGCTTGGTTTAAATCCTATCTAACCGATAGAACACACTGCGTGGTCTATAATGATTTAACATCTGAGACCCTCCCAGTGCAATGTGGTGTCCCACAAGGCTCTGTCCTGGGCCCTTTGCTATTTTCGATTTACATGCTACCCCTCGGCGATATCATACGCAAATTTGGCATAAACTTTCATTTTTACGCTGATGACACCCAATTATATATACCTATTAAGCCAAATGATTCCTCCCAACTACAAAACCTTGAGGCCTGCTTGCTTGCCGTCAAAAAATGGATGTCGCAAAACTTTCTACTCCTTAATGCAGATAAAACTGAGATGTTAATTGTTGGCCCCCCAAACCACAGAGGCCTGTTTCAGGACATCTCCCTCAACTTTGATACCTGTCATGTATCCCAGAGCTCCACCATAAAAAACCTCTGAGTCATTTTTGATTCCTCCCTCTCATTTAATGCACATATAAAAAATGTCACCAAAATTGCATTCTTCCATCTTCGTAATATCGCAAAAATACGCCCCATTTTAACTCTGGCTGATGCTGAAACCCTGATTCATGCTTTTGTCTCATCACGTCTGGACTACTGTAATGCACTTTTTTCAGGCCTACCTAATTCAAGCATCAAAAATCTTCAATTCGTGCAAAATGCGGCTGCACGGATACTAACTAGAACTAGAAAATTTGATCACATCACACCAGTTTTGTCCGCGCTACATTGGCTTCCTATCCAAGCCCGCTCTGACTTTAAAGTGCTACTCCTCACCTACAAAATTTTAAATGGGCTTGCACCGCTCTATCTATCCGATCTCATCTCCCGATACTCGCCCGCTCGTGCTCTGCGCTCACAAAATGCGGGGCTTCTATCGACCCCGAGGGTTAAAAAGAAATCCGCCGGCCACAGAGCCTTTGTCTACCGCACTCCCTACCTGTGGAACAAATTACCTGCCGTCATCAGGGGCGCCTGCTCTGTCGAAGCTTTTAAATCCCTGCTTAAGACTCATCTTTTCTCTCTCTCCTTCAACCTACCTTGATCTCACCTGGTCGGGGACTGACCTTTAGATTAATCTGTGTAGTTTAGTTATGGTACAGGGTACTACATGGTACCACTGGGTAGTTTACTATAGGGTAGTTTAGTTAGGGTACAGGGTACTACATGGTACCACATAGCTCTACATGGCACTACATGGAACTACATGGCACTACGGGGTACTACATGGTACCACAAGGCACCACAGGGTACTACATGGCACTACAGGGTAGTACAGGATACTACGGGGTACTACATGGCACTATGGGGTACTATAGGATACTACATGGCACTACGGGGTACTACATGGCACTACAGGGTACTGCATGTCTGCTCCTTTGCAGCACCACAAACATGGGAACTCTCTAACTCTTCCCCCCCCCCCCCCCCTCCCTCCCCCCCCCCCCCCCTCCCTCCCCCTTCTCTCTGAGTACCCGTCTCCTGGCGCTGACTAAGGTGATGGATGCCTCGGGGTCTTGGCCAAGCTTGTAGTGACTGCTCTACATGCACCTCCGAGGCCTTGGATCAGTTATTCACCGCCGTCTGTCTGTGGTCCTGTCAACTGATTAACAGACTGTTAACAGATTAACAGTCAACGCGGTTTCATTGCTGGGTTAAGTACTTCTATTCTATTCACATAATACGCTTACTTCATATATCTACTCCATTCACATATATGCCTACCACTTGTATCTATTGCTATGTCCGCCTACTACAATCTCATGAGCTGTCTAACGCCTGTCCCGTCTCCCTGTCTTCCTATGACTTGCTGTCCTGGAGTGTTGACCGGAGTGTTGGACGTCCCGTGACGAAGGCCGGGAGATTGCGACCCCCTCTGCGTGCCCCCCTGTCTCCGGAGGTCTCGTAGTGGTGACCGGAGTGCCGGATGTCCCGCGATGATGTCGGGGAGTTCGCGACCCTCTCTGCGCCACCCCCTATCTCCCTGTCTCCGGCTGTCCCTGAGCAACGACCGGAGTGTTGAATGTCCCGTGACTAAGACGGGGAGGACGTGACCCTCTTTGCGCCGCCCTTGTGCCTCAAATAGATCCGCTATCAACTCTATCTTTAATCTTTCAAAATGTTCAGTTGCTATCGCTATTAGCTCTATCTTTAATTTTTCAAAATTTACAGTTGCTATTGCATGCACTCATCTGTGTTTCACCACACACATGAGTGCATGCTTACCAACTGTCCGTCTGCAACACTACTATCACCAACATCTAAGAAGGGAGATCCCCCCTTGAATGGCTCTTCTTATGTCTGGGAGTGCTTGCATTCTTTCATTTATTTGCATTCATCTAAAAAAATGTTGGACCTTATGGTGTTCTTGTTCTGTTCTTGACTTATTGTTATGTTGTCTTCTTGACTTGTTTAAAGAAGACCTGTACGACCCATGGGGACATTAACGTGTGTTGTCGGGCCCTATAAATAAATTTGATTTGATTTGATTTGTGTGATCTCTTCATCCATACGACCACGGCACGGATCCTTGCCGCCCATTTGGAAACTGCATTGCAAGTATAGAGCTTCTGTGCTCCTAGGTTCAGTGTGTGGGCGAAACATCCCAACTTGATGATGTGTAGCCTTTTCACTGCTACAGCCATGTTGGATGCGTTATCGACGGTGGCTGCCACAACGTTCTCTCTAACTCCAAACTCCTCCAGGATCCCGTCAATCTCCTCAGCCACAACTGTCCCTGTCTGTGCTTGGTACACCGCTTTTGTTTTGAGGACCTTCTCTTTTATCTTGCCTTCCTTGATGTAATGCAGTGTTACTGTGAGGTAGTGGTCCTGACTAAAACTTGTCCATCCATCAGCCGTGATGGCTGTCTTCATTACATCTTTTAGCTCCGAAATCAAATTGCCCTTCTCAACGTTATACCATGCAGGGATCAGGCGGTTGGTTAAACTCTCTCTGGATGGGGGGTTATATTTGGGGTTGAGAGCCTTTGTCATCTCCCTACAGAACATTGTGGGAATGCAACAGAACTAAGCTGGTAGAATAACAACATGCAACTTGACATTTCTGATTGTCATTTTATTGTTGAGCCCCCAATGCCCCCCATGTCAGAAAAATACAAAACTGTACTTTTTTTTAACTACACACTTAAATAAAATAATTTATTTGAGATTCTCTTAAACTAATTGAATCTATTGAACAGGTTGTTGTTGCAAAAGAGAATTCGTTATCAATAACTTACCTACCTGTATAAATAAACGTTAAAAGTAAAAACAACTGACACATGAGTTGACATGACATAAGTAACATCTAAGAAAGCAATTCACCTACCGAAATTCTGAGGCTTCTACCGTGGAGTAAGGGTGCAAACCTTTCACCACAAATGTTGTGACAGCTCGGTGTAACTCGTTCACTTTGTCTTGCGTCAGTTATTTACCCCGCTGTGCTAAAGTGAAAGGGGTTTCCTGAGATTCGCGAGAACCACTGGCCGCACTAGATACACTCTGATTGTCATCATCTGAAATGGGAGAATATTTATACAGTGATGATGATGAAAGCATTCGTTTTTCATTTAGGTTTTGTTTGCATGCATGGCGCTAACGTTATTAATTTGTAATAATGGATTGTACCTTCGGTAACGGAGGTAGATGCAGCAGCAGCACTCGTCTTTAGGACATCAAAAACACCACATTCTTCCAGCACGTTAAGGGCATGCCGTGTTGATAAATGCTTTAGCATGTTGCTCGTATTTCCCCCCTTATGTGAAATGGACATTTTGCAAATGCTGCAACTTGCACTGTTTTCATCTACTTTGGTAAAGTGAAGCCACGCTTTCGAACGTCTTTTTCTTGCAGCCATGGTGGCTCCGGTCCCAAACAAACTGGCGTTACGTCATACATGACGTCTGACGGAAACACATAGTATCAATAAGGGAATCGAGAGTCACGGGAGGCATGCGATTCCAGGAATCGGACAATTATGAACCGGGTCCCATCCCTAGAGTAGGTGAATAACGGGAGTCTTGAACACGAACGACAGGTATGTAGTTTACAATTGAATAAATAAAGGAAAAACATAACCTCATGTAACACTAAAAATGACAAAGAATTGCTGCAAAATAAACATACATCTGTTGTTAAATTTTTTTTCTTCTTTTTTTTAATACTTATAACAATTCGATAATTATCGATATCGAGAAATATGATAACATTATCATATCATTATCGCAATATGATTTTTTTCCATATCGCCCAGCCCTAATAAGTAGTCACATGACATTTCCGGTCTATCAAAATAAAGAAATGTTTTTATCACATATTGTCTCTTTTTAAACAACAACATCTTATCAAATCATGAAATCATGACAAATCTTTTAAAACTATAGACTATTAAACTATTATCAAATTGAAATATCAAAACATGAATATAGGACATATTAACTCATTCAGTGCCAGCTATTAGCCTTGGCCCTGTAGCTAACGTGCCAGGTTTCCATTACATATTTTCACTGTGTGTCACTATGTTTGGAGAGCTATATCTATATTCTATATTATAGCTATGGGGACAATACTATGGTCATTTGACAGTGACTTTCTTCCGTCCAAGATGCAAAAAAGAGATAATTTCTTCATGCATACATTCGCGCGTTATCCCGTGGTGAATATAAGTATACTTTCAGATTGATCCGTGATAATTCCCGAAAGGCTGAGTTATAGGGCGCTAAGTGAATTCTACTATAAGCGTTGGCGTTTTTTGCCTGGACAGTGGACAGGCTACTATTTCCAAATCAAATTTATATAATAGTTATTATGTTTCATCATGAATGCATGAAAGGGGGGGGGGTCGTTTCTGATGCTTTGATTGCCAGTAACAGCATTCGTATTGAACACTAAAAACGCTGATCAGCTGGATCGGTATGAAAACATTCCAAAAAGAATATTCCAATTGTTTGATCGCCATCTGGTCCATCTGATGTCCATCTGGTCCACGACATAATACGGCACAACCCATGCACAGAGTGTCCGTAGACTTTTCGATGCAACCGATTGAACCTCTAGGCTAGGGCTGGGCGATATAACGTTAACGATAAATATCGCGATATATTTTAATAATCGATATCGAATATCGGAAAACATATATATATAGAAAAACTTTTTCTTTTTTCTTTTTTTTATTAAATTTTAGTTTAAATTTTTTTGTGACCTGCAACAGGGCAGTTTTAAAACCAGAGACAGTGGACAGACTTGTCTTTCTTGCCTGCAACTTAAAGTAATGGCTTTGCTTGTCCAAATGACAATACTGACCAAATTGAGATTTATTTTTCTCTTGTCCATTTATTTTGTTTGCTTTCTAATTTAAAATACAGTTTGAAACCGTCTGTACACAGTAGGCTATGTGTGCTAGCAGAGCTAGACTCCAGTCACGAGTCACGGTGCACATGTGCGGTGGTTTGTCAACCAAAAAAGCGCCAAAAGATCGAAAATAAACTAGCAGAGCCAGAACTGTTCAACTCCCCTGGAGCCACAGCCAGCAGAGAAGCCGGTTTACTTTCGCTTTTAAACCAGCTGCAGCCTGAGAACTGGAGTGTGAGGGGATGTAACATTAAAGATGGCGGCAACGACAAAGAATTGCTGCAAAATAAACATATCTGTTGTTAAAAAAAGAAAGAAAAAAAAAACTAGGGATGCTCGATATTGGCTTTTTTACCGATACCGATATACCGATATTGTCCAACTCTTAATTTCCGATACCGATATATGCAGGGTTCCCCCCCCCCAAAAAATGGAATAATTTCAGGTCATTAACATTACATATCTCTTGTTGTGGAATTTACACAGAATTATGCATACTTTTGACAATAAATAAAATCAGAATTTGTTCTTACTTGCTTGCCTGGGTAAATAAAGGTTATATAAAAAATAAAGTTTTATTTTTTTATTTTTGAAAACCGATACCGATATTTTCCGATATCACATTTTAATGCCGATATCGGCTGATAATATCGGTAGGCCGATAATATCGGACATCCCTAATCAAAACCAATAATTGCTTTTAGCTTGTCAATCAGAATGGAGTGATTGACAGTGTCGAAGGCCTTTTGTAGGTCCAGCATGACCATGCCGCAGTATTTGCCCGCGTCCACCTCTTGTTTGATGTGGTCGTTCAAATAGAGCAGGCATGTGTCAGTATAATGGGATGTTCTGAAGTCGGATGGAATTCGTAGATTCGCTTTTTTTCCACAAGGTACTTTTCGAACTGTTCGTAGGCAATTTTTTCCATAACTTTCGAGGTGGAGGTAAGAATAGAAACAGGGCGGTAGTTGCCTGGGTCTAATTTGCTGCCTTTTTTGTGCAGGGGGGTCACTCCCGCAATTTTGAAATCTTTGGGGACGTGTCCCTGTTTTATGGAGTGGTTTATTATTTGGGTCATGACTGGGGTGATGGTGGCTGCTGAGTCTCTGAGGAATTTGGATGGGATATTGTCATGGCTAGTGGCCTTGTTAGGTTGCAGGGCGCTCAGTTTTTTGAACACCTCATCTGTTGTTACCATTTCAAGTCAAGTCTAGGGATGGGAATCGAAAACCGGTTCCCATTGGGAACCGGTTCCTAATTGGCCGATGCCTGGAACCGTGTGGCTCCTGTGACTTTCGATTCCCTTATCGCTGCCTACAGTTGCGCAATAACGTTACGTTACCATGTAGCCATGGCAGACTCTATTTGATTCCTTAAGGGCTCGAAATTGCCTGGGTTTTGGTAATATGCTCCCGAAATGCTCCCGCTGTTTGGCTACTTCTATGTGCAGTGAAAACTACTTGAATGCTTTAGAACATTGTCATTGATTTAGTTTAGGGTGAGCTAAAATTAGCCGCGGAGCTAACGTGATCTAACGTGAGCTAACGCTATTTAATCAACCTCACAAAGAGAGATAAACAGCTGACAGCGGATAGTACAGGTACAAATACAATAAAACAGCAGGTGGGGGCTGTTGTGTAAACCTTGTACTCTTTAGTTCACATATAATGAGAGACGCGAGTGCTTGTTTACAAGTCTGTAAAGTGTAAACCAGGAAGTACAGTGGTGCAACATACAAATGTGTCCGTGTAGCAACACAAGCCAATACATAAAGGACAGGGGCCCGGGGAGCTCTCTCTCTCTCTCTCTCTCTGTGTGTGTGTGTGTGTGTGTGTGTGTGTGTGTGTGTGTGTGTGTGTGTGTGTGTGTGTGTGTGTGTGTGTGTGTGTGTGTGTGTGTGTGTGTGTGACAGAAGTCAGAGGAATAACAACCTGTTATTCAATAGATTAAATTAGTTTAAGAATAAAAAAATAAATACATTTTAAGAGAATCTCAAATACATTATTTTATTTAAGTGTAGGCTATAGTTAATGTTTTATTTTTTACAGTTTTTGTATTTTTCTGACATGGGGGCTCAACAATAAATGACAATCAGAAATGTCAAGTTGCATGTTGTTATTCTAACCAGCTTAGACCCCGACGCTCTGCATCTTCTGGCCGCCTCAGACCTACTCCTATCCGAGCTCCGGGAGGGTCATCAAAGAGAAGTCGCCTATTCTCAGTCCTTGCCCCACAATGGTGAAATGAACTACCCACCCCAGTTAGGACAGCCGAATCACGTCCAATCTTTCGCCGTCGACTAAAGACGCACTTCTTCAACCATTATCTGAATAAAAAAATATATATCTAACCCTAACTAACCGTACTGTCATGCACTTGTCCTAATAAACTAACCTACACTGTAGCACTCAACACTTTGATGAACATTGTTGCTCAGCTGATAGAGTTGTGCCCTTCCTGATGGCTTGTCGTACAGAACTTGTAAGTCGCTTTGGATAAAAGCGTCAGCTAAATGACTAAATGTAGTTCTGTTGCATTTCCAATTTATTTATTTAAATTATAAATTGATCAGGTATCGATAAGGGAATCGATAAAGAATCGAATCGATAAGCAGAATCGATAATGGAATCGTATCGATAAAATCCTATCAATTCCCATCCCTAGTCAAGTCAAGTAAATTTGATTTATATAGCACATTTCTAAGCAGCGGCAGCTGGCACCAAAGTGCTTCACAGGCAGGTTGATAAAAGACAAAAATAATACGATGCAAGATATACAATTTTAAACACAGTAAAACAATGAATGTAATAAAAACAGGTAGGACACAGTAAAGTAAAGAATATAAAAAGGGACCAGGGGTCTAGTGGTGATTAAGTGGGGGGGAAGGCCAGGGAGAACAGGTATGTCTTTAAAAGTGATTTAAAAAACTGCAAGGTCTGGGCGGCCCGTATTTTGAGGGGGAGGCTGTTCCACAGTCTAGGTGCTGCGGCGGAGAAGGCTCTGTCTCCCCTAGTCTTGAGCCTAGTTCTAGGCACCACCAATAGCAGCTGGTCGGCTGATCTAAGGGATCGGTGGGGGGTGTGGCCGTGCAGGAGCTCAGATAGATAGGGAGGAGCCGTGCCATTGAGTGATTTAAAAACATTTAGGGCTAATTTAAAATCTATCCTAAAACTAACAGGCAGCCAGTGGAGCGAGGCCAGAACTGGGCTGATGTGCTCGTGTTTTTTCATTTTGGTGAGGAGGCGCGCGGCTGCATTCTGCACCAGCTGTAGGCGGCGGAGCAGGGATTTGTCAATGCCTGTGTAGAGGGCATTGCAGTAGTCGAGGCGGGTGGTGACAAAGACATGAATTACCGTCTCTAGGTTGTTTTGAGAGAGGTATGCCTTTGTCTTCGCCAGGAGTCTGAGGTGGTAAAAGCTATTTTTGACTATAGTGCTGACCTGTTTATCAAATTTAAAATTGCTGTCAAAGATAACCCAGAGGTTCCTGACAGAGGTGGAGAGGTTTGGACCCAAGGGACCAAGTGTGTCGATGAGGGGGGCCGGGGGAGCACTATTAAAAACAATGACCTCTGTTTTCCCTTCGTTCAGTGTCAGGGAATTTTCAGACATCCAGCACTTGATCTCTGCCAGGCAATCAAGTAATGGTTGTATGGATGTTTTCCCTTCGGTGGATTTTAGGGGCAGGTAGACCTGCACGTCATCTGCGAAGCAATGGAAAGAGATGTTGTGTTTTGCCAAGATCTGGCCTAGGGGGAGTATATATAGGAGGAAGAGGGTGGGACCCAATATCGAGCCTTGGGGCACCCCGCAGGTGAGGGGGGCCACAGAGGAGGTGAAGTCACCAAGTTGGACAGAGAAGGTCCGGTTGCTTAAGTAGGACCGGAACCAGTCTAAGGCGGGGCCCCTAAGGCCTACGTGATGCTCGAGGCGAGCTAGGGGGCGAGGGGGGCAAGGGGGAGAGAGATCTGAGCGCAAAGACTTTGCTGATGAAGAGATGTTGGAAGCCTTCACATAAAGCTAATGAGGGTACAACAGAGGGAGTGGCACAGGGGTTGATGAGAGAGTTTAGGACTTTGAACAAGGCCTGGGGTTTATTGCAATTTTTTGTGACTAGATTGGAAATGTAGGTTGTTTTTGCAATTTTGACAGCCGTTTGGTAGATGGACAGAGCGCTGTGTAGGATTTGGAGGGAGACATGCAACCTGTCCTTCCTCCACTTCCTCTCGGCACGTCTACATGCACATCTAAGAGCATGTGTGGATTCATTTAGCCAGCGTGTCGGGAGGGGTTTTATGTGTTTGGTTGTAAAAGGTGCAACAGTATTTAGGATATCGGTGCATGACTCGTTGAACATAGAGAGATAGTCATCGATATTTGGGACACTGTTTGCATTCAAGACACAGATTGGGGAGCTGGAGAAAGCATCAGAAAAATGGGCAGCAGTGTCAGAGGTAAACATGCAGGATTTTTTTGTAGGTACATGAGGGGAAATAGCAGAGATGGGGATTTTAGTAGAGAAAACAATAGGTGAGTGATCAGAGAAAGCAGCAGCACATATATCAATTATATTGACAAATAGTCCAAATGACAACGAGATCAAGTGTATGTCCTTCTTCATGCGTTGGTGCTGTGACAGATTGGGTGAAGTTGAAAGAGTCAATGAGATTTAGGAAATCTCGCGACAGGGGATGTGATTCGCAACACACATGGATATTAAAATCGCAGCATAGGAGAATAGAGTCGTATCTCACCATCAATCCGGAGAGGAAGTCCATGAAGTCATTTAAAAAGTCCTTGTTGTATTTAGGCGGGCGGTATATGACGGCGCAGAACACGGCGGATGACAAGTTTAGTTCAAAAGATTGTACTTCGAAGCTAGCGTACTTCGCTGCTGGCTGTGAAAGGCGGCAGTGGAGAGTGGACTTGAACACCGAAGCTAATCCACCCCCTCTGCCCGAGGAGCGAGGGGTGTTGAAGAAGGTGCAATCGGGGGGGGAGAATTTCGGAGAACGGCAGTAGCTCGCCAAACTGGAGCCACGTCTCGGTAATCAACATGAAATCCAGGCCACGGGAGGTGAAGAAGTCGTTTATAATGAACGTTTTGTTGGCTATCGACCTAGCATTCAACAGGGCTAAGTGGAGGTTTAGCTCTGGGCTAGCCGGCGGTGGGGTGCGCTCCAGCCGCCGAAGGACATCAAAACACACATCACCACTGGGCCTGCGGGCCCGTGGAATACAGCGATGATGCGGGGTGTCCTGCGTCGGCCCAAGGGGAGCAGGCGAGGGAGCGACGGCAGACGGTCCCGGTCCCGAAAGTGGCAGCAGGGGCTCGGAGACAACAGTGCAGAGCCAGCGGTCTCTGGGGAGCAATGAGCGTTGGACTGCAGGGAAATAACATCCACCATAGAGGGGACAGTTGTTGATCATGGACGAAGAATTACACAAGAATAATCAATAAAACAACATAAAAACAAAACACATATCAATAAAACACCAATAAAATATACAAACAATTATAGAACATTAAACCAATCAAAATCAGACATACAAACAAATATGTATGCCAAATGTTCTAATATAGAACAATAACAAATATACAAACATATAGAACAAATCAAATATCAATAAAACAACAAATATCAATAAAACAACAAACGGAGACATCTCAGAGAAAACTAAAACGTGCTCAAAAACAGCACGACATTCCATACTCTAATACTAATAATAATAATAATAATTCATTTAATTTATATAGCGCTTCTCAATAACCCGAAGTCGCTGACAGTAGTCGGGAGCAGGGGTACAAACAAAGAGACGAAAGCAAAGAAACAAAACAAAACAACAAAGAAACAAAAACAAAGGAACATGAGACCATGGGGGGAACGGGGGAGACAGCCTGATACTCTAATACTCCTCATAACCACTAGACAAAGACATTCCAAATCAACACATAACCCAACACAAGAACCCATTCATTAGACACAGATTAGACCCAACCAAAATCAATCTCTTTCTGCATTACAGCCACTCTTAGTCTCCTCTTGAATCCCACCTTACTGGTAATTGAAACCAAATATTGTAGGGTGGAGATGTCCAGACAGAAAATACATAGAAGCAGAGTGATAACAAACAGGAGACTAAGCGGACAGTACAGACGAGGCCGACAGCTAGCCGACACAGGCGCCATCTTGCTTCTAATTACTTGTCATCTACAGTATGACAACGCTCAGGGACGAACCACCTGGGTGTTTGAAGTCATCTTTGCGAACCCCTAGGTTTTTGTAGAAGGATGTGTTCTACACCAAAATGCCCAGAGTAGGAGGGTAGTTTATTTACCAGTGTTGTGGCTATGTTTGTAAAGAATATGTTTAAGTAATTGGCCACATCCAGCTTGTCTGTGATGAGAGTGTTTTCTTTCTGTTGATGTTTGTAAATCTGTTTTTTTGTTTTTTACTGCAGCCTACTTGGTTTGAGTAATTTCCAAAGTTCACCGGGTTTGTTTTTGTTTTCCTCAGCTTTATCATTGATGAAATACTTTTTTGCAGATTTGATCATGGTGTTTACATCGTTTCTTAGCCTTTTTCGTTGTTTGAGTTTAACCACGTGGGCTTGGAGATCACTGTTGAAGCTTTTGGCAAGCTTTGACTGACTTTTATGTAGTTCAGAGCATTTGTTGTCTCTGGTTTTCATAGCGGTCAGTATGTCTGAGTGCATCCATGGCTCAGTACGATTTTTAACCCTGGTGGTTCTTAGGGGGGCCATGTTGTTTAGTATTGATGAGAATTTGGTTTTGAATCCAAGCCATGTTTCTTCAACTAGCTCAGTGGTACACTAGACTTTAGAGTAGGTTTTGAGGTCCCTAGATGTGACTGTTTTGTGACAAGCCTGCCTTTTGTTTTAGCTTTTTGCTGGTACAGAATATCATATAATGATCGCTTAACCCGCATGCTATAACTCCTTTATTGGAGATCCTGGACTTGTCCGAGGTCAGAATGAGATCAATGGTAGTTTGTGTTGAATCACACACTCTTGTGGGTTGGGTGATTAGCTGGCTGACACTGTGCAGATCACAAAACCTACTGAAGGACTTGGAGACTGCTGCTTGCCGTTTCGCTGGTTGAGCGTCGTCCTGGGCACGGTTGAAACCCCCTGTTCCTTCCGTCTCGTCCTTGCCGTTCTTGCGCTGGTTGGTAGGGGCGCTGGGGAGCCGGTACTGCCGTTGCAACCGTTGGTTGAGTTGATGACGATGAGACAAGGGTAGTTCATGGAGTGGGGGGGGTTTGGGCTTGTAGTCCGTGATGTTCCTGAGCCCTCTCCAGACAGAAGCAGTGTCATTGGCTGAGAGCTGGTGTTGGAGCTTCTCTGAGTCGTTTAGCTTCTCTCACCGACTTGCTAAACCTGTAATTTGACACCTTGAAACTGTCTCTGTCTCCACTTTTGAAGGTCTTCTCTTTTTCCAGCCTGAGCTGTCTAACCTTTGTCGTAAACCAGGGTTTGTCATTGTTATAACTCACCCGGGTCCGAGTTGGTACACAGCTGTCCTCACAGAAGCTGGTGTAGGACGTTACAGCCTCTGGGTACTCATCCAGCCTATTTGTAGCAGTCCTGAAAATATCCCAATCAGTAGAGTCCAGGGCCCTCATTTATCAATGGTGCGTACGCACAGATATGTCATGCATTAGTTTCAACAATGATGTGTTCTGTATCACCCGTAATTCACTATAGTTCATTGTAAAATAGCGACATTAGTGTAATTATTGTCAAACCCTAAATAGCATTTGGAATAGGTATTTCCAAATGAATTCAGCCTGGTTCATAGCGTTATTATAGGAATACTTATCGCGGTGTGCGCTCAGATGTTTTCAGAGATATAGGGCAGTCTATTTGCAGAGAGAGAACATAATAATATTAAGTATAGTCCGCTACCCGAGACACATTCTCCTTGATTTGTACCGCAATTTGAGACCCAAATTGGAACTGCAGTCAAGCCAGCCGTCTTTCACTTTTGCTTTGTACCGCAATTTGAGACCCAAAACGCAGTGTTGGATGTCGATGTCGTAATTTCCCCAACCCCCCCAACTACATACAATATCCATATATCAATAACAGGAGGCCAAGAGAGGATTTTACGCCAGGTTACCCAACATCATTGGAGCAATAGACTGTACCCATGTTGCTTTCAAAGCTCCATCAATAAACAAATCCAGTAAGCAGTAATGTGAACGGGATTCCACTCGGTCAATGTACAGATAATCTGGATGCGCATTTTGGTTGATGATGTCGTTGCCGGTGGCTGGGAGGAACACAACTCATTCAGGCCTAATTGTATTTAATTCAATTGTAATGTTATTACTGGGGTATCTAAAACATCACTTAAATGCAGATCAGGGTTATCCACTGAAGCCATAATGACTCTGACCAAAACCACGGGCTCACGAGCGCACAATAGGCATTGTAGAGCGAAGAGTTGGCGTGCTGAAATGTATTTCATTTCAGTCATTACAGTGCTTAATGTCGGGTCAGCTTGTCATTTATTTCTGTCAATGTGTTGGTTAGAATAGATGACCTAAACCTCACTGACAGCGAGATTGATCACGGAGGACTCGCTCTCAGTGAAGTTTCAAGTCCGCTTAGTCCATTATTCTACATTCCATGGGGGTGTTTCATGACCATAATGGATAATCATGCACGAGCATTGACGGTAAGAACAAATGGTATTTATTAGTGATGCACGATATATCGGCCGCCGATATGGCAGTTTTTTTACACATCGTATCGGTCCGATATCAAGATTGGCCTTAAATTTCTAAATATCAGTCATTTCTGAAAATAAGTTACAAAAGTAAAATAAGAATGCCTTTTGGAAAATAGCTCTTTATTTGATTATCATAAAAAAGTGTTTTCTATACAGAGATATCGACATCGGTAAATATCGGCCAGAACAGCAATATTAATATCGGTTATCGGTATCAGCCACAATTTTCACATCGGTGCATCACTAGTATTTATCACACGGTTGATAAATCCCGATTTAGACATTCTAAATTCCCGAGACATTCTAAATTCTGTGCTTAAGAACGAAAATAGAACACTTTCTAAGCATTGTTGATAAATGAGGGCCCAGACATCCTCCACAGCTTCACTGGTCTAAAGTTCTGATGTCCTGACAACAGGTGTAGAGAGTTTAAATTTCTTCCTGTATGCAGGAATCAGATGGATCATGACATGGTCAGATTCTCCCAGTGGTGCTCGGGGGACGGCATGATAGGCATTAGCGGTGGAACGGTACGCATTCGAAGAAATCCAGCCTTATTCCTTTCATTGTATTTCAAATACTGCACTTTAATTTCAAGTGGAAAACTAATCTTTCCATTAAGAACTGACAACCAGGGAATTTAAACATAGTTGACATTGTTTTTTTGTGTTTATTTTAAAGAAAGGAAAGTCTAGTGCTGGTTGAGCATATGCATACTTTATGTTGATGGACTTTGTCTATAATGTGGCCAGAAAAATAGAGAGGTTTAATTATTTAGTTTGTTTGCACTAAGTTAATACTTTGACAAATGTAGCCTATATTTTTCAGTCAGTTCGTTCTTTGTGTGCCAAACATTATTTAAGGTAAACCTTTTTTTACCAAATAAATGAGAATCATGTTTAAATCAGCAATGTCTCCCCTCTTGCTGTACCAAAATCTCTCCTAGCTCTAGCACTGTTAAAATTATGTGCCTGATGTCAAACTGCCTCATTCTTTCAGTTTTGCATGACTACGTCCTTGAGAATAACTGAAACGTTGGATTATTTTTAGGCTATATATCTTATGCTGATGTATGGTATTTTTGGAGTGTTAAATTCTTTTAAAATAAAAAACAACGTATACCGAACCGAAAACTGTGACCCCAAAACTGTGATACGAACCGAACCGTGGATTTTGTGAACCCCTAGTAATTGGTCAAGCTAACAATCCATAAGTATTTCAGATATCCATAGTTCCCTTGTTTAGTTTGGAGAACCTCAAGTCTCACTCCATTTGTTTACATTTTCACCTCCTGACAACATCTGATCAACCTCCAAGTTGTGATTGACAGCGTGATGAGGACATGTCCTCACTATTAAATAGGCTCATTTTGTAGCCAAGCAGTAATTGATTGAAAGCACTTGTGTTTTTATTCTCAGTTGCAGTAATGCTGAAGTGAAAAGTAATCTACTTGTTACTCATATTATTATTATTCCTCCCTCCAGACCCCCCCCAGCTCCCTGTGTGTAAAGAGGAGGTTCCCCCTGAGCAGCAGGAGAGGAGCCCCAGTCTGGGCCAAGAGGAGTCAGAGCCCCTACAGATTAAAGAGGAACAGGAGGAACTCTGGAGCAGTCAGGAGGGAGAGCAGCTTCAAGGTCTGGAGGAGGCTGATATCATAAAGTTCACATTCAATCCTGTCTCTGTGAAATGTGAGCATGATGATGATAAACCTCAGTCCTCATGGTTTAACCAAACCCAGGACCCAGAGTCCCTACAGATTAAAGAGGACCAGGAGGAACTCTGGAGCAGTCAGGTGGGAGAGCAGCTTCAAGGTCTGGAGGAGGCTGATATCATAAAGTTCACATTCAAACCTGTCTCTGTGAAATGTGAGCATGATGATGATAAACCTCAGTCCTCATGGTTTAACCAAACCCAGGACCCAGAGTCCCTACAGATTAAAGAGGACCAGGAGGAACTCTGGAGCAGTCAGGAGGGAGAGCAGCTTCAAGGTCTGGAGGAGGCTGATATCATAAAGTTCACATTCAAGCCTGTCTCTGTGAAATGTGAGCATGATGATGATAAACCTCAGTCCTCATGGTTTAACCAAACCCAGGACCCAGAGGCCATACAGCTCAAAGAGGAACAGGAGGAACTATTTCAATATCTAGAGGAGGCTGATGGCTCCAAAATGTCTTTACACCCAGAACTCCTACAGATTAAAGATGAATTACATCAAGTGCTGGAAGAAGCTGGTGGCTCAGAGATCACAGGACACCCAGTAAAATGTGAAGATGGTCAAGAGAACGCTCAGCCTTTCCAGCCTCTTCAAACCTGTAGGGAGATAAACAGAGATGCTTACTCTTTACCCAGCACCTCAACTGAACAGATGAAAACAGAACCTGATGGAGAGGACTGTGGCGTATCGGAACCAGCCAGTAACTTAGATCCAGCTGGTGATTTAGAACCAACTAGAGATGGTCAGCTTCTCTCTTCAGTCTGTTCTGGAACTGAGACTGATGACAGTGATGATGAGAGTTCTGGAACTGAGACTGATGACAGTGATGAATGGAAGGAGAGTGGAGGACCAGGTTTGATGACTCTGAAACCAAAGAAGACACAGAAAATACGAAGTAGTCCTGGCTTCAGCAAGAAGGGAGATCTGAAGAGACGCATAAGTCATACTGGAGAGAATAAACTACAGACAAGACTCTTGGAAATCCCACTCAAGAGATTGTCAACGGTAAGATGGGGAAGAAAATATTACAATTGGGAGTTGTTTTGCAAAATCCATTTGCAGATTTATTTTATATAAAGTTTTACATGATAAAAATATAGATATACTGTATTTAAAAAAAAAAGTATAATAATACATGCTAAGGCTGAGCCTGAATGTTCGAACGTTCGTTCGTTACTTTAACATTCGAATTCTAAATCAAAATTCGATTTTTTTATTAACGGCCCATGGGGACATTAACGTGTGTTGTTGGGCCTTATAAATAAATTGTATTTGATTTGATTTGATTTATTTTTAATTAAAAAAAAAGTAATTTTTTATTTTTTGTCTATTCATTCTGTTTAAACCAATGGGGTTTTTCTTCACAGTTGCAGATAAAGAGTAGGCTACACTAATATTATTGTATAAAAAAAACTGCTAAGTTATATTCATTAAAGAAAGTTGATTTAATAAAAAAGAGACTCCTTTAATCAGATTAATCACTTTATTAAAATTGAGGATTTAGTTTGAGGATATTTATAAAAAAATATATATATATATATTTTGAGAAAAAATATTTTTACTTTTTAAATTTCTTTTAATTAAAAACTAAGGTTCGAATCCTAAAAACAGGCTTCGGGGACAGCCTTAATACATGCTTAACTAAGCTTGCCTAGTCTTGTTCTTGGCTGGGTCTTGCTTAATTAGACTTGCCTAGTCTCGTTCTTGGCTGGGTCTTGCTTAACTAGGCTTGCCTAGTCTTGTTCTTGGCTGGGTCTTGCTTAAAGGGGAACTATTTTACTATTTCTTTCACTATTTGGGCACTTTTACACAATTCCTGTGAGTTTATGGAACACCTCTGTAATTATAAATTTTTTTAATTCATTGTTTTGTATTTCTAATCAGGTCCTCAAAAACAGCATTTTTCTACCTCAAGATCTCGAGTCGTTTTGAGGCTGGGCTCCTAAACCACTGTGTGGCCTGGTGGCATCTGCCACATTATCATGCAGCTGAGTCTCTCTGACATCACAAATCATCACATTTTCAGATGACTCAGTTCAGTGAGGGTGAATATTGTGAGAGGAGAATTGGAAGAATGCGCCAATATGAGAATTAGAGACATAGATCATATTAATATAAGTCCACATAGCTACTGTAGGAAACAATGCTAAACACTGAAAAATGCCATTTATAAGATAGTTCCCCTTTAACTAGACTTGCCTAGAGAGAGAGAGAGAGAGAGAGAGAGATATCTCTGTAAAGCATTCCCGGTAACTGGAGAAAGGTATTCCCGTAACCTATGGGTAACCGAGAATACATTGAGGTACCAGGAATACCATGCCTAGGTATTCTTGGTTACCTAAATAGGTATTCCCGTTACCTGATAGGTATTCACGGTAACTTTAGATATTGATATGTATTCCGGTGACTTGTGAAAAGGAGAGGTTACCAGGAATACCATTACCATATAGGTATTCACGGTAACTTATATGTATTCCGGTAATTCATTAATTGAAGCTAACACATCATGGAGGCCCAGGCCGTTAGCTACAAGCTACACACACACACACACACCCCTACATGTGACCCCCCCCCCTACATGTGACCCCCCCTACATGTGACCCCTCCTACATGTGCAGGGCTCGAGACTAACGATGTCCCGTCGTCCCAGGGACGATCAAATATTGATTTGGGACGAACAGAAATCTTTTTTGGGACGCAACCGGGACTGGGAGGATTTTTTCTTTTTTTTCACAGGAAATGTAAATTAGCCGACTGTCAGTGCGCGCATATATTGCTGTCAAATGGTGAATGTCTCGTGCTGACTTATGTTCACAGAGTTCACTAAAGTCTAAACGTTGCATGATTAGCCGAATCCAATGTCTATCTCCGTCTCCCAAGGCAGCGATACGCTAATCCAACATCAAGCTCCTACCCACCTCTCCTCAGCCAGTCGCGCTGCAGCATCAAGCTCCTACCCACCTCTCCGCAGCCAGTCGCGCTGCAGCAGCAGCAGCAGCAGCAGCAGCATCACACCCCAAATGAATCTTGCTCCAAAAAATAAAAACGTGTTAACAGGTGAGGGAAATCTCTCTTACCTAGGCTTTCTCCACTGTACAAAAACACCGCGAAAAGTAAAATAAATAAAAAAAACACGCTATACTGTCACTGTGGCATCCTCTCAGTGAAGCGAGCACTGTAAACAATAAACATGCTGCGCTATTTGAAGAGGGTGAACACAGCAGAAGATGGAGAACAGTCCCAAACTGACCAACAGGGAACTGCATCCACATCCAGCAATACTACCCCAGGCCCAGGGCCTGAGTCTAAGGTGAGGACACATTTAAATCACAGAAGTGTAATGTTAGTCTATTGGAACTGTGTATAGAGTTATCGACGCGTTCTAGTTATAGCTGCTTATTATAGCTAACGTTACTGACTAACGTATCAGACTGCCACTGATTAATCCATAGTTCACTCTATTTTATTCTTATTGTTAATATTATTATATTGTTATTCCTATTTTAGTCCTATTGACCTAATGTTTATTGTTGTTCAATGTGAGCGATACAGTCTGCTCTGTAGTGCCGAATTTCCCTCGGGATTATTAAAGGATTTCTATTCGATTCTATACTAACACGTAATGTTACTACCATTGCGAGTTAATTGGCATAACGTTACATTTATCGAAACGAACGCGGAGAAATAGACGACTTCACTTCAGCTACATGATGAATCAATATTATTCAGTGAGGAGGGCCCGCTGGAATTTAGCAGCAGTTATCAATATCGACCAGGAGCGCGATCTAAGGGACATGTTTCATTACTAGTCAAGTGTCATTACTTTAGTTATCAAAGGTGGAATCTCTGGATGCAATGACATTATATAGTTTAAAGCTAAACTACGTTTTTCTTTCTTGTTAGAAGAAGGATAACTTATTCAGTTAGATTTGATTTGATCTTTATTTATCTAACATTTTCAACCATAAACACACATTTGTAATAACAAAAAAAAACTAAAACGAAATAAAATACAAATACATTTAATCAACATGGCTCCAATTGGTTGACTATAACAGCACCGTGACCAAATATCCCTATACTAGCACCTTGTTAAACACTATATATATATATATATATATATATATATATATATATATATATATATAAAAAGTGTTTAATATATATATATTTTTTTTTAATCATAATTATTCTTGTGAAATCTTTCCACCTGGGAGCCTTTTGACTAAATCAATTTATTCTCCCTTTCTCTACAGAAACAAAGCTATGAAGCCAAAAGGAAAAGAACATTTCTTTTAGAATGGAAACATTCCTATCCATTTATTGAATTTGACGAAACAGCGCAAATAATGTACTGCAGCACATGCAGGAGCTGTCCAGTTGAGGCCATGGGGAACAGCCTGTTCCACGGGGTAACCGGGGAGAAAGTGAGAGTGAGGACCATCAAAGAGCATGCAGCCACCACCGCTCACAAATCATCAGAAGGTGCCCTACAGGCCAGAACTGACCCACAAGGAGGAGCTTTGGTGTCAGCTTTTGACAGAATGGATGCGGCAATCAAAGAGAAGATGGTAAAGCTGTTCAACATCGCCTACTTCATTGCCAAAGAGGAGGCCTCCTTCACCATGTTCCCCAAGCTTGTGTCTCTCCACCAGATGAACGGCCTGGATCTTGGCTCGACATACACCAATGACCAGGCATGCCGCATGTTCATTACGACCATCGGTTCCTGCTTTTTTGAGGAGCTTCAACAATCCCTGAAATCAGCCAGGTTCTTTTCAATAATGTCTGACTCTTCAGTGGACCGATCAGTGAAGGACCAGGAGCTGATCTACTGCACTCACCTCCAGAATGGTAAACCTGTGAACCAGCTCATCCAGATTGTTGCCCTGGACCATGCCCATAGCCAGGGCATTTTGGATGCCATTCTGGCTGGACTGTCGAAGGTTGGGGTGGGAGAAGGGGACCTGAAAAAGCGGCTGGTTGGCTTCGGGTGTGATGGCGCCTCCGTTATGCTGGGTGTGAACAACGGAGTGACCGCCAGACTCCAGCGTTTGTGCCCGTCCCTCGTCCCAATCTGGTGTGTGGCTCATCGTCTAGAGCTAGTTGCTCTAGACAGTGTCAAACAACTTCACCCACTACAAGACATCAAGCAAACGCTACGCGCCATCCACAAACATTACACCTGCTCCGCGAAGGCCTCACGGGAGCTTGAGGAGATCAGCAAGGCGATGGAGATCTCCATTGTGAGGCCAGGGAACACTGAAGGCACTCGCTGGCTGCCACACATGTCACATGCATTGGAGGCCTTGATGAGGAACTACAGGCCCATCTTGGTGCATTTTGAAAACCATGCCAGTGACCCCAATGACAAGGAGGCAAGTGCAGCCATGAAAGGGAGGGCAAAGCTTGTGCAGCAGTCCCTGAAGCAGTACAAAATGCTGCTATTCATCCACCTCATGCTGGATGTCTTGCAAGAACTGAAGCAGCTCAGCCTCTTGTTCCAGCGGGATGGCCTCACATTGCAGATGGTGTCGGATGGACTGCAGACAACAACACTCGCTCTTGTGGCCATGCAGGTGAGAAAAGCATAGGAGATGTGAAATATTAGATAGATTCATATTGGTAATTCATATTGAGACATACATTGTAATGGAAATGGACAAAAGCGTTATCCTATTATAATATATATGATGTATTTTTTTTAGGGTCCAAAACCAACATTTATCAAAAAGCTGATATATTTAGCTGATTCTAGTGATGGGAAATACATAGAAAACATTCATTTTAAAATAGGCAATGTGTTTACACCACCTGACCTTTGACATGCATATTTAAAATAATATTTGATAGTTACATAATTGTATTTAATATTGTCACAGCTCAATAGGCCTACTAAAAGGGCTTTTTTGTAATAAAAATTACTAAAATATTCTTAACATTCTTCTATATTTTTATTTGTTTAACTAGACAAACCCAGGCCCAAGGCTACACCAGTTTATGGAAGAGGTTGGGCCAGGAAGCATCTGGCAGGGTGTCCAGCTGAGCAGGACCAATGCTGATGATGACACCTTCAACACACTGAAGCTTCGCCTCATCAACAGCTTCTGTGAGTTTGTCTCAGAGCGCTTCAAGAGTCTGGAGACCGGCGTTCTGAAGGCAACCTCCACACTATTCGACATATCCAACTGGCCAGAAGACACCACCAATCTGGCAACATTTGGCACAGCTGAGCTGAATGCCTTCATGGAGCATTTCCATCCAGTTTTAAAAGAATGTGAGGACTTTGAATCGGTGGAGGCAGCTAGGCGAGAGTGGCTTGACCTCAAGGTGCTCATTGCCCGCTGCTACAGGCACCTTGATTCCCAGGTGCTGTGGCAGCGGCTGATTCAGGGTGCCATCGGAAGGGATGGTCAGTTCCAGCACATGCAGGTGCTTGCAGAGATCAGCCTCGTCCTCCCCATGAGCTCCTCTTGTTGTGAGCGCGGCTTCTCCAGCATGAAGAGGATCAAATCAGACTGGAGGTCCTGCCTCTCCAATGAGATGCTCAACTGCCTCCTGCAGATATCGGTTCATGGCCCACCTGCACAGGACTATGACTCTGTGAAAGCCGTGACTAAATGGTGGCGCAGTGGCTGCAGGTCACGAAGACCTCAGTACAAAGACTGAGGCAACTGAGACTTGATTCTCTCTCTCTCACAGTATTCAAGAACGGTGTTTAAACTTTCAATTGGTTGTTTTGTTGTTACCCGTTGTTACCTGTTGGTCTATTGTTCAAATAAATAATTATTTCAAATAAATACAATTATCTATTTCCTAATCATTTGAATGGTGTTTCTTATGGCAATAACAACTATAGACGACAAAACCAAAGTAAAGAAACGACATTTGATTTTTGGGACGGTTACATTCACTTTGGGACGGTTAAAATTGTATTTCGGGACGGTTCTGGGACGGTGGTGAAAAAAGTTAGTCTGGAGCCCTGCATGTGACCCCCCCCCCCTACATGTGACCCCCCCCCCCCCCCCCCCTACATGTGCCCCCCCCCTTACATGTGACCCCCCCCCCCCCTACATGTGACCCCCCCTCCCAGCTCCTGTATCTTGTCTCATCAGGGCAGAGAAAGTGCTGACTAGACAAAACAGAGCAGAGCTGATTGAGATCAATGAAGATACACTGTTATCTCACACACACACACACACACACACATTCTGTACACACACACATACTGTACTTAAGCATTACATCACGCGCAGGAGTGGTTTGTGACCAATAAACCATGCCTAGGGGTGGTCGTTAGGCCCGAGGCGCAGCCGAGGGTCGTTAGACCCCCCTAGGCATGGTTTATTGGTCACAAATCACGACTACAAGTGGTGTAAAGCTTTTATACAACTGGCAGATTCATCCAACCTTATTTCTATACAATAAACACACATTAATCGAAGATTTATTGAAAAAACCATCCGCCAGAAAAAGTAGTTCCCACAACTACAAAAAAGACAAGTTGCCTCCATGTGGAAGCAGCTTGAAGTGCATCCAACCAAACTAAATGTTATGGTTTGACACCGACCCCAAACGCTAACGACACAAGAGAGTAGGATTCAGAGTTGCCAAATACGAGGGCTTGTTTATTTGATATATGAATAAGTGAAACAGGGAAAGCAGGTCAACAAGAAACGGGTACAATGAACAAGGGACAAAGTTCTGCTGCTCTGCAGCTTCTCCCGGAAGGGTAGTCTTGGGAAGCAGGAGCAGACCTCTGTACCGCTCTGCAGACTCTCACGGCGGACCTCTCAGATGTTGTGCAAGGCCGAGAGAGGGAGAGAGGGAACGGGTCAGTGACAGAGCAGACTTGAAACGAGCAGGAGGACAGGGTGTTATATTCTTCGTGTTAAACAACACAGTGATGTGCAATATTCCAAAAACAGCCCAAGTGAAATATCTTCATGTAATCACACAGTGAGCAAAAATCCAAACACCGTCCAAATGTGAAATACTATCTTCGTGTAAACACACAGTGAGCAAAAATCCAAACACAGTCAAAAAGTGAAACAATATCTTCGTGTAAATACACAGTGAGCAAAAATCCAAACACAGTCCAAATGTGAAATAATATCTTCGTGTAAATACACAGTGGGAGGTGGAAGATCCCAAAATATTATTCCATTAAGGAGAGGGCAAAACGATAAAGGCTGGGTGAGTGACTGTCTGACAAAAAGGTGGTAGACTTCAGTGTAAAGGTTACACACGAAAATCGGAAATAGGTCAAGACAGTCAATCTAGAAAAACTCACCCAGACGAGCTGCGTAAAAGGAACAGGAACAAAGTGGAGGCGAGCGCGCGCCACGGAGCAGGTATCCAAGCGAAGGCTTCTAGGAATTTCCTGGAGATTAGCACAGTGAAACAGAAGCAACGGGGAAAAACATCCAGCGACAAATCAAGACGAACCAACAACTTAGGGTGGGGAAAACGGGGTATAAATAATGAGGGATCGATTGATTGAAAAGCAGTGACAGCTGGGGAATGTGATTGAAAAGCGTGGGGAAGTGAGAGGACCAATCAGCGACGTCTCAGATGACGTCAACGGGGGGAAACGTGTGAATGAGGGAATTGAAATACTTGACAGAAAAAATGAATGAAAACAAAGCGAGGGAGGTTAAAGGAACAGGACGAGTGAGAAGGCAAGGACAGAAACCTCACAGTACCCCCCCCTCCACGGGAGCCACCCGGCGACCAGGCCGACCCGGCTCGCCAGGATGGGCCCGATGGAAGTCGGTGATCAAGCCGGGATCCACGATGAGCTGCCGGGAGACCCAGCTACGCTCCTCTGGGCCGTAACCCTCCCAGTCCACCAGGTATTGGAATCCCCGGCCCCGCCGACGAACGCCCATCAACCGGCGGACCTGCCACTGGGGGTGACCATCCACTAGCACAGGAGGCGGTGGATCAGGAGCTGGAGGCATAAGGGGACTGAGGGAGACGGGCTTAACCCGGGAGACATGGAACACGGGGTGGATGTGCATGGATGCAGGAAGCTTTAGGCGCAGGGCCGCCGGACTGAGTACCTTTAGGACCTCGAAAGGACCGACGAAGCGAGGGTTGAGCTTCTTGGCCGAGGACCGTAGCGGGAGGTCCTTCGCGGAGAGCCACACCCTCTGCCCAGGGCGGTAGGTCGGCGCGGGAACCCGGCGCCGGTCGGCACCACGACAGGCGCGCTCAGATGTCCGGAGCAGCGCGGTCCTGGTGATCTCCCAAACGCGACGGCAGCGGTCGAGGTGGACCTGCACGGAGGGAACTGCCACTTCCGTCTCCAGTGCGGGAAAAAGAGGAGGCTGGTAGCCCAGGGAGGCCTCAAAAGGGGAGAGGCCGGTGGCGGAACTGACCATTGAGTTGATCGAGTATTCAACCCAGGGAAGGAAACGACTCCAGGATGCCGGCCTCTCGGCTGCCACACACCGAAGAGCAGACTCCACGCTCTGGTTCATCCTCTCCGTCTGCCCGTTTGTCTGGGGATGGTAGCCAGAGGAGAGACTGACCGTTGCCCCCAATCCCTTGCAGAAAGCCCGCCATACCTGGGAGGTGAACTGGGGCCCCCGGTCAGAGACGATGTCCTGGGGAAAGCCGTGAAGGCGGAACACGTGGTGCGTCAGGAGGTCCGCCGTCTCGGCTGCTGAGGGAAGCTTGGAGAGGGCCACGAGGTGGACCCCCTTGCTGAATCGATCCACCACGGTCAGAAGGCAGGTGTTCCCCTGGGAGGAGGGTAGACCAGTGACGAAGTCGAGCGCCACATGTGACCACGGACGGCTTGGAACGGGAAGTGGCTGCAAGAGCCCGGAGGGTGCCTGGTGAGAGGCCTTGCTGCGGGCACAGACCGCGCAGGCCAAAACGAACTCCTTGACGTCGTTCCGCATGGTGGGCCACCAGAAACGACGAGCCAGGAAGGAGAACGTGCGATGGACGCCTGGGTGGCAGGCGAACCGGCTGGTATGGCCCCACAGCAGTACCTGGGACCGGACAGAGTCAGGGACGAAGAGACGGCTCCTAGGGACGTTGCTTGGAGCACGTTGGAAGCGTAGGGCACGCCTCACCACACCCTCGATGCCCAAGGTGATGGCTCCAACCACTCGGGCCTCCGGGATGATGGGAGATGGGTCCTCAGAGGGTGGAGCCCCCTTGGAGTGCATCCGGGACAGGGAGTCGGCCTTCGTGTTGCGGGAACCGGGGCGGAAGGTCAGCGAGAAGTCGAACCGACTGAGGAAACTGGCCCATCTCGCCTGCCGACCGTTGAGGCGCCTGGAAGCGCGGATGAACGTTAGGTTCTTGTGGTCCGTCCAGATGGTAAAAGGCTCCTCGGCACCCTCTAGCCAATGACGCCACTCCTCCAGAGCAGCCACGACCGCCAGTAGCTCCCGATTGCCGGTGTCGTAGTTCCTCTCGGCGGGGAGGAAGCGACGCGAGTAGAAGGCGCAAGGATGTACCTTCTGGTCGGAAGGAGAACGCTGAGATAGGACAGCGCCCAGGCCAGAATCCGAGGCGTCCACCTCCACGATGAACTGTCTCTTGGGGTCAGGGTGGAGCAGGATAGGAGCGGAAGTGAACCTTCTCTTGAGGGAGCGGAACGCAGCGCGTGCCGCTGGGGACCAGTCGAACGGCAGAGCGGGGGAGGTCAGCTTGGTAAGAGGCTCCGCCACTTGGCTGTAGTTCCGGATGAACCTTCGGTAGAAGTTTGCGAACCCGAGGAAACTCTGTAGCTCCTTCCGAGTGGTGGGTTCCGGCCAATCCTCCACAGCCTGGATCTTGCGAGGATCCGCTCGGGTCAAGCCCTTCTCCACGATGAAGCCCAGGTAGTCGACGGAGTTGGAGTGGAAACGGCACTTCTCCGCCTTGACGAAGAGCCGATTGTGGAGGAGGCGCTCCAGCACCCGGCGGACATGCAGGATGTGTTCCTCGAGGGTCCTGGAAAAGATAAGGATGTCGTCCAGGTACACCACCACGAACACCTCCAGCATGTCACGGAGGACATCGTTCATGAGTGCCTGGAATACCGCCGGGGCGTTGGTGAGGCCGAACGGCATCACAAGGTACTCATAGTGGCCCCTGGGGGTCTTGAAGGCGGTCTTCCATTCATCGCCCTCACGGATACGGACAAGATGATAGGCACTTCGGAGATCCAGCTTGGTGAAGAACGAGGCCTGGGTCAGTGGCTCGAAGGTGGAGCTCATGAGAGGTAGGGGGTATTTGTTCTTGATGGTGATCTCGTTGAGCTGACGATAGTCGATGCAGGGTCGCAGGTCCCCATCCTTCTTACCAACAAAGAAGAACCCGGCCGCCACCGGGGAGGAGGAAGGCCGAATGAGTCCTGCTTCCAATGACTCAGAGATGTAGAGATCCATCGCCTTCTTCTCCGGGACAGTCAGACTGTAGAGGCGGCTGCCGGGAAGGGGAGCCCCTTGGCGGAGGTCGATGGCGCAGTCATAGGGGCGGTGAGGTGGAAGGGACTGAGCCCTGGTCTTACTGAATACCTCCATGAGGTCGTGGTACTCGGGAGGAATGGACGAAGGATCCGGGGGCAACTCACCAGCTGGTCTCCGGGGCGGGGGACAAGACGCCGCCTGTAGACAGCGGGCGTGACAGGAGGAGCTCCAGCCCCTGATGGTACCGGAGGCCCAGGCGATGTGGGGCTCGTGCAGCGCGAGCCAGGGCCTACCCAGGACCACCGGGACAAGGGGGGATTGGGTAATGAGGAACTGGATCCTCTCTACGTGGTTCCCAGCAATGGTCAGCAAGACTGGGCCGGTCCGTTGAGAGATGTCGGCCAGGCGGTGTTGGTCCAACGAAAAGATCTCCAAGGGCCTCACAAGGGCCTCAAGAGGTATGTTGGCTTGGGTGGCAAACTCGAAGTCGAGGAAGTTCTCGTCTGCCCCAGAGTCGATGAGGGCCTCCACCGTGGCACGTTGGTCCCCCCAGGCCAGGGTGACGCTCAACAGATGGTCAGGTGGTGCGCGGCGCTGGGAATGGGAAAAACGGCTCACCAGGATCTCCCGGGGTCTTGGTGAGCCCGATCTTTTGGCCGGGTAGGGCAGTCGGCGATACGGTGTCCCGCACCTCCGCAGTAGAGGCAGAGACCGGACCTGAGCCTTGCCTGACGCTCCGCCTGGCTCAGATGAGAGCGACCCAGCTGCATGGGTTCCTCCTCGCGCACCGGACGGGGAAGCCTGTTACCCTCAGTAGTGTTGGGGACGGGGCGTCCAGGAGTCCGGGGTGCTTCAGGAGGTGACAGTCGGGCCCTCTCGCGCCTTCTCTCCAGGAGGCGTCCGTCAATTCGGATGACAAGGCTAAACAGCTCCTCGAGGGAGTCGGGCACCTCCCTGGTAGCGAGCTGGTCCCGGACTGCGTCACTGAGCCCCCTTATGAAGGTTAAGCGAAGAGCAGGTTCGTTCCATCCGCTCTCCACCGCCGCCAGTCGAAACTCCATGACATAGTCCGTCACCCTGCTGCTCCCTTGCCGGAAGGTCCCCAACCGGGCTCCAGGGTCCAGACCTCGGGCTGGATGGTGGAACACTCTGCGGAGCTCCGCCACGAAGTCTGGGTAGGAGAACAAAAAATCTGCTTCCATTGCCCAGGAGGAAGTGACCCACTGGGCAGCATGGCCTGAAAGTAGGTTGGTTATATAAGCCACTCGGGACCCCTGAGCAGAAAAACGGCTTGGTTGATGACGGAAAACCAACTCACATTGCATGATGAATGTGGCACACTCCTCGGGATTACCGTCGAACAGCCGTGGGACGGAGAGAAGGGGTTCCCGAGGTGCGAGATCTGCTGGGGCTGCGGGGAATGTTCCTGAAGGGTGTGAGAGATGAAAAGTATTAACGGCGTCGCCCAGCGAGTTAAGCTGGGCGAGAATCTCGGACTGTTGTCCCGCCATAGCGGCCATTGAACCCTGCATAGGCAGGACCTGGTCCCTGAGGTTCTGCACCGCAGCCGCAGCCCGCTCTAGTTGGAGACCGTGATCCCTGGTCAACTCGACTTGAAATGCAAGTGCGGTTCTGACCCCCTCTGTGTCGGCTGGGGTCGTCATGGTTGGTTCGTAATGTTATGGTTTGACACCGACCCCAAACGCTAACGACACAAGAGAGTAGGATTCAGAGTTGCCAAATACGAGGGCTTGTTTATTTGATATATGAATAAGTGAAACAGGGAAAGCAGGTCAACAAGAAACGGGTACAATGAACAAGGGACAAAGTTCTGCTGCTCTGCAGCTTCTCCCGGAAGGGTAGTCTTGGGAAGCAGGAGCAGACCTCTGTACCGCTCTGCAGACTCTCACGGCGGACCTCTCAGATGTTGTGCAAGGCCGAGAGAGGGAGAGAGGGAACGGGTCAGTGACAGAGCAGACTTGAAACGAGCAGGAGGACAGGGTGTTATATTCTTCGTGTTAAACAACACAGTGATGTGCAATATTCCAAAAACAGCCCAAGTGAAATATCTTCATGTAATCACACAGTGAGCAAAAATCCAAACACCGTCCAAATGTGAAATACTATCTTCGTGTAAACACACAGTGAGCAAAAATCCAAACACAGTCAAAAAGTGAAACAATATCTTCGTGTAAATACACAGTGAGCAAAAATCCAAACACAGTCCAAATGTGAAATAATATCTTCGTGTAAATACACAGTGGGAGGTGGAAGATCCCAAAATATTATTCCATTAAGGAGAGGGCAAAACGATAAAGGCTGGGTGAGTGACTGTCTGACAAAAAGGTGGTAGACTTCAGTGTAAAGGTTACACACGAAAATCGGAAATAGGTCAAGACAGTCAATCTAGAAAAACTCACCCAGACGAGCTGCGTAAAAGGAACAGGAACAAAGTGGAGGCGAGCGCGCGCCACGGAGCAGGTATCCAAGCGAAGGCTTCTAGGAATTTCCTGGAGATTAGCACAGTGAAACAGAAGCAACGGGGAAAAACATCCAGCGACAAATCAAGACGAACCAACAACTTAGGGTGGGGAAAACGGGGTATAAATAATGAGGGATCGATTGATTGAAAAGCAGTGACAGCTGGGGAATGTGATTGAAAAGCGTGGGGAAGTGAGAGGACCAATCAGCGACGTCTCAGATGACGTCAACGGGGGGAAACGTGTGAATGAGGGAATTGAAATACTTGACAGAAAAAATGAATGAAAACAAAGCGAGGGAGGTTAAAGGAACAGGACGAGTGAGAAGGCAAGGACAGAAACCTCACACTAACACATCCAACTGTGTATTATTGGAATGATTGAGAGAAGTTGCCTCATGTGGAAGCAGCTTGAAGTGCATCCAACCAACTAACACATCCAACTGTGTATTATTGGAATGATTGATTGAAAATTTTATTACCAGATGCAGAATGGGTACAATACAGTACGGCTCAATACACACAATTGTTAAGGGAATGCAGACCTACTTTCCATAGAACTTCATTCTTAGATGCTTCTATATAAAGTAGGTAAAACAAATTAAAACGTTTTCTTTGCCCTATAGGAAAAAAACGTTTTCTTTGCCCTATTTTTTTATATCTTTCTTTTAGCCTAAACTTAACCAGTTGGAAACCAGGGGTACAGTAATAAAATTAGCAATCAACCAATCAATCAATTCAATAGACCATGCTCACTTAAAACAGCGCTGCTTCTCTCTCAGTCTGACTCCCCCGCTGTTGCAGACAGGAGTGTGTGTGTGTGCGTGTGTGTGTGTGTGTGTGTGTGTCACAGTGTGTGTGTGTGTGTGCGTGCGTGTGTGTGTGTGTGTGTGTGTGTCACAGTGTGTGTGTGTGTGTGCGTGCGTGTGTGTGTGTATGTGTGTGTGTGTGTGTGTGTGTGTGTGTGTGTGTATGTGTGTGTGTGTGTTTGTGGGTACGCCAGCGTCGGACAGTGTGAGAGAGAACGCTGCAGTCAGTAGAAAGTAGGAAGGAAGAAATTTAAATCAATCAATTAATCTATCAATCAAACCGCGATTTTTCTTTTGTTCTAGATTGACTCAAGACCCATCAATTACATCATCCAACATTGTTTAAAGGACTAACACATTTCCCTTGACAGAATCTCTTCATATTTAGTCGTTATGGTGCTTTCAACATAACCATTTGTTGTCCGCGATCTTGTTTTCTCCCGGAGTGAGCCGGGGAGGGTTATGTGATTCGGTTGTGGGCGGGTCCTGAGCCCAGGACCGTGGATTGTTGCCAATAAAGACGTGTGAATGGCCAATCAGAATCGAGAAATTTGCATGCCGTTGTATAAACACACATACTGTACACACACATACTGTACACACACGTACTGTACACACACTAGTGTTGTCACGATACTGGAATTTCGACTTCAATACGATACCTTAAAAAGTATCGATACTTCGATATTATTTCGATATCAAAAATATATATATATATATAATTTTTTATTTTTTTTTTAAAACAAATTTAGCTTCAAATTTAGCTTCTCTCTGGTACTATAAGAGAAGATAAATATAACAATTTTAAAACCCTTTGTTTATCTTTAGATCACACATTTAAAAATAACTGTTCATCTCACTTCAATCATTTTTATTGCAAATGCAGAACATGGTATTTTCTCAAGCAGACAGATGTAAACACTGTAATCTGTGTTGCATGTACCTGACAAACTGAACTGTTTATATTACAGTTAGTAACAGTTTCGTTTTTATTTAAAGATAACGAGAGAGAGAGAGAGAGGGGGAGAGGGGGAGGGGGAGAGCGGTAGATAGAGAGAGAGAGGTAGCGATAGAGAGAGAGAGAGGCTATGCTCGGAGCATTTTAGTAACGTTACATTTTCAACAAGATTGCTGCTATTTAAACACTTGATGGAAACGGGGTAACGTTAACCTTATGTCGACTGTAGTATTGTATGACCTCGACATAACGTTTAAACGTTAACGTTACTCCGTTACCATGCTGTAATTATACAAGTAGCCAGCTAAGCTAACGGAGCTAGCAGTAGCTAACGTTAGCTGGTAGCTGTAATGTTACAACGAATCAGCTGTTGATATTATGCACCATCAGTAGACAACGTATCATGTATTAAACTAGAGTTAATGGTTTAATGCTTCAGTCACAGTGACGTTGAAAGAGGAGCTGTCACGAACCTCTTTCATTTCTTTATGGAGATCGGCGCTGGCACTGCTCTAACACCGCTTGCAAATAGCATTGGGGCAGCTTTAGCTTGTCCTTCGTTGTTTACTTGAAACCCGAAGTACCTCCAAACAGCACTTCTGCTGTTTTCTTTATCCACCAGCACAAGTTGCGGAGGCTCTGCATTTACCATGTTCAGCTAAAATGTTTGTTTACTAACTGAAGAAGACGGCTCTCTGTGACTCTGTGAGGGGGAGGGCTGGACTCGGAGGAGCCGGGGGGCAAGCGCGCTGAGCGCTCTGAACAGCGCGTCAACAACTTGCGGTAGAACACTCGCCAGCTGGTACCGATACTGCAGAAAGTATCGGTACTTCGGGAAATTAGTATCGAAGCCGTTTTAAATATTCAGTATCGATATGTATCGATACTTCGATATTTTTGACAACACTAACACACACACATACTGTACACACATACTGTACACACACATACTGTACACACACATACTGTACACACATACTGTACACACACACATACATACTGTACACACACATACTGTACACACACATACTGTACACACAAACTGTACACACACATACTGTACACACATACTGTACACACACATACTGTACACACACATACTGTACACACACACTGTACACACACACATACTGTGCACACACATACTGTACACACACATACTGTACACACACACATACTGTACACACACACACACACATACTGTACACACACATACTGTACACACACATACTGTACACACACACTGTACACACACATACTGTACACACACATACTGTACACACACACACATACTGTACACACATACTGTACACAAATACAGTACACACACATACATACAGTACACACAAATATTGTACAAACGCATACAGTGTACACCCACCCACACACACATACAGTACACACACACACTAGGGGCATGGTGAACCCTAACTCAGGTGACCAGGAAGCGTGAATATTAAAGGCAACCAACTTGTGTTCAGCGTTTCTCTGATTGGCCACACAGCCAATCAATCAATCCACTAGCACACGCCCTTGCGGCAAGAGAGACGCGGCAAAAGCGCTGGTCGAACCAGCGGTGTTCTGTTGTGTGACTGTACTACAGCGGTGTTCTGTTGTGTGACTGTACTAAACTCTTCCACCACATGACCGACATTTGACATACAGTACACCTCCTATCTATGTTGGGATTATGTTTGGTCATGACAAAACAATAAAAATCGCTACTGTTAGTAAGCTGCCATCACCCACTTCAATGACAGAGCTCTCATATTTTGCGAATGCATAAACTATATCTTAAATTATGGCGATGTGTCTAATATGGCTGTTGCGAAGTCATTGATAAGCGACAGCCATATTAGACACATAGCCATAATTTAAGATATAGTTTATGCATTCGCAAAATATGAGAGCGCTTGTCATTGAAGGGCTTCCTACAACGGAGGAACGGCCGCTGCTGCTGCTGGAGCTGAACCGAGTCAAGCCGCGGGCGGCGCACGGAAGCCGGGGAAAAAACAACCGCGTCGCCCCGCTGGCTCTTCAGCAAGCAGCCTCCACAGCTCCAGTTAACCTAATTTATACCGTAATGAATCATTAAAAAATATACCGTTAACTGGAATATGTTGTTTCTTTACACATATGTTGGATTATGTAATTGGGTTATCATGACAAAACAATAAAAATCGCTACTTTACATCAGGGTGAACGCTGTTACACTGCCACCACCCACTTCAATGACAGAGCTCTCATATTTGCGAATGCATAAACTATATCTTAAATTATGGCTATGTGTCTAATATGGCTGTCGCGAAGTCATTGATAAGCGACAGCCATATTAGACACATAGCCATAATTTAAGATATAGTTTATGCATTCGCAAAATATGAGAGCTCTGTCATTGAAGGGCTTCGTTCTACAACGGAGCACGGTCGCTGCTGCTGGAGCTGGACCGAGTAGAGCCGGCGGCGGTGCACGGAAGCCGGGGACAAACCACCGCATCGCCCCGATGACGTTAAAAACGCGAAATAACGTTACTGATGTACAGTGACACCCAGAGTTTCTAGTTACAGTAGTGACGCGTGAATCGAGATAGTCCTAACACTGTAACAGTGTTTATTATTAAGAGTCAGATAGTCCTAACAGTGTTTATAGTCCTAACACAGTGTTTATTAGTAAGAGTCAGATAGTCCTAACAGTGTTTATTATTAAGAGTCAGATAGTCGTAACAGTGTTTATTATTAAGAGTCCTAACAGTGTTTATTATTTCATAACTGTATGGGCTTTGTTTATACATGTACAGTGACGAGTGAATCTACCGTTGGTTGTTAAAAACGGAAACATAATAATCAGTCAGCAGCGCTCCACTGCTACCGCAGCCCAACACAAGTGCGTTGGAACAGCAGCCCAACACTACACAAGTTGGTTGCCCGCGCTGCCGCGCTTGCTCTTTGGATTTCATTTGGGACGTGGGACGGCTGCGCTTGCCTGCGCGTGGGGGCGGGGGGGCGTGGCCAATCAGAGAAAAGCCGAACACAAGTTGGTTGCCTTTAATATTCACGCGACCAGGAATACCTGTTTTTTTCTAAATTCAGTTCAAATGCCATCTTGGAATAACAAAACAACAATTGTGTGCAGACAATTGAAAATGTTGGGTTCCTTTCCACTTTCTTGAAGATAGAAAAAATTAAAATACTTGTTCTAGAACTGTATTTTTTTTCACTTGTTTGTTAAGTTACTGGGAATACCCTTTCCTTGTTTTTGCTCATTTTAACAGACAAAACACAACACATTCTAGTAATTCTGGTTTACACCTAACCCTTATTATTGCTGTTATGATTTACAAAAATAAAATCTCACCAATCTTTAGTAAAATAGGAGATTTAAGTGTTTATCTGGAATTGTGAGGATAGGTATTCGCGGTAACCTGGGATCAATATGTGAAACGTAATTATCTCCTAAAATAATTGGCCACAAAAGACGAAACTCATTTTGGTTGTTCATTGGGGTGCCAAGATCATGCCCAAAACATATCATGCATCTGCCATGAAAATTAAGCCTTTTTTGTTTGTCATCAATTGAAGGCCATGAACTATGTTGACTCATATCCCTCTACCCGTATTTTTCCTTCAGATTCAGCTAAATTTGAATTATCTTGAGATAACTCGGGGAGAACTATGGTATTATGTTACATGATGATGATATCCCTACAAAACAACCAAAACATTTTACATTCTCTCTTAAATTGGAGGAGATAGTGAATTGGTATTCCCGGTAATTTAGGTCAACTTTAGAGGTCCGCCATCCCTCATTACATGATTTTTTTTTAAAGGTGAATTATTTGGCATCTATAACAATCATTCTTGACATGAGAAAAGATTTTAATGTTGTTCGTATAACGTCCTGGGTTATATGGCTTAGAAATGGGGCAGGTTACCGGGAATACATGCGTTACCCACCCATATATATATATATATATAGAGAGAGAGAGAGGGAGAGAGAGAGAGAGAGAGAGAGAGAGAGAGAGAGAGACTAACCAAACACACTCAGTTTAGTTTGCCCAGCAGATTAAAGTAGACACTTTGATAGTGGGATGTACAATGTACCCCTGTTGTGTACCTTTTTTAACAAATGTCAGACCAAAACCCTGCTCATACTAGTGTGAGTAAAACCCTGCTCAGAGAGATTGGTGTTGGATTATTCCTGATTCTTGGACGATTAGTCAGATACATCCAAATAAATCAAGCAAATCAATAAAAATTTTAGATTGTGGTTTGTTGAGGCATCATCTAGCCATAATATCTGTTCTAGTGAGTGTAAACACTTCTACTTTTAACGATACAAGTCAGGGTTCTTCTGAAGTGGTGTTTTGACTTTTGTGTCAGAGGGCATTAGAATCAGAGCGGTTTTAACTTTAAAGCCCAACGGTCAAATCTGGGTAGGATAAGAGTGTTACTTTATCTCTTTATGTCTCATTCTTATGTGTGTGTTAAATGGTGCATTTATATAGCGCTTTTATCCAAAACGCTTTATGATTTTGTTTCTCACATTCACCCATTCACTCACACATTCACACACCAACTGTGCAAGGTGCCAACCTGCTCATTGGGAGCAATTAGGGGTTAAGTTTTCTTGCTCAAGGACACTTCGACATGCTGCCCGGGAGGAGTGGGAATCGAACCCGGAACCTTCCAATTACCAGACGACCGCTCTACCTCCTGATCCACTGTCGCCTCATGTTAGGAGTTGAGTTGGAATTCAGAATCAATACTATTGCATGTCATTTACGGTCATGACATGATTATCATTGTATTTATATAGTGCTTTTCTAGAGACTCCTAACACTTTACAGTGTAGGGTGTAAATGGCCTCCTTCACCACTGGGTAGCACCCAACCTTGGGCTACAGGCTCAATGGCTGCAAGACACTGGCACCAGGCACACATCACACTACATAATGGCTGAAAGGCTCAGGAAACGGGGATTGATACCAGCCAATTAAGGGGAAGTGATGATAGGGTGGCCTTGATGTCAGAGAGCTGGTGGGACCAGGTGGGTTTGCAGGACTGGAGTTTTGAGATAAACTTTGGTCTTGGTTGATTAGGTGGAGAGCATTAGTCAGTTTGACACTGTGGTCTTGGTTGATCAGGAGGAGAGCATTAGAGAGTCTGTTTAACACTGGTCTTGGTTGGTCAGGTGGAGAGCATTAGAGAGTCTGTTTGACACTGTGGTCTTGGCTGATCAGGTGGAGACGGGGAACAAAATTTACTTTTTGGCTTACAAGCCAAGGTGGCTGGTAGATTTAAAAAACTACCAGCCAGGCAGGTTTTTACCAGCCAAAAATTATAAATAGCTTTTTAGTATATCGCCATGTGTTATTATTAGTGCTGTCAGGCGATTAAAAAAATTTATCTAATTAATTACAGGAATTGTAATTAATTAATCTAATTAATCGCATTTTAATCGCATAACCATTTTATGCCTGATATTCTATATTCTATAATCGTATTTCAAATTGCATGTGTCCGGATGGCAGAATTCAGTACTGTATCTACAAAACCTTCTGTTTAATAATCTTCCATCTATTAATTTGCTTAGATTTATCAGGTCTGGTCAATTTGAGCATATAGTGTTATTCACAGTCAAGATAAAAAAAAATTTATTGATATTCTCATTTGGTTCATTACAATTTACTCAAAATAAAATTTTCATTCAATCAATCACCGCACAGATTGATTGATTGAATGAAAATGTTATTAACAGATTGCAGAATGGGTACAATACAGTACGGCTCAATGCACAATTGTTAAGGGGATGCAGACCAGAGAAAGACTTTCGTCTTGTTTACATCAGGGTCCCCCATTTTCAATTCATAATGACTTGTAAGTAAGGGTGCAACTTGCACCGTGCAATCCATTCTTTGTGGATCTAGCCCATAGTATTTCTGACACTGGGAATACATTCCCTGAGATTCATGTCCCTAGAATCAGATACCAAGAACATGCAAATGAACCATATTAAAAAAAAATCTGTAAATGTGAATTCTACATTATTATGTAATGACTGAGATACAAAAAAAATTAAAATAAATAAAAAAATTACTTTTGTTTTAATTAATTTTGAGTTAATTTTCATAACGCGGTAATTTGCTGTGTAATTAATTAATCTAATTAACGCGATAAACTGACAGCCCTAGTTATTATTACTATATAATACTCTCATATGTAATTTTCAATTAATATAATAGCATAGTGTGGGAAGTTGAAGGAAGAGGCGAATCAATAACGCGCGTGACAGGTCCTTCAGTGACTTCCTACTTTATTCATTCACAGAATCAACCACGTACACACACCTACTACTCCCCTATATCCCCTCCCCTGTGACGCGTCAACTCTGGCGTGAAAGACTCCCATAATGTGACACCACACAGGCCCCCCCCGAACACCCAGAGTAGACATACCCTGCAACCCCAACCCATACCAAAAAAAACCCCCCAAAGTACTCAGCCCCTCGTAGGAGGCCTGACTACCCGACCATAACGACTGCGCTTAACAGTCAGGGGGGAAGGGGGAAGGGCACGAGCCGGCGGCCGTCCGCGCCGGCGGCGAGGCTGGACTGGGGGAGAGTCCGGGTCTGCTGCCGGGGTAGAGGCAGACATGGGCCGCAAACTTGCGGCAGGAGTGGGGTTGGGTGGACGGCCGCGCCGTCGGGGCTGAGCCAGCTCCACCGGCCCGACCGGGTCCACGTGTGCAGGCTTCAAACGGTCCACCGATATCCGCTCCTGAAGCCCCCCTCTGTCCACCATAAAGCTCTTGGGTCCCGCTTCCAGGACCCGGAAGGGCCCATCGTATGGAGCCTGGAGTGGAGATCGGTGGGCATCGCGGCGGATGAACACGTACGGGGCTGACATCAAGTCCTTGGGGATGTAGGACAGGGGAAGACAGTGATGTGCGGGCACGGGAGCGAAAGTGCTGGCGGCGTCTCGGATGGCCAAGCGATGAGTCGCAGCTGACCAGGGGGCTGTGGCACCTGGGAGGAACTCCCCAGGGACTCTCAGCGGCTGACCCAACACGAGCTCAGCCGAAGAAGACTGCAGATCCTCCTTTGGGGCCGAGCGCAGGCCTAGCATGACCCACGGCAAACGGTCAACCCAATTACTGTCCGTAAGAGCCGCCCGGAGAGCAGCCTTCATAGTGCGGTGGAAACGCTCACAGAGACCATTTGCCTGCGGGTTGTATGCCACGGTGCGGTGGAGTTTCACCCCCAAACTCTCCGCCACGGCGCTCCACAACTCTGACGTGAACTGGGGCCCTCTGTCCGAAGTTAGATCCGCAGGGGTACCGAAACGGGCCACCCAGGTGGAGATGAACGCCCGAGCCACGTCCGCCGATGTAGTGGATGACAGGGGCACAGCCTCCGGCCACCTGGTGGTCCTGTCCACCATGGTCAGCAGGTGAGTGAACCCCTGGGAGGGGGGCAGCGGGCCCACCAGGTCCACGTTAACATGATCGAACCGTCTCTCCGGGATGAGAAATGGCCCCAGCGGGGCCTTAGTGTGCCGATGCACCTTGGCGCGCTGGCACGCTACACAAGAGGCAGCCCACCCCTTGACGTCCTTCCTGAGGCCCGGCCAGACGAACCTAGCCCCCACCAGCTTAACTGATGCCTTCACCCCCGGGTGCGACAAAGCATGTATAGCATCGTAAATGCGGCGGCGCCAGCCAGCGGGGACCATCGGGCGAGGTCGGCCTGTGGAGACATCGCAGAGGAGCGTGGCCTTACTGTCCTGGAACACCACATCCTCCAGTCTCAGTCCTGTCGTGGCTGTCCTGAATGCCTGGATGTCCATGTCCGTGCACTGGTCAACTGCCATGGCTGCGTAGTCCACACCCAGGTGCACAGTGTTGACCCGCACTCTGGAGAGGCAGTCAGCCACCAGGTTGTCCTTGCCCGCCACATGCTGCAGGTCCGTGGTAAATTCCGAAATGGCGGACAGTTGGCGCTGCTGCCGTGCCGACCATGGTTCCGTGGTCTTAGCCATGGCAAAGGTCAGAGGCTTGTGGTCCACGAAAGCGGTGAACTCCCGGCCCTCCAACAGGAACCTAAAATGACGCGTGGCGAGGAAAAGGGCCAGCAGCTCCCTGTCAAACGTGCTGTATTTCCTCTCATTGTCCCGCAGTGTCCTGCTGAAAAAGGCCAGAGGCTGCCAGGCGCCAGCCACCCACTGATCACACACCGCCCCCACAGCATAGTCCGAGGCATCGGTCGTGAGGGCTATTGGAGCGGCCGGGTACGGGTGTGCCAGCATAGTAGCGTTAGCGAGAGCAGCCTTAGCACTATCAAACGCCTGGACCCTCTCAGGGGACCAGTCCACCTCCTGATTGTCCTTCTTGCCCCTTAGTGCCTCGTACAGGGGGTGCATCAAGAGAGCCGCTCCTGGTATGAATCGGTTATAAAAATTGACCATACCGAGGAACTCCTGTAGGGGCTTGATGGTGCGAGGACGTGGGAAGGCAGTGATCGCCTCCACCTTGGTGGGCAGAGGCACAGCTCCCTGTGAAGAGATGTGATGGCCCAGGAAGTCTATGTCTGGCCGGCCGAACTGACACTTGGCTGGGTTAACAATCAGCCCATGTTCATTCAGCCGCTGAAACAGCTGTCGGAGGTGCAAACAATGCTCCTCAGCAGATGTGCTGGCCACCAGGATGTCGTCTAAATACACAAACAAAAACGACAACCCTCGCAGCACAGAGTCCATCAACCGCTGGAAGGTCTGCGCTGCCCCCTTGAGTCCAAAAGGCATCCTTAAAAACTCGAAAAGTCCAAACGGGGTAATAACGGCGGTCTTGGGCACGTCTCTGGGATGGACTGGCACCTGGTGGTAGCCCCGCACCAAATCCACCTTGGAGAAAATGGTGGTCCCGGCCAGGTGAACAGAAAAGTCCTGGATGTGCGGGACAGGGTAGCGGTCATGATCCGTGGCACTATTGAGGCGCCGGAAATCTCCACACGGGCGCCACTTCCCATCAGCCTTCGGAACCATATGCAAAGGCGAGGCCCACGGGCTGTCGGAGCGCCGCACAATGCCGAGCTGCTCCATTGTGTCAAACTCCCCTTTAGCGATGGCCAGTTTAGCGGCGTCAAGGCGGCGTGCGCGCGCGAAAACTGGCGGACCGGCCGTGGGGATATAATGCTCCACCCCATGTTTTGCGACCATAGCAGAAAACGTGGGCACAGTCAGAGCGGGGAAATCAGCGAGAAGCCGCTGGTACACGTCCCCCGTGGCGAGGATGTTGGCGAGGGCGAGCCGGCCCCCCCCCCCCAGAGTGCAGGGGTAAGTGGCAAATGACACTGCGTCAATTAAGCGACGGTTCGCCACATCCACCAAAAGTCTATGAGCACATAAAAAATCCGCGCCCAGTATAGGCATTGACACAGAAGCGATTACAAAATCCCAATTAAAAGCATGTCCATTGAAACAAACAGTCACTGACCTGGTGCAGAAGGTGCGAATCGGAGTTCCATTGGCGGCGTCCAGCGGGGGGCCGTGACTGCCACTCAAGCCGTCCGCAGCTGAAGCTGGCAGGATACTCCGCTGGGCTCCCGAATCCACCAGCAAGCGCCTACTGGACAACGTGTCCTCAATGAACAGCAGCCTCGTCGTATCGCCAGCACTCACAGCTGCTAATGAGCGCCGGCTCTGGCATTTCCCTGGCCGGAAAAAGAGCAAGGCTGCTCACATCGCCTGGCTTTGGCACCATAACGCCGATGAAAAAAACAAAGTTCATTCTCCCTCCGGCGATCCGATACCGCAGCTCCCGTCATCTCCCCCGCCGGCAGCGCAGCGTTAACGTTAACGCTGTAGTGGCGGGTTGCCAGCAATATCCTGTCAGCCTCTTCTGCCATCCCCCGATAATCCTTGGCTCTCACGAGCGGCGAGCTGGCCAAGGCAGTGCGTACTGGAGGTGGGAGCTGACGCAGAAATAACTGTATAAACAAAAATGATGCGTCACCTGAGCCGAGCAACGCCAACATGTTCTCCATGAGCTCGGTTGGTTTACTGTCACCTAAACCGTTCAGTGACAACAGGCGCTCCGCCCGCTCCGTATCTGACAGCTGAAACAGCCGTAACAGCTGTTGTTTGAGAGCGGCGTATTTCCCCATGGCCGGCGGCTCTCGTAAAAATCCCATGACGCGACGGGTGGTCTGTGCATCCAATGCAGCGACGACATGATAGTATTTCGTGTCGTCCACTGTGACACCTCGCAGATGGAATTGAGCCTCGACATGTTGGAACCATGGGTCCGGGTCGTGCTGCCAAAACTCGGGCAACTTGACAGACACCGCAGCCGCCACCGCAGCGGGCCGAACAGCGTTTTCTTCGTTATCACTCATAATAATAATAACAATAACAATAATAATCCAACGATCAGGGTCACCAATGTGGGAAGTTGAAGGAAGAGGCGAATCAATAACGCGCGTGACAGGTCCTTCAGTGACTTCCTACTTTATTCATTCACAGAATCAACCACGTACACACACCTACTACTCCCCTATATCCCCTCCCCTGTGACGCGTCAACTCTGGCGTGAAAGACTCCCATAATGTGACACCACAATAGCATAATTTTTAGTGTACTGAAGGAATGAGTCAGCGTTAATATACAGATAATTTATTAAAACATATATTAGTGTTGTCAATCGATTAAAATATTTAATCGCGATTAATCGCATGATTGTCCATAGTTAACTCGCGATTAATCACAAATTAATCGCATTTAAAAAAAAATCTATTTTTAAAAGTTTTAATACTCTTATCAACATGAGTCAACAAATGCTTGCTTTATGCAGCCATTTAACACAAAAGGATGACCCTCATGCATTGCAAATTTGCATCAAATTCAAAACAGAGTAAAATAACTTAAAAGAAAATAATAATTTAAAACAATGAATAAAGTGTGCATGAAATAATAGGGGAAAGAAAACGTTAGGAACTTCTTACATTCACCCACACAAGGGCTGAGTAATCACACACACACACACTCTCCCAGCTCTTTTTCTCTCCTGCCCCTTCCTCATCTCTCACCCCCCTCTCTCTCTATATATATCTCACACACACACACACTTCAGAAACAAACATAGTATCAATGAGAGCATCAATAATACACCTGAGTGAAGTCTAGTAAAAAAAAATATATATATTTTTTTTTTCTTAAAAGTTAATCGTGAGTTAAAAAAAATAGTGGCGTTAATAGAATCGGGCGATAACACGTCAAATTGTATTCTAAAATGTCTAGAATACAAATGTTGAGATTGTTGATGAACAAGCGACTCGAGTCTTGACTTTAGGCACAAAGTGGACATTTACGCATATAACGTAGAACATTTGCGCATATGTGACAGAGACCAGCGGCCGTGCCTACAAGTCGGAGTGCTGAGTTCTTCAAAAAAAGGATTTTTTTTTCCAGTTTTATATATATATATACTTACAGTTCGAGGGTTGAAGAACATATTTAGTATAACAGCGAACATATATAATAACTAATTGTAAGAAATCTGTGTTTAAAAAAGGCTGTTTGAGACAGAAGTCTTATCCTCTCCACGGAGTCTGTCATTTTTGCATGTGAATAGCCGAGTGTTGAGAGTTACGCCCACACTGTGTTCATATGCAGATTCGATTCACTGAGCCCAGCTAACATTCACACAGAGACAGTAACGTTAACGATGGACGCACATAGCTTGTAAGCTGCTCTCAACAGGGGAAGAGAAGGAAGAAATATTGACATTCAACAGGGTAAGTGTATTTATGATTGTATATTGTATTGTATACGTAGACGGTAGATGTAGATGTATGTTTTGTGTGGTGTGTGTAACTACAATCGGATCTACAGGACAGAAAAGTAGCGATGTTAATTTCAAACGTAATTCAAGTATTAACATCATGAACATGTCACAACGGCATGTAGAATGTATATTATCATCAATACGTTAGTTTAGCAATAGGTTCAAAGTGTCTAAATAGTTAAAACTTTTCGATTTGGCCATTCTACACGCGAGGGCGTCCATTTTGGATATTTTGGGAACTGTAGTCTTTTTGCTGCCATTTTGTAATGCACATCGCTAGAGTTGGAATTCTTGGAAAACTACACTTCCTGAAGGGATCTGGGGTTCAAGGTTCATAGTTCTGTATGAATTGCTTAACGCTTATTATTCGGGATAATATAACACAAAAGGTAATGTTTTTGACAAATATTGAAAGGCTTTCAAGTTTCTCTTCCCTATTTTTAACATGTAGGTACAATTAGATCTGAAATTAGTTTCAAAACGATTGCACATGTGGTGAAAATAAAAAAAGTACATGTTATATTCAGTATGCTTGTATGCCAGTGGTGATGCTCCAAACAAAATTTCGTTGTACCAACAATGCCAGTAAAGATTCTATTCTATTCTACCAATCTAACAAAAACACTTGTCTTTTCAGGATATCGGTTGTTGGTCAGAGATCCTTCGTTCGTTTGTGGAAAGCACTTCTGCAGGTGGAGAAACTCCAGGGCCCTCATTTATCAACGTGACGTACGCACAGATATGTGCGTAACTCGTGCGTACGATCATTTCTAAGCAAAGTGTGGGATTTATCAATTTGAACTTGTGCTTGACTTTGTGCGTATATTTAAGCACAGGTCGGACCATGCGTAGTTGGCGCCCGGTGGTAGAATATTTTTACAACACGGAAATAAGCACTGACTGCGCTCCGCGTAACTCAACTCGTTATTATTTTGCGCATATATTGCAGAAATACGGGAACGTTTTGATTATATTTAAAAGGCTTTGCCATTGTTAAACGTAATAAGTGGAACCCCGAAGCTGTAAGCCGAATACAAGTCATATGAACACCCACGATATAAACGCATTGCAACGAGAACAGACAGAGGTTATTTGTTGAGTGTATGTGTATACAAAACCCTTGCAATAAATGTGTCTTAAATGAATGAAAAGCATACATGCTCTGGACACAGAGCATATATCGTGTGGGTGATATCATGACTTGTATTCTGTGTCAAAGCCTAAATCAAAACGTCCCCGTATTTCTGCAATCTATGCACAAAATAATAACGAGTTGAGTTCTAACAAAGAACGTATTACATGCTGGTAGGCTGATAGAGTAAACTATGATATGACTATGAATATGATATGATATAAAGGTATACTGGTCCGTCCGCGAGGATATCGAGGACTCGAGTTGGGGGACCCTGATGTAAACAAGACAAAAGTCTTTCTCTGGTCTGCATCCCCTTAACAATTGTGTGTATTGAGCCGTACTGTATTGTACCCATTCTGCAATCTGTTAAATAAAGTTTTCATTCATTCATTCATTCAGCCATTAAATGCAATTTGAGAATATAGGCTAAAGCGACGGCCTATAGCCTATACATATTATTTAATGTTTTCATAAGCGTAAAGATACAACAGCTAGATTAATGATCAAGTTAGTTTACTGTATGCAGGCTTCGCAGGGTTGTGTGTTATTATATGCGCAAGTTACTGTTGCATAATGTAGGCTATGGGCTGGCTGCTATTATATGTACTTCATATAGGCTGCCTAATACCAACAACAAAATAGATTGTATCATATGCCCCTACACACATTATATTATACACATCATACTTGGTTCGGCAGCGCCTCTGTGAACAATCTCTCAGAGTTTTCTCCATCAGTAATCAGTAATGTGAACGGGATTCCACTTGGTCAATGTACAGATAATCTGCGATGCGCATTTTGGCTGATAATGTGCCGGTGGCCGGAGTCTCATTCATATTCACTTAAATGCAGATCATAGTTATCCACTGAAGCCATATGACTCTGACCAGAACGGGCTCATGACGAGCGCACATAATAGGCATTAGAGCGCAGAGTTGTCTGTGAACTTGGCAACTTCATTGGATTTATTTATTCTCTAAAAATATCTATAATCATACGATTAAATATTGTTTAAAATAAAACGCTAAATACTATTATTCTGTGTCATGTTTCCAAATAAGATTGTTCACAACGGGAAATGCTGTATACGTTCAATTTGTTGGTTGGACCTCGGTGATCAATCTCGCTCTCAGTGAAGTCTCTCAGAGTTCGCTCGGGTTAGTCCACTTTTCCACATTTCATGGGGGTGTTCCATTACCGTATATGGTTAATCGGGGCGGTTCTGGTATGCAAATACTTAAAACAGTGCACAAGCTCAAACGTAGGATCAAAGTCATATTTATCAAGACAGGTGTGCGTAGGACCTGTGTACGCACGTGTGATAAGTCCTGTTTTTTTTGTGCGTGCACACATTCTAAATTCTGTGCTTACGTGTGAAAATAGAATACTTTCTGAGAAAAATTGATAAATGAGGGCCCTGGTGTGTACAGTCTACTAATGTACAGTCTCCTCCCCATTATGTATGAATTGAAAATGGGGGACCCTGATGTAAACAAGACAAACGTCTTTCTCTGGTCTGCATCCCCTTGTGTGTATTGACCCGTTCACGACCACACTACAGAAGGTTAAAGCCCAACATCCAGGTTAAACCCTACTGATCAATTATGGGTAGTTTACATCATTGGTATATAATTTCATTATTTATTTTTTTCCATTTGACACCGGAAATGCCACTCCGAAAGAGTTAAAAAGGTCCACGCGGGTGCTCCAGTAGCACACCATGTTACCGCGCTGCGTCGCGGGACTCCGTGCTGCGTCACGGGACTCCGTGCTGCGTCACGGATCTGGTTGACTCCGAGTTCGATTCCCGGACTCGCCGTCATTTGCCGAATGTCTCCCCCTGCTCTCTCTCCCGTTTCACCCTACAACTGTCGGTCATGCTTGACCAGAAAAGCGATAAACGCTAAAAAAAATAAAGTAAAAAAAAAAAAAAAAGGTCCACGCACGAATAACATGCACGCGCGAATCAAAAAAGCTTATCAAACGCCGACGTCACTACAGGTGCATATTAATGAGCCGAATCTAAAAGCTTATCAGACGCTAGCACGGCCGTGACGTCACTTCAGGAAACGTATGCCTTATGCCCGTCTGGGTCATAGTACTACTCGATATATGGCGCTGGCTAACGTTAGCATGGTGGGCCACCATTGTTCTAACAACAACCGCGGTGTCCGGCTTGTCGGCCGGCATGAGTGCTCGATTTGGGGTGGTTCTCTCCTCTTTGTGTGCCCCCGTTCTCGCGTGTGTCCTGCCGGGGAGCTTGTGGACGCGACAACAGCGGCGGCCGTAGCGTTAGTTAGCTCATAGCTATCGTGTACCACTAGCGTTACGGCGGGCTCGAGCACCCTACGGCTGCCGCCGTTGTCGCGTCCATGGGCTCCCCAGTAGGGTACCCGTGGGGACGGGGGTGTACAGAGAGGAGAGAACCATTTTGTGTCGGGCGTTCATGCCGGCCAGCGAGCCGGACGTCGGGATATGTTGTTAGCACAATAGCTACCAAGCTAAGCTATGTTAGCTTATAACGGTGTACACAATATGTACAACGACACAATGATTTACATTATTACAAATATGGTAACGTGGTTGTGGCTTTTACAAATAGTGGTTAGCTTTAGAGATGGATGGCTATGATCACGGAGCAATAGTGTTGTTAGGTGAAACAGATACATTTTCATTCGGCTAGTAGTAGCAAGGCCTGCCACTAGCTGTGTGTGACTCTCAGCGCCCCCTGGTGAGCCCCCTGGTGCCCTGCACCTCTTGTGACGACATCATTTCGATTACACACGCACGTTATGAACCATTGATTAAAATATCCACGTGCGTGGTGATTGTGTTGGGCAGACAAAATGTTTGATAAAAACGCTAAAACTGGGTCAATTTCAATACTTTTTTTTCCTTCTTCATGAAAGTCACCGTTGGCCTAGTCCACATTGTTTATTGAACAAAAATACAACATGAAGGTTGGCCTTTAACCTTTCACTACTACACTACAGACGGTTAACCCTTTCACCGCCACACGAGAAAGGGTTAACCCGTTCACTACCACACTACAGACAGTTAACCATCCACTACTACACTACAGAAGGTTAACAAACAAATGTTACAGTACTATACCTGTATGTCATGTCGCTATGAATTGAAAATGGGGGACCCTGATCTAAACAAGACAAACGTCTTTCTCTGGTCTGCATCCCCTTAACAATTGTGTGTATTGAGCCGTACTGTGTTGTACCCATTCTGCAATCTGTTAAATAACGTTTTCATTCATTCATGCATTCATCCAGGTGCAGTTAAAACCTGCTCCAATACCAACTGTCTCTCTGTCTCTCTCTCTCTCTCTCTCTCTCTCTCTCTCTCTCTCTCTCTCTCTCTCTCTCTCTCTCTCTCTCTCTCTCTCTCTCTCTCTCTCTCTCACACATTACTACACTTGCTCCTCTGTCTGTCTGTCTGTCTGTGTCTCTCTCTCTCTCTCACATATTTTTAATGTGTTGTTTATTCTATTACAGCTTTGATGCCAACAGTCCTGGCATGGTGACGGCGAAATTACACCGTGACGATACTGGCCGCCTCAGACCTACTCCTATCCAAGCTCCGGGAGGGTCATCAAAGAGAAGTCGCCTATTCTTAGTCCTTGCCCCACAATGGTGGAATGAACTACCCACCCCAGTTAGGATAGCCGAAACCCGTTCCAATCTTTCGCCGTCGACTAAAGACGCACTTCTTCAACCATTATCTGAATAAAAAATAAATAATCTAACCCTAACTAACCTTACTGTCATGCACTTGTCCTAATAGACTAACCTACACTGTAGCACTCAACACTTTATGAACATTGTTACTCAGCTGATGAGTTGTGCCCTTCCTGATGACTTGTCGTACAGAACTTGTAAGTCGCTTTGGATAAAAGCGTCAGCTAAATGACTAAATGTAAATGTAATGAGCCATTCAAGTTTCAGCTGCTGAAAGACCCAAAACGCTACCCAACCATCTCTTATTCGTATTACTTGTATTATTGCACAAATGTCGCATTCTCATCCTATTGGATTCTTATTATTGCATTCTTGACTTGACTTGACTTGATAGTATAGTTAGTAACCGCAAGTATAGTATAGGGACATAGAAGAATTGTATTGTTGTGTACCGGTACATGTACATTATATTTTTATTATTATTACTATTACTATTGTTTTATTGCACAATCGTAGCGGGCATGGCCAACCGCATGTCACTGTATGCCCTGGTATGTATGCGATGAATAAACCAAATGTCACTTTAAACTAAATGGAAAGGTCACTTTAAAGGAAAGAACCGATGTGGTTCTTGTATAGTTTAGATTATAGTAGTATAGCATAATGACAGAGTTGAAACTGTATATTGTATTAGCATGTCTATTTTTATCATGCACATCTTATGCCTTCTTATTACCTGTTTTTTATGTATTTTATTATTAGTATTATTGCACAATCGATGCGGGCATGACCACCCGCATTTCACTGTATGCCCTGGTATGTATGTGACGAATAAACCTCTTGAATTGATTTGATATTGTCTGCTGATTTGTCATGGAATGATAATATTTCTATTACATACTATTATCATACTACTGCTATTACATACTATTATCATACTGCAAGGGGGGGGGGGGTACAGGTAGTAAAAACAACACAAGCAGTGTAAACAAATAGGTCAATATAATTTAATTGAATAAATACAGGTTTTCAATTCAATAACTGAAATATACATTATTCACAGGTAGTGTTATTGTCCTCCTTGGGTTAGTCCTCCTATTAGTTCTAAACTACTATTAGTAGTCTACTACAATACAAAGTGTTTGATTTTGTATCTGATCTGTCATGACAGCATGGCTGTCACAGCACTTAATTATGTTAATACTATTCAGGGGAGAGGTGTGGCTGGGAGATATTGTTTACGCCCAGCAGAAACCTGGTGTAGGTGTAAAAAATGATCTTTGAGAGCTGTTTTCTCTGCTTCAGTCTCTGGGAAAAAAAGACTGCTACAAGATTTAAAATTAGCACATCACAATAATAACATTCTCAGATTTCAAAGTATAACACATCATTTGAAAGCTTACATTCTGTACTTTCACAATCTGGAGAAATCTGGAAAATGAAAATGCAGACATGTTGGCACAATCGCTGGACTCGGTCACATATTGCTCCGGTAAAAATTGTAGTACCTACTTACTGGTCACAGGAGTCTTCAATTTTGTGAATACATTTGTTGATACAACATATTTGTTGGCAGACGACTCTTTATAAACACTGCTATCTAACGTTAGCAAGCTAAGCGTGCATAGCTCGACCTGGCTGTGTAACGTTAAGTAACTTGTGTTCCGCTGGGAAAGTCCGTTCATCACTGCATACAATTTGAAGTAAGCGGTGCACTCATCTCATGCTATGAACGGACACACACACATGTCACGTATAGAAGCGACTGCTGACACAAGCTATTTCTTTTAGGAAAATTCAGAAAGTTGGCTCCCAATTTTTGTACACGCCAGGTTGACAAGTAGCCTCAAATTTACCAGCCAAAGAGTTAATCTACACACCATTGGCGCTTGGCGGGTGCTTATTTTGTTCCCTGGGTGGAGAGCATTAATAATTATAATAATAAACTTTATTTGTATAGCACCTTTCATACAAGAATTGCAGCTCAAAGTGCTTCACAACAGAAAAAAGATGGGGACACAAAATGAGCACAAAGTGCAGACATATAAAATCACTGGGATTTTTTTAAATATTGTGCCCATACCTAACACCATACCTAACTTTTGCAATACCTTTAACCAAATTGCAAAACATATTCCCTCTCAGCTAAATGTTTTACATTTGTAGTATTTTAACATCGCCATAGTCGACTAACTGCTAACATCTGCAGCGACGTAATTCTCTTAGCAATAAAATATTACAATTCTCTCGATACTGGAAGCTACCTCTGATAGCTCTATGTAGCTGTAAAGACATTCATTGTCAATGTATTGGTCAAAAAGAAGAGAGCGCTGCTGGGATACACATATGTAGTAAACCATCAGTGAAAGAAAGCTGCTGTTTGATAGTGTTTCTTTTTCTTGTCCTTTTTTGAAAAGTGAATGATTGACAATACGGCCTATTGATAATTTGTTTGTAATATGTTTATCAGATCGACATAAGCATAATAGATATAAGGAACTTAGTTAGTTCACACCTTATTTCACATATATGGACACAGATGTAACTACTATGACAGACACATATGACCAAATCAACAGAAAAAGGTCTTTCGTCCTTTGCCTTTTAGCTATAGGCCACAACAGGATTGACAAGCAGCATCAAGGCTGCAACCGTTGTCTTGGAGCAGGGTTATAGGAAGGCAATATGCTGGATACTATAAGACTGTTGAAAGAAACAGGCTCTTAATTCATGATCTTGATCTGATAAACATATTACAAACTAATTATCAATAGGCTACTCTTTGGCTAAACAATATATGGATACATTTACATGTAATTTATATTGCTAATATAATGTCCATTCCATTGAATATATCATTTCAGACTGAATTATCTGTACTAGTGGTCTGTGTACTCTTAATTGCTCCCCAGAACAACAGAAACTAGGAACAACATTGATATTGTTACAAGGACAGATGCAACCACAATGCAATATTGGGTTTTATCTCAGTATTTTATTAATGTTGGCCAGTTTTCAATAACCGCCCTTGGAGCAGATTCACTTTTAAATCGCATCAACTAACTTTGGTATAAAAGGTTTTTTTTTAGAACTAGAGAAATACAAACTGAACGAATACAAAACACACACAAGATCTTCATTGGTGTACTTCTCTCTTCTCCAGGTACAATTGCTGCATTGCTCCCCAACAACAAGCAGAGATATGAACGAGTCAAGGCCTCACTGCTGTGACCAGTGTGGAAAGAGCTTCATCAAAAAGGCCACTTTTCTAAAACACCAGCGCATTCATACAGGAGAGAAGCCTTACTACTGTGACCAGTGTGAGAAGAGCTTCAGTAAGTCTGGAAACTTAAAAATACACCAGCGCATTCATACAGGAGAGAAGCCTTATAACTGTGACCAGTGTGAGAAGAGCTTCCGTCGATTTGGAGATTTAAAGACACACCAGCGCATTCATACAGGAGAGAAGCCTTACCACTGTGACCAGTGTGAGAAGAGCTTCCGTACCTCTGGAGACCTAAAGAAACACCAGCGCATGCATACAGGAGAGAAGCCTTATAACTGTGACCAGTGTGAGAAGAGCTTCCGTCAATTTGGAGATTTAAAGACACACCAGCGGATTCATACAGGAGAGAAGCCCTATAACTGTGACCAGTGTGAGAAGAGCTTCAAAACCTCTGGAGAATTAAAGAAACACCAGCGCATTCATACAGGAGAGAAGCCCTATAACTGTGACCAGTGTGAGACAAGCTTCAGTCACTCTGGAGATTTAAAGAAACACCAGCGCATTCATACAGGAGATAAGCCTTACCACTGTGACCAGTGTGGAACGCGCTTCAGTACCTCTGGAAGCTTAAAGGAACACCAGCGTATTCATACAGGAGAGAAGCCCTATAACTGTGACCAGTGTGAGAAGAGCTTCAGTCAGTCTGTCAGCCTAAAGAGTCACCAGCACATTCATACAGGAGAGAAGCCCTATAACTGTGACCAGTGTGAGAAGAGCTTCAGTACTTCTAGAGACTTAAAGAGACACCAGCACATTCATACAGGAGAGAAACCCTATAACTGTGACCAGTGTGAGAAGAGCTTCAGTCAGTCTGGACACTTAAAGAAACACCAGCGCATTCATACAGGAGAGAAGCCTTACCACTGTGACCAGTGTGAGAAGAGCTTCAGTAGATTTGACCACTTAAAGAAACACCAGCGCATTCATACAGGAGAGAAGCCTTACCACTGTGACCAATGTGAGAAGAGCTTCAGTAGATATGACCACTTAAAGAAACACCACCACATTCATACAGGAGAGAAGCTCTATAACTGACCAGTGTGAGAAGAGCTTCAGTACCTCTAGAGACTTAAAGAGACACCAGCACATTCATACAGGACAGAAGCCTTACCACTGTGACCAATGTGGAATGCGCTTCAGTCAATCTGCCAACTTAAAGACACACCAGCACATTCATACAGGAGAGAAGCCCTATAACTGTGACCAGTGTTTCAGTACATCTGGACCCTTAAAGAGTCATCAGCACATGCATACAGGAGAGAAGCCTTACCACTGTGACCAGTGTGAGAAGAGCTTCAGTAGATTTGACCACTTAAAGACACACCAGCGCATTCATACAGGAGAGACGCCCTACTACTGTGACCAGTGTGAGAAGAGCTTCAGTACCTCTGGCCACTTAAAGCAACACCAGCGTATTCATACAGGAGAGAAGCCCTACCACTGTGACCAGTGTGAGAAGAGCTCAGTAGATATGACAGCTTAAAGATTCACCAGCGCATTCATACAGCTGAGAAGCCCTACTACTGTGACCAGTGTGAGAAGAGCTTTAGTACCTCTGGACACTTAAAGAGACACCAGTGCATTACAGAATAGCCTTAGCACTCTGACCAGTGTGAGAAGAGCTTCAGTCAAACTGGAGACTTAAAGAGACACCAGCGCAATCATACAGTAGAGATATACCAGTATATTCATTCAGGTTTTCAAACCCTAAAATTGTGTAGAAATCTGCCTAGAAACTCAACATACTTGACAACACATTCTTCCCGGACAGCAATCCAACTAATGTGATCTGCATCAGAAGAACTTCTGACACTCATCTTCAAACACCAGTGTTGTGGTTTTAATAGAGCCTTGCTCTCTAGTCCTCTCTTCCAACAATAGTTGTCTCTCTTCCAACAAGGCTGCCTGTAACCAGACACCAGAGTCGGAAAATGCCCCTTTCTGCCTGGTGGTAATTGTATTGTATTTTTTGTTTATTTTCTATCGCAATTTTATCAAATGTGCTAAATATAGATGTAACAATGTATTTTTAAGCTTTGAAAGATTGCGTCCCTCCCAACAATTTTTTGACATCTGTAAGCTTTGCAACAGGACTCACTAAGAAATACTGCATGTGGTTTAGGAGGGGTGGCTCCTAGGTAGAGCAGAGCAGGACGCAGAAAGAGACAATATCTCCTCCTGTGTATGAAGATCATCATTTAAATATTTATTTTAAATATTTCTTGTTATACCTGGCATCGCTGCGGATGAGAGCAAGCTGAACTTTTTTCTAGTTAAAATAAAGGTGAAAATGACCGCTGCAGACAGACTCCAGCCACTCTGCTCCACATGTTCTGGACTTGTCCAAAGTTACACACCTTTTGGCAAGCCATGTACGGCCACTGGATGAGAGAAGTCATGTATCATATTAAACTGGAAAAGATCAGGTATACTGTCAGAGGTTGTACCGAAAAAGTTCCACAATATCTGGGATCCTTTCCTGACTTTCTTTGAGGATATGGAAGCGGATAATGTGACAGAGGCGATTTGACTGGCCCTCCTAGTTTCTCAGCTTCTTGTTCTTTTATGTTCTTATTTTTCTCTTTCTCTTTCTTTAAATAAAAATGTAAAAGGAAAAACAATGATTAAGAAATGCTTTAAGATATTTATGATTGATTCTGTCTGGTATAGGGGTGGGGGGAGGGAGGGAGGGTTTTATTTTACTTTTTCTTTTCTTTTCTTTTGGCCCATGTGGGCCCAACTGTAAAAATTCAATCTTCAAATAAAAAAACCTTGATAAAAAAAAAATAATAAAGGTGAAAATGAATTAGGATCAATGGTATTCAATACAGTGTGAAATAACAAAAAACTGGATTTTACACCGTGGAAGTGTATATAAATTGTTTATAATCAATCCAAAACGTTTGTATTACTCATGAACTGTTAATTTATGTAAACATGTTTGTATGACAAGCAAACAGTGTTTCTCATCCTCAGTCAGACATCTGAGCAAACTGGTCAGCATATTATCTTGACTTGATATTTGAAAAATCTCCTGTTCCAAAGCATTATTGAGCAAAAGCTGAACTATTTCACAAATGATGACCACTCAATAATAGTTCCATACAGCTAAAACACTGAGAAGCACACATTTAATATAAATGTACGACTTTGCTGCAGTATCGTTCTCAGCGCTCGCCTCCACACTGTTTGGAACTTATTGGGCGCATCTTGCAAACTCACTAAAATCTTGATGAGACTAAAGCCATACACTTTCATTTAACTATCAGCAACATTGTTGTGTTGGAACATGGTTAGTTAATCAATACGTCCACTCGCTCGCTGTGTGAATTCTGCCAACAATGATCTGCTTGTGTTCCGACATGGGCTCAGTTTGGCATTACGTGGTTTTATTACTTGGGTGCTGGGAGGGTAAACTCTGCGTTCACACATACAGCCCCTCCGATTAATGTGCAGATTGTCAGGAGTCCAGTGCAGGTGTGGACGGGGCTTCAGTGTGTTTTGGGGGGACAGGCATGCTGTTGATTTGTTCCCCAATTTGCTGTGTGTGTGATTGGGAGAGGAACTTGATGACGTTGATATAAATATATATATATTTTTGTATCCATTTTTTATCCCCCCTTTTTCCGTATTTTTCTCCCATCCCAATTTAGTCGTTATGCCAATTCCCTTCCTGGTCATCGCACGCATTTCCCCCCCACTTGCCGGCCTAGGGAGGGTTGAAGACTATCACATGTCTCCTCCGATACATGTGGAGTCAGCCAGACGCTTCTTTTCACCTGACAGCGAGGACTCTCACTGGGGGAGTGTAACGCGTGGGAGGATCACACTACCTCCCCCAGATCTTTTCCCTGCTGAACAGGCGGCGTGTATCACTTCCGCAACGGATTTAGTCGGATTTCGGTTTCCGGGTTCGCCTGCGTTGCCGCTCGCGGCGGCGTGGAAGAATCACTTTTCAACGTTGCTGCTGTTTAATAATATTGTCGCGTTGTGGAAAGCAGGATGAGAGAGCGTAGATTTCAGTGTGTATCATTCTGCTTTGCACTATAGCGTATTGTATATTAGTACATTGCATAGTATATTGTATATTGTATGGTAACAGTCTCTGGAGCGCGCCAGTAAGAAGCATTTGCACTGCAACTCGTACACCTTACATTTCTGCTTTGCACTATAGCGTATTGTATATTAGTACATTGCATAGTATATTGTATATTGTATGGTAACAGTCTCTGGAGCGCAACAGTAAGAAGCATTTGCACTGCAACTCGTACACCTTACTGTAAATTGTACACTGAAATCTACGCTCTCTCATCCTGCTTTCCACAACGCGACAATATTATTAAACAGCAGCAACGTTGAAAAGTGATTCTTCCACGCCGCCGCATGCGGCAACGCTGCCGCGGGGGCGTGCCACGTGGCCGTCGCGGCCAATCAGGCGAACCCGGAAACCGAAATCCGACTAAATCCGTTGCGGAAGTGATACACGCGAACAGGCGCCCCGACCGACCAGTAGGAGTCGCTGTTTACAACAACCAGGATACATACCCCACCGGCTTCCCACCCGCTAACACTGCCAATTGTGTTAGTAGGTACGACTGACCAAGCCGGAGGTACCGCTGACAGCTAGATTAGATCCCAGAGTCTCTGCGGTGGTAGGCAAGCGCTTAGTCCGCTGCGCTACCCAGCCGGCCCTGATATAAATATTTATTTAAAATATTTCTTATTATCGTGTGAATGAGGGCAACCTTAACGTGTTCTATTTAAAATAAAGGTTTAAAATTAAATGAATTAGGATCGGTGGTATTCAATACGGAGTGAAATAAGCAAAAAACAAGATTTTACATCCAGCATGTGTGAAAGGGTCCTCCTTAGTGTGTTTACATTGCATACTGTATTTTGTCATAGCCTTCACCCTCATACATTATAAGACCAGTGTTTGTGAAGTGTTGGTGTTGTGCGTTATTGATTGTTTTAAGCGATCAGAGAGAGAGGGAGGCTTTGATGTGCCCTTTATTTTTGGTTGAGCACCAAGGTTGAGATGTGAAAACATTGGAAAAGCATATTACTGTTCCACTGGCTTTCCTGTTGATATAATTCTCAAATATCTATATTGTCATGTTCAAAACAATGGCCGCTATGTTACAGGCAGCTAGGGCTGGACGGTATATTTATATCACGGTATAATTTGAAGCGTAGACGGTAACGGTATATATCACGGTATATTCATTTATCTTAAAATGTCTATATAAATGCTTCTGATGGGGTAAAACACTGGTATGGCAGCTATTACTGTACTCTTGTATTACTAGGACATATTTCACATAGTACAGAGGTATTTTAAGAACATTTATTGTGCAAAACTGCAATAGAAAAATGCAAAACCTTTTCTCAAGTTACTTCCATCTCTGAAAAACACTTTTTTCATGAAATACAATCAAATCAAGCGGCACAAAGTGAAAATAAAAACTACAGCAGGGCAGGAGGTTTCTTTCCCTCAAACAACTCAAACACAATACAACTCCAACATAACTTAACTTTAGTGTACATGTTTGACAACGTGATGTAATGTGTTTGAGGTTTGAGTGTCCTAAGATGCCGTAGGTGATGTCACACCAGGATTGTCAACACAGTTGGAAACGGGAGCAGCCCGATGGATAAAGTGATATAAAGAAACGAATAGCCAAATAAATGTGAAGTTATCTTTGAACCTCTGTTGTCAAACCTCGTCAATATAACCCCCCCCCCCCTTTCTTCACTAATGGAACTGGTGCCGCAGAGTTTAGCGGCTAACGTTAGCCCGTTGCTGTGCTAAAGCAAGTCTCCTCTCAGCCTCCTTAGCCAAATTGAAATGCCAAAACTATATGGCAAGGTCTGTGAGCAAGTGGAGAAAAACTCAGTACAATTAAACACTATGCAACGACCACTGCAAATGTCTAGTGAATCGTCAAGTAACGTTAACGTCATTGCTACTGCTGTGACTAGCTGCTCTAGTCTACCGGTCACAAGGTCAAATAGTCAAAATCCATACCATAGCGCAAATTCATACCGTTTATACCGTCCACCCCTACAGGCAGCCATGTTCGAAGACAAAACTACACAAACATTCAGTGCAAGGCAATTAAAACACATTTTCAAATCTTATGACCACCTGCTATCAGAAGGCCTCGTTGAGTCATGGTGTCCTACTCAATCAACCCTGCACCACCAGCGGCCAGTCTGTTGTTCTTTCATAATTAATTTCCTTTGTTGAACCAGACCAGGGCCCTATTCCCCGTACCTGGCTAACTGAGTTAGCCGGATCATTTTCAGCATAGCTTGACTTAAGCCAGACATTTCCGTTCCCCGACGTCGGATTTTCTAAGTCACTATGGAAACAGATCGAAAAGTTTGAACCTGCTCCGGAGCAGGGTTTAGTTCAGTTAGCTGGATGAACTGCATGGCCACACCCTCGCAAAGAAATGCCAGCTTGCTTCCTGAAATAATTATCACAGTGTAGATCTGCATTATACCATTCTGAATTATGTTTTTGTGCTTCGTTTTCCTAGAGGGGGCTTTTGAAATGTAAAATAATAGACCTAAAATGCTGATAATAAATCATATTCAGCCTATAGATTTACTTTGTCCTAAATAATGCACGTCATATTTATACGGATACGGCGCTCGGAGTCGCGATACACACTGCATGTGGTTATTTTAATAACGGCGCATTGCAAATGTGAATCCCGCGGGGATATTTTTAATTAATGAAATCGGGCGTTTGGCTCTGATTAGTTTCATATTCTCCGCTGTGGATGTATTTGCTTAACGGAGCGCCCGGATTGTGTTTCATTCAAGCTTAAATTGAAGCGTCTTTATGTGTGGATTGTGGATGTGAATTACGAGGAATCTGAATCTGTGGATTGTTGAATTGTATCACTGTCACTCACACGTTATTGTGATATTGTAACTGGGATTAAAATGTCTGATGAGATGCGCTGTTTGACGGATTTGAGAAATTGAATGAGCCATTGACAGTGTTGGGAAAGTTCACTTTCTACATGAACTAGTTCAGTTCACAGTTCACATTTTTTTAAATGAACTAGTTCAGTTCATAGTTCATAATTCAAAATTTTGAACTAAAGTTCATGGTTTCAAAAATGAACTAATTTAGTTCTTTTTAGTTCTTTTTTGAATTCTTTTTTCACGTACAGTTACTTACATTACAAAAACACACATTGGGACAAGGGGGGGGGGGGGGGGGGGTCCTCCAGTTCATCTCTATGCCATCATCCACACCATAAGCAAGCAAAAACAAAACAAAAAGAAAAACAAGCAAAAAGGAAAGCAAACCAAGACAGGCACTGTACAGTATTGCACTTGCCTCGAGCCCATTCACATGTAGACATATATTTATTTTTTCCTATCCTAGGTCTGTCCATACAATGGGGCACTGGGCCTTTAGAAGGATCAGAGAAATTTCAGCAGGAAAATAGTCTAATAGTGGGGCCCACACCTCCTGAAAGGAAGCGATGTTGCCTCTATGCATTGCACAGTGTCTTTCATGGGGTAGCACACCGAAGATCTCTCTATACCACATTTGTAAAAATGGAGGCTTATCCTTAATCCAGTTTATCAGAATGCATTTCCGGGCTGAAAGTAGAAGTTTATCAAACAGTTTGAATTGTAAAGGGTGTCACCCCTCCTACCCAACCCCCCCCCCCCCCCCCCCCCCAACCACCTCCAATGTACAGTCCCCCCCCCACCCCACCCCACCTACCCAACCTCCTCCAATGTACAGTTTCTATGTCAAATGTATATACTCTCTTTTCTGGACTCTTTTTGTATCACAAACAGTACTGTATTTGCAAATCTGGTATGTCATAAATGTATAGATGTAGCAGTACTGTCTATCTGTATGTCATGTATGTCATATATGTCCTGATGAATTGAAAATGGGGGACCCTGATACAGTACAGCTCAATACATACAATTGTTAAGGGGATGCAGACCAGAGAAAGACTTTCGTCTTGTTTACATCAGGGTCCCCCGTTTTCAATTCATCATAACATATGACTGAGCTGTACTATACTGTACCCATTCTGTAATATGTTAATAAAGTGTTCAATCAATCAATCAATCACTTGGCCCCAGAACCTGGATAAACACTTAGATTCCCAAAAGTAGTGATAGACTGTAGGTACCCAGGTCTGTTTGACATTTCGAACATAAAGGAGATATTGAACGGCCCATTTTGTTAGTTCTTTTTTCAATACGTTGCTGCGAGCTATTATTTGTAAAAAATATTGAACCACAGACAGCAATCGGAATACTGGCATTTCCATAACGCTTTGCCGCCGCGCATTCAGTCCACACTAGTAGCAGCTGCAGCTTTCATCTCTACAGTATATTTTCAAAAACATAAGGAACAACTTTGCTTGAATTGTCTTTATTATGAAAACTAAAACAGGACGTTTGCATATTCTCAATGTTGCTGTCGACGTCGATGTACGGACTTGGTTCTTCAAACCGGGTGGACAAAGTTTACAGACAAACGTTAGATTGTTTCCGACTGAGTCAGTACTGACTTTAACGTTAAACTCTTTTAAATCCTCAAACGCCGACGTCTAGAGGTAGAGTTCTCTGAGCGAGTGTTGCTCTCGACCTGCTGCTGCGCAGCTCTCAGATTCAGCTGGTCCACTGTTGTTGTGATGAGTCTGATGACGTAGCAGGGGGTGACAGGCGCGTTGCCAGATCGGTTGGTTTTCCACATAATTTTGAAGCCTGTTTACAGTGTGTTTTAACTGGGTTTTCGGCTGAAATGCATATGAAATCTGGCACATCTTTGAACGCCGTTATAACAGAGTGCTGAGAATGAACGCACTTTTGAACTCCGTTACACAGCGCTGAGAATGAACACGTTCTCAATTACGTTCATTTAGCGGATATACAGTACGTTCAGTTCACGTTCGCCCAAAATACGAACGCGTTCATGAACGATCGTTCATTGAACGCGTTCAGGTACATCACTGGCCATTGACATTAATGCATTTGAGAAAATGCATTTATCTGTTCAAGCACTGTTATCTGATGATGAACATGAGGTGTCACTGCACTGGTATAAACCAAAGGTTAATCAATTCAATGCATGTATGGATTATGTCCGAAACAGATTAAAACCTGATTAATAGTGAAACTGTATAGCCGGCTCCAAGCCTCTCTGACACGTTATTTCGGGTCGCGCCTTGAAACTTTGGGAACCATGTATTTATATATAAAGTACATGATACCTAAGCCGAGCGCATACAGTACAGATATCCTCATAAGTATCTATTAATTCGTATCAATTAGATACTCTTTGGGCTTGTTTGTATCTACTTATTCTGAAAGAGTTGAACTCATTATTTTCGCTAGCAATAGATCTCATTCGATTATTCATTCCATTAAGCCATTGGGGTAATAAGGGATTTAACATTAGCCTATAGATTATGCATTTAACTTGTCGGCGAGGCTATTGAGCCGTACTGTATTGTACCCATTCTGCAATCTGTTAATAAAGTTTTAAATCAATCAATGCCGTTAGGATTTCTGCGATCGACACCTGCTGTCTTTTCAGGTGAGGCGGCCGCGCGCACTGATCCTGAGTATCAAATCTGGTTCGAATTAATGAGACTGAATCAGGGTTCGAGGAACAGGGAAAGCGCAGATTCAAACATCAGGTTAATTGAATCTGGATAATGGGACTTTTGATCGACTTAGTTGAACCAGGTACGGGGAATAGGGCCCAGGCTTTAGCTCCACTATTTTCACCTTGGTTAACAACCAGGAAAGAACGTATTGTATTGTGGTTGAAATCTAGTAATCCATGCATGATTTATCTTTTATTTTCAGAGAATCTCTTAGTTACATCAATATTTTGCCATGAAGGCAGTGTTATATTTATGTGATGTTTTTACAATGATGTCTGCATATAATATAGATTGATAGTGCTGAGTGGAATATATTGGAGCACATAATCCTCTCAAAGTAACTCTGAAGTAACATGTTCATGCATTCAAGATATATCTCTCTTTTTTTTTATCAAATATTTTTATTGCTTTTTCTTTTTTCATAATAAGACAACACACAATACAGTAATAACAATAATAAACAACAATAATAGACAGGACTTCACATGACAACAACAGCAGCAACAATAACAACAACAACAATGACAACAAATTTAAATAAAAAGAATAAAAAAAACAAAGTATAAAATAAAATAAGTTGCCACAAAATATACCAGTAAAGGAATAGGAAAAATAAAACATTTACTATATAATGAGCTTCCTGAGCCCCCTCCATCTCCAGACCCGGCAGCCGCGAACCCCAACCCCGGAGGACCCGGAGTCCGGCGCCCCTGCGAGCCAAAGCATCACGCCTCTGTAATGCCTCGACCCTCAGAGACCCCAAACCATGCCCCCCCCCCCCAGTCCGAGCCCATGACCACCAGACCCACAGCTAAAGGGGCCCAAAAAATATACATAATTAAATATACAAGAAAAAACAAGTGGACATGGGCACTCGCTCGCTCCCCCCCCCCCCCCCCCCACTCACCCCAGGACCTCAACGTGAGTTAAATACATAATATATAATATATTATCCAGCAATCGAAAGTTATATGCGCTCTTCTAGCTTTGCAACTGCTGCCAACCAGATTGCAATATTCGACTTGTTAACCCCTAAAACCTGTGCAGTGGATATCTCCAGATATATCACATCGAGATAAGTGAGAATCAGAGTATTGTCTGCAGAAAATGGGAGCAAATAGACATGGGAGCAAATAGACATCCTAACTAAACTAGACAGATTAATCTAAGGATCAGTCCCCGACCAGGTGAGATCAGGGTAAGTTGAAGGAGAGAGAAAAAAGATGGGTCTTAAGCAGGGATTTAAAAGCTTCGACAGAGCAGGCGCCCTTGACGACGGCAGGTAATTTGTTCCACAGGTAGGGAGCACGGTAGACAAAGGCTCTGTGGCCGGCGGATTTCTTTTTAACCCTAGGAATCTATAGAAGCCCCGCATTTTGTGAGCGCAGAGCACGAGCGGGTGAGTATCGAGAGATGAGATCGGATAGATAGAGCGGTGCAAGCCCATTTAAAATGTTGTAGGTGAGGAGTAGCACTTTAAAGTCAGATGTGTGATAAGAGGGCCAAATCGTAATTTGCATTGCTTAATTGAAATGTTGGTATACACAATATCCTGAAGTCTATGTGGGGACACCATCTTCTCCTCCAATGGTCGCCAAGACACGGCTGCTTGAGGTTCAAGTGATCAGAGGTCTCAGAGAGAAAGCTTGAAAATAATATTTAAAGTCTGGAAATGCTAAGCCTCCATCAAGTTTACTTCTTTGGGCAGCTGATCTCTTCAAGCGCGGGCGTTTATTGTTCCAAACGAATTTATATGAGGCAGAGTGCAATTTCTGCCAGTTTAAGTTTATTTGGATCTTGAACTGATAAAATTAATTCTGGGTAAAATATTAAATTTAATTTTTGACGCACAGGCCTGTAATGAATTTTTTTATTTGGACCATCTGTTGAAGTCATTCGTAATCCTGTCACCCAAACTGGTGTAATTATACCTTACCATCTGGCTAATAGTTGCAAATATTTCAATCCCGAGACATTTAAAGTGCTCCACCATAAGTATGTTTGCAGGTAGGATGGTAGCCTTCGTAGGCCGCTCATTAAGTGGAAGAAAAGAAGATTTTGGCCAGTTGATCTTAAAGCCGGACAGGCTGCCAAACTCATCTATCACGTTGAGAAGATGAGGCAGAGAGACGGAGGGATTCTGCATAAACAGGAGTACATCATCTGCGTATAAGCTGATATGGTGATGTGTGCCCTGAATTGAAACAGGAGATATAATTTGGGGTTGTTTTATGTATTGAGCTAGAGGTTCGAGGGATAAGGCGAAAAGACCGGGACTAAGAGGGCAACCCTGTCTAGAAGAGCGTGAGACAGAGAAGAGTGGCGAGCAGAACTTTCCCGTTAAGATCATGGCCGAAGGCCCTGTGTAGAGAACTTTGATCATATGAATGAAACCATCACCCAACCCCATCCTTGTAAGAACTGCCCACAAGTAAGACCACTCCAATCTGTCAAATGCCTTCATTGCGTCCAAGGACATGACCGCTGTAGGGACTGCAACATCCTTGCTGGCATCAATCACATGTAGTAACCGTCTGATGTTGTCAGTAACCAAGCAGCCTCTTATGAAGCCGGTCTGAGCAGGGTGAACTAGAGATGTCATATGTTTTTGAAGTCGGGTGGCTAGAACCTTGGCATATAGCTTAAGATCGGCTCCGAGGAGACATAGGGGCCTGTAGCTGCCACACTTTGTGGGGTCCTTATCTTTCTTGAGTAAAACAGATATAAGCGCCATATTGACATCTCTGGAAAAATTGCCCTCTTTGATTGAGTGTAAAATCATTGAGAGTAATAAGGGACCAAGTACATCCCAGAATGCGAGATAGAGTTCCGGTGGAATGCCGTCCCATCCGGGAGCCTTGCCCTGTTGCATATCTGCAATCGCCTCTCTAAGTTCAGCTAGCGTGATAGGTGCAGCTAACAGTTTAGCACTATCTTCCGAGATCTGTTGTAGGTTGATTTGATCAAGAAAATCCTCCAGCTTGGTATGATCAAAGACCACCTCTGACTTGTACAGGTTGGAATAAAAAGAGCGAAATGTATCATTAATCTTTTTGGGGTTGGTGGTTACCTCCCCCTGTTGGTTCTTAATGGAAGGGATATCCGGAAATTGTTCACTGGCATGTATCTTCATAGCTAGTAGGTGACTAGGCCTGGAACCGTGAAAGTAGTAGTGCTGTCTTGTTCTGTGCATTTGAAATTCAGATTGTTGTCTTAAAAGAGTTAATCTCTTTTTTCACTACCTTAATTTGAAGCTCCAGTCGACTAGAGTTGTTGTGCTGCAATGAAGAGATCAACGTGGCATGAAGCTTTTCCAGTTCCACCAGCTTGGAGAGACGTCCCTTGCAGAGATTATATGCAAAGAGAGTAGTGTTACTTCTGATAAAACCGTTAACCGAATCCCATAGAATTCTGGGATCCTGTACCAAGCCCGCATTAAACTGCAGGAATTCAGTGAGCTTCTCTTTAAATTGCAAGTTAAACTCCCTGTTTTTCAGCAGTGTATAGTTAAAGTGCCATCTAGGGGCACAGGATGTTATTTTACTGAGTGAAACCTTAAGTAGGATACCTTTGTGGTCTGAAAGTGCTATGGGCAATACGTCAACATCAAAGCTATCAAAGAGCCGTGGGGAAGAAAACACATAATCAATCCTGGAAAAAGTCTTATGTCTCGATGAGAAGAATGAATAATCTCTCGCGGATGGGTTGAGTGATTGCCACATATCTATTACCCCTGTGTCCTTAGACCAGGCCTGTAGGGCTGTGGTAGCTTGCTTCTGATCAGAGGTTTCAGCGTGACTGGACCTATCAATCAATGGATCCCAAACTGCATTAAAATCAGCTCCTACTATTAATGAGTAATCAGGTAGTTTCAGCATTGCTGCAGTGAGTACAGCATAAAAGTTAGCGTCATACAAATTAGGGGCGTAAGCAGAAATCAGATTTTTTTTCCGGTTCGAACATTCTATTTTAGCAATAGTGATTCAACCATCTGCATCGGACCACACATCTAACAGTTTAATATAACATTTTCGCTTCACTATTATGGCTACCCCACGGGCCTTGGTGTCAAAAGAAGAATAACTTATGTTATGGTAAAATGTATTTGCCAGTCTTGCGTTATCCGCAAATAAAAGGTGTGTTTCACTCAGTAATGCAAGGTCCACTTCCTTCCTTTTTAGCCACGTTAGTACACTTGTGCGTTTATGCTGTATATTGAGACCCCCTGTATTCCAGATCAATATGTTCAAATTAGCCATAGTCTTAAAAAGGCTGCAGTATGACTGAATGTAATTCGTTTGCAGTAGAACACCATAACAGATATATATCCATTTGTTAAGTTCCTATTGAGATCAGAGCATGAGCGTGAAAACAAAAATAAAACAGAGCGAGTCGACAAAAAACCACACAATCCCCCATTCCCCCCCCCCCCCCCCTTCAAAATACTTGTCCGGTATCGATCAAACATCAGTTAATCAACCCTGACCGAGCACAGCAACCACAACAACAATATGTATCTTAACCATACTAATAACTTGTAAGGTATATTGTAACAAATTAGAAAAGGAGAACCCACTTTACTGAGAGAATAAATCTATGCAACGTTCAATGTGCAGTTTACTGTGCAGACGATAACAACAGGTGCATTAAAACACAATTAGTCTGAGATGAACTAGAGAAAAGGGCAACATGCGTACCCGCCATTGAGATAACCCAGTGGATACAAACCTTGAGACTTATCATTCATCCGGAGCAACAAAGTCCTAGTAGACACGTGGCAGCGGTAATGTTAGCTAGGAGAGCTGGACAACCAGCATGCCTTTAGCTTAGCTCAATCAGGCTCAAGGCCTGTTATGTCCAAGACTGGGTTAGTAAAATGGCGCTGCACCGAAGGGCTGCCTTTCTGATCGCTCCGTCGAGACTGTGCTTTCTTTTGTTAATTTTTATAGTATTAAGAGTTTTATTTGCACCTACTGTTGGTGCATTATATGTGTATGACCGTCAGTCAATCATTGACATTGGATAAAGGAAAACTTACCGATTGGATTGCTCTTTGGATCGGATTGCTGAACAGCAGCAATGGCCCGCTGAGATCCTTTGTTGTGGCTGTGGCCAAAGCCAGGTGAAGCCGAGACGACGTGGAAGAGCAGCCGGGGTCCGGAACAGACTAAGGTCCAAACGACACAGAACCACATTGCCCAGCATATTGTTGGCCAATGTGCAATCGATTGGAAATAAACTGGACGACATCAGAGCACGGATCCAATTCCAGAGGGACATTCGGGACTGTAATGTCCTCTGTTTCACAGAAACTTGGCTGTCTCCAGATGTCCCGAATCATGCAATAGAACCGGCAGACCACTTCTTTGTCCTCCGCAAGGACCAGACGGCGGAGTCACTAAGGACGAAGGGAGGCGGCATTGCCTTCATGATAAACAAGGAGTGGTGCGATATAGGCAACGCAAAGGAATTGTCTAACCACTGCTCCCCAGACCTGGAGTTTATCGCGATCAAATGTCGACCCTTCTTTCTTCCGAGAGAGCTAACGTCCATCATCCTCATCGGAGTGTACATCCCACCACACGCGAACACTGGGACCGCACTTTCAAAACTTCACGACGAGGTAAACAAACAACAGATAGCTAACGTTGACGCTGCCATTGTGGTTCTGGGCGATTTCAACAGCGCGAGTCTTAAAAAGGTGTTGCCGAATTTCTATCAGCATGTGACCTGTCCCACCAGAGGCGAGAACATATTAGACCATGTATACTCGCAATTTAAGAATGGGTACAAGTCACAGGCTCTTAGTCCATTCGGTAAGTCCGATCACGCCGCCATCTTTCTTTTGCCAAAGTATAAACAAAGTCTCAAGCGAACGCCGGTGGTCTCGCGAGAGGTTAAGCGTTGGACCGTGACGTCAGAGGAGACACTCCAAGCTGCACTTGAATGCACAGACTGGAGTGTATTCCGTGATAACACAGCCAATATTAACGAATACACTGAAACGGTGCTTGACTTTGTCTGTACTCTGGTAGAAGAAACAATCCCCTCTACCACAATTAGAATCTACCCAAATCAAAAGCCCTGGGTAGATAAATTCGTCCGTGAGGCTCTGAAAGTGCGCACATCAGCATACAACACCGGGCTGGTGAAAGGCAACATGGAAGAACACAAGACGGCAAGATACAACGTCAGGAGAGCAGTAATAGAGGCAAAACGGCGTTACAGGGATAAAGTTGAACTTCAGTTTGAACAGGCTGACTCTAGAGGCATGTGGCAGGGCCTCAGAACAATGACAGATTACAAAGGCACCTCCCTCAAACTGAACAGTGACATCTCCTTAGCAAATGATCTCAATTCCTTCTATGCGAGGTTTGAGGCTGTGAATAACAACACCAGCCTACAAACCACGGCAATGGGGGGGGGGGGGTCTGCTGATGGAGACTCAGTGTTCAGGGTAACAGAGCATGAGGTGAGATGGATCTTTAAAAAAGTGAATATCAGGAAGGCAGCAGGACCGGACGGCATCCCCGGCCGCGTCCTAAAAGTCTGTGCCGACCAACTGGCCCCGGTATTCACTGACATCTTCAACCTGTCCTTGGAACAGGCTGTCATCCCCACCTGTCTGAAGAAGTCCACCATCATCCCTGTACCCAAAAAATCTACGCCCGCTTGCCTCAACGACTACCGCCCTGTAGCCCTCACCTCCATAGCCATGAAGTGCTTTGAGAAGCTAGTGAAGGGCTACATCTGTTCCTCCCTCCCCATCAACCTGGACCCCCTGCAATTTGCATATCGCCCCAACAGGTCCACGGAGGACGCCATAGCCCATGTGCTGCACACAGCAGCATCACACCTGGACAAGAGGCAGGGGAACTATGTGAGAATGCTGTTCATCGACTACAGCTCAGCATTCAATACCATAGTCCCCTCCAAACTCATAGCCAAGCTCAGGGACCTGGGCTTGAACTATGACCTCTGCCAGTGGGTCTTGGACTTCCTGACGGGCAGACCCCAGGTGGTAAGAGCAGGCAACTGCACCTCCTCATCCATCACGCTCAACATAGGGGCCCCCCAGGGCTGTGTTCTGAGCCCCCTCCTCTACTCCCTGTACACACATGACTGCGTAGCACAGCGGAACAACAACACAATCATCAAATTTGCTGATGACACAGTAGTGGTGGGCCTGATCTCTGCCAACGACGAGAGGGCCTACCTGGAAGAGGTAGAGAATCTGTCACAGTGGTGTCAGGAGAACTGCCTCTCCCTGAACGTCAGCAAAACAAAAGAGATGATTGTGGACTTCAGGAGGTCGGGGGTCAAGGACTACAGCCCCCTCAGCATCGACGGGGCACCGGTTGAGAGAGTGAACAGTTTCAAGTACCTCGGAGCCCACATATCCGAGGATTTGACATGGACCACACACATTGACAGTGTTGTGAAGAAGGCACGACAACGCCTCTACTTCCTCAGGCGCCTAAGGAAGTTCCAAGTCAGTCAGAAGATCCTTAGGAACTTCTACTCATGTACAATAGAGAGCATCCTGACTGGCAACATCACCTCCTGGTTTGGGAATAGCACTGCACAAGACCGTAGCAGACTACAAAGAGTGACACGTTCAGCCGAACGCACAATTGGAGGGGGGCTTCCCACCCTCCAGAACATTTACAACAAGCGGTGCAGGGGGAAGGCTAAGAGAAAACACTATGGGTGCCGGCCAGAAATCCGGAAAATGACTGTGGATTGCCAGCGCTATTTGTCTATGGAGAAATTCCCCTTCTTTGCAGGGCTATAACTTTTTAAATTCTATTGCTACATTACCATTATTAGGGCCCATTCAAAGTCCTATATGTATTGTTCATTGTGTAGCAACATTAAACTTTTTCATTCACATATTCATAGTAAAGTATGGTCTAATGTATAAGTATGTTTTCATCTCTTTCTGCAGCTTTCTCCAGAACGTGATATATAGCCCCAAATGCATTATATTGATGATGAAATACAGTTTGATGGCAATCGGGGCGATATAAAAAATTTCAATTGGACGTACTTCTAGAATGATCTACGTATGATCTGATGATGACCGGATGGGCGGGGGATCGTTTATAATTCCGTGGGCAGCGTTATATCATTCATCTAGTGTGGGTGATATGTTCATCATAACAGTTTATATGGAATACGATCAAAAATAACGCTGAATCTTACCGTATCCTCCTCGCGCCGTTGGGCGATGAGCGTGGAACAGTCATTTACCTATTATGGTATGTAGAAATATCGGGTCCATTTCCAGCTTGTATAATAGTATATATGTCCAAATCATGTTGTTTATCGAGTTATTGGCAATCGATCGCTATGTATTGTGTCGAGATCGAGTCCCGGTAGCCAAACAGAGTGCCCGGAAGTAATACGGCCGACCAGCACAACCTCCATAGCACTTCCTGTTTGGCGATTGCGCCGATCGGCCACCAGATGGCGCTCCTGAACCGCCAGAGAGCTCAGTGGGTCCTCCTGGTGGATCTCAGGCCAGCGGAGGGGAAATATGAATCCGATCGCAGATTTTTGAAATATTGATATAAGGCAACTTGAGCATGGCCGGGAATGACGCTTTTAAGCGTTTTCCGGCAGTCAAAGTGTTAAGGACTCGAGCCACCCGAACAACTGCCCTTTGAACTGCTGCGGTCAGGCAAGCGATACCGGAGTCTTAAGGCGAGCACAGAAAGACTCAGAAGAAGCTTCTATCCCCAGGCCATCAGGCTGCTAAACGAACAATAAACACTATGCAACAACCATCAAATGCACACAGCACACACACCCACACGCACACACTCACTTAAACAAACAACACAATGCAGCACCCACTCTCCACACTTTAGATCACACAAACACACTTCATATTTATTGATAAAGGATTTGCACTACAACTCGTACACCTACTGTAAATTGTACCTAAATTGCACCTCATCCCATTTCTGCCTTGCACTATATAGTATTGTATATTAGTACACTGCATAGTATTGTATATTATATGGTAACTCAGTTACGTCTATTCTGCATCGAACATTGTACATATGTCTATACTGAACACTGTGACCTCATTTTTTTTACTTCTAATTTACATGCTATACTATGTTATTTTATTTCATACTTATCTTGTCTTGCACAGTCAACTATTAAAGAAACTTGAAACTTGAAACTTGAAACTTATCCTGATTCACGTATAGGTAGCTCCGCCGAGAGAGGACCATCGCCCTCGACCGGCTGATACATTAGAACAGGGGTTCTCAACCTTTCTGCTGCCAAGGCACCCCTGTGTCCAAAAAAAAATTCCAGGGCACCCCTACATACAATAAAGACTTTTCCGGTCCTGTCTTTTTTGCTACAATGATGACAAAAGTGCTTGCTTTCAAAATAACGTTTATTTAACCTATTGAAACCGGGAAACACATTTGTGTGTATATATGCAGGCTATATAATGCAAAAAAAATATCAATAAAGTGCTCTGTTGCAGCTGTAATGGCCATGTTTTGTCTGTAAATGTCTGATTAACTTGGAGGGTGCCAAAGACTTGTTGGATAGCACTTGAGAACAAATGACACATTGTGGTTGTGGTGAGCTTTTGCTCCCAGGGAATACAACAAAGCCATAATTAAGGTAACCATCTTCATATTTCCGACATTTTGCCAGTTTTGGTTTAGCCGAACATTTTAGCTTTTTATTATTAACAGCTTCTGTGTCATCATCTTCTGTGTCCAAGACTGGGTCAATCTCAGCGGTCGAATTGGTAATGGAAGGTACTGAATTGGTATTGGTAACTGTAACCTGTTTCGATGGACGAGTCAAAAACTTGTCCATTTTGTGTGAAAATTCAGCTTTGCGTTTCACGTTGGAAATATTATTCTAGCGAGGTGACGATTGATTATGACATCACATCCTGTCATTCTTTGTTGATGGTCAGCAATACAATGACGTATAAAACAGCTATATATAAATGTAATCTGCATAGTGCATATAGTGCCTTTTACTGTTTATCTGTTAAATACAGTTTTCATTCATTCATTCACATTTTGTATCATAATAATCATTCTCGAAGACACTATGACGTCACGAGACCGCCGCCATCTTGGTATTGGGGAAACAAACGGATTTCTACCATCAAATGTATGGGTTGAGCTCCGCTTTTATTACATATTTTATCACATTCTTGTTAATTTCATAACCTTTTCATATCATTTGTTTTGAAAATATTGAGGCCAACATGGCATTTCACTATTTCGAAAGCCTTTCTGGTGATTCTAAGTGCATGTCCCCCCCCCCCCCCCCCAAGCCGACAGAAAGTTAAAAAGACAGGAAGTTGACTTCGAGAATAACACAGCAGCTGATACACTCACTTGGTCTGCTCCGGTCTTGAACTTTCCATAACGTGTCTCGATAAATCCATTTCACAAAAAAAACTCAGAAACATAACTGTGCGTATACACAGGCTATACAAGCAGTACAAGTGTTTCCGCCTTCAAAGGGTTAACCCAGGCCAACAGGTCAATGAGAACGAGTTCGGACCTGAGCCTGGCGGTCCGGGACCTACACAGGGATGCCTAGAGGAGTTGACACCAACCTCCCCGACAGCCCCCTCCCATCCCCATCCTAGCAGGGAGGGAGGGGTGAAACAAATGGAGAAGGACCAAGCCCCCTAACACAGTGCAAGGTACAACACAGTATGGACCAAGCACGTCACTGTTAAGGGCAAATTGTGGTGGCATTCATATGACACACACATCCACGACATCAATCCCTGCGACGCCCGGCCCGACCCGGCATTTCCCCCCCGGAAAAGCACAAAGTCTTTCGGGGTACCAGAACAGCAGATCTGCGCCCCGGCGGGCAACGGGTTAAACTGACCTGGTCCGGCGCGACCAGAACCAGTCCTGTGTCCTAGTCACGCCACCATCCCCAGTCCTAAGAGGGGGGTAGGTACGTGTGTCGATCCAAAACATCACAGAGGGCGCCACCAAGACAGTCAGTACGCGAACGCACTGCTCCTGGTGGCCCACCTCATGGGCGTGAGACCCCTCCGCCAATGTTTTGATCTACTCCATCATCTTCCCCCGGAGATGCACGTGAGCCGTCGAGTCTAACCTAGTGCACTGGCGCTCGGTAGAGATAAAAATCTCCTTCCCAGCCGCCCGCATAAAAAACGCAGTTTCTATGAATTGGGCAACCAAGGCGCGCCAGCCCATAAAGTGCTTCCACATTGAAAGCACCCAGGGCCAGCGCTATATGCATGTTGAGAACCCGAAACACATCGACGGCGAATTCTAATGAGAAACACCAGACAACGTTTCCCCCATGCTGTCTGGGACGAGCAGCAGGAAGCCGGCCTATAATACTGCATACTGCACCTTATGTGACACTGTGAATACTGTGAATATATATTTCAGTTAGTTAGATAGTAAATTGTATTGACCTATTTGTTTACACTGCTTGTGTTGTTTTTTACTACCTGTACCCCCCCCCCCTTCCCCCATGCTGCTATGATGCCTGAATTTCCCCAAGGGGATCAATAAAGGAATATCTTATCTTATCTTATAAGACACAGACACAGGTCTCATATGATGTGTCTGAGGGTAAACCCTGTCAATTCTGCTCTTTATATAAGAGGGGAAGACAGCAGTTCCCCCAGAGAGACCTCTACGTGAGTAACAATTGAAAAAGATAAATGTAATAATTGGGCCATAAAGTGACCAACGGCCCAATACACACTTTAATAGAGAGCAGAGCAGAAAACAAACAGTCTCCGAATGCATCGCATCATCCAACTTTAACAATGACAGCAGTCTGCAGCACAGAGCCTGAAGACTCACGGATGTCTCATGGCCAATAGGAAAAACGCGCCTAGTGACGTATTCCATGGCCGGGGAAAATCCTGTGATCCACCCATCCTAATATGGAGTGGAACCAGGGAACCCCCCCCCCTTACCCCTCCCTGTGACGCACTGACCCCTCAGCCCGACAGGGAGACTGACAGGCAGGAGGCCCAACCTCCTGGCCAATCAGTAAAGGGGGGGAGGGGTTTATTAGTCCACCCCTTATGACCCCTCACCCCTGATACGATGCAACAACAAAGCAGAGCCATGACACCAGTTGTAGCGCGCTACATGAAAGCGCATATACCTGTTAGGGTAATAGCTTCACATTCTGCACGCCAGCCACAGACGATAACCTCGTTTGCGCAAAAAACTGGCTTTATACACGGCTCAGGCTTATGTGCGAACTTGCCACCTGAATTTTTATACCTTTACCCTAAAGTAAAAAAAAAAAAAAAAACAGACCAAAGAGAGGGGCCAAAGGACCTTGGTACAAGAGCTATATATGTACAACTTCTGCAGGCTAACACCCAACCCAGTTGTGGACTCAATGCCACGTTTACTTAAACATAAAAACACGAACACACACAACCCTCGTTACACAATAATAAAAGGCAAAAGTTCACTCGTACTACTGCAAGAGAGAAGACATAAGTCCTCGACCAAGTGCTAGCTACAGGCCTTGCTAAGCCATACATAATAGCGACCAAAAAATGTTTCTGAGAAAACTGCACCACTCCCTAAGCAAGAGCACAAGCCCAGCAGTAGCTGAGGGTTCACACCGTATCCCCAAATATATAGTGAATCAACAACACACGTTTTGTAACAAAAAACAGTCCCTCACCAGGAGGGACCCTTTATTTAATAACAAAAATCATATTTGGCGGGGGGGGGGGGGGGGGGGGCAGGGGCAAACAGGGGAGTCACTAGCGTCGCCTGCCGCGTGCAGAACGCTGTTTGCCCCCACGGGAAGCCGGCCCGGAGGGACGGTGCTGAGGAGCCTCCTGGCCACGTCGATCCCTACCGTTCCCTCCGGGCGCAGGACGACTGGCTGCAGCGGTAGCGGCATTTCCTCCACTCCTGGCCTTCTTCCTAGAAGGCCCAGCAGCGGCGGTGGTGACGTTGACGACGGCCGCAGACCTCTGCCGGCATTGCCTCCTCCTCACGTCACCGGTGGCATCGGGTCGGGGAAAGTGGGGTTGGAGCATGGAGCGCTCCTCCTCCATCTCTCTGCAGGCTGCCGTCATCTGCTGCATAGCCGACCCGAAAAGTCCAGCATCGGAGAGGGGGGCCGTGAGCAGTGGAATCCTCCTCTGGTCCGGCACCTCCGCCTGCTCCAGCCAAAGGTGGCACTGGATGAGAGTGGCCAGGGCGCGCTCCTTCCCGGCAGCTATCGCCTGCAGATGAGTCAGATGCAGGATGGCTCCAGCCGCCTGGGCGTGGAGGTACCGTTGACGGTCGTCCAGTACCGCCCCGCCCGCCATCAGCCCCGACATGTAGCGCGCCAGCTGCGCAAGGTTGGAGGTTGCAGCCAAGCTCTGTGGCGAGGCGATGTACACCTGGTCACTCCATGAAGCCAACTGCCTAGCCGATTTCCCCTGGGGAACTGGCTTTCGTAATGGCTCCCACACCATCTCAGGGCAAAGGATGGATGCCATCGGGCTATCAAGTCGAGGCACCCCGTCCTTTAGCCCCTGGACCAAACCCACCACCCGCGTGACTGGCACGTAGGAGGGGGTAAGGCAGACGATGCGGGATATTACCTGTCCCCTCGCCACGTAAGTCTCCATCGATGGGAAGAATGGGCAGACAACGCCCGCCTCCCTCACAGGACGGCGTTGCCAGAGATGACCTATCATGTCATCAGGAACAGGTGCCAGCAGTGGCTGCGGCGCCATTGGCAGCTGCGGCCGCCGCCATGAGCTCGGGGAACAAGGCAAGCAACTCCCCTTGCATACCTTCTTCCACGTCACTCGCGTCCCTCGCGTACGGAGGCTGCACCGGGAGCCATCGATAGCTGGGCATCTCGTCTCCGGGGTGGAGATTTTAACCCAGTCCCAGAGTACGAGGGTCCCCAGGGAGACGTAGCACTCTCTGCCACTCCCTGAAGGGGAGTGTCTCCTCTCTGCCGGGCCTTCGAACAAGAGAGCCCCTGCCCCCTCCATGTAATCCTCAGTCTCCATCGGATATGGAGAAGAGGCGAGGGAACTCTCGCTCGGATCCAGCACAACACTGCCACTAGGCCGTTCACCCCACGCTGTTCGCCGTCCTACGACCAGAGCGAGCCGAGGCGAAGAGTCTGCGACGCAAATCCTCTGCCACCAGAGGAACTGTCCGCCTATCGGCCGACTGCCCTCTGGCGGGGGAACCAGGGCCGGAACTCAGCCACCTCACAGGAGATGGGAGCTCAACGGCCCCTCGGCGAAGCACACTCCCCTCCGGGCGCCGCTCAGGCGCACCTGCTTGCCACAACCGTGGAGCCAGGAACGCCCCACGATGCACGGAAGACGCCGTGACAGTGAAGCACTGGTGGAGGGTAAAGTTGTAGTCGTCTAGACCAGGGGTTCCCAACCTTTTTTCCCCCAGGGACCCCCAAACATCTCTGATGAAATTCCTGGACCCCCCTCCTAATAAAATACCATAAAATACTTTTTTTTTTGTCATTTGTCATTTTAATACTTTTCTTTGTCATTTTAATAACAAACTGCTTATACACAGGCATATGCATCATAATTAGACCCACTATGCCTCTTTGACTTGTGCCTTCAATCAACAAATCTCATCTTGCACCATATGTATTTCAAAATGTTGGCCAATATTCAAATCCTGTATTCATCCTCTCAAATCAGGCCCTAATGGTGAACGGTTTGCATTTATGTTGAATGAAATAAGAATCCACTGCAGTAAAAATATCCTCACCTCGAGTGATGGTAGTAAGGTTGACTGACATGAGAATGTCCTGCTTCAGATCCTCATTTTCGATATACTGCACATAAACGATGAGCACAGCCTCGTCTGCGACAGTTGTAGTTTCATCAAGTTATATGGCAAATGGACCCTTTCTTTTTTTTTTTTTTTTATAATTTTGCACAAATCTTTCCATTATTTACAGTATACCTTTTCACAGCATAATATGCAACATCCGAGATTCGCCTTTTTCATTTTTGTAACAACATACAAAACATGTAATAGACTCATACAAACACATTAATAACTGACATGGAAATTAAAAAAGCACTTACAAAAAAAAAAAAACATACTATACATTGTGCATATACATCCCTGATATATATATATATATATATATACGTCATACGTTACATGTAGACCGATCTACCTGCGAGCAGGTATTTGCTGCATCTTTTCTTTTCTTTTTTCTTTTTCTTTTATTTTTTGTTTTCTTTTTTTTTTTACGTTTCAGCTACGTATGTGTGTGTCTCCTATATACTTGTGTACCCCTATGTGTCAGTGAAAGCCTATATCTCAACTATGTGTATATGTAGGTGTGTGTATGCCTATTTCCTATACATGAGTATGTGCTTGTATGTGTGCCCCTGACGTGTATACCTTATCCTTGTGTATATGCGTGCATGTAAACCTATTATGTACACATATGAATATGTGTATCCTAGATACTTGTATGTGGCTATATCTGCGCACATGTGAGTGTGATAGAGACAGTGACCGTTCCATAGACACACCATCCGGACATAAAATATATGTACATATATACATAATATATTATAGAGCACAAGTACCATCAGATCAAATCCCCTTTTTCATATTCATCCTTGATAATATTGTAATCCCATTTTACTCATTTGTCCTCAGATCGTTCAGTCAGGTGTAGAAAACTGTCCCATATCTCAGCGAAAATATCCTCTCTCCCTGCGACTCTATACGTCACCCTTTCATATGATGCTGTCCGAAACATTAGTTCCATCCATTCTTTAAAAGTAATATCAACAGGTGATTTCCAATGTCGTAATGCAATTCTACATCCTGATATCATGGCCATTCTATACCACATTCCCCGGTATTTAGGCAGCTTAATCCCTTTCGGTACTATACCCAAAACACATGCCATTGGGGCGTTATTTATCTTCACATTCAGGACCTTACTTAGGAATATCACAATTTGATCCCACATTTTCCGGACCTTCTCACATTCGTACAACATGTGCAGTAAGGTGCCTGTCTCCTTCTCACATCTCCAGCAGATGTCACTGTCCCTTAATTTCAGTCTGGCCAGTTTACTAGGCGTCCAATAGCTTCTGTTCAGCACTTTGTAAAAAATAAGTTGTGATTGCGCCTCCCTAGAGAATTTACTCCATTTGGACACCAGTTTCTCCCACATTTCCTCAGTAATATCCTCATGTACATCGTTCTCCCAGCTCAATCTCAGACCCGCCAATTTGGGTGCATTGTATTCTCTTATAACATCATAAAATCTTGACGCACCGCCTTTCCTGCGCCATCCTTTATAGAATATTTCTTGAATTGCAGTAATTGGGCCGCACTTTGGTCCTCCTATTGATGACGATATACAATGTCTAATCTGTAGGAATTTATAAAAGTTTTTATTATCTATATCAAAATCCTCCTTAATATCCTCAAAAGGCAAAACCCCATCCTCCCCGGCTATATCACCTAGTACATGTATCCCCCTTTTAACCCAATCGTCCCATATGACTGATTTCTTCCCAATCTTTAGTTTCTTATTATACCATATAGAGGCTCTCGTAGTTAAGTATGGGCTATCACCAGTCATTTTGTGCGATTGATTCCAAGTTTCCCTGATAAATGCCATCAAAGGGTTTTTAAGAGGTATAGGTCTGTCTATAGCCTGTAAGCTTATAGATATATACAGATATATATATATATATATACAGGTACAATACAGACATATACAATAAACATACTTAATCATGTTTAAGCTTAATCATCACCCGTTGTGTTTTAAACACACGTACAGCAGGTGCAGCATCCCTCGGCAGTGTGATAGCAAAGGGTTAAGCCTCTATTACACCAATCAGTGAGCTGCATTCTAGGATTATTGGGCGCGACCCGAGGTCGAACTGTTTGTACAGTGAGACAGGACATAACTCTTCTTCCGAGATAAGATCATAGCGACCAATCAGCCCACAGCGGTTTATAGGGTTCTGGGGTGCGGACCGGCAGGGGCGGACCTTCCTACAGGCGATATAGGCGGTCGCCTAGAGCGCCACCCAGAGGGGGGCGCCAAAAAAAATTATATATATATTTTTATTTTTTTTATTTAATTTTTTTTTCTCTGTGCAGTTTTGGCGCCCCCCTCTATATCGGCAACCATTATTTCTACATAAAAAAAATTCTAACATAAGGGAAAATGAGCCAAAAATCTAAAACGGTCGTTCGGTCTGAGCCTCAGCTTTAGGTGTTCACAGTCAGAACATGCTAGAGCGCTGTGCATTGATGGGTATCGGTCAAGTGTTTATAGAATTGAGCGTTGAGGAAAGAAAGACTAACGTTAGAGAACTATGAAGAGGCAAAAGCCATAAAAAAATAAAAGCAGTGGTGAATCTCGCCTAGGGTGCCAAATGCGCTTGGTCCGTCCCTGCGGACCGGAGCAGGCCAGCAGGCTTACAAGGTCACACACATGGGAGGGAAAGATAAGGATGCAAGCCTTCCTGCTTGGCAGTATGCATATAGTATGTAAGTATACTAAGTATTACTTATACTTTCTAGTTTATTTAACATGTGCAAGCAACATATACTGATCATTTCAGTTATACGAGTGAAACAGTGAAATAACGTACTGTAGTGTAGGCACAGAGCGTAACTGTCCTTGGACGAGCTCCTCATTCTGGAATGTGCCCTGTCCGGGGGAGGGAAGCACACAGTGGAAACACACAGTGGAAGCACACAGTATTAACAGAGAACGGAACAAGTGCACTGCTGTAATATACAAGCTAATACATGTTCTTTAATCATATCATCAACGGTGAAAGAAAGTAGGCACAGAGGTCACTGTCCTAATAACGTCTGTGAGGGGGAACAGGATGGCAAATGCTGGGTCACGCTGGCTGTGACTCTCAACATGTATCTACAGCAGGGGTTCCCAAACTTTTCAGGCCGGGGCCCAGAAAAGAAGGCGTCAGAGAGCCGCGGCCCAATGCACATTGTCTGTTTTTTTTTCTTTTTTTTTTGCCAGGCGGCCGATTTTTTAAGCCAAATATCACTTCAATCCTATTAAGTTAGTTCAAGTTAGTTATTCATTTATATGTGCTATTTATGAGAGGGCTAACTTGTTGCAAAATAATAATGATAATAATAATAGCCTCATTAAAATACTATTGTTGCTTCGGTTGTTTTCAGTGTTTTATGTGCATAATCTGTTATTTAGTTTGAAATGTTCGTTGAAATAAGTAGATTTTTCGTTTTTGTTTATTTATTAAGTTAATATAAAACCATATAGTCACATTTTAGAATACAATAGAATATAATTTTAGAATACAACTAGAAACACTGTCCTGGCCTGCTTCTAAGTTCAGTGGCCTGACAAAAAAAATTTAAATAAAAAAATAAAAAATAAAAAATAAATTTTTCTTTTTTTCTTTTCTTTTTTTTTATCATCTCGCGGCCCATCCGTGGCTGCTCGCGGCCCACCTTTGGGTCGCGACCCCGACTTTGGGAACCACTGATCTACAGAACCTTCTGTTTAATCATCTTCCCTTTATTCATTTCCTTAGAGTTTTTGTACACATGGTCTCAAGAAGGGACTGAACGAGATCAGTTGCAGTTTTTAATGTTTGGTCATTATTAGCATGGTGTTATTCACTGTCAAAGATGCAAAGACAAATCATAATTCATATTCTCCTTTGTTTCATCACAATTTAAGCAAGCCTAGTAATAGACACAATTGGGCTTCACTCCCCCTCCTTTTCCCCTCACGTTCACCACACACTCCTCTTCATCCCCCTCTCCTTCCACCACGCACTCCTCCTCATCCTCTCTTCCTCCATTCAACCTTATACGGCCAGCATTACTTCACTTCCCGTCACCCAACCCAGCTGCACCTCATCCCTCTGATTCACACGCTGTCAGGCACCTCACTCCTCACAGCTGTATCCTATCCCCCGTTGATGAGGATCCTACTTCTACCCCACGACGCTGACCAGAAGTCATCGTGGTGTTAAACACCACAACCTAGGTACGACGTCTCTGCCTGAAGCTCTGCTAAACCTGCTCTTGTATTTCCTTGCTCTAACCCGTTTCTCCTGTGCCCCAGGATCCCCGTTCCAGTGCGCCGTCCTGCCTGGACGTTCCATGCAGAGCAAGAGGACCTCTTGCTCTCTCTCTGCCCGCAGCTGCATCCCCAAGAACACTAACCCTGTTCTATTCCCCCAATTCCTGTTGAACTGCTGTCTGCAATTAAAACCCCTTGAAACGCTCCATTCTCCTCTCCTGTGTGTTCAGCGATTGGGCTGTGTTCCAGACCTACTTCTCACAGCGATATAAGAACAGATTTTGTTCTTACATGTAACTAGCATTTCCTCTTTGTCCTTACCTGGGATTCAGCAACATTTTCTTATAATTTCTCAGGCAAGACCAAATTATAAGAGTGGTCGAGAGCACTCTTACCGAAATAAGAAATTCTTACCCCAAACATTTAAATAATTAAAAAAGCCTACCATTGGGCCGGTCAGGTGGTGTAACGGAGATTGCGTTAGTCACCAAACCCCGGAGCGGCTAGATTCGCCTGTTCGAATCCAGCTCACAGCTCCGGGGTTGTCACCAGCTTGGCTGGCCGTTCACACTAATACAATTGGCAGTTAGAGGGTGGGAGAAGCTAGCGGGGTGGGTCCGGGTCATTGTAAACAGCGACTCCTACAGTTCGGTCGGGGCGCCTGCTAAGCGCGGATAGGACCTGAGTGGGATAGTGTGATCCTTCCACACGCTACGCCCTCTCAGTGAGAATCCGCGCTGCCAGGTGAAAAGAAGCGGTTGATTGGCTGGACGTGTGTCGGAGGAAGCACATGGTAGCCTCCACTCTCCCAGACCGACTGTGCGGGGTAAGTGCGCAGTGACCAGGAAGGGGATTGGGAATTGGCATAACGACTAACATTGGGATGGGAGAAAATCGGAGGAAAATGGAGGGGGGAAAAGATCAATAATAATAAAAAACAAAAAAATTGGTTAATTGCCCCCAAATACGACTTTAAAACCCCGGAACTTATTGCGTGCATTCTGCTTCTGAAATTGATTATATAGTGCTGTTAGAACAATTAGATGCTCTGGCTGCCCAGGCCGCGTGAATATTAAAGGCAACCAACTTGTGTTCAGCTTTTCGTTCAGCGTTTCTCTGATTGGCCACACGGCCAATCAATCAATCCACTAGCACACGCCCTCGCACAAAGAGAGACGCGGCAAAAGCGCTGGTCGAACCAGCGGTGTTCTGTTGTGTGACTGTACTCTACAGCGGTGTTCTGTTGTGTGACTGTACTAAACACTTCCACCACATGACCGACATTTGACATACAGTACACCTCCTATCTATGTTGGGATTATGTTTGGTCATGACAAAACAATAAAAATCGCTACTGTTAGTAATGCTGCCACCACCCACTTCAATTACAGAGCTCTCATATTTGCGAATGCATAAACTATATCTTAAAGAAACGGGCGAAATAACATATAACGTTACAGTTCCACACTGATGTACAGTGAGTGTCTAATATGGCTGTCGCGAAGTCATGCCTCTCCCTCTGACAATATCATAATGATGTGTTTTCTATATTATATCCACAATCATTCATCTAAAAAATTGTATGGGCTTTGATTAAACCCTTTTTGAAAAATTCTTTTTTTGAGAAGACCTCCAATATGAGGCAGTCTTATTTATTTGTATTCAGTTGTGTTCAGCAAAATGTTGTGTTGTAAAACCGAAGGGAAAGTTCAGTTATGTTCAGCAAAATGTTGTGTTTTTCTTTTTAAACCGAAGGGAAAGTTATGGGAAACAGAACAAGGAAAGTTATATATCATTAGCTACGCTTTTCTGCTTCGCCTATGGGATTACACTCAGCGCCTGTGGGCGTCAACTGAAAACGTTCACATGCACCTCCCATCTCTCCGACCACGCCCACCTCCGGACAGTTTATAGCCCAGGTGTGGAGGTCAACTCCCCCTTCCTCATTGTTCAACGAAACTTGGTGCTCATAAGCCTTCGGCAGTGTGAATGTATAGTTAGCTGGGGAAGTGTTGCATAAGAAAGAAAAATAATGGATTTGTCGAGATATTTGGCGGGACTCTCGGGACGCTTCGTTCGGCAGGGCGAAGCCCCGGCCGTCCATTGCTTTTACTCGACGGGATGAAAAAGACGACAGCGGGTGCAGCGGCAATGGCGGCGAGCCGCACGTGTCGTTGGAGGAAGCCGGCCTGTCCAGCACTGTGGACCTACGACGAGGGCTTTCGGCCAGGCGTCTTTCCCGGGAGGGGAGCCTCCTGAGTGGTCCCTCAGGTTCAGTGGAGGTCGAGTATGCGGGGCCGGAGGCTTTCGAGCCCGACGTAGACCCGCACCTAGGGGCCCTGGGTGCCTTTCACCAGGCCTACGCTGGGCCCAGCTACGACGGGGCAGACGTCCCCATGTCGGTGTCATCATTGCAGGCGGGGCAGATACACCACCCGTCCCTACAGGACATCGCCCAAGAGGAGCTCATCCAGCGTCAGGAGATGGCCATCATTTGGCGAATGGCGTCCCCTTCCCAGCATCGCCACCAGGACCTCCGCAAGACGACCTGGTAGGTAATTTTTTCAGGGGAGGCCCACGTGGCAAGCCCCCCTGCTGTGCCCGGCCCTCCCTTCGGTCCTCTCATATGTTGCCACGGGCCGGGAGATTCCACATATTAGGGGTCTGACCAAAGCCTACCTCCCCTTTACCCAGGTAGAGGGGATGGAGAAGGGGATGACGACAGGTGTGCCATGGCTTGACAAACCGTTGGCATCAATCCTATGTCCCAAAATGATGTGGCACCCTTGCCTGAAACCTGTGCCGAAAGGCAGGTTGGCTCGTCAGCTGGCGGAGTGGGTTGACAAAACCTACATGGCCGCCACACAGAGCCTGGCCGCGACCAGCAACATTGCCCAGATTTCGGCATACATGTCGAAACTGGTGTCAAATGGAGAGCTGCTGAGCCTGGACGACAATGACGTTGTGGCTCAATCCATGGGGGCTGTTCTGCATCTCGTACAGCTGCAGAGCATAGCCGCTGGGAAGATTCAGGCGCTGGCGACTCTGACCCAGAGGACTCTGTGGTTGGAGCAGGCCTCCCTGCAGGAACGCAAAAGACTGCCTCTTCTCCTCGCCCCCCTCTCCGATGACGGGCTCTTTGGCTCATCCATCGACGAGGTGACGGTGGCCTGCGCAGAGATGGAGGATCAGCGACGGCTCCTGGGGCACCATTTTCCCGGGGGAGCAGAGGCACCGAGAGACGCGCGCCCCAGAGACGCGCGCCCCAACGCGAAGCGTCGGAGGGCCCTGGCGCGGTGCGGCCCAGAGTTGAGCTGCGCACACCGCTCGACCTGCCCAAGGAGCGCGCTACACGCCCTACCCTGCCGACGAGGTGGAGTGCCCTGCGCCGTCAGAGTGCCCGGCAGCGGCAAGCGTCGCACCATGTCCCCCGAAAGACCGGGACTACAGGTTCGCCCCTCGGGGGAACCGTGGATGGGCCATGACACGAAGGAGGTGAATAGGAGGAGGTAACGGGTGTTTTTCCCCATTGCCCCGAGTGGTTTTATGTACATATTGTTTTGTTGTTGGGTGCGACTGTTGGGAGTGGGACGCTGGAGAGTGTTCCCCCCTTTCGCCAACATTGTACATAATTCCTCTATTCTTTGCACTGTATATAGATTTATGTTTGTTGTTGCTTATGTTGTTTTTTTGTAAATAAAAAAGCCTGGTTCAAACCGGCAGGTTCTGTTCAACAAACGTGCAATTATTCCTTCGTCGACGATGCCACGATTACCTTTTCTCGTAGGGTTTTGAAAAGCTGGGTGGTAGACATTTTGTATGTTTTCTCTATCAACACGGTTTTTAACTGACTGTTGTAGGGTAGGTTTGTCCGGGACCCCCCACCGAATATTTATGGTAATATGATTTGGCCTCGCTGCCTCCTGGTGTTTAGCCGAGGGTCAGCGAGCGGTGGTTTGAAATTCCATTTTGTCTATTGAAGACTTGGTTTTGGCGTTACTTTTAGCGGGGGTCCTCGAACTTAATCATGTTGTTGTGGTATGACGTTTTAGTCATGTCCCCATGAGAAAATGCAGTATATCAAAGCAGGGTAGCCGGACCAGCACTCACAGGTTCAATGTTTTTTATTGGCAGCCTGAATCAAAAGCAGACATGTTTCGGACAATGTCCTTCATCAGTGGTATGGCTAGCACTGGAAATGCATTCAAGGTGATGGTTAAATACACCTGGCAGGTAAATGACACGGCAGGAAATGACATCACAACGCAGGTGTGCCTATGCAATATGACTAAATGAATGACCTATCAAATCTTTCGTGTCTACTTACAGCCCTATTACGAGAGACACGCGGAGTATTGTCAATAAACATTGGCATATTCTGCAGTCCGACCCTCTCATAGGGACAGCGTTTCAGCATTCGCCTAACTATAGACAAGCGAATTTATCTAATCTCCTAGTCAAAACTGATTTGCCCTTAAAGAAACCTTCTCATTTTATGTCCAACATCCCAGATGGAAATGTTCCCTGCCAATCCTGTGTTCAGTGCCAGGGTATGATTAAAAATAAATTTTTCGCACATCCAAAAACGGGGAAAAATATCCCAGTCAAAGGACGGATTACGTGTAATTCGTCCAATCTGGTGTATTTGCTAAAATGTCCTTGTAATTTTTCCTATGTGGGCAAAACAACGAGAGCCTTTAAATCAAGAATAAGTGAGCACAAATGTGCTGTGAGGAATTCAGATGTCAAGTCATCGGTAGCTCGACATTTCTCTAAGTGTAAGCATACCGTCAACGACCTCAAATATATGGGACTAGAGTTAGTACTCAGGCCAGCGCGAGGTGGAGACAGACACAAGCTGCTGCTGCAACGCGAATGTTATTATATCCACCTGTTCAATTGTATCGAACCTAAAGGAATGAATGAAGAAAACGTCTTAACCTGTTTCCTTTAACCTCCTTACTCCAACATTGTTATTTCTGGTCTGATTAAAGATGTTTGTTGCCAAACTAGAGGCATGATTCACAAAGATGCCCAATGGATAATTTGAAATTAATTAATTCAATTACGTAAAGTGGCTCAATTAGCCCTATAAATTAAAGGGCATGCTATATGTTATCAAGTTTCTGGTAATTTTGTTTTGTTTCGTTTTGTATTGTATTGTTTATAAATATTTATTGATGATAGATATAGATATATCTATACATATGTATACATTATGATTGGACTCTATTTGATAGGTTATTCATTTAGTCATATTGCATAGGCACACCTGCGTTGTGATGTCATTTCCTGCCGTGTCATTTACCTGCCAGGTGTATTTAACCATCACCTTGAATGCATTTCCAGTGCTAGCCATACCACTGATGAAGGACATTGTCCGAAACATGTCTGCTTTTGATTCAGGCTGCCAATAAAAAACATTGAACCTGTGAGTGCTGGTCCGGCTACCCTGCTTTGATATACTGAACTTTATGGGATTACAGCACCCAGTGTGAGAACTTGTGAGCGCGGTCTAACTTGACTATATACCCATGAGAAAATGCCCCATATGATGCTAGACGGCTTAACGCCATTTTGCCTCGCCTGTGGGGAGGCACAATGGTAGCAGGTCTTGCATTTTTTTGTCATCGATGGGTCCTTTTTCAGTAAAGTAAAAATGATTGTCTGGTGTGCTGGTTTTGGTCAAGTGCCCCACCGATTCTATTATTATTGTAATATGATTTGACCTCACTGCCTCCTGGCGTTTAGCCCGGAGATCTGCGAGCGGTGCTTGGAGTTCCATTTCTTTTAATTTGAAGACTTGGAACTGGCGTTACACTCTGCGGGGGCATTGAACTTAATCGTGTGTGTTGGATATGACGTTTTAGTCTTATCCCCCATGAGAATATACCTGGTATGATTTCTGACTGTGTCTGATACTAGATTGTTCAGTGACCCTGTCTGTGTTATTTATAATAACGTTAAAGCCGCTGTATCCGGTGGTGCTCAGCCCGGAGGCAGGCGGGCGGTGTCTGGTCCCATTTTTCCAAATTGGGAGCAGCATTATACCTGAAGGGGGTCCTTTACAATCTATTCATATGTGTATATGACGTTTCGGTCTTCTCCCTCGGGAGAAGGCCTGATGTGAGGGGCTGTACTATATTTATTCATTAAATATCTTGAGCGCAAGCAACACGCCGCGTTGCCGCTCCCACTGGGAGAAGGTAAGTGGTGACATATTGTATGTCTCTCGACTCGGCGGGTTTTAACCGCCTGAGTCTGTTCGTACATATTGTGATATGATACTGTCTGGGGAGAGAAAGCTCTCTAAAGGGGTGTTTCTCTTTCGGCGTGGCGGAGCCTGGTGTTTTTTAAACATGGTGGCAAGTGTCACTTGTATGTTAAACTGGGGAGGGACATCGCTACGTTCCTCACGTAGTGACGTGTACGTGGAAGTCCCACCCAGGCAGGATGGCCTGCCGCCATACTGACAAAGCCATACTTGGTCATTTACTGTACAACTGGGTTAGGACATTTGTAGGGGCCAGTTTCGAATTGCAGTCTCCCGTAGGTGTTCTTTGAGAGTGTTTTTGAAAGTGGGTAGTGATTCACATTCCTTTACAGCTTTGGGTAGGGCGTTCCACATTGATGTGGCATAATTGCGAAACGTGTTTAGTCCCTTGTTTGAGCCGAATCTGGGTTTAACATGATTTGTGGAGCTCCCTCTGGTGTTGTGATCGTGGTATTCACTGACCTTTGGGAAGTATTTTGTCCATGTACATGGGTACCTTGATCGTGTAGTGTATCTTGTAGACCAGGCCCATTGCAAGTTGCTGTACTCTGTCGTCTACTCTAAGCCATCCTAGGTTGTCAAAGTGAGCAGGGGTGAGGTGGGTTCTAGGAGTCAGGTCAAGCAGTAGTCTGACTAGTTTGTTTTGAGATGTTTGTAATTTGGTTTTTAGTGCCTTTGAGGTGCTTTGGTACCGTGAGGTGCAAGCATAGTCGTAGTACCCTTGAATGAGTGCTCCTGCCAGAGTCTTCAGGGTATTCTTGTTTACCAGAGAGGAGATCCTGTACAAGAATCGAGTTTGTTGGTTGACTTTTTTTATTATATTGGATGCCATTTTGTCACAGGAAAGATTAGCCTCTAGGATGGAACCCAGGTAGGTAATTTCATCTTTCCTTGTGACAATATTGTCACCCACTGTAACTGAGAAGCCGTCGGGCTTGCTGAGTTTGTTATTTGAACCGAAGAGAATGGACTCTGTTTTGCCCATGTGTAGTAGTGCCGGCCCAATACGGTGGGGAGGTGGTGGGCCTATTCTGCTTCCCTACATCCTAACGTATTGGTAGTTAGAGGTCAGTGCTCCCGGGTTCCGGGTGTTTTTCAACACTGCCGTTAGGAACTGGGCACGCCCCCGGATCTGTCGAAACAGCATAGAAGCAGCGTTTTCTATGTGTACAGATGGGAAGGAGGGTTTTTTATGTAGGTTTCCCTTGTCCAGGCTGACAGTCGAGCTCTGCTCTTACTAAGGTATTGGTCAGCCTATAGGTCCCTATAACCCCTGGGGGGCTCGGTGAGAGGGCTCGTCTGGTTAGACGCAGCCAGAGACCCCCAAGAGAGGGTAACGGGACAGGCCTGTGGTCACAGGGGGGGGGGGCCCCCACCTGTGGGTGGGCCAGTGGAATGCTGCTCTCGGGCGGTCAGTCCCTCTAGCGCCTCTGTGACTTAAGGTGCTCCCATAGTCGAGCAGACTGTACACAGAGCAGACTCCGCGGATGTCCGCGCGGCTCTTTGAGCCTTCATAGTCGAGCAGATCTCAGCGGACGTCCGCGGTCTATTTCCTACATTTCTCGCACCAGTTTTACTACATTTCCCACAATTCTGTCTGTTCTGCTGTACTGGCAGATCACTCGGGAACATTATCAGCGAGAGAGCGAGAGAGAGAGAGAGAGAGAGCGCGAGAGAGAGAGAGAGAGAGCGCGCTTCACGGGCTCATCTCTCTCCTCGCGCCACCAATCGCTCGTGCGGCGTCACATTAAATGCAGTTCGATGTCAACCAAAACGCCCAGCAGCGTTTTGTGTGACACCAAGTCAGCGGCGCGGATGTCCGCGCGTCAGAAAATAGGAGCTTCCCACCTGTGGGTCTGCTGTCCGCATAGATCAAAGCTCAAAGTCTGCGCGGACGTCCGCGCGGACATCCGCGGAGTCCGCTCTGTGTACAGTCTGCTGGACTATGGGAGCGCCTTTACGGCCAAGACGCACACCCCCTGTCTGTTTTACGGGGGCAGCTGCGTTAGGGGACACAGGACTCATCCTGGCCGTGCCGGGCGGGGTCGGTCTTAACCTAGTGTCCACCAGGTATCAGCCATGCTCTGCTGTACTGGTCACCTGTAGGCCCCAGCATTCCAGGACGCTCACTGGCGGCTGCCTCGGCAGGCTTGGCTCGGAGCTTCCGGTGTGGGAATGGGTGGGGCAGGCTTGCCGTCAACCCTCTGTGACTCATCGGTCAAGCACATGTGCACTCCCTCTCTCGGCGCTCGGCTCGATAGGGAGCACGGTGGCCCTGGGGGGGGGGGGGGGGGGGGGGGGTGGGGCGCTGTCGTAAATCCGGGTGAGGACCTTTGGTCCTCATCGGAACCTTCGGGGGGGTTCTGTCTCGTGGCCATGGCCGGGGGCCCCGCCTCTGTAAAGGAGAAGTGCGGCTCTTGGAGCTGGAACCCCTTCTGCATCTTGCTGCCGGGCGGCTGGCATGGTGAGGTAGACAGCGGTTTTTCGCATGATCTACTCACCTTGTGAGTTTTGGGTTAACTGCGCCCCACTGCGCATGATTGCCGTCCTTCCCTCCGCTCCTCGTTAGGAGGCGCGAGGGGGCCGGACCCCACCTCATGTTTTTCTGATGGTCGTGAATGGGACCTCAGGGGGTGCATTTGTCTGAGCTACGCCCCCTGCTTTGCCCGTTGTCCCATAGGCAAAGCAGAAAAGCGTAGCTAATGATATATAACGAGAGTTTTCCCGGTGGCCTGGCAGACTGGCATGGCCTGGCCCTGTCAGACTGGCAATGTTTTTATTTTATTTATTTGTATATTATATTATTTTGTTGCCCGCAGTCAGGCCACTGAACTCCGAAGCCGAATATGTCAGTATAAGTGTTTCTAGTTGAAAAAAGAAAAAGACTACCATGTGTAGACCTACTTTGAAATAAAACACAGAAAAGGAGAAAAAACACTGGCATCTGTAGACCTACTTTGAAATAAAACCCTGAACTATGCAGCTCTATTTGAGTCCTTCCCTTATTTGTGGAAAATCTATAAAATAAAAAGAAAAATTTTCGTTGTTCGCAAATTTCGCACCACATATCAGGCATACAGGTAAGCCTGCATCGTTAGTCGTGAAAGCAAATTAATGTCCACACTGAATTAAACCCTCTATTTTCCTCAGACTTTCCTTTTTTTGGATTTATCCATGGTTAGCTTACTGGGGGGTCGGAAACTCAAGATTAGCCACTTGCAGACGGCAGGGAGAGGCACGGGGTGTGACGTACTGTATATTTTAGTTTTTGTTGACTAAATATTTTAGTTGATGAAATATTTTTTCATTTCAGTGTCACATTATGACATCGATATCCATGTAAAAAAAGAAAGTAAAATTATTATTTTTTTGGGCCAGGGAGCCGCAGCTGATTGGCTAAAGAGCCGCATGCGGCTCCGGAGCCGCAGGTTGCCAACCCCTGCTCTAACCCGACGCCTCGATGCCTATACTGGTGTTATAACTCGCAAATATTCGGCGCTATATACTATTGTTCGGCCACGTTGTTAGCCTTTAGCTTCTCACTCGGGAGAGACCCTTCACATGCGCCTCATCCCGTTCATGGTCGTCGCAGGAGGGGGCGCCTGAATGCAGTCTACAACAGAACTGCGTTTCCGCGTCTCTGATTGGCCAGGTCATTTCTGGTCATGTGACATGTACGCCCAATCGCGGGACCGCAAGTTTCTACACTGGTTAAGCTTAGGCGCTCGTTCGAAGTTGGTTAAGGTTAGAGTTTGTCTTAGAGCATGGCGATAGAACGCCTGCCCTGATTCCGACGGTTAAGCTTAGGCACTCTTTCGAAGTTGGTTAAGGTTAGAGTTTGTCTTAGAGCATGGCGATAGAACGCTAGGTAGTTTGCAGGCTGTTAGACCCGGAAATAGGCACAGAACTTGCTGTCCCACGATTGGCGCACATGTCACATGACCTGGCCAATCAAAGTGCAAAACTCGAATGCGGAAACGCAGTTCCGTCGTAGAAGGCATACACGCGGAGGGGGCATGCACCTCGCTTCTTCGTGTGTTTCAGTACACCTGCCGTTTTTCTTCAGACCACCATTCTGACTGTCTCGCAGCACCCCCTAGTGTCCGTCCTCCTAAGGGAAATTGTCTGAAAGTCTTATGGAACGTATTCCAATGTCTATTATGAATACCGGAGTCTTTGACAGACACATTCATGTGTCTACATTAGCAACATCAAACACAGCAGAAAACTGTAAGCATGATACTTGCTTTTGGTGGTTTGTTTACTGTGTCCACTAGAAACGCCACTGTAAAGATCTTTCTGCCAGAAAATGGAGTATGTAATTAAATGTCCATATACATTAATAAATAAACAAATACATACATATAAATAAATAAACAAATAACTCAATCTTGGTATGGACAATGATTGATTTCTTGCAGAGGTTTGTTTATTTTGTTTATTGTTATTTGCACTTACAAACATACATTCTGGAATAAAATAAGTAAAAGAAGAACAGTTAAAATGCGCAGGAAAGGTAAATAAAAACCAAGGGCTTATAAGCAACCTCCCCTCTTAAACCTATATAGGATAACCACACAAAAAAAAAAAAAAACACATTATGCACAAACACACATGCGCATATCCCTCTCACATACACACAAATACATACAATACAGCATTATACAACAATTATAATGAATACTTCACACAAATACACATGGATAGGCCAAGCAGAGGTCTTGAGTTGGTGGGACAAGCAGAAGCCACAAACAAAGGAGCAAAGTCCAAACACAAGCATTTTCTCTGCACCTGTTGGGTGAATCTTGCTTCGGAATCCCATCTTGAGTTGACATTTTTTTGTTGAAAGACTTCAGCTAATACTGTTAAAAACTGGAGAACATTTTTAAAAAGGAGAATAGTGGTGGAGCCCCACAAACCACACCTGCCTTCGGCAGCCATGTTGTGCGTGTGTAACAAGTAGGGATGCTCAATATTGGCTTTTTTACCGATACCGATATTGTCCAACTCTTAATTTCCGATACGGATATCAACCGATACCGATATATGCAGGGTTTCCAAAAACGGAATAATTTCAGGTCATTAACATTACATATCTCTTGTTGTGGAGTTAACACAACAATATGCATACTTTTGACAATACATTTTATCAGAATTTGTTCTTACAATTTGCTTGCCTGGGTAAATAAAGGTTAAAAAATAAAAAAAATAAATTATTTTTTAGAAAACCGATAGATATTTTCCGATATCACATTTTAATGCCAATATCGGCCGATAATATCGGTAGGCCGATAATATCGGACATCCCTAGTAACAAGTGTTAAATGTACATTGTTTATAATTTTGTAGGATTGAAATGTCACCAAATCCTATGTTTACAAATGTTAGGAATACTGTTTGTTGCACTTGTGTTTATGATTTATTTATACCAAAGACACTTTTATATGAACAGTCACTTTAAGAAAGTTCACGGTCAAGAGCTTTGCTTCCGGTTCACTAGACCAGCTCATTGTCTAGAGCAGGGGTTCCCAAACTTTTTCAGCTCGAGACCCAAAAGAGAAATTTGGTGTTTCCCCGCGACCCAAACTTACAAAAATACATCATGAATGGCCATAACATACATTTATAAACTACTGATAAAGAACACAACAAACCATGAATTTCAAATGTATATGAAATGTATTTATTTAATTATACAAGTACATCACAGCAATAATCAGACTGTAATGTTAAGTTGCTCACCACCTCATAACATATGTACATACAATTTTGTAACACTTTTAAATGAACAAACATGTTCTACTCTCCTTTCTATTTTTCACCCCTTTTTCAACTCTCCATTTCTTACCCCCTCCCTCAGTCCCTCAACCTTAAACCCCAACATTGAGCAACATTCTGATTAATTTGTACTGACTTATTTAAAAATTGTACTGACCTGACATCATGCTAGAAGGGGTATAATATTTCATCTATGGCACAATGAAATCTAATGAGAGGTATGTGGCTGGTTGAAGTCGAAGTGCTATTCTGAGGTCATGCTGAGCATTTAGTCTGTTTCTGTATTTGTATTTCAGGTATGCTAGAGTAGAAAACCCAGATTCACATACCGGTAAGTATGTGGTGCCAAACTGAATCAACACATCTACAGCTTTTTTTATTAAAAAAATAAATAATTATAATTATGGGTCGCGACCCACAGTTTGGGAAACACTGGTCTAGAGAGTAATTTCCCAGTTCTAAGTCACTTCGCGCCAGAATGCTCAACCTAAGCCACATTATAAACAAAAAATCGACCGCCCCACGAGAGAACAGCAGATACTCGACCACTGTTACAACACCATAACATCCGCCTACAGTGCGCAGGTAACAGCTCCCCTCGGAAACTCTGATCACGCTATGATTCACTTGGTTCCTACCTACACTCAGAAAGTCAGGTCTGTCAAAACTCATTATAGGAAAGTATAAATCTGGTCAGATGATGCTATTGAAACACTTAGAGCCTGCTTTGAATATACTGACTGGTCTATTTTTAGTGAGGCCTGTGACAATCTAGACTCCTACACAGACACAGTGTCATCCTATATAGATTTTTGTGTTAATCTCCATATCCCCACTAAATCTGTTAAAACCTATGGTAACAATAAACCGTGGTTCTCACGCGATCTCATTGAGTTGCGGAGAAGGAAAAACACTGTGTTCAGGGAGGGGGACACTGAGATTTACAAAGCAGCTAAATATGAAGTTAGAGCTGCCATCAGGAAGGCAAAAACATCCTATGCCACTATACTGGAGGATACATTTGATTCAAACAACACTAGGGCAGTCTGGAAAACTCTCAATGAACTAACCAATTACAAAAAGAAATCCCCCCCCCCCGACGCAGACCCCCACCTCCCAGACAAGCTGAACACCTTCTTTGCCAGGTTTGAGAAGCCTCTTAAAGACAGCTGGCCCACCCCACCCCCTCACCTATCCACCCCACTCACCATTGATACAGATACAGTGAGGAACCTCTTCCGGAGGCTGGATAAGGGCAAGGCAGCAGGCCCGGATAACATCTCACATGCCTGCCTCAGCTATTGTTCTGACCAGCTAGCACCAGTCTACACTGGCATTTTCACCACCTCACTCCAGCAAATGCAGATCCCAGCCCTCTTCAAACAATTCACCATCATCCCCATACCCAAGAAAGGAAACATATCTAGCCTTAATGACTACAGACCCGTGGCCTTGACGGCAGTAGCCATGAAGGTGCTGGAACGCATAGTCCTGTCAGTTTTAAAAACACTCACATCCCCCCTGATGGACCCTCTACAATTTGCCTATCGCACAAACCGGTCTACTGACGATGCAGTCAACCTGGCACTGCACTACACCCTCCAGCATCTGGAGACCAAAAACAGTTATGCACGGATACTTTTTATTGACTTCAGCAGTGCCTTCAACACCATCCACCCCCTGATACTGTTCCAAACCCTGACCAACATGAACATTGCCCCCTCCCTCTGTTTCTGGCTGCTGGATACACTGAAGGGCCGCAAACAAGTAGTCCGCTACAACAACCTCACCTCTCTCCCTCTGACCACCAACATTGGGGTACCACAGGGGTGTGTTCTCTCCCCGTGGCTTTTTTCCCTCTACACAAACAACCTCCGATCAGCATCCCCCTCAGTCAAAACGCTAAAATACGCGGACGACACCACCATCCTAGGGCTGATCTCCAACAACAAGGAGGATGACTACCGGCTGGAGGTGGAGCGGACACTAACATGGTGCAGAGAACACAACCTTATACTCAACGAAAGCAAGACCGTTGAACTCATCATTGACTTTCGGAAAATCACACCCACTAAAACACCCATGCTCATCAATAATCAACCCATTTCAGCCACAGACACATTCAAATACTTAGGAACACACATCAGCAATAAACTCAACTGGGATCATCACACCACTCATCTACTTAAAACAGCCAATCAAAGATTATTTCACTTGAGACAACTCAAGAAGTACAAGGTTAGGAAGACTTTAATGATACAATTCTACACAGCCATAATACAAAACATCATTTCACTCTCCATCACTGTATGGTACGGCAACACACCCAAACACACACTACACAGACTAGACAGGATCATCATAAGGGCATCCAAAATCATTAACTGCAAACTCCCCACCCTGGACTCCATACACAAACATCACACCATCACACGCGCACACAAAATCATCAGTGACCCCCTGCACCCAGCTCATCGCCTCTTCCAACACCTCCTCTGGTAGGAGGTTCAGGTCACTGGGCAGTCGCACGGTTAGGTTCAACAACAGTTTCTTCCCCAAGGCCATACAACTACTTAACTCCAACTCCTCCTAATTTTACCCCCTGCTGTTATGTTATGTTTATGTTATGTTATGTTCCATGTGTCTTCTTATGTCTTTGTGGACTGTGGTGTATTGTCGCAGCTACCACCTGCACCGTGCTCGAATTCCACCGGCCTGGCCGTGTGGCAATAAAAGGAACTTGAACTTGAACTAAGAGGTAACGTTATTGATTTTTTTGTGGATTCATATGTTGTAAATATTCAGATAAGAATTCTATGTTAGTAATTGAGTAATGTTGACTCAGTATTATTGTTACAAATGTTTTGGGTAAATTCTTTGCACAATTGGATGTTTTGGTCGGTGAAATTCACCATCAAATACAGTTAGTCATTCATGGTTCTTTGTCGACAGATTTGACTGTCAGGACTGGAATCGAATGTAAAACCGTTCTTTTGTGGTACTTTTGCCATTCATTTTGTGCAGGTATGTGTATTCTAAATTGTTTCTTTCGTGTTTATGTATTCACTTTATACATTTATATTCAAGCCATTGACGCTCATGCTAACAGGTTTAGTATGCTAGTTACTGTGTGAGATGTGGCTAGGTCACGCGGTCCACATAGTGACGTCGCCAGAGCGCTTAACCTAAGAGATTTAACTGTCAGGACTGGAATCGAATGTAAAACCATTCTTTTGTGGTACTTTGCCATTCATTTTGTGCAGGTTCCCCACCATTTGAGAGCTGACTGAACCAGCAATAAATGGCCGTTATTGCAGACAGTAGAACAGTCTCCTCCTTTCCTGTGGCGTTTGAAGTCCCCAGAATACAACACAGACAAAACGGGTGTTAGCCAGACTAACACACAGAAGAACCGTTCGCCAGGGAGGCTGCAGGCTGCATCATCATCAATTGCTCTCATCATTAAAAAGGACAGTCCACTGTTTTGTCTCTTGTGGACAAGGACAATTAAATTGTAAAAAAAAAAGAAAAAAAATGTCATGTAAATGATGTTGCCAGTGAATGTGCAGAAGACATTGATTTATTGATTGTATTGTAGGAGTGCTGAACAAATGGACTGCCAGACGGTTGTTAGATGCAATACACGTGACGTGCCGTGTTTAGGGACCAGTGTCCACCAGAGGGTGGCATGAGGACTTAACGGCCAGGGGGAAACCCTGTGTCATGGTGGAACCCGTACACCCCGGAGGGTGGTCTGAGGTTTTGATGGCCGGAGGAAATCCCTGGGGACTCGCAATGGCTGCCCATAAACCAGTTCAGCTGAGGAGGACTGAAGATCTTCCTTAGGGGCTGATCGGAGGCCCAGCATGACCCACGGAAGTCTGTCAACCCACCCATTGTCCCGGAGACTGGCCCTGAATGCGGCCTTCATTGACCTATGAAACCTCTCGCACAGTCCATTGGCTTGAGGGTGATAAGCCATTGTACGGTGCAGCTTTACCCCGAGACCCTGGGCCACAGCATTCCAGAGCTCCGATGTGAACTGAGGCCCCCGGTCGGAGGTTATGTCCGATGGAGCACCAAAACGGGCAACCCAGGTGCCGATGAATGCTCGTGCAATGTCGGCAGATGTAGTTGAAGATAGTGGAACGGCCTCTGGCCAACGAGTCGTCCCATCAATCATGGTAAGGAGGTGGGTGCAACCGTGTGATGGCGGCAGTGGCTCAACCAACAGCCAGGAGCGGGACCCCTGCATCTCTAGGGTGTTACCCTTTGTCGCCGTTCGGAAGCGACCATCTAGACGGGAGAGGCACGGCGCTGACCAGAAGGTTCTCAGGCTGTTGAAACAGTGGGACAAGGGGAGCTCCAGTAGCTCACCGCGTATCTCGGCGCTATTTCGGCGTCGGGGACAACCGTGCGCGTCACGGATCTGGGGTACACGAGTTCGACTCCCGGACTCGCCGTATTTTCTCAGAGTGTCTTCCCCTGATCTATATCCCATTCAACCTGTTTCTGTCGGTCATGCTTGACCAGAAAAAGCGATAAACGCTAAAAAGAACCAGCTGTCTGGTCAAAGTTTTAAAAAAGAAACAGTGGGACAAGCTGGAGGTCCGTGATGGCGTTTTGTACTGAGTGACGAGGGACCAAATGTCCAAGCAGAGGAGAACTCAGTATGTGCTGCCTCTGAGTCTGAAGGACAAAGCATATGTCAACGATCAAATTCATATATGATGTTCTTACCTTGTATCTGATGTAATGCAAAAGAGATAATCCAAATATCTTATCGCAATTCCAAATAATGCTTGTGGAGGTCCGCACCACACTACCGACCGTTTCACAATGACGGGCGGGCGGGCGGAGTTACTGATGCCATCGTTGTATAGAAGTGGCTGGCCTGAATATTTAAACCCCGCCCGCCCGGCTCAGATCGCCTCCTAAAAGACACAAGCCCATTTTCAATGAGATGCAATAGCTCCACCTGGCAGTAGAGGGCGGTGTTGACCGTCTGCCAGCTCAGAAAGGGTCTGAAGACTATACCAGAGGCTGCGGCTATGAATTATGAATAGATATAGCGAATAAACGATATAACGATCCCAAAAACGAGTAAACTCGTTGTTGGCGGCCATTGTGTTAAGGCTTCTCTCCTGTATGAATATGCTGGTGTATCTTTAAGTGTCCAGAGACACTGAAGCTCTTCTCACACTGGTCACAGTGGTAAGGCTTCTCTCCTGTATGAATGCGCTGCTGGTGAATCTTTAAGCCTCCAGAGGTACTGAAGCTCTTCTCACACTGGTCACAGTGGTAAGGCTTCTCTCCTGTATGAATACGCTGGTGTATCTTTAAGTGGCCAGAGGTACTGAAGCTCTTCTCACACTGGTCACAGTTATAGGGCTTCTCTCCTGTATGAAAACGCTGGTGACTCTTTAAGTTGCCAAAGTCACTGAAGCTCTTCTCACACTGGTCACAGTTATAGGGCTTCTCACCTGTATGAATGCGCTGGTGTTTCTTTAAGTATGTAGAGGTACTGAAGCTCTTCTCACACTGGTCACAGTAGTAGGGCTTTTCTCCTGTATGAATCCGCTGGTGTGTCTTTAAGTGGTCATATCTATTGAAGATCTTCTCACACTGGTCACAGTTATAGGGCTTCTCTCCTGTATGAATCCGCTGGTGTTTCTTTAAGTGTCCAGAGTTACTGAAGCTCTTCTCACACTGGTCACAGTTATAAGGCTTCTCTCCTGTATGAATGCGCTGGTGTCTCTTTAAGTTGGCAGATTGACTGAAGCGCATTCCACATTGGTCACAGTAGTAAGGCTTCTCTCCTGTATGAATGCACTTGTGTTCCTTTAAGCCTCCAGAGGTACTAAAGCTCTTCTCACACTGGTCACAGTTATAGGGCTTCTCTCCTGTATGAATGCGCTGGTGTTTCTTTAAGTGTCCAGAGTTACTGAAGCTCTTCTTACACTGGTCACAGTTATAGGGCTTCTTTCCTGTATGAATGCGCTGGTGTCTCTTTAAGTTAGCAGATTGCCTGAAGCGCGTTCCACATTGGTCACAGTAGTAAGGCTTCTCTCCTGTATGAATGCACTGGTGTTCCTTTAAGCCTCCAGAGGTACTAAAACTCTTCTCACACTGGTCACAGTTATAGGGCTTCTCTCCTGTATGAATGCGCTGGTGTCTCTTTAAGTTGGCAGATTGACTGAAGCGTGTTCCACATTGGTCACAGTAGTAAGGCTTCGCTCCTGTACGAATGCACTGGTGTTCCTTTAAGCCTCCAGAGGTACTAAAGCTCTTCTCACACTGGTCACAGTTCTCTCCTGTATGAATGCGCTGGTGTTTTAGAAAAGTGGCCTTTTTGATGAAGCTCTTTCCACACTGGTCACAGCAGTGAGGCCTTGACTCGTTCATATCTCTGCTTGTTGTTGGGGAGCAATGCAGCAATTGTACCTGGAGAAGAGAGAAGTACACCAATGAAAAGTTAGCAAATTGTATGCTCCAAATGTAGTTGTTGATGTGATCCAACAGTGAATCTGCTCCAAGGGCGGTTATTGAAAACTGGCCAACATTAATAAAATACTGAGATAAAAACCTAACAGGCAGTTGCCTGCAATATGACATTGTGGTTGTATCTGTCCTTGTAACAATATCAATGTTTGTGTTGTTCTGGAGAGCAATTAACACATTGGGGACGAACAACGGATATATACGTGTTTCGATTCCACCCGCTGTGGACAGAATCACGGATATATCCGCGGCAAGTTGTTTTGGCTTTTATTCCATTTTAATAACCTATTCAAGGTCGCCGAGCGGCACTGCAGATTTACCCTACTCTTTGAATTCGCCAACGTGCATTACCGGCCAGATCCTCTTAGGGGCGCTGTCACGATAATGGAGTGTGCCCTGTGGCTGAACGGAGCATTATTTTTTTTTACTTTCAATGGAGTTTTCCGTTAGCTCGATTCTGGATCTGCAGCCTGTAGCTTGGATTACGTTTTGCATCGCAGATTTCACTATGCAATAAGGGGATTTATCATCAGCCAATGGACATATCGATCTACCAGATGGCGATCGATAACGGGGAAATGCTCGGGGGATCCCACTGGCCCACGGTAAGATCTTTTTCACATAAAGTACATCCCGATCGGGCCTTGTTTTGATAGCCATCCATCCGATCGGCCTATGTGGCTACTTAGACGAACATGGTTATTGGTAATCAATAATAAGAAACGACGTCCCCCGCCCCCCCCTTTCATGCATACATGCTTGAGGATCGTGCCAATCATATGCAGTTTGAGTTTTAACTGTAGCATCTGTATAACGGAAATGCCATTGGATATAACGTTATTAGCCATTAGCCCTTTATCTCGCCTCCCAGGAAATATATTAGACCAAATCCCGTATAACACTTATATTCACGGCGCTATAAAATGAGAACGTATTGATGCATTTTTTTTTCTTTAATCCATTTTGAAGGGACGGTTTATGGTCCCAATTGACAATGAGAATGGACAGATACCAATACTATAAAGTATAGATTTAGCTCTACAAACAGCCCCACGTCTGTTTACATTTGCCGGTCCTCTAGAGATTTATTAGACGCATCCCAATGGCCCCGAATGTGTTAAGAGTACACAGACCACTAGTACAGATAATTCAGTCTGAAATGATATATTCAATGGAATGGACATTATATTAGCAATATAAATTACATGTAAATTAATCCATATATTGTTTAGCCAAAGAGTAGCCTATTGATCATTTGTTTGTAATATGTTTATCAGATCAAGATCATGAATTAGGATCACATTTTTCCTGTTTCTTTCAACTATAAATCCGGCCCCTGATAGTGTGTTGCAGGTAGTCCACAAAAAGGAAAATATGAGACATGAAGATGTTCATGTGTGTCTGCAAAACTGCCATGTACAGAACTTTGTCAATGCCAAAACTGTGCAAATGTTTCTAAGGAAACGGAGGATAGGGCTACATGGGAGGATGACTCAGATGATAGTGGTGAGGATGATTAACATCAGTGTTGCCTGGGAAGTGTGGTGGTGGATGAGCGTGTGGACTGGGGTTGGGATGTATAGGGCGAGGGGATTAGGGGATTACAGTAGTAATGTGATTTGTTTGTATTTGTTGAGATCAGTTTGACACTGATCGGTCCACACAACTCACTCATTTTACTGTATATATGTATATTGAATATTCCTCTTTACTTTACTTTTTATTTATTTTTTTACTGTATGAAGCATACACGCAGGGGCTCATACAGAAACAAGCATTTCATCGTAAAGTACCTGTATTTTATTGTGATAAATAATAAACAAACTTGAAACTTGTGTATGCATGTATGTGACAAATAAACCTCTTGAATACATTTTTGTATAACCTTTTTATTTTGTCTTTAAATGGAAAATAAAAAGGTTAATGAGTAACTTATTGATTTGTAAATTGTTTGACATTATTCCAAATTAACGGGATGGTGTAGGGCTGGGCGATATGGCCTCTAAAGGATATCGCAATCTTTTTTGGCTATATCACGATACACGATATATATCGCAATACTTTGACATTTCCTCTAAAGCATTTTAAAATGCTTGATTTAACCCTTTGATGCATACAGTCACGCCAATATGATGATTATAATAGTCCCTGCAACATATGTTTGCATTAAACCATGAAGATGCTTTAAAAAATAATTAAATAAAAGGTTTCTAAAAATGTACTAAGAGTAGTCTACTGACACACTAATACTTTTTCTTTTTTTTATAAAATAATCTACTGTAAGACAATTTATATAAAAACTCTTGGGTGCCTAAGACTTTTGACTGTGTTTTCTATCCACTTTAGCTAAAAACACACACTTTATATATACACACTATTGTGAGACAATAATAATCACACACAAAGGGATAATGGCTTATAGCAGACTTAAGGCGAGACACTGCAGGTGAATAGTCAAATATACTTTTTTTGTTGATTTTGAGATTTTGTTATATTTTGCTTCCTAAACATGTCTTCTATGAAACTAGTGACAATAAAACGTCAATAACACACATTTAGTTGTTTATTTTACATAATTTTGCCTTATTGCATCCATAAATGTGCACATATTTAATGGGGAAGTGCCTCATTTGCATATATAAACATACATTTCAGAAAACTTGCAATTTCTTAGTTTATATGTACATAACAAATTGGGAGAGTTTCATAGTGATATCTATTCAAATATTGTTTGCCTATTAGGGGGTACTACACTGTACTACACTGTTTGTAGCCTGTGTGTAGTTCTGTTCAGTTCAATAACATCATTATTATTCAGTTATCAGGCATGTGTTTAGGTTGTCTATTACTAATGGTTTGATTAGGTATTGTGTTTGTAAATATCTGTTTAAAAAAAAAAGTATGGCATTTTACAATACAGAACTTTGAAGGCGTTTTCCCAAAAATGAGTTTTAAGAGTTTTTCCTCATACTCTGAGCCAGAAATCTCCACTTCAGTAGCACTCACATACACCAAACTTTCCAGTTCTATTCATATCTATGTTCTGAAGGTATTTATAGAAGGGTTTGTTGATATCGCATTCATACCCTGATTTATATCACATTTTATTCCTAAAAACATGGCGAAATATGGAATTTTACCATAAAAATGGACTGAATGGAGTATTTTCAGATTTATGGAGTGATAAAAAGAGATATCCAAAATCCCCTCTGTAATAACCTTTGGCTCTAATATGTCAACAAAATGAAACTATAACTAAATGTTCAGATTTCTGTCCTGGAATTATATGCAAATTAGTGCATATTTAAGTAGATTGTGCCTCATTTGCATATTTAAACATACAATTTCAGAAAACTTGTAATACAAAAAAGTCTTGTCTTAATATAAGTAATCAACTGGGGAAGTTTCATTGTGATATCTATTAGTTAATTTTTTTTTACCCTATTCACCTGCAGTGTCTCCCCTTAATGATTTTATAATATTTCAGATAATGAAATTTTATGTTTATCATCAACTATCCAGTTAGTATTTATATTGTAACATTTGGCCACTTTAAATAATTGAACGTAGAGAGAGAGAGCGTTGGAATTTGAGCGTCCGTAGTGCCGTAGTTGACCACACCAGGATTTTGTCAACACAGTTGGAACCTGAAGAAAGCGATATAAAGAAACAAATTGCCAATAAATGTGAAGTTATCTTTGAACCTCTGTTGTCAAGCCTCGTCAATATACCCCCCCCCCCCCCTTTCCTCACTAATGGAACTGGTATTGCGGAGTCACGTTAGTTAGTTAGATAGTTAGATAGTTTAGCGTTAGCTGAGCGGCTAACGGCGGCTAGCCAGTTGGTCAATTCAATTGTGTTGTCAATTCAATTCAAATGTCATTGAAGGTCCAAGCTGGTCTGTGTCTAATGAAATGACAATTGCTCGTCATTGAAGGTCCGCACTGGTCTGTGTCTATAATGAAATGAGAGGAAAGTGCTGCGCTAAAGCAAGTCGGTCCGTGTTGATAGTTTGTATTTAGCCGCCGCAGCTAACTGACGTTACAACATAATACTCGATGTTCCCGATATAGTAATTTACTACATCTCATGTAGAACAAGCGAGTATACTTGATATATCGCCCAGCCCTAGGATGGTGTAGTGTTTTGATTGATTAACTATCTTGATCAAAAGTGTGTGAGTATTATTTTTGTCATACTATCCACTGAACTGTTTTGTGTACAACCTCAATCTTTCGAAAATTGTACCAGCATCTTTAATATTGCAGGTTGGGAATCACAAGGTAAAGTGTTTTTGATACAAATGTGCTGCATGCATCACGAATTGTGTGTTTATGGAGGTTTATCGAATAATTTCCCTGACAGGATGTCATGCATCGGTGTGTGCAATGCTGTGTTGTTGGTGTAGATAGAAAGCGATATGATTTAAATGTACAGTATGGTTAATAACACGTATGTTATGACCCGTTTCACAGATGTATTCAATCACTTGCCTATAGCAAGTAGCGTATATGCATATAACATTGTTTAGAAGCCTATTTTGAGAATGTTAGAATGTGTTTTCCGTCCATTTTCACGTCAATACACAATGTCTGGTGGTCTGTAACTTGGCAACAAAGAGAGCTGCTATTGGTCGAGCGCCAGATACGTGACCGAACTCGCACCAATTGCGTAAAATAAAACTTGTTGTGACAAAGTATCCGTTCACAAGGAAAGATCTAGTCCCGACTTTTAAATTATGATTGCGCAAAATGGGCAGGTTTGTCAATTGAGAACTTTTTATTCGTAAATCTACACCAATAGATATTTAGCCCAGAGTGAAAATTGTGTAGTCCGCAGAGGTGGGAACGAGAATCGTTTTCTAGACACTTCTCAGCCTTCACCATACGGCCTAAAAATCAGGAATGATCCAACACCAATCTCTGTGAGCAGGGTTTTACTCACACTAGTCTGAGCAGGGTTTTGGTCTGAGATTTGTTTTTAAAGAAAGGTACACAATAGGGGTACATTGTACATCCCACTATCAAAGTGTCTACTTTAATCTGCTGCGCAAACTAAACTGAGTGTGTTTGGTTGGAGTGTCTCTCTCTCTCCACACCTCTCTCTCTCGCTAAGAGACAGTAGGCTACAGACAGACACCCAGTCAAGCCCAACTCAGCCAGGAACAAGACTAGGCAAGTCTAGTTAAGCAAGACCCAGCCAAGAACAAGACTAGGCAAGCCTAGTTAAGCAAGACCCAGCCAAAAATTAGACTAGGCAAGTCTAATTAAGCAAGACCCAGCCAAGAACAAGACTAGGCAAGCCTAGTTAAGCAAGACCCAGCCAAGAACAAGACTAGGCAAGTCTAATTAAGCAAGACCGAGCCAAGAACAAGACTAGGCAAACTTAGTTAAGCAAGACCCAGCCAAGAACAAGACTAGGCAAGTCTAGTTAAGCAAGACCCAGCCAAGAACAAGACTAGGCAAGCTTAGTTAAGCAAGACCCAGCCAAGAACAAGACTAAGCAAGCTTAGTTAAGCAAGACCCAGCCAAGAACGAGACTAGGCAAGCTTAGTTAAGCATTTATTATTATACTTTTTTTTTAATACAGTATATCTATATTTTTATCATGTAAAAGTTTATATGAAATCTGCAAATGGATTTAGCAAAACAACTCCCAATGGTAATATTTTCTTCCCCATCTTACCGCTGACAATCTCTTGAGCGGGATTTCCAAGAGACTTGTCTGTAGTTTATTCTCTCCAGTATGACTTATGCGTCTCTTCAGATCTCCCTTCTTGCTGAAGCCAGGACTACTTCGTATTTTCTGTGTCTTCTTTGGTTTCAAAGTCATCAAACCAGGTCCTCCACTCTCCTTCCATTCATCACCGTCATCAGTCTCAGTTCCAGAACTCTCATCATCACTGTCATCAGTCTCAGTTCCATAACTCTCACCTTCACTGTCATCAGTCTCATTTTCAGAACTTTTATCATCACTGTCTTCAGTCTCAATTAGAGAACAGTCTGAAGAAAGGGGCTGGCTATCTCTAGTTGGTTCTAAGTCACCAGCTGGATCTAAGTTACATTCTGGTTCTGATACTCTACAGTCCTCTCCATCAGGTTCTGTTTTCATCTGTTCAGTTGAGGTGCTGGGTAAAGAGTAAGCTTCTCTGTTTCTCTCTCTACGGGTTTGAAGAGGCTGGAAGGGCTGAGCGTTCTCTTGACCATCTTCACATTTCACTGGGTGTCCTGTGATCTCGGAGCCACCAGCTTCTTCCAGCCCTTGATGTAGTTCATCTTTAATCTGTAGGAGCTCTGGGTCCTGCGTTTGGCTGAGTTGTGAGTACAGAGTATTCTCTCCACCATGTTCATATTTCACAGGGTGTAAGGTCATCTTGGAGCCATCAGCCTCCTCTAGATCTTGAAATAGTTCCTCTTCTTCCTCTTTAATCTGTAGGGACTCTGGGTCCTGGGTTTGGTTAAACCATGAGGACTGAGGTTTATCATCATCATGCTCACATTTCACAGAGACAGGATTGAATGTGAACTTCATGATATCAGCCTCCTCCAGACCTTGAAGCTGCTCTCCCTCCTGACTGGTCCAGAGTTCCTCCTGTTCCTCTTTAATCTGTATGGGCTCTGACTCCTCTTGGCCCAGACTGGGGCTCCTCTCCTGCTGCTCAGGGGGAACCTCCTCTTCAGAGATAAACACCTGTAAGTCAAGGGAGTCTAGAAAGAAGGGCATAAAATAATTAAAATGTAATTTGTTGTAACCATTGCTTTTGAAAGTAACAAACGGACAGGTCACCATTTCACACTACACTCCCCATGAAGCCCAAATAAAAAAGACATTAGCAACTTCAGAGGCCAGAGGGTGGGACCTATAAAAGTGTTTTCTGCACCTCGCTCCCTCATTCTGGGCAAGATACACTCATGTCATGTGATACGTAGTAGAGCCTCAGGCAGTGTTCATAAGATATACTGTACCAGACACTAACTAGCGAGCAAGTCTTGGTGACCAACAGATGCTTTTGAGAACATTTGGGCATCTACAGTCAGAACAACTACTGTGATTGTAAAATATGATACAATACATATGTTCAGAACTGTGACAGGTACAACTCTGGCTTGGATTGGTTTTTACTGGCTTTTGGAGTTGAATGGGACGAATTGCTGTCTGGATTTGTGCCTTGTATTAATGATATAACATTACACTTAACATTATCAAGTTTTGATATCACTATCGGAGTTGGACTTTCAGCATTAGATTAGTTATTTATTTAGGTGACATGACTGCATGAACGTTACTCATGCTTAACCCATTCAGTGCCAACCACGAGTATAGTCGGGTTAACTCGCCATCGCTTCCGTGCCAATCACGAGTATTGTAGGGTTTTAATCGTTATTTCTTTTATTAGCGATATCCATTCATTTTTCATCCATCCAGCCTGATGTTATGATTGGGAATGGGTCTGAGCTCGCAAAGGGCAAATACCGCCGCCTATAGTCTCCCGGATGGTATTACACATAATTGGATTGGATTGGCTGGGACTGTGCATCAAAAAAACAAGTCCGGTCCAGGTTTTACTTCTCGGGCATGCAGCTGGATACTATTGCATTGAGTCCCCCCACTGGGAGCATCGTGGATTAGACTGTTTTGGACTATAACGTTGGATCAATGGACGCGATCGATATTTGGAATGCCGATCAGGAATTGGATTAATCTTTTTGCATGTGAGGTAAGGCCTTTATGTTACGAATCTTGGGGTAATTAGATGTTCCTTTCTCCGCCATCGGAGCGCGCGCGTGTCAGCGTTTCCGTTAGCCGGTAATTACCGGTATTTGACCGGCAAAATCTGTTGAAGTCCGACATATTTAATCTCTCCGGTCTTAATGTCCGGTGAAAATAATTCCCTGAGTCTAAGCACAATTTGATTATTTGAATTCTATTAAAATAGGCTAAAATTAGGGCGGTTAGGTGGTCGAGCGGAGATTGCGTTCGTCACCAGCCCCGGAGCTGTGAGCTTGGTTCGCCTGTTCGAATCCAGCTCACAGCTCCGGGGTTGTCACCAGCTTGGCTGGCCGTCTGCACTGATACAATTGGCTGTATCAGAGGGTGGGAGAAGCTGGCGGGGTGGGTCCGGGTCGTTGTAAACAGCGACTCCTACAGTTCGGTCGGGGCGCCTGCTAAGCGCGGATTGGACATGAGGGGGATAGTGTGGTCCTCCCACACGCTACGCCCTCTCAATGAGAATCCGCGCTGCCAGGTGAAAAGAAGCGGTGATTGGCTGGACGTGTGTCGGAGGAAGCACGTGGTAGCCTCCACTCTCCCGAATGATCTGACTGTGGGGGGTAAAGCGCAGCGACCAGGAAGGGACTGGGAATTGGCATACGACTAACATTGGGATGGGAGAAAATCGGAGGAAAAATGGAGGGGGAAAAAGACCAACAAAAAAAAAAAAAAAAAAAAAAAAAAATAGGCAAAAATTAAATAGCCTATGCGATGAACGAAACAATCATTACATTTGTTTCATCGTTGCTTCTAATAATGACAATGACGTTGTCAGCGAGAGCTTAGTGCTGGGTGTGCGAACTTTTGTGAAGCTGCAGAGCCGGAGCAGCAGCAGCACAATGCAGTACTCCAGCAGTACTCCAATTCAGCCATTTTCAATTCAATGTTGGGTGGGGGGCGCTGCTGTGCGGTCCCCAGAAAAGAGCCAATAACAGCTGAATCTGCTGCTCTGCATCGACATACTCTTGCAAATAAGTCATTGGGAGGTGGAGAGAGAGAGAGTCGTCACGTAAACCCACGATAATGTTGCCGTCTCTCTCTGTCAAATTTCTCAGTTCTTCGCTTGATATAATTAATACAAATGTCCAATATAATGGAATTCGTTAGCTCATAAAAATGTGATTATAACAGACTGTTGTTTATTAATGTCGGGCGACTGCCCACAGACACCTATTTGATTTAAAGTCGGCAGCAGCACGAGACTCGGGACTTATTTTATTTGGAATATAATGACTTTATACGCAAAAGTAGCCTAGTTTTAAGTAAAAATATTATAAATCTACATGCCTTGATGATGTCATTCTTTTGTTTTGTTGTCATTCTTTTGCCTATCAATTGTTTTTAAGCTCAATAAACTCTGACCGGAATTTCTCTCATTTGACCGGTAGATTGAAATCTACCGGACACTGAGGCCGGCAACAATTTTTTCTAACGGAAACCCTGGCGTGTGTGTGTGAGGTTCGTGCCGACCAAAGTACGGAGAAGCGATTTTTCAGACCTGTCGTGGAATATATTATCATGTCATTATAGACAGCTTGACTGGTTCACTGTGACCAGCTATGTAATGTGTGTGTCTCTTTAAGAGACTCCAAGATACCAACATCTCCCCAGCCATAGCAAGGTTATTGTTGCTTCCCGTGACTGGGAACCATTTTTATTTACTTTCGTCATCATATCTGATGTATGGTGTTACGTCTTGAAACTGTGTATTTAATGTACGTCTGACCAGAGCTCTTTGTCACTTTATGGCCAGATGCTACTGTGTGAACATGATGTATCCGTCTGTAAACTGTCCTTTCATTGTGGCCATGGTGAAATAAACGTTTCGATTATTAATAATGACTCAGAATGATTTGATAAACGGCTCATCGTTTTGTCCTTTAATATTTCCCATTACAGACCCCGCTTCTCTTCGTACATGAGGACACATATACTATCGATAATCTAGCGTTTATTTGAAAACGATTCATAAATCAGCCGAAAAATGACAACGTGTTTTGTGTATTCCACTAAAGGGCTATTATCGTGTCTTTCTCTGGAATTACTAGAAATCTCCAAAACTATACTCGTATTCAAAACGGTATAAAACGGAAATGTACCGATGAAAAAACAATCCGTTTATTACATGTTGACTGCAAGCAAGTAATTGATAAGCGACGGGTGTATTAGACCCATAGCCATAGTTTAAGATATAGTTTAAGCCAGGGTTAGAAATGTAAAAAATAAAATCCAGGGCTTTTTTTGCCCCCCTTAATTGATTTTCGGGGGCTTTTTTGTATTTCGGGGGCACATAATTTTTATGATGAAAATTAACAAAGATTATAAAACATTGTCGACACTTTTTTTTACAGTCTTTGTCCCTATGTTTGATAACGTAATGTTAATGTCTCCATATATATAGGGCTCTATGTTAACCTTTTTCCCAAGGAGCACATGTGCTCCTAAATAAAATTTTAATAAATAAAATCTAAATAAAAATTTTGGAGCACAAAGAAATTTAGGAGCACAGTGAAAATTGTTCAAGTAACAGAGTTTATTAACAAACTATTTATCACATGCATATTATACTGTGCGTGTGCACACTATGAATTGAAAATGGGGGACCCTGATGTAAACAAGACAAACGTCTTTCTCTGGTCTGCAACCCCTTAACAATTGTGTGTATTGAGCCGTACTGTATTGTACCCATTCTGCAATATGTTAAATACAGTTTTCATTAATTCATTCATGGGCTAAACATCTGTGCAAATAGCACATACCACCAAAATCACAAATTGGCCCATGCCTACTAGACGCAAAGGATATCGGTTGTCAAGCTGCTTTTGTAGTGTTGTTACGATACCAACATTTTGACACATAGGAAAGGCAATGGAATATATTATTAGATGACAGAACATTGAAAATTCTTGAAGTGTCTTCTGTCTTCATTTATCTCTATCTGCGATCGTATAGTTTTCTATTTCACCCTTCTCTCTGCATTGGTTTAGGTATTTTCAGATGTTCGGTTTCAAGTAAGAGGAGACTGACGATATGGTCAAAATCAACGGGCGGCGGTTGTTTATTAATAAAACAGCTTTAGGAATTAAAACAGTACATCGTCTTTTTGGTTCAATCTAATTGTCTCTTTCATTCAATCTAATCGTCTCTCGGTGCTGTTCGCTGTCTCAGGTTGTCCATGGCCAACACGCGGCTTCTCTTTGTGGTGGTTGCCAAGGCAACCTTGGGTCTCCGTCAGTCTCAGCGCTCAAGCAAGGAGCGCTTGATTTCATCTCTCTCCGTGGCAGGATCTCCTGCTGCGAAGCGATCTTCTGTCATTGGGTGTCAGTGGCTCTGAGTCTCCGGCTCGGCTCTCAAGCTCCGGTTGGTGATCCTCTCTCCGTCGGTGGAGGTTCAGCGCTCAAGCAAGGAGCGCTCATCTCCAGGTTCCTTCGCTCAGCCGGTGTGTGTGGCGTGTCTCTCCAGGTTCCTTCTGGTGTGAGTCGTGTCTCCAGGTTTCCTTCTGGTCTCCTCTGAGTGTCTTGCTCCCGTCACCGGGTGTGTGTCAGCGCTTCCCCAGGTCCCTTTTGGGTGTGCGTCTCCCTAGTGTGTCGCCATCAGCCCTTTTTATCAGGGGGAGAGAGAGAGAGAGAGAGGGGGAGGGGGAGAGAGAGGGAGCCCTGCCTGCCTATTCACGTCCATGATCTGGTTTCCTTATTTGGCCACCCCTTGTAGCCAGCTTGTCTCAACATGTTATATTTATTCTGCTGACACAACTCCCTGGGTCTTGGGACAACGATTTTCACAGTTTGAATCTGCTGACACTTTAATCATTACTTAATGAGAGGGTAGTTTTTCACTGAGTAATACATCATCATGCTTGTGACTAAAATGTTTACATAGTCTAGATATGAACCAGACTACTTTTTCAGACAGTGCCCAGATAACAAACCCTATATATCCGTCCTTTAATAGAACACCTTATTTTCCTGATGAACATTTGACCAATACTGTATAGTTTTACCTTCTAGCTTTAAGAGTTTCTATTCTTTATTGTGACTAAGTTATTCTATTTGTTCTAAGAGTTATGCCTACATGTAACTTATGAAATTGCTAAATCTTTTAGTATATCATTGCTTTGCATTGTTCTTTCAACTAGTGGCAGTTCTCTGTGTAATGGGAGATTTCCAAATAGCCTGTGTCACCTTTCTGACCTCTGGGTTAGTCAGCAGCTGCCGTGTTGTAACCTGAAATTCCTTCCTTAGGGTATTCTGAGTTTGGTTCCTGTTTCAACGATAATGATTTCCTCTCTTGTCAGTTGGAGGTGGCCTAAACCACAGCTGCTAACCAACCAGTGGAATGTGCATTAACATCATAAACAGTCTTTTGCCCTCCAGATTGTCCTCCATTTGGCTGAGTGCGGGGTGATCTCCCTCTCAAGCTTCACTATAGCCAATTTTGTCTTTCTAATCATTACCTTGTACATTTCACTTGCATTTATTCATGTTTTCATTTAGAAATATACGACATTCTTTATACAATTATTTAATTCATTATAATTGAAACACTACTGTCCATCAATGTCTTCCTTTTGAATTAAATAGGTTCAGGAGAGAGAGATGTAGAGAGGGAGAGGGAGAGAGAGCGAGACACACACACACAGATAAGACACAGATATTCTCAGCCCCCCTTTCCTCTGAGTGTTCCCAGTGATGGCATACAATGTGCGTGTGTGTATGTGCGTGTGCAAACAGGAACAGGACACACATCTGTGCGCACACACCCATAGATATATATAGAACACATGGTTCTATATATATCTATGCACACACCACCAAAGTCACTGGCTGGCGTGTGCTAACTTCGCTAACGTTATCTGCCTCAGTAACATTAGCTGCCTCGCCGGATTCCTCTTTCTCCTAGTCTCTCTTTTGCTCAAAATAAAAATTAATGGGCTTCATGGCTGGCTGAATTTTTTGCGTTGTCTGATATTGAATGTATAACTTGCCTATGCCGGTACCGTGACTTTGTTTTCCAGCGCATACTGTGTTCTCATTTCCTTTCACTCGCATGAAACCAGCCGCGTCACCGCAGGAAACTCTACTGTGATTGGACGTTTATGCGCCTTGTGGGACTTGTAGTTTCTGAACTATTAACAGCGGAGCTGTTTTGTAATCTTCACTTCTCGCACACTGCCAGTAAATGATTTTTCCGGTTCGCACACACATATTATTAGGGGCAAATACGAGGGAAATGCTTGCACTGTAGAGCATATATATAATTATATATATAATTAGTAAACTGTCAGGGGCTTTTCTTGCCCCCCTTAACTGATTTTCGAGGGCATTTGGTCAATTTTCAAGGGCATTTTGCCCCAAGCCCCCATTAATTTCTAACCCTGGTTTAAGCGTTCGCAAATATCCCCGTCCTCCCATTGACTAAAGCGCTGGCATACAAGCCCTAATTTGGTCATATGGGCATGGCTTTGAATGAGTTAAAGTGCCAATCTTGACAATCTCCATTTAAATAAATGTCTGTTAAGTCTCTATCTATCGCTGAATGAGGTAACACAATTGTGAATGAGCCTATGGCCCTCTGATGAAAGCCTTTGCCTATGCAGCATTACCAAGTATTATGAACTGGGTGTCTGTGGCGACATTCCTGGGAAAGAGCTTGCTTAAAATTAGGGATGCCCCAATCAGGTTTTTTGCCACCGATACCGATCACCGATCGTCTATGAGTCATATCGGCCGATACACTGCCGATACCGATCGCTTTTGTTTTTCTTATAGCAGCTGGCAGTATTATAGTGTAGGTCTAACACAGGCATTCTCAAAGTCCGGTCTAAATGATCTAATCTAATCTTAGAAATGAAGTAAAGTGAATAGTACTGGGTGTTAAGCATAACAGTATCTAAGTTAATTTACTTCTGACCATTATAGTCAAAGTATTTTCCTATGAACTGAAACTTATAAGATCATATAAGGCTAGCATTATTGGCGTTCAGTTACAGCTATGAAGCACGATAGCTAATTAGCCAACAGCTGCAAAAACTAATGTCAATGATGTTATAAGACATTGATATCAAGAGCTATCTGTAACTACTGCTAGCCAGCTAGATAATGTTAGACAACGCCTCATGTATTAAACTAAAGTGAATAGTTTACTGGGTAATTTTGTTTAAACAGTAACGTTAGCCAACGGAACGATAGCTAGTTAGCCAACGCTAGCCAACAGCTGCAAAATCGAATCGCAATGATGATATCAGACATTGATATCAGGAGCTATCAGTAGCTAGCCAGCTAGATAACGTTAGACAACGCCTCATGTATTAAACTAAAGTCAATAGTTTACTGGGCCATTTTGTTTAAACAGTAACAGATTCAGATTCAGAGTTTTTATTTGCCACATGGAATCAATACAATCAGAGTTTCTTCATACACAATCATAAATATCATACCATGGACAAAAGGAGCAGGAAGAAGAATAAATCTTATAGTTACCTACCCCTTATTCCTAAACTAAACAAGTATTTACTTAATTGTCGGCGTACAACCTAATTTACACAAAATAATAATTTATACCATTATACAAGAAACAAGAAAAAATTAAATAATAATAAAGAATAAAGATCACATTTGACTTTCATACTGACTAAATTATTTTTTTTATAATTCTTTTTGAATTGATAAACACTATTACATCCCTTAACACTTTCCCCGCCATAGGTTATATCCATCAATATAGCCAGTCTGCCAGCACTATAACCCTATGGAGATGTTTACCTTCTTTGCAGGGCTATAACTTTTTAAATTGTATTGCTATATTGACATTACTATGGCCCATTCAACATCGATTATCTATCGTTCAGGATGTGGGAACGTTATACTTTTTCATTCATACATTGTTGTGTTAATCAGGGGGGTTTTTAGGGTTAGAAAACATTGGGGGCTTCAGCCCGGGGGGGTGGAGGCCCCCCCCCCCTTTTTTTTGTACACAGAAATACGCAATTTTAGTAATTAGATAACTAGATTAGAGTTTTTTAAAGTGAGGTCTAGGTCCATGAGAGGGATCTGGGCAGTCCCCATAGAAAATTCAAAGTTAACAGGACCAAATCATCAGTTTCTTATTTATTTATTTAACCTTTTAGGGGTGGACGGTATGGTCTAAAATGTATATCACGGTATAATTTGAAGCATAGACGGTAACGGTATATATCACGGTATCAGTGTTTCTGTTAGAATAATTTTTTTTGCCTGATAGGCAGGCTATATAAAGAATGACATCCTCAAGGCATGTAGATTTATAATATTTTAACTTAAAACTAGGCTACTTGCGTATAAAGTCATTATATTCCAAATAAAATAAGTCCCGAGTCGAGACTCCTGCTCCCATTGCAAACAGCGGGGCTGGATTTTGCTAGAAGCATATGTAGCTGCAGAGCCGCAGAGCGAATTGAATTGAATAAGAAATGAGACAAAGGTGCCACTCATCCTCAGCTTTAAGAATTGACAATTGTGTCAACAAATTGACACATGTGTCAACAAATTGACACACAAAATGGTGATGGGGGGGCGCTGTTTGACGGGCCTGTGACCAGACCTGAAAGAGCCCCTGGCTCTGCGGCTCTGCAGCTGCATGCTATTCGCAAATCCACTGCTGCAGCCGTCCTCCCGGCTCCCGCTGCTGCCGTCGTTATCATAACACTACACACATATCGTAATGTTTACAGCAAACTGTAGTTGATCACCAGGTATGTTTTATTAACGTAGAATAATTCATATAAGAAAAACGATAGGGAAATATCTTACCTTTCTCCACTGGTTAAAAATGCCAGGAACTGAAATTGAAACTTGCTGTGCGCCGCAGTGATATGTGTTTATTATGAAATGACAATTGCGTGTTGACACGCCCACTGCGCGAAGCCTCCTAAATAACTTTTTCCAGTTTGCACATATCTATTATCTATGACTAATTCTATCTATTTTTAGGGGCAAATGCGATTGAAATAGTCGCGCTGTGGTTACATGACGTCATTGCTATTTTAGAGCTGCTGTACCGGTTACACGGTATAGTCAAAATCCATACCGTAGAGCAAATTAATACCGTTTATACCGTATACCGTTTATACCGTCCACCCCTACTTTATTTAGCCAGATAAAACATTGATATGGTCCAAGAGGCCCCAACAAGAGTACAAATATACATATATACACATATACATACATACATATACATACATATACACCAATAACAAAATAAAAACACAGTTAAGAATCATACACATAAGCAAATAAACAAACAAACATTATGCACAGCCTATGTACAAAAGAAATAAACAGTTAATCTCTAGTCTTTAGTTTTCTTCAATTGCATAAACACTCAAATCAAAAGTATTACACAATTATCAAACGTTTCAAAACCTTACTGTTACAAAGGGTCAGATTAAACCGAATATATATATTTATTGCTTGAGATCCCTTGTATAATATTTGTATATCGTTTGATATCCCTTGTATATTCTTTGTATATATACACGGAATATCCCTTTACCTAGGTACAACCAGACCATAATATTCGTTCTCCTATTGGACAGCGACCCCTAGGCGCCAACGGCCATACCCCCAATAGCGAGTTCAAAGGCAACGCCAAGGCATGTCTCAACATGTCCAGGTTTGCGCAGTAATACGAGACAGAACTGAGGTTGGCACTAGATAATTCACCTTACGTATAAATACGGCGCAGGTGGAAACAGCAGCACTTCGTTCAACGTATCGTTCGTTCATTACCAGTAAAGCCTTCACCACGAGTCAACGACCAAGTGAAGTGAGCAACTTTGCGTCTAAATAGAGCACTTATAACATGTGCGAATAGGATAGTAAAGTGTCAGAGTTTAGTGAAGTAACGTCAAGTTCAACCTAGTTTAATGTGAAGCAGAGTGCACAGGAAAATCTACACCGGCGAATGCAGAGCCTTTTCTGGCTGGATTATATTGCTTTGGTACTGTGGCTGCTGGAGCAGAGAACCGTCTACCCCACTGTCGTGTGGGATCTACCCCTGTGAGGAGCACCCTCGAGCCCGCCTCTAGGACCAGAGGCTGGCTAGCTTTCATCCATGCTGTCGAGCATACTTGGATTATAGCTGTTGCTTTGTCTGCCGATCGAGGGGAGTACATGTGTCGACTCCCGTAGCTGGAGCTTCTTTATTCCTCGTTGACCCAGACTTTGCACCCGAACATTCCTCTACCCTGCCGGTTTACAACCGGAGGGAACCCCCCAGTGTCTCCAGCTGACTACGAGTGTGCCTTATGTAATTACTATGCTACAGGTGGCGTTAGTTATACCCATCTTACTATTCTCATGGACTTACGCTCTTGACCTACTTTAAGTGTTCTTCGCCTTACAAGCGCAATTATAATTCTCAATCTGTAACCTACCGTTGCTGCTCTAATAATAAATACCTCTAACTAGAACTTTCCTTGTCATTGCCGTATTCTTGTGTGGGTGTTCACCAGATATATCATGTACTGTATGGCCAGTAATTAAAGTACATAACTAAGTAGTGGTTTAATAATACCATACTCTCAATACAGTCAGGGAATTGTACCCCTCAGTTACACTTACACTCAAGGAGCAAAACATAGGCCCAGATGTGCACCCCTATAAGCAAAGTCAGCCTCACACCTTTTGCAAAACAATACACAGTGAGTTGCAAAACACTAAACACACTTGCATTACATTACACATAGAATGTAAAATTACCACACATATGAGCCAATTGGTTAAACACAGCAATCAGATGCACAAACACACCATTGCTTAATTGTAGATACACCAATCAGGTTTAAGCACTATAAAAATGCAGCAGGTGAGTTCACCTGTCTTCAACCAAAATGGAAGGAGAGTGAAGTACTGTACACACTACAGATAACGTGAAAATATACAATACATTCACCAAACACTACACAAGACAAATGATGCAGACTGATGAAAATATAAATGTTCTCTCCATATACCCAAATCAGTCAACATGTCAACATGGAGAATCACAACAAAAAAATCTCTTGCCAGATCCAGCTAGACAAAGAGATAATGTCTAGTATTTTCCTTTTTTTTTTATCTACTTTTTTCTCCCATTTTCTATTTTTCTCCCGTCCCAATTTCGTATTGTCCAATTCTACCCTCCCCTGTCTCGAACGCTGTTAGGTCATGCCTCCCACAAGCCGGCTGCAATGTGGACTAAGCCTTACATCACGTGTCCCCTACGGTACTCGAGGAAGCAGCAGTCGCATCTTTTCACCTGAACAGCGCAATCTCTCAGCTTCGGGGGTCTGCGTTTGAGGGCACGCCGCCCCCGTCACTTCCCGATTCTGCTGTGCAGGCGCACCAACCGACCTGTAGGAGTCGCTGTCCACAACGTCCGATCCCCACCCATCAGCTTCCCACCCCCTAATACTGCCAATTGTATTAGTATGAACGACCAGCCAAGCTGATAGCAATGCGGAGAGCTGGGCTCGAACCCAGCGTCTCCTGCATTGGTGGTGAGCGCCTTGCCCACTGCACCACCTAGCCGCCATGTCTAGTATTTTCTGTACGACCCCCCCCCCCTCAGGACCCCCTCTTGGACAATCCATCCATTATTCCGTTTAACACCAGGAATTACAAATTCATATGCTATCCTTTATCCTCTCTACCACATCTAACCAGGTTGCTATGCTGGCTTCATTAACACCTCAAATTTGTGCGGTAGATATGTAAGGGATAATGTATAGCTACGAGGTCATTGTCGCAAAATAATTGACCGACACAGAGTTTAAAATACTGAGGCGCAGCGCCGAGGTGTTTTAAACGTCAGTGAAGGTCAATTATTTTGCGACAATGATCGAGTATAGCTATACATTATCCCGCTTATTACATGGCTAACTTACTAACAATATACCCAATTCATTTTACATCGACAAGACGAGATCAAATGCAGACGCAGTTCTGTTCTGGCTCCGCTGTCATCGTCACACACACGCCGCTGTCAGTGCAGCCAGCAGGTGTGTCTGATTGGCTGCACTGATGCAGTGTGTCAGTGGCCTTGATTGCGAACAGCTGCGCACAGCGGTCATTATTGTTCCACAGAGGTCCGTTATCGAGTAATATCGGACCTCGGACGAGCGCTATTGACCAATCACAAGCAAGCATTTCGGCGAATGTGAAAACGCCATGTAATAACTCTAGATAAATCACATCGAGATAGGTAAGAACCCATACCTTCCGGCACATTTTATCCGGTTGAATCCAGCGTGATGCTATCAGCTTTTTAGCAGCCGTAAGACCGGACAAAATTAGTCTCTTTACCTGTATAGAGGCTGCTAACTGAGAAACATCATTCAACAACAATACAGAAGGCAGTACAGGTATGGTCAGAAATAAAAATTCTGATAATTGCGTGGTTACTTCTTCCCAGAATATCTTAACAGGAGGGCATTCCCAATACATATGCATAAATGTACCAATATCACCGTTTAAACATAAGGAGCATCGAGAGTCTTGTTTGAGACCCATTAGGTGCAAACGTCTAGGAGTTAAGTAAGTCCTATGAATAAAATTAAGATTAATCTGTTGATGATCCGGGTTGCGTGATGACAGCCGTACGTTTGCCCAAACTTCATCCCAATCAAAATCTACTTCCAAGTTTGGTATATCCTTCCTCCAGACTAAGTCTAGAGGAAGGACATCCTATGAGGACCTAAGTAAGTGACGATAAAAGTCAGAGACGAAGCCTCTCGGGGTCTCCTTTTCATAAAATAATTTGTGATATCTGTGGTGCTCAAGTGGCACCTTTAATGGGACTCCATGAGCCCTTAAAGCTGCTCTTAATTGTAGATAGAAATAAAAAGTTGGTGAGGTTAAATTTGTTAGATATATCTTTATAGCTGCAAAAACCCCGGTCGTTGAAGACATCCCCCAATGTATGTATGCCCTTCTTTTCCCATTTGGTAAATCTGATAGGTTGTTGTGCAATAAGAAGTGAATTGTTATTAAATAGGGGAGAATGACTGCCATTTATGTTGGTTAGTAAATTTTTTCTGTGTGTCACGCCATATCCGGATCACATGTGTAATAAGAGGGCCAAATTTCAAGTTGCATTGCTTAATTGATAAGTTATATACTATATCCTGCAGTCTATGTGGTGCCACTATGTTCTCCTCTAATGGTCTCCAGGATACAGATGCTTGAGAATCAAACCAGGTGATCAGTGGTCTTAAAGAGAACGCTTTAAAATAGTAGCTGAAGTCTGGGAATGCTAAACTCCCGTCGGCTTTATTTCTCTGTGCAGTGGATCTTTTTATTCGTGGAGGTTTGTTGTTCCAAATAAATTTAAATGCGGCGGATTGTAATTTTTGCCAGTAACCAACAGGGGGGTGTTACAGGCTGGGCTACAGCTCCGCCTTGTGGGCGTGCTGGGCCGGTGCCTGTATGATATGACGTGTCTCACTTCCTGGGGAAGGTGTGGTTTGTTTACTTGTTGCTTGGCAATACACGGCATTAAGAACCAGCGCGACTCGACTCTTTTATTGTACAGCTACACTTACAAACATGGTGTCAGAAGTGGAACTAGGAGGACCCAAAGAGGATTTATATACGGCCCGAAACAGCTGTTTGCAATAACAGCGGACGTTTATGTGTTGTTTGGGTGAGAGTTTGTGGCGACAATGGCATCCAGCATTCCGCCTCCGGAGCCAATGAAGATGACGGGAGACATTCACGGCAACTGGGTGAGCTTTCAAGCAGAGTTCGAGGACTATCTGCTTGCGACCGGGCTCAGCGAGAAGGAAAAGCCAGTACAGGCGGCGGCGCTCAGACGGTTAATGGGGAATGACTGTCGTCATATTTACAAACACAACCTGGGACTCACCGTGGCGCAACAAAAAGATGTGGGGGCTATTCTGACAGCACTGCAGCAATACTTCACACCGGCTAAGAACGTGATATTCGAGAGGTACGTTTTTGGCAACTTGAAACAGGAGGATGGAGAGCTGTTTGATGCTTTTGTTACAAGACTGAGAGAAAAGGCTGCCTCTTGTGAATATGGAGCTATTAAAGATGAACTCATAAGAGACAGTATTGTCCTACGGATAACTGATGAGGGCGCTAGACGGCGCTTATTAAGAGAAAAGGACCTTAAATTGGATCAGGCCATCAGTATTTGTCGAGCAGCTGAGGTCATGGACAGTAGGTTAAAGACCATGTCTCTGGGCAGCGGCAGCTCCGGGCCTGGGGACAGCGTTAACGCCACACAAGGGCAGCGATATGGACGGAGGCCTGCCAGCAGGCCATCCGAGGCCAACACATCGGCACAGCCACAGAACATGAGAGACACTGGTGAATGCAAGTACTGTGGCACACGGCACAAACGTGGGCGTGACCAGTGCCCCGCCTTTGGTAAATCATGCCGTTCATGTGGCACGGCTAACCATTTTGCAAAAGTTTGCATGAAAAGAGGCCAGCAGGCTCGCCAGTTAAATGCTGTGGATGACCCATGGCCAGGGGAACGGGAGGAGAGAGACGTGTACACAGTAGAGAGCGTGGGGGCTGTGAACACTCAAGGTAAAAAGTGGTTTGTCAACCTACCACTGCAAAAAGGCCTCCAAAGGTGCCAGCTCGACTCGGGAGCCACATGCAATGTGATGAGCATCAAGGACAAGTCAAGACTGGCACCTAGAACACCCCTTCAGAAGAGCTTCATCAAACTGAAACTTTACAACAGTGAGTGGATGAGCTTGTTGGGGGTGTACAGCACACAATGCGTCATTAGGGGTAAGACGCACAGACTGGACTTTGAAGTCGTACATACTGGCCAGAGGCCCTTGCTTTCGGGGGAGACATGTGAGAGGCTTGGTCTGATACGCTTCACCATTCCTGAGGAGCTGAATAAAGTGGAGCACTGCAGGAAGGTGTCACTGACCAAAGAGTGGCTCGTCAGCACCTACCATGATGTGTTCACCAGCCCTGTTGAGTCTCTGCCCGGTGATATTCACTTTGAGCTGGACAGCACGGTGGCGCCGGTGCAGTGTGCTCCCAGGAACGTTCCAGTGGCCCTGAAGGCAGCTGTTAAAGCACAGCTGGATAAATATGAAGAAGATGGGCACTTGACCACAGTCACTCGACCCACGGACTGGATTAGCAATCTGGTCATAGTGAAAAGGTCAGACAAATTGAGACTGTGTATAGACCCAAAGCCCCTTAACCGAGCTCTGAAACGGTCCCATTACCTGATGCCCACTTTGGATGACGTGCTGTATAAGCTGCCAAAGGCACGTATATTCACGCTGGTGGATGCACGGGATGCATTTTTACAGTGCCGTTTGGACGAAGAGAGCAGCCTGATGACAACGTTCTGGACACCGTGGGGTAGGAAACGTTGGCTAAAACTCCCTTTCGGTGTGTCAGTGGCTCCAGAGCTGTACCGAAGAAAGCAGCATGAGCTGCTGGCTGGCTTGACGGGGATTGAGCCCATAGCTGATGATATCCTCATAGTGGGCTGTGGGGACACAGAGGATGAGGCCAACCACGACCATGACACGAACCTCGTCGCTCTGATGGACAGATGCAGAGAGGTAAAGCTGAGACTGGGCCTGAAAAAGCTGCAGTTTCGACTGAAGGAGGTCCGCTTCCACGGCCACATACTGTCCGCAGAGGGCCTCAAGGTTGAACCTGACAAGGTCAGGGCGGTTCTGGACATGCCAAACCCCACAGACGCAAAAGGGGTCCAGCGATGTGTTGGGTTTGTGAACTACCTGTCGAGATTCATGCCACGCTTGTCAGCGGTATGTGAGCCTCTGAGGAGACTGCTCGACAAAGATGTGATGTGGCACTGGCTGCCCAAACATGAGGCTGCCATGAAGGAAATCAAGGCTCTGATCACGGCGGTGCCAGTCCTAAGGTACTATGACGTCCACAAGCCGGTCACCGTACAGAGCGACTCCAGTCAGACGGGTCTGGGCTGCTGCTTGCTTCAGGGGGGACAGCCTGTCGCATTTGCCTCTTGTGCATTGACCCAAACGGAGCAAAATTATGCACAAATAGAAAAGGAGTGTCTAAGCATCGTATTCGCCTGTCAACGCTTCCACTACTACCTATATGGGAGGGGTGATGTGACTGCAGAGACCGACCACCGCCCGTTGGTGTCCATCTTCACTAAGCCTCTCCTCAGTGCGCCAAAGCGCCTTCAGAGCATGCTCCTCACACTGCAGAACTACTCCCTGGCGGTGGTGTACAAGCCAGGCCCCGAAATGTACATAAGTGACACACTCAGCAGAGCCACCACCCCACCACAGAGAACAGATACACTGTACAGACGGGAAATGGTCTGCAGCATGCGGCAGGAGCAGTGGGACACGGCCGCCATTCGGCAGGCGGACTATCTGAACGTCAGCAGCCAACGTCTGGCACAGATTCGAACACACACTGAGGAGGATGTGTGTCTGCAAACACTCAAGTCAGTCGTGCTGAAGGGATGGCCAGACCACAGAGAGGAGACCCCTTTAGCCGTCCGGGACTATTGGGCCATCAGGGACGAGATAAGTGCACAGGATGGCGTGCTCTACAGGAGTCAGCGCATCATAATTCCGAAAGCTATGCGTCCGGAAATGCTGAGACGGATCCACTACAACCATGTGGGGGCCGAGGCGTGCTACAGACAGGCTCGTGATACACTGTACTGGCCCGGTATGCAAGGGGAAGTCAAAGATTACGTACAGCAGTGCTCCGTGTGCAATGAGTATGCACACGAACAACAGAAAGAGACTATGATGTCACACCCGCTCCCCACACGGCCCTGGCAGCTGGTAAGCATGGACCTGTACAGCTATGCAGCACAGAACTTTCTTCTGGTGGTGGACCACTATTCGGACTTCTGGGAGGTCGACTTGCTCCCTGACCTGTCAGCGGACACCACGATCCGACGATGCAAGGCACAGTTTGCTCGCCACGGGGTCCCAGACAGGGCCATTTCTGATGGTGGCGGCCAGTTTGCCGGTGGGGAGTTCCGGGCGTTTGCGAGGGAGTGGGGCTTTGAGCACGTTATGTCCTCACCGAGGCACCCGAAGGCTAACGGCAAAGCGGAGTCGGCGGTAAAGATTGTGAAGAGCCTGTGCAGAAAGGCAGACCGGGCCAGAGAGGACCCCTGGAAGGCCATTTTACATTGGAGAAACACACCCACTGAGGGTATGCAGTGCAGCCCTGCACAGCGGCTTATGTTGCGGAGACTGAGAACCCTTCTCCCTGTGGCCGACCAGCTGCTGGTACCTCAGGTCGTCACAGGGGTCCCGGACAAACATCAGGCAGCGAAGTTGATGTATGACCGATCGGCGAAGGATCTGCCGGAGCTGAACGTCGGCCAGCCCATACGGATGAAGCCACTCCCGGGTGACAGGACGGGCCGATGGAGAAGAGGCGTGTGCCTGCAGCAGTTGGGACTCCGGTCCTATCTGGTCGACGTGGAGGGAACTGCGTATCGCCGCAACAGGGTTGATCTCCGACCAGCAGAAGCGGCCCCTCCCCAGCCGTCAGTTCACCCAGAATTGGCCCCAGAACAGCCTGCGAGGGGGGGAAGCACCGAAGAGGTCGTCAGCGGTCCTGAGGAGTCTCCAAAGTCATCAGCCCCGAGGTCGATGCCGTCTTCCCCGCAGACTGGTAACACACCAGGCCGTGAGTTACAGGCCCGGGCCTTCTCCCGGAGCGGGAGGCCGTTACGGCCTCCGGACAGACTTAACCTCTAGGTCGCACACAAACTGAGACTGTCTCACACGCACACATGCACACACACACACACACACACACACACATAGTCACGCTCGCACCCCAGCACACAAGGACTGTGCACATGCGTATGGACTGTAAGATATAAAAAAAAAAGGGAATGGGAATGTGGGAAAATTGTGATTCTGTGTTTAATTGTGGTTGTTATTGATGAGGTGTTTTGATACTACTTAGGTCTGCACGGATTGATGTTGTTACTTACTAAAGGAAGGGAGATGTTACAGGCTGGGCTACAGCTCCGCCTTGTGGGCGTGCTGGGCCGGTGCCTGTATGATATGACGTGTCTCACTTCCTGGGGAAGGTGTGGTTTGTTTACTTGTTGCTTGGCAATACACGGCATTAAGAACCAGCGCGACTCGACTCTTTTATTGTACAGCTACACTTACACAAGTAACGGCAACATTGAGCTGAAAAAGTTGATTCTAGGTAAAACATCCATCTTAACTATTGATGCTCGGGCCTGTACTGAGTTTTTTAGTTTTGACCACCTGCCGAAGTCGTTTGTCATCCTATCTAGGAATCCGGTATAATTATACTTCACCGTTTGGCATATAGTGGGGAATATTTCAACTCCAAGACATCTAAAGTGTTCTACCATTGGTATATTTACTGGGAGTGAGGTAGCCTTCGCAGTCGCATTAAGTGGAAGGAAGGCCGATTTTGGCCAGTTTATCTTAAATCCCGATAGATTGCCAAAATCTATCAAAAATAAGACCATTCCAACCTATCAAAGGCCTTCATCTCCTCTCCAACCTCTCCCAGAAGCAGTCGCATATCTACTCCTCTCCCACCCTCCACAGAACACCTCAAGGCCTTTCTCTTACCCGCCCGGAGACATCCGTACCAGCCCTCTACAGCTCCTTTCCCCAGAGCCTGGATCTGCCCCTCGCTGGAGACGCTCGGCCGTTTTGACCTTTTCTTTTTACAGCAGAATCAACTCGACTTTTGACCGTAATATGGATCTAATAAGCTGGGCTTTTACAGCGATTGATCGCATATTCTCGACGAGGAGGCAAAATGCGGATGACCCATTATGCCCTCTTGGGAGCTATCAGGCGGGATACACCATAAATTCATACGGGACATGGCTTGCGATATGCTTTTTCCCATTGGAGATAAACGACGTTGAAGACGTATATCTTCTAATTGTCATGCTGCTCGGCTTGGGCTCCGTCAGCTGTTGGATCTGGTACTGTCTGAATCTAATTCGGAAGAAGTTGATTCCCATGGCCAGGGACATGGCCGGGATCAAAGACAACCAAATGGAACTGTATAAAAGGATCGCTGACCTTACCACACTGCGGGGTGATGAACAATTGAGCTCCAAGACCATGTTGGAACGGGGCGAAATCTATCATGTAGATGAACAATCGTGCTTGAAGACAATTCTTGAGAGACTTGTTAATAACCACGCAGAGGAACTGTCGCGGTCTCAGGTCATTCTGGACATCACGACGGAAATTAGAGACGTGAAAATAAAGATGCCACCGTACCGTGCTAATAGGGGGTATGATGATGGTGATGATGATTAAACTAAATTAACCCAATTTTGACCATATGGCAGCAATTTGCCTTGAGCTGCATGTATCACCCCCCCCCCCCCCCCCCTATCCCATTCTGCTGTGAAACCAACCAAGGTCGAGGTTGGTGCGGGGGAGCGATTTCGGGGAAGCGATTCCAGGGAAGGAGGAACGAGCTGTGCTGTCTGGGGGCGATAAGATTGATGAGGCCCCCGCCCCTCCCCCCTCCCTCCACCCCCATTCTCTACCCACTCCTCCCTCCGCGAGTATGTCTGGCACCTATGCCTTATCTAGGACGGCTGCCTCCGACGCGCGTTGGTGGGGGCCCTAAGACTGTTTCATAACCCAATTCCTGTCCCCCAGTCTCCCCCATCCCTCCCCTCCCTCCCGCCACCTGGCGCGACGATGCCTTGTTTTACTTAGTGTTGTTGCTGCCGACTATCGCATACGGTGTCTCAGGCCTCCTGTAGATGACATGTGTCAACAAATGTACATGTCTGTTGAATTTATGCTGTGCCATTGTTACTGTAAAAATGTAATGATTGTGATGTGTTGTTATTATTAATGAGACGTTGAGCTGTATGTGTGTGTCATGAATTTCCCCAAGGGGATTAATAAAGGAATATCTTATCTTATCACATCCAAGGATAATACAGCTACAGGAGGTACAGCTTCCTTGCTGGCGTCTATCACATGCAGTAACCGTCTAATATTATCCGTGATCAGGCGGCCTCTTATGAAGCCTGTCTGATCAGGATGAACTAAAGATGTCATATGCTTTTGAAGTCTGATGGCTAGTACCTTAGCGTACAGCTTAATATCGGTTCCGAGGAGGCTTAAGGGTCTATAACTACCACATTCGGTGGGGTCTTTGTCTTTTTTAAGGAGGACAGATATAAGTGCCATATTAACGTCCCTGGAGAAGTTCCCCTCTTTGATTGAGTATAAAATCATGTCAAGTAATAGGGGTCCAATTACATCCCAACATGAGAGGTACAGTTCTGGTGGGATACCATCCCATCCAGGGGCCTTACCACTTTGCAATTCAGATATAGCCTCCCTAAGTTCCTCTAGTGTAATAGGTGCATCTAACTTTTTAACACTTTAATTTGAGACTCCAATTGACATGAGTATGTAGCAGTCTGGAAAATATGGTATATTATTCAGAACTGCTGACTGTGTCTTATATCCCTTTTGTACACAAAGACATTCTAACTAGTGTCATTGATATTCACACGAACAATGACACAAGCGTCCCCTTCTGAAGAGCATGGAATATGGATTATAAATGACAGTACTGAATCATATTCCACAATGCGTCTCCCCTTGTGACTGGCAGGCGGGACCAGCAGGGGGCAGTAGCAGGCAGAGAGTGGCGGAGAGAGTTGGGAGTTGATAAATGGAAGGGACCAGCGGAAGTCGCTCTCTTCGGCAGTGAACTTGACAACGAGAAGTCACAGCTAACAGGGGCTCTGGATAGCCCCGTTGCTGACGTTATGCGAGAGGGCCCCGGGAGAGGACAACGGGTGATAACCAGTACTGGCTAGTGGACACGATATCCTAGCAGTACCAGCGGTATTCTATGAACAATAAGTGCAGAGCCAGGCACTAGCAATCGAGTTACAGTAGTTACAGTGTGCGGTATAGGTAACGTGCGGTTAAACAATTATCCAAGTCTTTAACTACCGAGTTATAGCAGTTACAGTGTGCGGTATAGAGTGCGCGCACCAGGACGAGCGTGGGCCAGCAACCATTCTGCTCCGGCTGACTTCGACCAGACCTACACCCGGCTGCCTGCATTCAGCCTGCGCCGGAGGACTTCCCTCAGACCTGCACCAGGCTGCCTGCAGGACACGGGAGTTCTTTTCCCCCAGCAGAGGTCGTCATCGCCCAGCCCAAGCTCAGCCAGCACTGCCTCTCTGCTACAGCTCCGCCTGCTGGTGTACGCGCCGAGAGTGTTCGACGCCATCTTGCCTCACGGACAACAGTGGCACGGCGAGGCGGCCATTTTAGATGAGTATAAACCAGCGTCTATGCTCCGGAGCTTTACACCCTATACAGTGTGGTGCTGCCCGCGGGCGAAGTTAACGTTGCTAACTACAGTTCATAAGGGGAACCCCAGACAATATATGCCGGCTTTAGAGTAGGACTTTTGCAAGGTATTTTGTGGGCTCACTCTATTATTTCATTCCTTTTGTTTGAGCTGGATAAGGTGTGTATTTCATAATATTTCCCGTTCAGTGAATCCCTTTTATTCTTCTTCCCTATGCTCCCTCTTCCTTCCCCATATTACCAACCGGGAACAGTATAAGAGTAATTCCTTAGAGAAGGTAAATACTGTGTTCCGCCCAGACGTGGGCAGCACTTAGTCTGGGTACCTTGAGAGCACTTGGTGCCTGGGTGTAATATAGGGGTGGACGGTATGGTCTAAAATTTATATCACAGTATAATTTGAAGCATAGACGGTAACGGTATATATCACGGTATCAGTGTTTCCATTAGAATAATTTTTTTTGCCTGATAGGCAGGCTATATGGCTGCTTTTTTATATATAGCCTGCCTATCAGGCAAAAAAAATTATTATATATATATTATATATATAGCAATATAAAGAATGACATCCTCAAGGCATGTAGATTTATAATATTTTAACTTAAAACTAGGCTACTTTTGCGTATAAAGTCATTATATTCCAAATAAAATAAGTCCCGAGTCCGTGCTGCTCCCATTGCAAACAGCCGGGCTGGATGCTGGATTTTGCTAGAAGCATAATGTAGCTGCAGAGCCGCAGAGCCAGCGGCGCTTTCAAGTCTGGTCACAGCTTTCAACCGTTGGGTGGGGGGGCGCTGTTGAGCGGACCGGACCTGAAAGTGCCGCTGGCTCTGCGGCTCTGCAGCTGCATGCTATTCGCAAATCCACTGCTGCCTCAGCCTGCCGCCGTCCTCCCGGCTCCCGCTGAAGCCGTCGTTATCATAACACTACACGCATATCATAATGTTTACAGCAAACTGTAGTTGATCACCAGGTATGTTTTATTAACGTAGAATAATTCATATAAGAAAAACGATAGGGACATCTCTTACCTTTCTCCACTGGTTAAAAATGCCAGGAACTGAAATTGAAACTTGCTGTGCGCCGCGGTGATATGTGTTTATTATGAAATGACAATTGCGTGTCGCGAAGCCTCCTAAATAACTTTTTCCAGTTTGCACATATCTATTATCTATGACTAATTCTATCTATTTTTAGGGGCAAATGCGATTGAAATAGTCGCGCTGTGGTTACATGACGTCATTGCTATTTTAGAGCTACTCTACCGGTTACACGGTATAGTCAAAATCCATACCGTAGAGCAAATTAATACCGTTTATACCGTATACGTTTATACCGTCCACCCCTAGTGTAATACGATAATTGATTTATGCCAGTGTAATCATTGTGTGGATACCCATGGTGCAGTAATCACCAGACGTAGCATTGTTGTAACTAGGCTGAGTTACAATACATCCATCCAGAACGGGAGCACTGTGTGCGTGTCTTTTATTAATCCTAACCCTAATCCTAACCCTTTGATGCAGGTAATATATTTATCATTAACCCCTTCCTATTCTACCTTCCATTTCCACTGTAAGGTTTCTGGTGTTACTAAGGGAGGGTACTGCTTGCGGGGGGAACCAAGTTATTTCTTTACCATCCAGTCATTAGGTGTGGGAGGGCTAAAGAGACAATTGTGGAGCGTGAGGGTGTGTTGGGGAGTACTGCTGACTGCTCCAGAGAGAGGGAGGAAGACCAGAGTACCGGACCAGGTTTGTAAACCCTGGGCCCAGGGAGCGAAATTAACTTTTTGACTCACCGGCCAGTGGCGGGTAGATGGGAAGAGTCTACCCGCCAAGCATATTTCTTACCTGCCAAAATGTTTTTGATTAAAAAAATATATATATATATTTTATATAAAAAAATGTTTTTAAATAAAATATATATATTATATAATCATACTTGTAGTTGTATTATCTGCGAGACATCGCCACCACGCAATAAGTCAAAATGCTTGCTATCTGCAAACAGCTCCACTGTCTGTGTGTATACTTGAGTAGCCTCCAGCTCCAGCAAGGATTCTCCGGCCCTGCAGCTAGACCCTATATTCAGCTAGACCCTACATTCAGCATGCAAGGATTCTCCGGCGATGCAGCTGGACCCTATTTATAACGTTACGGTTCTTTTGTCAAATCACATTCAACATGCCCTCAGCTAGAATACGCATTCAATCAATGTTATAAGACATTGATATCAGGAGCTATCTGTAGCTACTGCTAGCCCGGTAGATAACGTTAAGACAATTTAGTTTACTGGGACAGATAGATCTAACGTGAGCTAGCTAAGCTAGCTAACGAGGGAACGGAGGTATTATGCACTCGAGTCGACTATTGCTGGAGCATTTGTTGATATCAGCAGCTATCAGTAGCTAGCCAGCTAGATACCGTTAGACAATGCCTCGTCATGTATTAAACTAAAAGTGAATAGTTGACTGGGTCATTGTTTAAACAGTAACGGTAGCTCATGGAGGTCCGCTCCTCTAGACTAGAGCAGACTGCCTGTGTTGACATGAGCACTGCGAGCAGAAGCCCTTAGCCAATAGTATCCCGCTGCAGGGCTGGGCGGATATGACTCGTTGCCACGTTTTTTTCAAAATAAGAGTATCATACGAACCTAATTGTTGCTAACTGCCGGAGCCATCGATATTATGACTGGAGATGCGCTTGGGGCGGAAATGAGGCCGCACAGATTTTCAAAATAAGAGTATCGTTATGAACTTAATTGATTACACGCCACACGGCGGGCAGCCCTCTAAGTGTCAAGCGCCAAAGGTAAAAACTGAGCGCCCCTGGCGGGGGCGGCGGGCTTTAGTTTCGGTCCCTGCCTGGGCCTCATACATCCCCACTGCCAGTCTCCAGTTGACGCTCCGGACACCAAAGACGGAGGTGCAGCTGGCCAGAGTGCTACTGTGTCTCGCTACCTAGTGACCGCGCACCACAGTTCCCACGAAGCAGGGATAATCCACCCTGCTACAAGTAGTTGCTTTGTAAAGAGGAGAACAACGACGAGTGAAGCGTTTCCAGTTTTACCAATTTGGATTGACGTTTCTTGCGGAGGTTGGAGGCAAAGACAGTAGTGTTTTCCTTAATAAAACCCTTTACCGATCTCCATAACATTCTGGGGTCTTGTACCAAACCCGCATTAATCTGCAGGAAATAATTTAGTTTAATGTTGAATTGTAAATTGAATTCAGTGTTTTTCAACAGTGTTGAGTTAAAACGCCATCTTGGGGCTCGGGATGTCATTCTACTAAATGAGCCCTTTAGGAGTAAATAGCTGTGCACTGGGTACCAATTCCACGTCAAAGCTATCAAATAGTCTAGGGGAAGCAAAAACATAATCTATTCTAGAAAATGTCTTGCTGAGAAAAAAAGAGTACTCTCGGGCTGTTGGGTTGAGTAATCGCCACAGATCATTTACACCTGTATCCTTGGCCCAAGCCTGTAATGCATTAGAGGCCTGTTTCTGATCATTGGAAGTGGTGAGATTAGATTTATCAATCAAGGGATCCCAGATGGCATTCAAATCCGCACCAGTTATAAATGAATACTCAGGGAGATCCAACATTGTTCTAGTGTAGAGTGTAGCGTAGAAGTTAGCGTCGTAAAGATTAGGGGCATAAGCCGCTACCAAAGCGATTTTCCTGTTACTGTAGTCTATCTTAGCAATGGTTACTCGGCCGTCTGCATCAGACCATACGTCCAACAATTTAATATTCAACTTTCATTTCACAACTATAGCTACACCACGAGATCTAGTTCCAAACGATGAGTAGCTTATGTTTTGATATATTTTATCCGCCAGCTTTACATTGTCAGCCAATAAAAGGTGCGTATCGCTTAAAAGAGCCACATCAACCTGTTTGCTTTTCATCAATGTAAGCACGCTTTTGAGTAGCGATTCATAATAGATATATATCCAACCATTGAGGTCCTGTTGAGAGCCGCGCTTGAGCATGATAACATATAGAAGACACATACATATAATCCCCTATTCCCATTTCCCTCCCTCCCTTTAAAGTACACGACCAGTCTGCCCAAAACGAGCAATTCATCCTTAACTTTCCTATGCAAATTGCCATAGGATCTAAAACTATCAATTCTACCATTAGTAGAATGTCAACAGTGGCTTGGCCACTCTCCCGTTAAATAAAAAGGCGATATGAAAATAAAAATAAAATTAAAAAATATGCCTCAAATATCATAGTATATTCACTTAAACCTTATACGAACTTGTGTAAGTTAAAACACACTGAAGAATAAAAGAGAGGTATTGGACTAAATTAGAGAAACCTCAAAATGAGAACATTTACTTAAATCTTAAAATAACTTTGCTAAGTTTAAACACCTAGATGAAATAAAATGGAAAAGTAGTGGAGCTATTGCAAAATAATAAAAAGAAGGTTTTAAATACGTATATGCAGTTCGTCCCCCAAGCCAGGGGTGGGTGATGTTCCGCTGTGAAGACTGTTGTTCCTCCGGAGGTGATCTAAGCTGTGTGTATAGTCACAGAATGTTGTTAAAGTTCCAGAACATTCAATATGTCACAGAACGTTATAAAAGTTCCAGAATATTCCAATATGTCACAGAACGTTGTTAGAGTTCCAGAATATTCCAATATGTCAACAACAGGAAAGTGTACCCACACGCGTGAATATTTTAGGCAACCAACTTGTGTTTAGCGTTTCTCTGATTGGCCAATACGCCCATGTGACCACGGCAGCGCGAGAGAGCGGCAGCGCGGAAATAGGCTGTCTATTGCCTCGCGCTGCAGCGCGGAAATAGGCTGTCTATTGCCATTCAAGTCAAGTCAAACTCTAACCTTAACCAGCTCCTTAACAGCGCCTAAACTTAACCCTTCTAACCTTAAGCAACTCCGAAACAATGCCTAACCTTAACCAACTCCGAAACAATGCTTAAAGTTATGCCTAAACTTAACGGCGAAAGAATGCGAATGCACGTTAAAAAAAAAAAAACAAAAAAAATTGAAGGGAATCGAACTAGCCAGCAACGAGCCGTAGGATCCACAGCCATGCAGCTTTGCCAATTGAGCTATTTCTGGATACTGAATAAGGGGCGGTTACTGGCATATAATGAGCTCCGCTCTGCCGCTCCGCTCTGCTGCTGCCGCGTCGCCGCGGGGGCGTGGCTAGACGCAAGTTGGGCGTGGTTAGACACAAGTTGGTTGCCTTTAATATTTAGGCTACCCACACAGGGAAAACCTCAGGCCCCACACAATGACTTGCATAAAACTCATAGATCTAGCCGGCCCAGATATAGCGAACCATTAAAATAATACGATATCCAGCGTCACATATTAACCTATTTATAAATCAAGGTTACAAAATGTATTTGACGCCGTTTGGTGTTTAAGCCATAACGCAGTGATCAGAAAAAAAGAAAAATAACCGTATATAGCCTATCCTCCACGTAGTGGGTTCTCCATGTAGTCCTCGGCGTCTTCAGGCGAGGAGAGATGGACCCTTTGTCCGTCTTTATCGACGATGGAAAGCTTTGCAGGATACCACAGTGTGGGCTTGAGACCTTTCCCATAAAGTAGAGACATTGCTGACTTGTAACGTGCTCGTAGAATCACAACTTCACGGCAATAATCCTCGTAGAAATAAACTGGTTTCCCGTTGTATTTCAGAATACCCTTCATCTTCCGTGCCTCCCGAATAATCATATCTCTTATTCCAATTTGACGTAGGCTAGTAATAACCACCCTAGGTTTGTTGTTGCTGTTAATTCGGGATCCAATTCTGTAGCACTGATCCACTTCAGGTAACAGAGAGGATACCCGGTCCCAGAATTTGAAGTAACACTGCCGCAAACGAGTGGGTTGTACACAGCTCACTGACTCATCCAGACCCACTATACGAATATTCAATCTGCGGGAATGGTACTCGAGTTAGAGTATCTTCGCCGTTAGCTTATCGTTGTTTTCCTCTATCTTAGCCGTTAGCTTCTTGTTGAATTCCTCTATGGCTCCGTCAATCACCTCGAATCTCTGCTTGTGTTCGTCCAAGCAGGCTTACACTGCTTCAGTACATTCGATATGTTCACCCACCGCTGCCCTTAACTCTTCGATTTTGGATTCGATAGATTCTTTGATAGCGTCAACCTTATAGGATAAGGCGTCAACCTTATCGGTTAAGGTCTTCTCCACCCCTTTTATTAGCTTAGCAAGATATTCTGTATCGTCGGAGGCGGCGGTGGCGGCGGTAGTCTCATCTTTTTTTGTCTCGATATCTCCTGCTCTGCTACGCACGAAACCCGGACCCAGATTCAGGTCGTCTGCAAGTGATTTAGCACCCGGTTTCCTATCCTTTGGTGGCATCTTGATTCTTTCAGTCAATATAGTTAGTTGAAAATCTCAGTTGATATATACGTCAGGTTTAAATACATTGGTGGTGTAAAAAGAGGCTTTTAAAAGCAAAATAAAAATAACGGGAGAGGAGCTGATTACCACAGCGACCTACTCCATTCTCGAGCTAAACCGGAAGTCTGTTTTTGTTTTACTGTAATTTTAACCTGTACTGGATACAGTATTTTATGTTTGTCTGATATTTGCTGAGCTTACTGTGTTATGCACACTGTAGTAGCATGAAAACTGGGACATGTTTTGTTGTGATTCTCCATGTTGAAATGTTGACTGATTTGGTTATATGGAGAGGAAATTGACATTTTCATCAGTCTGCATCATTGATTTGGGTATATGGAGATAAATAAATTATATTTTCATCAGTCTACAGCATTGGTCTTGTGTAGTGTTTGGTGAATGTATTGTATATTTGCACATTCTCTGTGTACTTCACTTACAGTACTCTAATCACTGAGAAGTAGAATTGCTAAATGTGTTTTAGGTTAAGCACAGACTGGTTCAAACAGAATTAAGTCATATGAAACACCAAAATGTCGTTTTCATAAATTAGTAGTTTGTGTTTCATTTAGCAAAGGATCTGAGGTGTTCTGATAATTGTGTGTGTGGTTGTGCTAATTGTGTGTAGTGTTTTGAAACACCGGGCCCCGTTTTCAAAATCGTGCTTAAGCAATCGAAAAAATTTCTTCTCAAAAAAAAATTAGATTTTGGGGTCTTTTCCTGCCTTTGGTCCGCTTTGCATTCACATCTCAAATGAACCGCAGCAGGGTTCACTTGCAAGAGTGAATGAGCTTTCACACCACTCCAAACCAACCGGACTATCCGAGGAAATTAACCAGGGTTCGATTAAAGCTTATTATAGTTTATCACAGTATCATGAGCATGTCTTTGTCAGTGGACACTGGACATGGGTATGGATGGCTCCAGGTGCTGCTGCGTTAAAGTGCACATCTTCAATACCTATCTGTACTATTTAAAAGCACAGTGCAGGACACACTCAAAGGTTATCGCACCTCAGAGATGGCAGTGGACATGTATGACAGGACAAAGGCCATATGTAATGGCCTTGGGATTGAGGAACATACTACCAGCCAAAGGAGGAAGCAGAAAAGGATGGACGAGTATGTAGTTGAGTCATCTTGAGGCACAAGCTCAGAGCTCATGGAGATCAGCTGAGACAGAGACTGTTCTATTCGACAGAATGCTGCAAGAGCTTGAGAGCAGGTTCTCATGAGTTGGAGAACAACGTATGAGAGGCATACAGGCATGTTATCCAGCCTCAGACCAGTTTCTCTCAGTGGAATTGCTGCAACCCCTCGCCACACATTACAATATCCAACTGCTGCCAGAGGAGATCACAGTTGCAAAGTGTTTCCTGGCCAGGACAGGCAGAGATGCAGTCCCTACTATCCAAAGTGTCTTTTCCCTCCTGGATGATAATAATAATAATAATAATAATAATAATAATAATAATAATAATAATAATAATAATAATAATAATAATAATAATAATAATAATAATAATAATAATAATAATAATAATAATAATAATAATAATAATAATAATAATAATAATAATAATGCATTTTATTTATAATGCGCCTTTCAAGACACTAAAGAAAAAGTCCACAAATCGGTGAATGAAAAAATTATATAGGATCAAATGAAAACTACTACTTGCTAAAAATCGATGTTTAAAAGTACTAAAAACCAAAGAAACATACCAAACACTAACAAACATTTAGCACAGACAATGGGGATGCCGACATAAAAAAAAATATATATATATATATTATTTTATTATTTTTTTAGATCCGGGGCTAGGAGAAAAACATCTGGGGCTAAAGCCCCGGAAGCCCAGGGCTAACGACGCCACTGGTGTTAATACCTTCTAGAATATAAGTATGTTTTTAATCTTTTCTGCTGTAATTCCAAAAACGCTAGTTATAGGCCCAAACACATATGTATATGATCGGTATACATTATGCTTCATCATGCGTGGAGGAAAGGGGGGGGGGGGGTCGCTGATAATTCTTTGATCATCAGTAACTGCTTTATGTAGTATGGGTGGATATATTGATCAGATGGTTTGAAAACAAGGAAATGCACAATCGGGTTGAAAATATTAAACGTTATATTCCTCTTACCGTGGGCCAATGAGACTGGCGGTGAAAGATCCCAATTATACGTTGGCGATCGCCTAGGTCCATTTCCGGTTTGTATGGCGCAATAAACGCAGAAATCATATAGATTATTAAGTTTAGAAAGCAATCCATATTATGTACATAGTGTCTGTCGGGAGTCCCGTAACGAGATGTGACTGCCGGAGGACTTTCCTCGATGGGCCAATGGCACTTCCTGTTTTGCGAGTGTAACTCGCCCGACCATCCACCAGGCGGCGGTATTGAGCCGTCATTGCAGTCACATCTCAGGTCCAGCTGCAGCATCGGGGGTGGGTGGATGAATTATGAATGCCATGGCGAAAAAATGAAATATTGATCTCAAAAACGCTGTACTACAGCGATCCTGACAGACAACGCATGGCGGGCAATAACGCTGTACAGCGATCTTGGTGTCCAATGTGTTAAGCTCGCTATGGAGAGAATTCCACAACTTTACACCAATAACTGAAGGACACATCTGTTTAAGTGTGGTACGTGCAAACTTTTAAAATAGTATTTTCTCCTACTAAACTCACTTTCTAAATTAAAAATATTTTGTAGTTTTTCTGGCAGTGTATTATTTCTTGCCCTAAACATAATTAACATTGTTTGAAACTTAACCATGTCTTCAAGTTTAATTATTCTAGATTTAATAAATAATGTGTTTGTGTGTTCTCGATAATTCACTTTATGTGTGATTCTTACAGCCCTCTTCTGTAGTATATATAATGGTTTTATATTGGTCCCATAAGTATTCCCCCAACTGAGATAAGGTGAGATGAGTGAACCGTAGAGTGTTCTCATTGCCTCATACTCTAACTAACACATCCTTTACTTTATTCATAACAAAAATACTCTTGGACATCTTTTTTTTAACAGGTGCTATGTGAGATTTCCATGTTAATTTATCATCCATAATCACACCAAGAAAACAAAATTCATTAACTCTCTCTATATCAACTCCATCTATGGTCAGTACTATATTTTCATCTAGTTTTCGATTGCCAAAAATCATAAATTTCGTTTTTTTCAGATTCAGTGATAGCTTATTTACATCAAACCATTTCTTTAGCTTTGTCATTTCATACACAATATATTCAGCTAGTTCCTTTAAATTATTTCCAGAGCAAAAAAAATATGTATCAGCAGCAAACAAGACAAACTGTAATAGTTTTGAAACTAGGTAGCTAACGTTAGCCCACGGAACAACAATAGCTAGTTAGCCAATGCTAGCCAACAACTGCGAAGATGAATGCCAAAATGATGATATCAGACGTTGATATCAGGAGCTATCAGTAGCTAGCCAGCTAGATAACATTAGACAATGCCTCATGTATTAAACTAAAGTGAATAGTTTACTGGGCCATTTTGTTTAATGCTTCAGTTATGTTGAAAGAGGAGCTCATGCACTCGCAGGGGGCGAAATTAAAGCCCGCCGCCCGCCAGGGGCGATCAGTTTTTACCTTTTACCTTTACCATATAAATAAGGCCATGAAAACGTCATTCTTCCACCTAAGAAACATAGCGAAAGTAAGACCTTTCGTAAATAAAAAGGATGCAGAGAAACTTATTCATGCTTTTGTATCAAGTCGGCTTGACTATTGTAATGCACTGTTCACTGGTCTTCCCAAAGCAACCATTGGGAAGCTTCAGCTTATCCAAAACTCTGCAGCTCGATTACTAACTCATACAAGGAGAAGAGAACATATCACTCCAGTCCTGGCCACTCTGCACTGGCTTCCAATAACTCATAGAATTGATTTTAAGGTCCTTTTCCTAACATATAAAGCTCTTAATGAGCAAGGCCCAAAATACATAGCAAATTCCCTAGTTAGTTATCTGCCCTCAAGAACGCTACGGTCATCCACTACAGGTTTACTAGACACGCCCAGAAACCAAAAAAGGATAGGAAGTATGGCATTTGCCAACTATGCCCCAAAACTATGGAACACACTACCAACACACATCAGAAACGCCAGCTCTATACACATTTTTAAAGGAAAATTAAAAACGTACCTATACAGTCTAGCTTACAAATAGTTATGGCTTGGAAAAACCTGATGGATCCATGAGGCTAGGATAAGCCTTGTGGACCCAACTTTTTAGATGAAGGAACGGGTACATAGGAGACACGCCTCCAGTTTTTCAAAAGTTTTTGACACGCCTCAGCTTCTGAGCTGAAGGCGTGTTTTTGCGGACCTCCCAAACTTTCAAACTTTTTAGATGAAGGAATGGGTACAATAGGAGACACGCCTCCAGTTTTTCAAACGTTTTTGACACGCCTCAGCTTCTGAGCTGAAGGCGTGTTTTTGCGGACCTCCCAAACTTTCAAACTTTTTAGATGAAGGAATGGGTACAATAGGAGACACGCCTCCAGTTTTTCAAACGTTTTTGACACGCCTCAGCTTCTGAGCTGAAGGCGTGTTTTTGCGGACCTCCCAAACTTTCAAACTTTAGACTGTTTTCTTTATACGTTTTTCTTTTTCTTTCTTTCTACCACAAGACGCGGCCACTGATGGGTCCATGGGACTTGGATAAGTCCTGTGGACCCAACTCTGGCCACTGACCACATGAGCGAACGGGTACATACGCACACAATACACGGCCACTGATGGATCCATGGGACTTGGTAAAGCACTATGGACCCAACTATGACCACTGATAAAAACGTAACTACACTAGCATTATAAGACCTAAACATTGCTACCTACCATACAAGTGCATTGGTTTAGTGCACTTCCGGTTGCCACTGAGCGGAAATGTTTGTGCGGACCTGTTCTCCCAAACTGGTAAGCAAATGACTGTTTTTACGTTATTTTCATTTTTACGTTACTATTATTATTATTATTATTTTTTTAAACATTGATCTTAACTGATCACTATGACTTTATTGCTTTTATCGTTATATATGCCTATAATTGTGTACAGCACTTTGAGCTACATGACATGTATGAAAGGTGCTTTATAAATACTTACTTACTTACTTACTTACTTACTTACTTTGGCGCTTGCCACTGAGAGCCCTGCCCGCCATGTGGCGTGTAGACGTGTAGTTCATAACGATACTCTTATTTTGAAAATCTGTGCGGGTCTCATTTCCGGCCCAAGCGCAGCTAGAGTCATAATATCGATGGCTCCGGCAGTTAGCAGCATTCGGTTCGTATGATATTCTTATTTTGAAAAAAACCGTGGCAACGAGTCATATCTGCCCAGCCGGGCCAGCCCTGCAGCGTGATACTATTGGCTTCTGCTCATATCAACACAGAGCGGCCCGCAGCTCTAGTGCTAACGTTAAGCTCTCAGAATGGTAGCAGTTAGCCCGCAGCATCTAGTGCTAACGTTAAGCTCTCAGAATGGTAGCAGCTCGCCCACAGCATCTAGTGCTAATGTTAAGCTCTCAGAACGGTAGCAGCTCGCCCGCAGCTCTAGTGCTAACGTTAAGCTCTCAGAATGGTAGCAGTCTGCTCTCGTCTAGATCGGACCTCCATGAGCTACCGTTACTGTTTAAACAATGACAGAGTCAACTATTCACTTTTAGTTTAATACATGACGAGGCATTGTCTAACGGTATCTAGCTGGCTAGCTACTGATAGCTGCTGATATCAACATGCTCCAGCAATAGTCGACTCGAGTGCATAATACCTCCGTTCCCTCGTTAGCTAGCTCGCGTTAGCTAGCTCACGTTAGATGTTTATGTCCCAGTAAACTAAATTGTCTTAACGTTATCTAGCGGGCTAGCAGTAGCTACAGATAGCTCCTGATATCAATGTCTCAACGAGGGCTTGATGAATGTGATTAGACCAAAGAACCGCAATATTATACCAATAGGGTCTAGCTGCATCGCCGGAGAATCCTTGCTGGAGCTGGAGGCTACTCAAGTATACACAGACAGTGGAGCTGTTTGCAGATAGCGAGCATTTTGACTTATTGCGTGGTGGCGATGTCTCGCAGATAATACAACTACAAGTATGATTATATAATATATATTTTATTTAAAAAATATTTTTTTATATAAAATATATATATATATTTTTTTTTAAACAAAAAAATTTGGCAGGTAAGAAATATGCTTGGCGGGTAGATTCTTCCCATCTACCCGCCACTGGCCGGTGAGTCAAAAAGTTAATTTCGCTCCCTGTGCACTCGACTGTTGCCGGAGCGTTTGTTGACATGACGGGTCTGTGAGGGGGAGGGGCAAGGCGTGCAGCAGCAGAGGCTGTGTGCAAGAGAAGACAGCGAGTGAGAACTCAGCTGAGAATTGGATCATGTTTTTCGTGTGTCATCGATTGGTTTTCGCGATCGGCGAAAATAAAGCATTATCGGAATTCATCAATCTCATATTTATACTGAATATCGGCCGATACCGATCGCTGGCCGCTCGATCGGGGCATCCCTACTTAAAATATGTAACTAAAGTAATAATTGACTACATGGAAAAAGGTACATAATGTACGTTCTGTTATATAACGTGTTATATAAGTTACATATAACGTAATATAATTACGTATTGTATTGAAAATGTACAATGTGTACATATTACAAATAAGTACATATTACATAATCATAGTATTCCTGTGTGTGTATCAGGGTGGCTGGGGGGTTAGTGTAGTAGTGAGAGCACTCGTCCGTGACCGCAGCAGTGTTTCCCCTAGGATTTTTTTCAGGGGGGGGGTGGTAGGTAGGGGTGGACGGTATAAACGGTATGAATTTGCGCTACGGTATGGATTTTGACTATACCTTGCAACTCTAAAAGTAGCAATGACGTAACCTCAGTGGAAGGCACTAGGCAGCAATGCAATGCGTGCGCCATGCAGGCTGCTACTAGTCTCATGCCACCGGAGAAATGGCTGAAAGCCAAGCACACAACGACGGGGAGGAATTGGTAAAAAAAATCCATTATATGCACATGGTTTGGCTTTAAAACGACAGACAGAGCAGAAAACTGTAATCTGCTAATTACGTCGGAAGACAGTGGTTGCAAAGAGTGGTAATACCAGCAATCGTTTCTATCACTTAAAAACAAAACGCGTGTTGGAATATGAAGAAAGCAACAGAATGCGTCCTCAGCTAGCGTCGAGTGAATCGTCAAGTGGGAAGAAAAAAGCTGTCTCTGCATCTCAGACATCACTCACTCAGGCGTTTTCCAAAGGCATTCTTTACGACAAGAAAAGCCAGCAGTGGACCGAAATAACAAACGCTGTCACTGTTTACTTGTGTAAGGACATGGTTCTTTTTCAAGCGGTCGATAGAAAGGGCTTTAAAGACATGGTCAAAGCACTGGATCCCAGATACGCGTTACCTGCCCGCAGACACTTTAGCGCAATTGAAATGCCAAAACTATACGGCAAGGTCCGTGAGCAAGTGGAGAAAGAACTCTGTACAATTAAACATTATGCAACGACAACTGACTTGTGGTCAAGTCGCACCATGGAGCCTTACTTGAGTTTAACGGTCCACTTCATCAACGACAAGTGGGAGTTGTGCAGCAAATGCTTACAGACTTCATATTTCCCCGATGACCACACTGGAGAATTGAGCCCAAGGCTTGAGGGAATCGCTGGAATCATGGGGACTTAACACTAGCACAGCCGACAAGGGGTCACATGACCCCTAGGCATTTTTAATAAATGTGTCCTCATCACTCGGTCGAGCTCCAGCTCTGTCACTCAATGACTTTTCCTAAAAGTACCCGTTTTATCTGGTACGGTTTCTGAATAGGGGTGGCCAACCCGTGGCTCGCGAGCCGCATGTGGCTCTTTGCCCGTCAATGTGTGTCTCTTCCAACCAATTTTTTTTTATTAAAATATATATTTCTTTAAAAAAAATATAATTTTTTTATGTCACTCAAACCTACATTTCGTTGTGGTAAACCTCATATTTTTATATTCAGAGGTAATTATATAGTTTACACTGTTTATTTTTCTCATATAAGCTGTCGCGTCGTCTGACTCGTTCCTGGCGGGAATTAGTGGCATTTTCTCCATGGCTGTGCTAGTGTTAAAGAAGAGTCGCAAGTCTGCATAACAACCGACAATGGCGCAAACATTGTCAAAGCAGTGGCACTTAACGACTGGACAAGACTGCAGTGCTTCGGCCACAGGCTGCACCTTGCCATCGGTAGGTCAAACAAAAACAAAATCCAGGTATAATGTTATCTTATAGTTTTATGTTTTTGATGTGAGCTAGCTGTACTATGCAAACTAATTTAACTATCTTACATTAGGCTTCACAAACACACAAGCTCAAACTCAGCGTTATTGTCACATCACACAAGGTTCCATCAATTATAAACGACTGGATGAAATTATTTTGTGCAATCTTCCAATGACTGCAGACAGCTAATTTAGTTAAATAAAGTCTAAAAATAAGAGGCACAGGAATGGTATATAACTGTAAGTATGTACAGCAGGTGCTGTTGTGCTTATTGTCAAATATACATAACATGTATGAGGAATGGGATGTGTACATATAGAATAATTCATAATATTCATTATTATATATATTTATACACATATCCTCATACATTTTATGTATATTATATTATTTTATGTATGTGTTGTCAAATATGTACATATAGAATAATGAATATGAATTATTTTACAGAGAGAAGTGCCAAAGAGCCCTGTGTTGAACGTGCATATGCAAGAACATTGTGAGTGCGTTTTCCTACTCATGGAAGAGGAAGAGAGAAATGGCCAATGCCCAGGCTGAACTTAGACTACCTCATCACCGCCTCATCACTGAATCGCCAACCAGATGGGGGTCTCGACAGCAAATTATCCAGAGGGTGATTGAACAGGAGACGGCCATATCTCAGGTCCTTAAAGCTGATAAGAAAACCTGGCACCATCATGGCAAGAGATGGATGTTTTGGAATCTGTGAGCAAGACCCTCGGCACCCTGATGGAGTTCACAGATGCACTGTCCGGGGAAGAACACGTCAGTGTGTCACACCTCAAACCTGTGCTCCATCTCCTCAACATCACTGTTCTGACTCCAGCTCAAACCTGTGCTCCATCTTCTCAACAACACTGTTCTGACTCCAGCTCAAACCTGTGCTCCATCTTCTCAACAACACTGTTCTGACTCCAGCTCAAACCTGTGCTCCATCTTCTCAACAACACTGTTCTGACTCCAGCTCAAACCTGTGCTCCATCTTCTCAACAACACTGTTCTGACTCCAGCTCAAACCTGTGCTCCATCTTCTCAACAACACTGTTCTGACTCCAGCTCAAACCTGTGCTACATCTTCTCAACAACACTGTTCTGACTCCAGCTCAAACCTGTGCTCCATCTTCTCAACAACACTGTTCTGACTCCAGCTCAAACCTGTGCTCCATCTTCTCAACAACACTGTTCTGACTCCAGCTCAAACCTGTGCTCCATCTTCTCAACAACACTGTTCTGACTCCAGCTCAAACCTGTGCTCCATCTTCTCAACAACACTGTTCTGACTCCAGCTCAAACCTGTGCTCCATCTTCTCAACAACACTGTTCTGACTCCAGCTCAAGATGACTGTGACACAGACCTGACAAAAGACCTGAAGAGGTCCATACACCAGTATTTAAACGAGAAATACTCTGACCCTGTAACAGATTACCTTCTCGACATGGCTTCCCTCCTAGATCCACGTTTCAAAACAACGTACATCGCGGATGACAGGAAATAATTCATTCAAACCCAAGCTGCAGCAGAGGCGGCAGCACCACAGAAGAAAGCAAAGCGAAGTCTGGATAGCTTTTTCAAAAAGAAGCTAATTTCCCAAGAGTGGCAGGCTTGGCCAGGAAGTACCTTTGTATTCCTGCCACTAGTCGCAGGGGTGGCCAACCCGCGGCTCTTTGCCCGCCAATGTGTGGCTCCTCCCTCCATTTAAAAAAAAACAAATTTTTTTATAATATATATATATATTTTTTTGTCGTTCATTCCACTCCTGAGACCCGTTATTTGATCTTTGTCCTCTGTGGAGGTCCTTGGTTGACCATGCATATCTCTCCAGGTTTATGAGCTACACCATTAACTCCTGTTGTCCGTTAAAGGAAAACGCCAACATTTTGGGAAATTAGCTTATTTGCCATCTTCCCTGGAGTTAGACAAGAAGATACATACCTTTTTCATCTCTGTGCATGCATTAGGCTTAGGGAACGCCCGCACCGTTAGTCTAGCTTAGCGTCAGTCACTGGAAGTAGGTTCCTCCAGCAGCCTAGTTCCCAGCCTACTTCCCAACAGTCACGAAATACACTCCAAATACAACTCCAAAACGTTCCTGTAAACATGTTGTGACCTGTGTATTTACCACGTGGAGAAGCCAGTGTTTACATGTTCATTTCATTCAAAGGATCCGAACCGATTGAAGTTATTATGGATACCATGACTGTGGTAAGTTCTCATTTATGTTTTTAGATGGAAGGCTGTATTCCATCTGTCTAACGTTAGCGAATATTGTGAGATTGATGAATAGGACGCAACTTTGCTGGACTATCCGACCTAGTATAATATTCCTCTGCATCCCTAGGCTTTTGATTCAATGCTAATTTCGCTTGCTGACTGGCGTTACATTAGCCCATATCGTGACTGTGCTGCACGCCAACAGGGTTTGGACAAGTGAATCCACACTCGTGGTATTATTATTAGTCTTTTATTATGCAACGCTAGCCCGCTTCGTGACTGTGATGCATCCCAACAGGGTTTGGACGAGTCAGCGTTACATAATAAATGAGACTACATTAGGCTACTCGTAAATTGGCTAACCTATTTTGTTTACTCAGGAGTTCAGGTCATATGAACAGGTCTATGATCAAAAGAGCATAAAAGTGTCTTCATTGTTTAGCCAGTTTATATAGGCTACTATCACCAAGCCTTTCACCCCAGGCATTACAGAGCACTGCTCGATCTAGCTAGCTAATGTTATACCAAGATGCAAATTGAATTTGCCTGGTGCCATTACCTTTCCTTTATTCTACTGTATTTCAATAATATTATCTAATATGGTATTGTTTTCATATGCCGTTGAATATGTTGGATCAGATGTAATGCATTGCATTACAAATATATTGCCTTCATGTATGTATTATGAATAAAAATTCTCTTTATTCATGCTCTGTCATTTATCAATTATGGTGAAGTGAGTGATGTCCAGCAGGATCTACCAGAAGTCTTAGTTAGCACTGACTGAGAAAGTACACATTACAGTTCTACTTTATAAAATGCTAATTGTAAATATGTTTGTCAATGTTAATAATATGAGAAAGTCCACATTACAGTTCTACTTTTGTTTTGATGTAAAAAGTGATGCTGCATAAGATGACTGCACTTAGCACTGACTGAGAAAGTACATATTACAGTTCTACTTTGACAAACATTTACAATTAGCATTTTATAATGTTAATAATATGAGTCCACATTACAGTTCTACTTTTGTTTTGATGTGAAAAGTGATGCTGCATAAGATGACTGCTCTTAGCACTGACTGAGAAAGTACATCTACTTTATAAAATGCTAATTGTAAATATGTTTGGCAATGTGAATAGGAGAAGGTCCACATTACAGTTCTACTTTTGTTTTGATGTGAAAAGTGATGCTGCATAAGATGACTGCACTTAGTTAGCACTGACTGAGAAAGTACACATTACAGTTTTACTTTATAAAATGCTAATTGTAAATATGTTTGTCAATGTTAATAATATGAGAAAGTCCACATTACAGTTCTACTTTTGTTTTGATGTAAAAAGTGATGCTGCATAAGATGACTGCACTTAGCACTGACTGAGAAAGTACATATTACAGTTCTACTTTGACGTTTTAATGTTGGACCAAAGCATTGCATGTAATTAGAATACAGGCAAATAAAAGTAATTTAGTTTAAAGTACAATCTTGGCTGTCTTTTTCTCTCAACGCTTCAATAGGTAGATCTTGCCTTCACCAAAAAAAATAAAGTGATCTTGGGCTTAACCACTGCCGTAGAGCAATACCGTATACCGTTTATACCGTCCACCCCTACTATAGGCTACACTACAGGCTACACTACTAGGTATACACTATAGTAGGGCTGTACCGAATGTTATTTTTTAACATTCGAAGCTTCGATTGAAGTATTCGAACGAAGCTTCGAATGTCTATAAAAAAAGTACTTACATTTTTTTTAAATTAAATCCTCAATTTGAATAAAGTGATTAATCTGACGTGTCTTTTGTCATGATTAGTCTTTTTATTTTATTAAATCAACTTTCTTTAATGAATATAACTCATCAGTTTCATCAACAAATAATCCAATAAGGGCACGGTTGGTATGAAAGTTATGGTGACGTCTTATAGTATAATACTATAATATTAGTGTAGCCTAATCTTTAACTGCAACTGTGAAGAAAACCCCCATTGGTTTAAACAGATTAAATAGACAAAAAAAAAATATATATATATATGTTTTTAATAAAAAATTAAAAATCTGAATGTTGATTTAGAATTCGAAAGTCAACATTATGATCGAAGCTTCGAAGCATTCGGTACAGCCCTACACTATAGGCTACACTATAGGCTACACTACTAGGTCTACACTATAGGCTACACTACTAGGTAGGGATGTCCCGATCACCTTTTTTTGCTCCCGATCCGATCCCGATCATGATTTTGAGTATCTACCGATCCCGATCTTTCCCGATCAGATAAAAAAAAAATTTAAAAAAAGTTAAACTTTTTTTTTTATCTTAATTTCTCACATTACATTCACCCTGAATGTTGACGTTATCCAGGTGAAAAGTTTACTTCATTCAAGCGAGGCATTTGCAATCCTTGACATAAATCATTTGATGTATAATTAAATCAAAGGAAATGCGTTTGGGTCTGAGTGTGGCTGGTCTGCCGTTCTACAGCTGGATACTATTGGTTTGTTTTGGCAAAATTCTTCTGCTCTGTGACTGTGACAATAAATAAATGAATGATGATATGCAATTTAAAACCAAAACTAAGGCCTCAGTATGAGTTTAAGACATGAACATGGTCATGTTTGTTGAATAAAGCCCCTCTGTTGCCTAAAATAGTCCCTCGAGGGGCGCGAGCGCGGCGGCTCTTGTTATTACATTCACCCTGAGAAATGTGCTTCGCTTCATATGAGAAATATTCAAAGTTTCAATATCTGTTTGCACATTTAGTATACATTCAGTGTTCGACTTACGTAATTATTTGCTCCGTTTTGATTGGTCTGAAACGCCGACGATAATCCTCAGTCACAGAAAATAATTGACGTTATCCAGCCAGGTGAAAAGTTAACTTCATTCAAGCAAGGCATTGCACCTAACTCCACCTCCTACCTCCCGAGCACAATGTGCTCCAGCCTGCTGCTTCATGAGATGGCAATAACATACATAGAGCAATGGCGCCATCGTCTGTAAAAACCAGGTGACTGCACGTCAGATAAAAAAAATGCAATCAATGTTTTTGTTATTTTTTTATTTAACAGTATCCAACAGGATTCACTTATTGCAGCACAAACAAAATAAAGATAAAGCTTATAGTTATATATCAGTGGTGCACCACAAAATAAAATAACCATGTAAAACAAATATTGTGCAGAATTAAGAATAGTGCAGCAATAACAAAGGTACTGGTCTGGTAGTGCAAGTAACAGAGGTAGCTTGACTTTACATTCAGTCATACTCAATGACTCATAAATAATAAAATAAAATATAAAAATTGTCTTAGTGCAGAATAATTCTAGTCTAGACTATGAACTAGTCTAGTTTTAAAATTTAATTAACAGCAGCAGCAGCTCAATGAAACGTGAAAAACAACATGTATATATTCAAATATAAATTGTAAACATGGGATATAAAATTGCAACACACTTTAAAAAATGTTTAAGGGAAGCCTAACCCTTGAAATTTGAATGTACTCTAGACTATGAACTAGTCTAGTTTAAGCAGCAGCTCAATGCAACGTGAAAAACTACGTATTTCACAATTCAAATATAAAATGTAAACATGAGATGTAAAATTGCAACACACTTTTAATTTTTTTTAAGGGAAGCCTAACCCTTGAAATTTGAATGTACTCTAGACTATGAACTAGTCTAGTTTAAGCAGCAGCTCAATGCAACGTGAAAAACTACGTATTTCACAATTCAAATATAAACATGAGATGTAAAATTGGAACACACTTTAAAAAAAATTTTAGGGAAGCCTAACCCTTGAAATTTGAATGTACTCTAGTCTCTAGACTATGAACTAGTCTAGTTTAAGCAGCAGCTTAATGCAACGTGAAAAACAACATGTATATATATTTCACAATTCAAATATAAATTGTAAACATGGGATATAAAATATAAATTGTAAACATGGGATATAAAATTGCAACACACTTTTTTTTTTTTTGCTGCACTCTATTCTTACTCACTGTCTGGCATCACAATTAAGTGGAGTTTTTTTTTAAAGAAAACCAGCATCTCTACCCTCTCAGCTGAGAGCCGATTCCTTTTCTCATCAAGGACGTTGGACACTGCACTAAAGAGTCTCTCACTGTCCACAGAGGTGCAGGGGGCACCGAGAAACTTGGTTGCAACAGCAGCCAGTGAGGGGAAACGTGAGACATTATCTTTCCAGTAGTGTAGAGGATTGCTTTTCCTAGGGTGGGTTTGCTCTGAGAGATAGGTCTGTACCTGGACTTCAGCTGATGTACTACTCACAGACCGGGCCTCTAGCGGATTCTCTTCCAAAATCTCATCCATGACCCTGCCCAGGCAGCTGCTTGTGCTTGCTTCTTCTTCTTGACGTGGTGTCTTGCTTCTAGGCTCTGCGCTGGCGTCTGCGGCCTCTGGCTCTCTGGCAGCCCTCTCGTCCTCCATCTTCTCCACCTCCTGGATGAGCTTCTCCTTGGCAAGCCTCAGGTTGCCTGATTTTGTGAAGAATCTGAAAGTAGATAAATGTATGAATTACCCACAAGTTCACAACTAAGTCAGTCAAACATATGGCAAGACAACACACAGCATTTTATTTAACGTAATAGATAAGATTATTTATAGCATTACATTTTTTTTTACATTATTCTTGCCTGTCTTTGTATCTTGGATCCAATATAGTGGCGATGGTGTATAGTGGCTCCACCTCTATCTCAGCAAAGCGGGTCTCCAGTGTCTCCACTGCAGCTAGGAGCGTGCTCTTCATGGTTTTGACCCCCTGGTCAGTGGTCATCTCCCGAGAGAGTACACGTCTGAGGGCTGTTTGGATGAATGAAATGGATGAATGGTTTATTATAGAATATAAAATACATTTATTTTATAGTCAAATTAAATTATAAAAATATAGCAAATTATTAATTAATTTAATTAATATAACAATAACCTGTTATTGCAGGGATTACATCAGCTGCAGATGCAGTGGGGTTGCTCACATCCCTTGTGAGTTCCTCAAATGGAACTAACACCTCAGCTGTCTTCTCCATCAGGGTCCACTGGCTGGCTGTCAGGGTGGTTGGGAGGGTGTAGTCAGCTGCATAGACACAGAGAGCCCGCTTCTGCTCCAAGATGCTCTGCAACATGTAGAGGCTGCTGTTCCACCAGACAGCCCACACTCCTCCATGTCATCCATGGCCTTCTTCATGTTTCGCGCGTTGTCCCGCAAAATAACATGGACCCGTGACTTCTCTATTCCCCAACTGTTAAGCATGCCCAGGAGCGCCTCTCTAACACGATCTGCCGTGTGAGATCCTCGGAAGTTATGCAATGCAATGAACGGTGAAGCTAATGAGTGACATTGGACTCACTGAAGAACTCCATATGTCTGTGGTAAATGATAAACAAGGCACACCTGTTAACATGGCTTGCAGGTGGTCACGGAGCTTGGTGTGAAGCGCAGGCAGAGCTTTGTCGGTGAAGTAGTGCCGAGAAGGCAACTGATAACGTGGCTCCAAGTGCTCTATGAGACGGCGAAACCCCACGTTCCCCATCACAGATAACGGCTGGTCATCCAACGCGATGAATTCAGCTATCTTGGCTGTTATTTTCTTGGCCCTGTCACCCTGCTCTGGCAGTTTATCTTTCCGTTTAAGAGTCTCTGAAAGTGTCGGTTGTACAACTTGTCTGAGTGTCGTTGCAGCTATGTACTCGCCATGTTGTTGTTTGTGGCTTTTTTTCAGGTGACTAATTAGATTCGTGGTGTTGAACGCGGCTCTGTTTTTTCCTCCACGCGGAATCTCCTCCTTGCAAACATTGCAAGTTGCAAATGGATTGGCTTGACTTTGTATTTTAAAGTGCTTCCAAACCTCTGAAATTTTTCTACTCCGTGGATAACCGTGTTTCGGGAGCGACGTGTTGTTGTTGTGACTGAGCGTAGGTATCTTGAGGGATTCGGCATAAGTCACTCGTGCAACGGTGTAAATTAAAGGGAATGTGTTTGTTGTGGACATTTCTTCTGCTGTGTGTGACAATAAATAAATGAATGATGATATATTATGTAATTTAAAACCTAAACTAAGGCCTCAGTATGAGTTTAAGACGTGAACATGGTCATGTTTGTTGAATAATAATTAAAAAAATATATATATTTTTATAGTTTTTTTTTTACTGCCGATTTAAAAAAAAAATCCCCCGATCCCCGATCCTCTGAAAATCACGTGATCGGCGCCGATCCCGATCACGTGATCGGATCGGGACATCCCTACTACTAGGTCTACACTATAGGCTACTAGGGCTGTCTTAAATACTTCAAAGCTTCGTTCGATGGGCATGGGATTCGAATATGAAAATTAAATTTGATTATACATTTTTTTTTTATTAAAAATATATATGAATTTTGTTTTAGTTTTTTGTTTTAATCTCAAAACTTCGAATTAAAATCTAATCTCGGCCGGAAGCTTAGAATTCCAAAAAAAATCGAAGGTCAGCCCTATAGGCTACACTACTAGGTCTACATTATAGGCTACAATACTAGGTCTACACCAGTGGTGCCCAACCAGTCGACCTCGATCGACCAGTAGATCGCGCGCTGATTTCAAGTAGATCGTGAGATTAGTTATGGAGGCGACAAAAAAAATTAAAAATTATCAAGCGAAAATCCGCGAGCCCAATTTCCACCTGGCCACTGTGTGTATTTGCCATGTCTCGCCCCTGCATCAACGGAGGCACAGTATTCCAATACACATCATACATCCTGCGCAGGTATAATCACTGAGGCCACGTCTGGTCTTTTGAGAGTCAGAGGAGCGCAAAGTGGCGCGACGTGCATGCGCGAGCGTGCGTGACAGCTAGGGCTGACCTTCGAAGCTTTTTTTGGCAATCGAAGCTTCGGGGCCGAGCTTCGATTTTAATTTGAAGCTTCGATTAAAAAAAAAAAAAAAAAAAAAAAACTTTATTTTGTTTATTTATTTGTTTATCTTATGTTGTGTCTTTGGCCCTTTGAGGGCAACCATAATGCTGATGTGGCCCTCTGTGAAAATGAGTTTGACACCCCTGTTGTAGACTGACATAATTCTGTGCATAGTTTAGTCTACACAGGCCATATTTCAAATAATCAAAATCTTACTTCATCTTAAACATTCTTGATTTGGGGGATTGGTAGTTCCCATGAAATCTGAAGTTGTTCAAACGACAACAGCGATCCACCTTGAATTAAATCACACAGCCGAGTGAAACCTTGTTGGCTGCGTCACAGTCACGAAAGGGGCTACTTAATTCATTAATCCAATCCACTTTATTTATAGAGCACATTTAAAAACAACAAAGTTTACCAAAGTGCTGTACAAGTCCCACAACATAAGATAACAAATATTTAAAAAAAAGAAAAAAAAAGAAAAGAAAAAAAATTAAAAAGAATTGAAGCTTCAAATTAAAATCGAAGCTCGGCCCCGAAGCTTCAATTGCCAAAAAAAGCTTTGAAGGTCAGCCCTACTGGACAGGCCCTCGCAAAGTTCTGGATATCGGTCCGGAACGACTACCCAGTGCTGTGTAATGCTGCGCTGAGAAAGCTTGTCCCGTTTGCATCAACATACCTCTGTGAAGCGGGATTCTTGGCTCTGACATTAATAAAAAATAAATGCAGATCTCGCCTCAGAGTAGAAGCGGATCTGCACCTCTTTCTCAGCACAACGCAGCCACGTATCATGGAACTATGTTCAAATGTACAAGCACACCCTTCCCATTAAGTCTCGTTTTTGTTTATTCTTGAAAAGCACATGTGAACGCATAAAAAATTGCTAAATATGCCTTGATCGTTTTATAAATGTGTATACAGAAACAATTCTGTTTGATAATATTCATTAATAACATTCTTGTCATTCTTGTAATTCCTACACTACACCGTTACAATGATATATATAGCTGGTTGCTATCGCTGGGGATCCCTAATAAAATAAAATAAAATCTGTTGTAAATGTTATTGTATATTTTTATTTCTTTTTATACTTTTTTACTATGTCTATTCTATTTTATGTGTATTACTGAATGAAAGCGTAAACAGAGAAGCCTATTGGGATGTTAGATCCTAATGTGAACAACTGATGGACCTTACCAAAGCTGTAAAGGAATGTGAATCACTACCCACTTTCAAAAACACTCTCAAAAAACACCTAAGGGAGACTGCAACCCGAAACTGGCAGCTGTAAATGTCCGAACACAACCCCCTCCAATGTACAGTAAATTACCAAGTATGGTCTTGTCAATAATCCAATGTACAGTGTTGTTTGTACAGTTGTACAGTGTCCCCGGCCTCAGCCAGCTAATCACCCAACCCACACGAGTATGTGAATCAACTCAGACTACCATTGACCTCATTCTGACCTCCGACAAGTCCAAGATCTCCAATAAAGGGGTTATAGCATGCGGGTTAAGTGATCATTATATGATATTCTGTACCCGCAAAAAACTAAAACAAAAGGCTGGCTGCCACAAAACAGTCACATCTAGAGACCTCAAAACCTACTCTAGCGAGGCCTTTAACCTTGAACTGGAGAGCCTGGACTGGTCAGATGAACTCAATGGTACACTGGTTGAAGAAACATGGCTTGGTTTCAAAACCAAATTCTCAACAATACTAAACGACATGGCCCCCCTAAGAACCACCAGGGTAAAAAATCGCGCTGAGCCGTGGATGCACTCCGAAATACTGGCCGCTATGAAAACCAGAGACAAAAAATGCTCTGAGTTTCGTAAAAGTCAGTCAAAGCTTACTAAAAGCACGAGCAGTGAACTCCAAGCCCACGTGACTGAACTCAAACTAGAAAGAAACAGACTAAGAAACGACGTAAACTCCATGATCAAAACTGCAAAAAAGAATTTCATCAATGACAAAACTGAGGAAAACAAAAACAAACCACGTGAACTTTGGAAATTACTCAATAATCAACTAGGATGCAGTAAAAAACTTAAAACCAGATTCTCAAACATAAACATAAAAACGGACAACACGCTCATCACAGACAAGCTGGATGTAGCCAATTACTTAAACATTTTCTTCACAAACATAGCCACAACACTGGTAAACAAACTACCCTCCCACTCAGGGCTTTATGGGGTAGAACACATAGTAGCTTACTACAAAAACCTAGGGGTCCGCAAGGACGACTTCAAGCTGGAAATGGTAACAACAGATGAGGTACTCAATAAACTGAGCGCCCTCCAACCTAACAAGGCCACTGGCCATGACAACATCCCCTCCAAATTCCTCAGAGACTCAGCAGCCGCCATCACCCCAATCATCACACACATAATAAACCTCTCCATAAAACAGGGACACGTCCCCAAGGACTTCAAAATTGCGAGGGTGACCCCTCTGCACAAAAAGGGCAGCAAATTAGACCCAGGCAACTACCGCCCTGTTTCTATTCTCACCTCCATCTCGAAAGTCATGGAAAAAATAGTCTACGAACAGGTCGAAAAGTACCTAGCGGAAAAAAATCTAATCTACGAATTCCAATCTGGTTTCAGAACATCCCACTCCACTGACACATGCCTTCTCTATTTGAATGACCACATCAAACAAGAGGTGGACGCAGGCAAATACTGCGGCATGGTCATGCTGGACCTACAAAAGGCCTTTGACACGGTCAATCACTCCATTCTGATTGACAAGCTAAAAGCAATTGGTTTTGATAGTCTATCAGTGAGCTGGATGCAATCCTACCTTGAGGGGAGGGAACAGATGGTGGAGGTAAACGGTACCCTATCCCCCCCTCTCACAGTGAGCTGTGGTGTTCCACAAGGAAGCATACTAGGACCGCTACTGTTCCTAATTTATGCAAATGACATGTCGTCAGCTTGTGACTGCAACTTGTTCCTGTTTGCGGACGACTCAGCCCTGCTGGTCTCTGACAAGAACAAGTTACAGGTTGAAAAAACCCTCAGCTCGGAACTAGGCAGAATCTGCATATGGCTCGCTGATAACAAACTATCATTACACATGGGCAAAACAGAGTCCATTCTCTTCGGCTCAAATAACAAACTCAGCAAGACCGACGGCTTCTCAGTTACAGTGGGTGACAATATTGTCACAAGGAAAGATGAAATTACCTACCTGGGTTCCATCCTAGAGGCTAATCTCTCCTGTGACAAAATGGCATCCAATGTAATAAAAAAAGTCAACCAACGAACTCGATTCTTGTACCGGATCTCCTCTCTGGTAAACAAGAATACCCTGAAGACTCTGGCAGGAGCACTCATTCAGGGGTACTACGACTATGCTTGCACCTCATGGTACCAAAGCACCTCAAAGGCGCTAAAAACAAAATTACAAACATCTCAAAACAAACTGGTCAGACTACTGCTTGACCTTACTCCTAGAACCCACCTCACCCCTGCCCACTTTGACAACCTAGGATGGCTTAGAGTAGATGACAGAGTACAGCAACTTGCAATGGGCCTGGTCTACAAGATACACTACACGACCAAGGTACCCATGTACATGGCAAAATACTTCCCAAAGGTCAGTGAATACCACGATCACAACACCAGAGGGAGCTCCACAAATCATGTTAAACCCAGATTCGGCTCAAATAAGGGACTAAACACGTTTCGCAATTATGCCACATCAATGTGGAACGCCCTACCCAAAGCTGTAAAGGAATGTGGATCACTACCCACTTTCAAAACCTCTCTCAAGAGACACCTACGGGAGACTGCAATTCAACACTGGCCCCTGTAAATATCCTAACCCAACCCCCTCCAATGTACAGTCATTTACCTAGTATGGTTGTCAATAGTCCAATGTACAATTTTGTTTGTTTGTACAGAGTCCCCCCCCCCCCCTCTCAATGTACAGTTTTGCTTGTTTATACAGTGTGCCCCCCCCCCCCCAACCACCTCCAATGTAAATTACCCAGTATGGTTGTCAATATCCCAGTGTACCCAACCCCCCCCCACCCAACCTCCTCCAATGTACAGTTTCTACGTCAAATGTATATACTCCCTTTTCTTGACTCCTTCTGTATCACAAACAGTACTGTATTTGCAAATCTGGTATGTCATAAATGTATAGATGTAGCAGTACTGACTATCTGTATGTCATGTATGTCATATATGTCCTGATGAATTGAAAATGGGGGACCCTGATGTAAACAAGACGAAAGTCTTTCTCTGGTCTGCATCCCCTTAACAATTGTGTGTATTGAGCTGTACTGTATTGTACCCATTCTGCAATCTGTTAATAAAGTTTTCAATCAATCAATCAATCCCCCACCCTCCTACCCAACCCCCCCCCCCCCCCCCCACCCACCCAACCACCTCCAATGTACAGTCCCCCCCCCACCCCCACCTACCCAATCCAATGTACAGTTTCCACGCCTAATGTATATACTCTTTTCTTTCTGGACTCTTTTTGTATCACAAACAGTACTGTAATTGCAAATCTGGTATGTCATAAATGTATAGATGGAGCAGTGCTGTCTATCTGTATGTCATGTATGTCATATATGTTACGATGATTTGAAAATGGGGGACCCTGATGTAAACAAGACGAAAGTCTTTCTCTGGTCTGCATCCCATGTACCCATTCTGCAATCTGTTAATAAAGTTTTCATTCATTCATCATTCATTCATTCATTCACCTCGCTGCCTCTCTCTTGTTCTGCTCGTGGAACCGGACTAATTCTACTCCTCAGCAGACCCTTGTTGCTACGACTCTGTGTTTTGTTGTGTTTTTACAGACAGGGAGATTCAGGTTCATCTTTAACTGAAACTAGTGGTGTATTTATGTTCAGTCTGTTAGGTAATAAAGACAGAAACAGTGCAGCAGCATTAGGGTACAATGATGGCGTCTGCAGCACACAAGGCCCAGTCTGGTTATGCAACCACTGCAAGCGGCTGGTAATATGCAGAATAAAACATTACATTGTGCAATGTCGTAATCTCAAATGGGAGCCTATTGATCAAGAGGGTGACATTAAAGTTCAAAGGACCTTCTGATTTAACAAACCTGCTTTGTGTTTCTTCATCTCAGTTTCAGCATCAAAACATTCAGTAGTTTCACGGTGAAGAATCTGGCGATCAGTCTCTCCTCTAGTTCATCCTCCTCCACGGTGCTCCACCTTAGTCCGTTAAAATACTTCAAATGTATCTTCTGCAGCAGTTAGTCCATTCATTACACAATCTCTGCATTATAGTTATAGATATTATCAGATAATTAGATTAGCATTAGCTTATTAGCCATAGACAACGAGGTGAAGCTACAGTACACAAAGAGCGCGTGCCTGACGTCATTTCCGCTGGGCGGGGACTGCCTCAATGCTCTATAAAGGAGAGGACCAACTCTAATGCTGCCAGTAGAGGGCGCTCGAAGCGCAGTTATTGTAATTACGGGAGGTACACTAAATGGGAGGTTTACACAAAATCACAATTTATAACTAACAAAAATACATTTTGGAGAATATTCTTTCTTCTCTCTAAATGCATACCATTGAAGTCACTATGAATTGAAAATGGGGGACCCTGATGTAAACAAGACAAACGTCTTTCTCTGGTCTGCATCCCCTTAACAATTGTGTCTATTGAGCCGTACTGTATTGTACCTATTCTGCAATCTGTTAAATAAAATGTTTATTCATTCATTCAAGTGGGAACTAGGATACATCGGTGTGGTCTCGGTAAACACTTATAAAAAGCAGCTAAAGACTGTGTTGTTCAAACAGGCTTTTGGCTAACTATGTCTGTGTACATCTTTTATGTCTTTTTATCTTGTTTTTTTTCTTTCACGTTTTTAATTACTTTCTTTTTAACATGCTGCTATCCTTGCACTTTATTGATGTTTTTATATGTGAAGCACTTTGTGACCCTGGTCTGTGAAAGGTGCTATATAAAGAAACCTTACTTACTTACTTACTTACTTACTTACTTACTTACTTACTTACTTACTTACTTACTTACTTACTTACTTACTTACTTACTTACTTACTTACTTACTTACTTACTTACTTACTTACTTACTTACTTACTTACTTACTTACTTACTTACTTACTTACTTACTTACTTACTTACTTACTTACTTACTTACTTACTTACTTACTTACTTACCCTGGTATATATGCCTTCTGAGAACACATACTGTATGTGAGAATGCTCTTCATTGATTATGGCTCAGCATTCAACACCATCATTCCCTCTAAACTTGTCTCTAAGCTTGTTGATCTTGGACTGGAGACCTCCATCTGCAGCTGGATATTGGACTTCCTGACAGGCAGGCAGGCCCCAGGTGGTGAGGCAGACGCCTCCGTCTCACTGACCCTTAAAGGGGAACTATTTTACTATTTCTTTCACTATTTGGGCACTTTTACACAATTCCTGTGAGTCTATGGAACACCTCTGTAATATATAAATTTTTTTTATTCATTGTTTTGTATTTCTAATCAAGTCCTCAAAAACAGCATTTTTCTACCTCAAGATCTCGAGCTGTTTTGAGCCTGGGCTCCTAAACCACTGCGCAGCGTCGTCTTCGCCTGAACATTAACATGCAGCGGTGTCTTTATGACATCACATATAGGGCACATTTTCAAATGACTCAGTTCAGTGAGGGTGAATATTGTGAGAGGAGAATTGGAAGAATGCGCCAATATGAGAATTTTGAGACATAGATCATATTAATATAAGTTCACATAGCTAGGAAACAATGCTAAACACTCAAAAAGGCCATTTATAAGATAGTTCCCCTTTAACACGGTGCTCCACAGGGCGGTGTGCTAGGCCTCCTCCTGTAGTCCCTACTCACCTACAACTAACTGTACAACAGCTTCAATATCATCATCAAGCCGACAACATGACCATCCTGGGCCTCATCACATGCCAGCATCCTCACTGCACCATTGAGAGCTTGCTGAGGGCCTGCATCACAGCCTGTACGGAGACCTTTCTGCCTGCATCACAGCCTGTACGGAGACCTTTCTGCCTGCATCGCAGCCTGTACGGAGACCTTTCTGCCTGCATCACAGCTTGTACGGAGACCTTTCTGCCTGCATCACAGCCTGTACGGAGACCTTTCTGCCTGCATCACAGCCTGTACGGAGACCTTTCTGCCTGCATCACAGCTTCTTTATTTAATTTTTTTTAACCTTTATTTAACCAGGAAAAAGTCTCATTGAGATAAAAAATCTATTTTACAAGAGCGTCCTGGCCAAGATAGGCAGCAGCACAGTTACAATTTCACATTTACAGACAAAAACAATTAAAGAAACAAACTATTATAGCAATTAAAACAAAAACGAGGACAATTCACAGAACCATTTATAGTCAGTCAAAACATCTGCAGCCAGATGTGCTGGATTCCATATCGCTTAGAAGGGTTTTAAAAGCAACCAGTGAGACCAGCTCATGCAAGTTCAGGTGGTTTTGTAGCTGATTCCAGGTGGAGGGAGCTGCATATCTTTTTCCCAGTTCAGTACGGACCAGAGGGACAGTTAGTAAAAAAAAATAAGCCCTGGGAACGAAGACCATAACTGCCCATACTTTTTTGGAGAATGTACATAGGTAAGTTGGCAGCAGTCCAAGGATAGCCTTATAAATAAGGATATGCCAATGGTTGAGTCTGCGGGTGGACAGGGCAGACCATCCCACCCTAGAATACAAAGTACAGTAGTGAGTAAGGACTTTAAAATGTGTGATGAATCTCAGCGCTCCATGGTGTCTTGTACGCGTCTAGTTTTCTGCCAACATACTTGCATTTTTCCGCAATCTGATTGGCCACTGACGTTTCTGGTCATGTGACATCTGCGCCAATCATGTGACGCCTATTTCTATCACTGGTTAAGCTTATAGGCACTCTTTTGAAGTTGGTTAAGGTTAGAATTTGTCTTAGAGCAGGGCGATAGAACACCGGCCCTGATTCCAAACTCTAACCTTAACCAACTTCGAAAGAGTGCCTAAGCTTAACCAGTGATAGAACTAGGCGTTAGGTAGTTTGCAGGCTGTTAGAGGCGGAAATAGGCGCAGAAATAGGTGTCACGCGATTGGCGCAATGTCACATGACCAGAAACGTCAGTGGCCAATCAGATCGCGGAAAAATGCAAGTGTGTTGGCAGAAAACTAGACACGTCCTGTACGGACACATTTCTGCCCTCACAGCCTGTACGCAGACCTTTATCACACAAATATTATCTTAATATAAGACTCAAAAGTAGCCACTGCAGCCGTTATTATGAGCTCTGCTCTTCTGTGTTCACATAACTTTCCAAAACTGATTTGCAATCTAAGTTGCCTAAACCAGTTTGTCCATTTTAAAAGCTCAGTGGACGGAACAGGTTTATTTGTTTATATTCTTTTATTGACAACCCAGCTAGGAAGGAGGGAGGGAAGAATGGATAGAGGTGGATGGATGAGGGCCCTGGAGGAACTGCTGGGGGTATGCAGTGCTCAGGTACTCAGCTGGACTCCTTCTCCTGCAGGAGGGAGGGAGGGAGAGAGAGAGAGAGAGAGAGAGAGAGAGAGAGAGAGAGAGAGAGAGAGAGAGAGAGAGAGAGAGAGAGAGAGAGAGAGAGAGAGAGAGAGAGAGAGAGAGAGAGAGAGGGAGAGGGAGAGGGAGAGGGAGAGGGAGAGGGAGAGAGAGAGAGGGAGAGGGAGAGGGAGAGGGAGAGGGAGAGGGAGAGGGAGAGGGAGAGAGAGAGGAGAGAGAGAGAGAGAGGGAGAGGGAGAGGGAGAGGGAGAGAGAGAGAGAGGGAGAGGGAGAGGGAGAGGGAGAGGGAGAGGGAGAGAGAGGGAGAGGGAGAGGGGAGAGAGAGAGAGAGAGAGAGAGAGAGAGAGAGAGAGAGAGGTTAATGGATCCTAACACACCTGGACTGGTTCATTAAGATTGTGTCCAAGAGTCTGGAGGTGGTCAGGTTTATATGACTGTGAGGACCAACCGTTTCTCTCTGTCTCACCAACTGTAGAACGATGTGAAGGAATGGCTCAATCTGTGTGTGTGTTATATGCTGATGTTTTCCTGATATCTTTCTAATTGTGAGTGCTAGGACTTCACTCTTTTCTGATTTCTCCTTGACGCACGCGCCGGCTACCATTTTTTACCACAGTGCAGCAGGCTAGCCGTGATCAAGAGCTGACTTTAAGTTCAAACCAACCAAAACACCAAAAACCAACCCAAAAATACCTTTCAATATCTTCCCTTTTGCTTTAATCTGCTTTAATGACTGTCCTGCCGCTATTTGATTTTAGCGATGTAATCTACCGCTTGGCCCGTAAAGGTGATCTAGAGCGCTTAGATATCCTATATCACTCCGCCATTCGCTTCGCTACCAATGCCCCCTACAGGACCCAACACTGCGAGCTATACTCCCTAGTAAACTGGCCCTCCCTGGAGATTAGACGCAACATCCACTGGCTGGCCTTTGTATATAAAACACTTCTAGGCCGTAATCCCCCTTACCTTACTCGCCTAGTCCACCCTCGTCCACTCCCAAATTACCACACCCGGTCAGCCACACATATCCTGGTAAAAGCCCCCCATGCCAACTCCTCACAAGGCCGTTCCTCCTTTCAGTACGCAGCAGCTGATAGCTGGAACACACTACAAAAAACCTTAAATATGGAAACGTTTATTTCAATTCGATTGTTTAAGGAAACTTTAACAAACTCCCTCTCCACTCTCCACACTTTAGATCACACAAACACACTTACACTTTATATTTATTGATAAAGGATTTGCACTACAACTCGTACACCTACTGTGAATTGTACCTAAATTGCACCTCGTCCCATTTCTCCATTTCTGCCTTGCACTATATAGTATTGTATATTAGTACACTGCACAGTATTGTATATTGTATGGTAACTACGTCTATTCTGCATCGAACATTGTACATATGTCTAAACTGAACACTGTGACCTCATTTTTTTTACTTCTAATTTTACTATGTTATTTTATTTCATACTTATCTTGTCTTGCACAGTCTCTGGAGCGCAACAGTAAGAAGCATTTTGTATAAAAGTATTCTGTACTTCTGTATGACAACTATTAAAGAAACTTGAAACTTGAAACTTGAAACTAGAGCACTCATGTAGATGTTTCTCCATGTGCTAACACCATGCTGCCACTATTGTTCTGTTGTCCGCCAGTTGTTGTTCAGTTCAGTTGTTGCTCTGTATGTATGTCCTGCCTTTTTAATAATGTTCCTTTCTGCTTTGTGTTTTATTTTTATTTATTTTATTTTATCCCCCATCCCCTTTCCCCTAGGGGGCTTTTTACCCCCAAATAGGCCGTTATTGGAAATAAGAACTTGTTCTTAATTAACCTGCCTATTCAAATAAAGGTTTGATGATGATGATTTACAATCTTCCTGTCAAAATTCCTCCATTTCACTGAAATAGTAGAGATAAAAATCACAACTTTGTTGACAGAAACATTGAAATAAAGCCCACACACCTGCCATGCCACATGGCAATTAACTGGTGTCTGGTGATTGACAGCTCACCAGAGAAAACCAAAAATACATCCAAAGCACTTTAGAATTAGGGCTGTCTTAAATACTTTGAAGCTTCGTTCGATGGGCATGGGATACAAATATGAAAATAAAATTCAAATATATTTAAAAAAAAATAAAAAAGACAATTTATACATTTATAGGATTTATTCCAAATATAATTTTGGGAGATATTGTTATATAGGTGCACTACATGACTTGGGAAATGGGGTATCAAGGTGAAAAAGACATTTTTCATTTAATCTGGTTTAGAGTAAGTAAGGGATGGTTAAAATGAGAGCTCCATGTATTGGCGATGCGGATGCTACATACCCTACCACATCACATGGCCCCCAATGGTCACCACAACCCAACCTGTATATGCCAGAAAGGCCGTCTTTGATCGACAAGAAAGGTAAAACAAATTCAGTCGTCGTCATATGATGTTCTCAAATCAATGCGTAATCGTGTTTAATAATCGTGATTTCAATATCTATCATAATTGTAATTATTATTTTTGCCATAATCAAGCAGCCCTAGTGCTTGCCAGTGTAAACAGGAAGCAGATGGTATGCGGTTCTTGAGAGACATTAACCAGGTCATGAAGTGAAGCCTGTCCTGATCACAGAGCGCACGTGAACTAGCCTACTGCAAACTGCGTGAAGTTCAAGTTTCAAGTTTTGTTTTATTTGTCACATAGTATAAGGTACATGTACATTACAGTGAAATGCTTGTTTCTGTATGAGCCTCCTGAGATTGTGCTTCATACAGTAAAGAAGTAAAAGAATAAAGACCAAACACTATACAAAATATACAATATACAAAACAAAATTTGGTAGAAGAGGTAGTGCAAGTCTTTTAAGAATATATAGATAAAATATGGTGTATTGTTTAAAAAGTGTGTAAAGTGAATGTGTAAAGGTGAATGTTTAAAGTGAGTGTGTGCGTGTGGTTGTTGTGTGCAATGAATGTAGAATGGATGAGTTATTGTTGCATAGAGTCCACATTGAGCATCCTGATGGCCTGTTGGGGATAGAAGCTCCTTTTGAGTCTCTCTGTGTAGGCAACAAAAAAAAGTCATATTTGTTGAGCTTTTCAAACCAGTCGAACCTCGTCGTTTAGAAGAATCAACAGGCTGGTGATAGGTCTTGGATTATCTGCCCAAAACCCTGGGAATAACTTTAAAAGCAGAAAGAGGCTGATGACTCAATGGCTGTTTTGGACAAATGAAGAGAAGGTATGCATGTTTTTATTGCCATTCTCTGTGTTAATGATTGATAAGAAGGATGATTGATGACGAGCATATTACTGTAAGCCTCACAGCTAGTGGCCATTTGTGTGGTGAAATTATGGTAAATTATGGTCCCATCGTTGTTGCACATGTTTACTTGGCTCCATTGTCATGTCAGGAGATGCAGCAATATTTTCTATTGGTGTTGTTTATTATATCTTGTTTACTTTCAGCACAGCAGCAGCTAGGTTCAGTAGCAGCAGCTAGGTGTTGTCTCCAGACCAGTGGCGGCTCCTGACCAAATTTTTTGGTGAAGCACAAATTATTATATTATATTATATGTTAAATTATATTTTTAAAACATCCCCCAATGTGTGTGTCGGTGGTGGCTGTGAGTAAAAAATATTGGGGAGGACGGGAGAGATAAAAAAAAATTAATAAAGAAGTACAGACAGACAAGAGTGGTTATGACACTACAGTTAAAGACAACAAGTTTCAAGTTCAAGTTTCTTTAATAGTTGTCATACAGAAGTACAGAATACTTTCATACAAAATGCTTCTTACTGTTACGCTCCAGAGACTGTGCAAGACAAGATAAGTATGAAATAAAATAACATAGTATAGCATGTAAATTAGAAGTAAAAAATGAGGTCACAGTGTTCAGTATAGACATATGTACAATGTTCGATGCAGAATAGACGTAACTGAGTTACCATATAATATACAATACTATATAGTGCAAGGCAGAAATGGGATGAGGTGCAATTTAGGTACAATTTACAGTAGGTGTACGAGTTGTAGTGCAAATCCTTTATCAATAAATATAAAGTGTGTTTGTGTGATCTAAAGTGTGGAGAGTGGGTGCTGCAGTGTGTTGTTTGTTTAAGTGAGTGTGTGCGTGTGGGTGTGTGTGCTGTGTGCATTTGATGGTTGTTGCATAGTGTTTATTGTTCGTTTAGCAGCCTGATGGCCTGGGGATAGAAGCTTCTTCTGAGTCTTTCTGTGCTCGCCTTAAGACTCCGGTATCGCTTGCCTGACCGCAGCAGTTCAAAGAGGCAGTTGTTCGGGTGGCTGGAGTCCTTGATGATTCTCTTAGCCTTCCCCCTGCACCGCTTGTTGTAAATGTTCTGGAGGGTGGGAAGCCCCCCTCCAATTGTGCGTTCGGCTGAACGTGTCACTCTTTGTAGTCTGCTACGGTCTTGTGCAGTGCTATTCCCAAACCAGGAGGTGATGTTGCCAGTCAGGATGCTCTCTATTGTACATGAGTAGAAGTTCCTAAGGATCTTCTGACTGACTTGGAACTTCCTTAGGCGCCTGAGGAAGTAGAGGCGCTGTCGTGCCTTCTTCACAACACTGTCAATGTGTGTGGTCCATGTCAAGTCCTCGGATATGTGGGCTCCGAGGTACTTGAAACTGTTCACTCTCTCAACCGGTGCCCCGTCGATGCTGAGGGGGCTGTAGTCCTTGACCCCCGACCTCCTGAAGTCCACAATCATCTCTTTTGTTTTGCTGACGTTCAGGGAGAGGCAGTTCTCCTGACACCACTGTGACAGATTCTCTACCTCTTCCAGGTAGGCCCTCTCATCGTTGGCAGAGATCAGGCCCACCACTACTGTGTCATCAGCAAATTTGATGATTGTGTTGTTGTTCCGCTGTGCCACGCAGTCATGTGTGTACAGGGAGTAGAGGAGGGGGCTCAGAACACAGCCCTGGGGGGCCCCTATGTTGAGCGTGATGGATGAGGAGGTGCAGTTGCCTGCTCTTACCAGGCACTAGTAATAAATACCTTGGAGTAACTCTTGACACACAGGCCTCACTTACAAACATCACATCAATAGCTTAGTGAAGAAGGCAAATAAAAAACGATTTGTTTACAGCCAGATCAGACCATTTCTCACCCTCACTGTTTCAAACACATATCTACATGCAATTTTTCTTTCACCAATATCTTACTGTCTCCCAATCTGGTCCCTCACAACAAAGGAAATTATAGGAAATTATATGGGTAGGCGGGGTGGGGGAAACTGTACAACTGTGAGAATGTGGTCTGGAACACAGCCCAATTGCTGAATACACACAGGAGAGGAGATTGGAGCGTTTCAAGGGTTTTAATGAAAACAGTAGCACAGGAATTGGAGGGGAATAGAACGGGGTTATAGTTCTTGTCTTGCGGCTGCCGCTGTGGCAGCGTGCGGGCAAGTGGTCCTTGTTCTTGTCTTGGGGCTGCTGGGGCTGCAGCTGAGGCAGCGAGCGAGCAAGTGTTCCTCCTCGGGGACAGGGAACGTCCAGGTAGGAACAGTGGTCCTGGGGCACAGGAAAAACAGGTTAGAGCAAGGCAATACAAAGGGTAGATTCCAGCAGAGCTTTAGGTAGAGACGTCATACCTGGGTAGTGGTATTTAACACCACGACGACTTCTGGTCAGCGTCTTGGAGTTGAAGTAGGCACCTCGTCAACGGGGGATAGGATGCAGCTGTGAGGAGTGAGGTGCCTGGCAGCATGCGAATCAGGGGGATGAAGTGCAGCTGTGCTAGGTGACGTGAAGTGAAGTGATGCTGGTCGTATAAGGGTGAATGGAGGGGTGAATGGGGAAAGAGAGGATGAGGAGGAGTGTGTAGTGGATGGAGAGGGGGATGAAGAGGAGCGTGTGGTGACGTGAGGGGAAAAGGAGGGGGAGTGAAGTATGCCCGTGCTGTGATTACAACAGGACCCCCCCCTCTACGGGCACCTCCCGGCGGCCCAGGCTTGTCAGGGTGAGCCCGATGAAAATAGCGGACGAGGCCTGGGTCCAGGATCATCTTCCGGGAGATCCAGCTCCGCTCCTCCGGGCCGTAGCTCTCCCAGTCGACCAGATACTGGAAGCCACGGCGCCGCACGTCCAGCAACTCCCGGACCACGTAGGCCGGGTGGTCGTCTACCACCAGCGGAGGAGGAGGCTCTGGAGCAGGGGGAGACAGGGGACTGGAGACCACCGGTTTGAGCTGGGAGACATGGAAGGAGGGGTGGATGCGCATATGGGAGGGGAGCTGGAGTTTGACAACAGAGGGATTTATGAGGGACAGGATCTTGTAGGGCCCCACAAAACGGGGGGTTAGTTTTCGTGAGATGGATTTGAGTGGCAGGTCCCGAGACGAGAGCCATACCATCTGACCTGGTTTATAGTCGGGAGCCGGGGTCTGGTGGCGGTCGGCGAAGCGCCGGTTCTGGTCCGTAGTGCGGAGAAGCGCAGCCCTTGTCTCCTCCCAGATTGTCCTGCAGCGGCGGAGATGGTCCTGCACCGACGGCATGCGATCTCCTCCTCCTGGGCTGGGAACAGCGGGGGTTGGTAGCCCAAAGATGACTCAAAGGGGGACTGACCTGTGGCCGCCGAAGACAGGGAATTGTGGGCGTATTCGACCCACGGCAGGAAGGTGCTCCAGCCGGAGGGGTCCCGGGCTGTCACGCAGCGGAGTGCGGATCCCAGGTCCTGGTTGGCCCGCTCCGACTGGCCATTGGTCTGCTGGTGGAACCCGGAGGAGAGACTGACCGTGGCCCCCAGAGCCCGACAGAAAGCCCTCCAGACCTGGGATATGAATTGAGGGCCCCTGTCGGAGACGATGTCCGTCGGGATCCCATGGAGTCGGAAGACGTAGAGCACCATCAGGTCAGCGGTCTCTGCAGCAGAGGGGAGTTTGGGGAGAGCAACAAAGTGCACCGCCTTTGAGAAACAATCAACAATGGTGAGGATGGCTGTGTTACCGTGTGAGAGGGGAAGGCCGGTGACGAAGTCCAGGGCGACGTGCGACCAGGGCCGGCCGGGAACAGGGAGCGGACGAAGGAGCCCGGCGGGCGATCGATGGGAGGCCTTTGATCGAGCACAGACGGTGCACGCCAGGACAAAGGCGCGGGTGTCCTCTCTCATGGTGACCCACCAGAAGTGCCTCTTCAGCAGGGACAGGGTCCGGTCAATCCCAGGGTGGCAAGCGAACCGGGAAGCGTGAACCCACTCGAGCACCTGGGAGCGGACAAGGTCAGGGACAAAAAGCCGGTTAGGTGGACCGTTACCTGGGTCCGGCTGGGCACGCTGAACCTCCCTGACGATGGACTGGATCTCCCAGGTGGCGGCGGCCACCAGACAGGATGTGGAGAGGATGGTGTCGGGGTGTGCGGGACCCTCCTCAGGGACAAACTGCCGGGAGAGGGTGTCTGGCTTGGTGTTCTTGGAACCAGGCCTGTAGGTCAGGGTGAAATTAAACCTGGCGAAGAACAGCGCCCAGCGAGCCTGGCGGGAGTTCAGGCGCTTGGCCGTCAAGACGTAGGCGAGGTTCTTGTGGTCCGTCCAGACCAGGAAGGGGACCTCCGATCCCTCCAGCCAGTGCCTCCATTCCTCCAGGGCTAGTTTGACCGCCAGGAGCTCCAGGTTTCCGATGTCATAGTTGACCTCGGCTGGGGTTAGGCGGCGCGAGAAGAAGGCGCAGGGGTGCAGTTTCTGGTCGGTGACGGAGCGTTGGGAAAGGACCGCCCCTACTCCGGTGCAGGAGGCGTCCACCTCCACCACGAACCGGCGTGACGCGTCCGGCTGGACGAGGATGGGTGCGGTGGTGAAACGCTGGCGCAGCTCGGCGAAGGCGGAGTCCACTTTGTCGGACCAGATGAAGGGCACGGAGGGCGAGGTGAGTTGGGTGAGGGGCGCCGCGACCAGGCTGTAGTCCCTGATGAAGCGCAGATAGAAGTTGGCAAACCCCAGGAAGCGTTGGAGCTGCTTGACGTTGGTGGGACGGGGCCAGTCGGACACCGCTCTGATCTTCTCGGGGTCCGCCTGGATCTTGCCGCCCTCAATGATGTAGCCGAGGAAGCCGATGGAAGAGACGTGGAACTCACACTTCTCCGCCTTGACGAACAGCTTGTTCTCCAGAAGATGCTGGAGGACCCGGCGGACGTGCTGGACGTGCTCCTCCATGGAGCGGGAGAAGATCAGAATGTCATTCAAATAGACGAAAACGGAGCGGTGGAGTACGTTGCGGAGAACGTCATTGACGAGGGCCTGAAAGACAGCAGGGGCGTTGTCAGTCCAAAGGGCATTACCTTGTACTCGAAGTGGCCGAGTGGTGTCTTAAAGGCTGTCGTCCACTCGTCTCCTTCCCGCATGCGGACAAGGTGGTAGGCGTTCCTGAGGTCCAGTTTTGTGAAGATGGTGGCACCTTGCAGGGGCTCAAAAGCAGAGTTGATCAAAGGCAGGGGGTACTTGTTCTTTACTGTGATATTGTTGAGACCCCGGTAGTCGATACAGGGGCGAAGGGAACGATCCTTCTTGGAAACGAAGAAGAATCCTGCGCCAACAGGAGAGGAGACTACTCCGGCGTCGATGAGGTTCTCGTCGGCCCCTGAGTCAACCAGGGCGGATAGCAGGATCGATTGGTTATTTAGACAGCGTAGCGCTGAATAGCATGTTTGGGCCGGAGCTGGGAGCGATATCAAGATTCGAACAGACGCCCAGCGCTACTGTCGAGCCCCGTCGTTTGGGCGAAGCGAGCATGAGACAACGGAGTGACCTATTTGGCCGCAGTACAGACATGCTCTTGTGGCGAGCCTGTGTCTGCGTTTGCTGGGGGGAAGGCGTGAGCGGTCGAGATCCATGGGCTAGGAGGAACTACTTTCAGCGCGGGCGGCGCGGGGAGAGCGAGTTGGGCCTGGTATAGGCGGACGAGTGGTGCTAGATTTCTCTCGACGGCATTCACGAAGACGCATGTCCAGTTCCCTGGCCAAATGGATTAGCTCGTTTAGGGAGTTTGGTTTCTCCTTGGACGCGAGTTCGTATTTTATAACGTCGCTCAAGCCTTGGCGGAAGGCGCCTCGCAGTGGCGTGTCCCCCCAGTCAGAGCCGGCTGCTAGGATGTGGAACTCGATAGCATATTCGCTCACACTGCGACCTCCTTGGCGGATCGTAAACAAGCCGGAGGCCCCCTCTGAGCCATCTGGAGGGTGGTCGAATACTTTACGCATGTCGCTGACATACTCGGAGTACGAATCGCAGAGGAAGGAATTATTGAAGTGAAGAGCGGTGGCCCATTTCAGCGCCGCGCCAGTGAGCCAGTTAGACCTATCGCTGTGAAACGTGTATGGCTGCTGTTCAAACACTAATGAGCACTGAAATAAAAAAGCTCTGCACTTGGAGACGCTTCCGGCATAGCGCTCTGGTGCGGGGACAGGAGGTTCCCTATGCGGGGGTATCGCTGCAGCGGGGGAAGTGGCTGGTGGAGCCTGCTGTGCGACGTGTGCCTCGATACGGTGATATTGTCTTTCTCGCTCAGCAGAGTCGAGGGCGAGAACGGCCAGCTGCGCCATGACGGCGTCTATGGAGTGAGCGAGTTGATCTACTCGGGTGGTCTGGCCGTTGATTATACTCACAGACTGCTTCTGAAACGTCCTCCATTCCTCGATCTCGTGTACAGCTGGTGCTGTCATCTTGGTCGTGGTATACTGTGAGAATGTGGTCTGGAACACAGCCCAATTGCTGAATACACACAGGAGAGGAGATTGGAGCGTTTCAAGGGTTTTAATGAAAACAGTAGCACAGGAATTGGAGGGGAATAGAACAGGGTTATAGTTCTTGTCTTGCGGCTGCCGCTGTGGCAGCGAGCGGGCAAGTGGTCCTTGTTCTTGTCTTGGGGCTGCTGGGGCTGCAGCTGAGGCAGCGAGCGAGCAAGTGTTCCTCCTCGGGGACAGGGAACGTCCAGGCAGGAACAGTGGTCCTGGGGCACAGGAAAAACAGGTTAGAGCAAGGCAATACAAAGGGTAGATTCCAGCAGAGCTTTAGGTAGAGACGTCGTACCTGGGTAGTGGTATTTAATACCACGACGACTTCTGGTCAGCGTCTTGGAGTTGAAGTAGGCACCTCGTCAACGGGGGATAGGATGCAGCTGTGAGGAGTGAGGTGCCTGGCAGCGTGCGAATCAGGGGGATAAAGTGCAGCTGTGCTAGGTGACGTGAAGTGAAGTGATGCTGGTCGTATAAGGGTGAATGGAGGGGTGAATGGAGAAAGAGAGGATGAGGAAGAGTGTGTAGTGGATGGAGAGGGGGATGAAGAGGAGCGTGTGGTGAACGTGAGGGGAAAAGGAGGGGGAGTGAAGTATGCCTGTGCTGTGATTACAACAACAACTGTACAAGCAAAACTGTACATTGGAATATCGACGAAACCATACTTGGTAGAAGAGGGTCTCGTGTATTCTTGGGTTAGGTAATTTACTGTACATTGGAGGGGGTTGGGTTAGGACATTTACATTCACATCACTCAGCACTATAGGAAATTAACGACACACACACGCGCGTGCACACAAACACACACAAGGACGGGATGGGTTAGGCGCAGAGACTCAATCGCATCGGCAACTGAGAAAAAGACAATACATGTGTGTGTGTGTGTATCCCGGTGTGTGTGTGCCGCTCCAATAGACCTATCGCTCAGCCACGCCCCCTTTGAAAAGTTGGACAAACAAAGTCGACCGTGAATGACTGTTGACGATGGCCGCAGGCAGCCCCTTTCCTGACTGTGATGCAAGCCTTGCTTCACAGTCACGAAAGGGGCTAGGGTGCGGGAGATTTACCACAGCAGGTAATAGACCTGTTTTTTAAAGATAACACAAAAATTTCATCTAGAAGCAGACAGAGATGGTTACAATATGCAGTGGAAAAGTACGTTCATGAGATACACATTTACCTTAGACCTCCATGGTGATGCAAGCATTAGCTATATATAACGTTAGCTAGCTACTCTCAAGCATTACTTACAGTTGACTTGATTGAAGATTACAAGAACTATGACGATAATCCATGATTACTACTATTGCTGATACATTTTAGTGGAGAGGGGAGCTATATTCAAGTAGCAGCTAGTACGAGAAGTGTTCTCAAACAGTAGCCTATTTCTTTTCTCCCCTTCTCATTTCTGTTGAAACCATAGGGCACCAGGGTACTGTGCACACATCATTGGGCTCATGTACAGTTTAGACATTTCTTGTGCATAAAATGAAGACACTGCCTCCTGTACAAGTCGGCCACAGCAGAGGGAAGAAGGTAGCAGGCCAGCCTATAACCTCTGCAGTGGTGGCAAAAGTGATCCCCACCTACACTCCTAACAGGTAGTTTCAAAGCACAATAAAAACACATACATTTGGTAATAAAGGCAAAATGGTGCTCATTCACAATTTATTGAAAAAAAGAAATTTGCACCGTCATGCAGTTTGATGTGAACAAATAATAGCCTAGGCACAACATCTGATACATTTCTACAGTGAATAGTTAATACTATGCATAACACAGTTATATAGCGTACTTGGCCATCGCGTCCCGCTCTTAAGCCATTCTGAGATATACCTCATCTCATGTACCTACTGTACACCATCAACGAAAAACAAATACACCCATCACCTGCCGGGCTCCGCCCCTATAGAGGCGTACTCTATAAGACATTAGGCATGGTCACCAAACACTCTTCCTCTATTTCGTTTCCATCATAGCGGTTGCAAAGCGCCCTATGTAAACTAGTGCTATGAAAAGATTAGAGAAATTGCGTAATGTTGAATGTTTACCGGAGGTTTGCTTACCCCTGGAATCTTCGGGCATGTTTCAGTGACACGTCGGGCCTATTCTGATGTTTCCTCGTCTGGTGGCAGCGGATCAAGGAGCAGCGTGCAAGGTTTGGCTATCGAGCCGGCTTGTACACAGGTAGGCCCTGTGTCAACAGCAGTGATGGGAATAACGGCGCTATAAGTAATGGCGTTACTAACGGCATTCGTTTTTTCAGTAACAAGTAATCTAACGGATTACTCTTCCAATCTTAATAACGCTGTTAGCGTTACTGCAAAAAAATGCGGCGTGTTACTATGAATGAACCCGTTTCTTTCATCAGACAGATCTCTGCGCCGAGAGGCAATAATATGTTCTTCCTTGTTTAGTGGGCAGTGCGCGAGCCAAGCATACATGCTGACGATTGGCTGAGGCTGAGTAAAATGTCATGGTAAGCCAATCAAAGGTAGAGGTGGGCGGGTCTAACGCATCGAGAGTCTGAGCCACAACACAAGCGATTCAGTCAGCGGAGACCGCGGGTCTGTGTAGTGTACAGTACAAATAATCTAAAACGAATCCAACGGAACAACATAATAAGCGAGCAGTCAGCGTGAGACAGCGGTTCACTCTTGTGTTGCAGCGCAGGGCAGTAGTGGCTCTACTGCTGACAGGCTCAACCATAGATATATATCTATGGGCTCAACATAGTGCTGCACTTCCTGGTTTAATAGCACAGTCTGGTGCGCAGAGATATATATCTGTATGTCATGCATGTCTTAAATGTCATGATTAGATTGGTTTAGAATGATTCGATTAGATTCTTATATCTGTATGTTGTGTATGTCATGAATTGAAAATGGGGGACCCTGATGTAAACAAGACGAAAGTCTTTCTCTGATCTGCATCCCCTTAACAATTGTGTGTATTGAGCCGTACTGTATTGTACCCATTCTGCAATCTGTTAATTAAAATGTTCAATCAATCAGTATATATTTGTTATTTATTTTTGGTATAGTGCTTAACAAGCATAATTTAATGTTGCCCAGTTGTGGCCTGTTGAGGGGCAATACATATCAAAAGTTCCAAAACATCTATTGTATTTGTATGATCCACTAATATATAAACATAGTAATTATAATATCTACATACTTGGCATTTGATTGGAGGCTAGTCTCACTTTGTCCCACAGCAACATTAAAATAGTTTAGATTTGTGTATGTTGTTTATGTAAAAAAATATATATATTGAAAGTAACGCAATAGTTACTTTCTGAAGTAACTAGTTACTTTTATAATTTGTAACTGAGTAAGTAATTTAGTTACTTTTTGGAAGAAGTAACTAGTAACTGTAACTAGTTACTTTTTAAAAGTAACTTGCCCAACACTGGTCAACAGGCATTGATGTTGGTGTTAGTAATGCTGGTTTGTTTTGTTACACAACCATGTTGTGTGTCGGCGCCAGGGGCGGGATGGTTTGGTGAACGTTTCACTGCAGTGGACGGGTTCCGTGCTGCTAAACAACTAAGCTAAATGCTAATGCTAAATGCTAACACTACGCTGTTCTAATGTCTCCGCCGTGGGATGTTGCCGCTTTTCCCTCCTCTTGCCGGTTCATCAATGAAGGTCAGTCGGTAGCTAATGTGGGGGTTTTGCTGAGTCCTATTTTACCCTTTTTACGGGTAAATGGGTTGACAACAGGGTGTGCCGTGGCTAGGTAGCCTAGCCAGGTAGCGTTAATCCTGTGCCCCGGCGGGGTTTTGAACGGTGCTCCCACCCGGAAGCCGATGCTTGAGGCTCGGTGGGTGGCAGTAGAGCTATACTACTGCAGGATGGGACTTAGCGGCGGCCCGTGTTGTGGCTCAGCTGACTGTTTTCTGTCCATAGTAGCGTTGAACGCTATGCTGTAGTGGGCTACTGTTTTGTTCTGTCTCTCTGCTACAAGAATGTCTGTCTATGCTACAGCTTTCTCTCCTCTCAACCATTCATGCTGGCGGTCAATCGGTGTCTATTGGGGGAGTAGTGCGGGGGGGGCTTTGTTTACCTTTTTGGGTAAATGGGCTAAGGTCTAGGGCTGGTGTGCTGTTGTGAATATTATGAATGAATGCGGGACTGGTTCTCTCTGGTCCGCCTCCCCTTAACGTTGTGTACATGGGCTTGCTCATTCTACAGTATTTTCGTGGTGTTAGTTCTTTTATTCATTAACCCCTTCATGGTGCACACCACAATGGAGGTTGCTTTTTGCAACCACCACTGGTGCTCCGTGTTAACATCAGTCCTTTGCTTTTGACATATTGAAACAGTGCCCTGGGTCGCCAGGGTCAGCCTGGCGAGTGGCTGGTGGGCTACTAAAGCCTGTACCGCCACGGTATGGAATTGGCAGCGATTAGTAACTGTGTTCGAATTGCTGTTTTTTCTATCAGAAAAATGGTGTCTGGTGGCGGGGCCTTGAGGGCCAGCCGACATCGACACATCGTGCAAGGTTGTTGACGTTATTAGCTTTGACCTAGCCGCAAGCTATAACCGCTCAGGGTTCCCCTCTCCGCAGGGGATTTTGGTCTTCTGCTGGAGCGCGGGCGGTATTGTCCTAGGCCCCACACCGCCTCACACCGCGCAGCCAGAGGAAGAGAGAGCACGGCCTCATCAGCGGCGATGACAAGGCCCTCGACAGGCGGCCATGTTTTCCCCCGCCAGAGGTATCCTGGGCGTTGAATCGACAGGTGTCCACAAGGCCGACAGCCTTGGCTGCCGAGGGATCGGCCATGTTGGATGGGCTCGGCTTGAACAATAAGCCGTCGCCGTCCTGCCGCGAGCAGCCCGCTCTCCGATCACTCCCTCCCCCAACACCAGCGGAAAAAGGGGGCTCTGATTGTTTCCTTTGGCTGCGGGCCGCATGCCTTCGTTGAAGCGCGGGCGGCCCCACTTTTCGCTTCTCATGGGGACAGGGGCTGACACCCAGTTGATGGCTGAGCCTGGGTCTGTCCGTGAGAATGTTGTGCTGTCAAACGGCTCCCACACCATAAGCTGTGTTGGTTGAGCCTGGTGTTACGTCTGTCAACTATGGGTGTTGTCAGCAGGGGGGCTCGAAACATTTTGAGGCACACAGTGCAGGCTTCCCCGGCCTCGCCTTTGCCAGGCCAGGTATCATGTTGGTACCTCCCACTCCCGCGAGATCGGCAGTGGTCTGAAATGAAGAGGTGCGCGTGATTTAGGTGGTAGTAATATCACTGCAGGGCTATGGTGTGTAGGAACCCATGGGGTCCTCACGCCTTGCATGTCCGGCTGCAGAACAACTCCTCAGCATGTTCTGGAGGGGTGTTCAGTGGGGGGGCTTTTGTCACCAAGATTGATGTCAGCTTCCCCCGTATCAAACCGGCCCTTTCTCTCGGGGTCCCCCCTTGGGTGCGATTGCCTCGTGGGTAGTGTCAGGTTCCGACCCGACTCCACGGAACGCTCTGCTCGCAAGGGTCCAGGGTTGGCTACGCACAGCGGGTGGGACCGGGCCGACTATCTACAGTTCCTGGCGGACCTGCGCCACATGGCGGCGGGTGCGTTGGGAGTGTCATCACATATGACTACGGCAGTACCATATGTCGAGGTGGATGGAGAGAACGCTGAGGCGGGGACTTGTGTTTACACAACCCCACCCGTTTTCGGGTTTGGTACAGACCCTATTGTCAGGGTCACCAGCAGTGACAGCTCTGGTCAACGAGATCCAATCTCTGTGGACGAAGCAAGCCATCGTCGTGGCATTCTCCTCCCGGTGTTCTCTGGTGCCTGAGAAATCGGGAGGGGGGGTGTCAGACCCATGCTGGACCTGTCCCATGGGAAGGTTCAGCATTTTTTGGATCGTCTCCTACCTGTTGAACACTGTCAGGTGGGGGTCTGGTTCTCCTCCATAGACCTGTAGGATGCGTATTCGCATCTCCGATCTTTGATCCTAGGGCTTACCTACCTTGATCCTGATTGCGCCGGACTGGGGCGTGTGGTTCCCGGTCCTGATCCAGCTACTGGTAGCTCCGCCATGGCCTATTCCTTGGTCAGCGAAGGCCCTCACTCAAGCACACGGGTCGCTGTTCAGCACCCGGTGTTGTGCCAACGTCTGATGGTTTGGCTGGTGAGAGGGTAAGTCTGGAGAGGATGGACCCTTCTGTGGTTGATACCATCCGGAATGCGCATGCTCCCTCCACTGTCGCGCTTACGCGGGCAGATGGCGTATGTTCCAAGAGTGGTGTAAGGCGGGGGGCAGGGACCGGTGTCCTGCCCCCTGGATACTGTCCTTGTTACCTCCAGTCTCTCCTTGATAGACTGTCGGCTTCGACGGTGAGGGTATATGCAGCAGCTATATCCTCTTATCATGAGGGATTTGAGGGTGATGTTTTGTTCAGCCACCCTCTTGTGAAGCGTTTCCTGCTTGGCGCCCGACGCGTTAAGCCGGTAAAACGCTCTTTGGCTCCGAGTTGGGATCTTCAATTGGTCCTCTGTCGGTTGTCCTTGGCCCCGTTTGAGCCTCTTGAGCAAGCGCCGTTGGAACAGCTGTCGTTCAAGACCGCGTTCTTGCTGGCCGTCACCTCCGCTGAACGCGTGGGTGTGCTTTGTGCTCTCTCGGTACGACAGAGTGCCTGTCTTTCGTTCCGATTGCGGTGCCACTCTGCGGCCTAATCCTGCCTTCGTGCCTAAAAATATCCGGAGTTCCTTTCGCTCCAGGGATATTGTGGTTCAGGCGTTTCATCCACCTCCTCACGCTAGTGAGTTGGAGGCGGGCCTTCACCTGTCATGTCCGGTCCGTGCTTGTGGATTTACCTCAGCCGTACTCAGGGCCTCAGGGCTACCGATCAGCTTTTTGTCTGTTATGGTGGTTCTCGTGCCGGTAAGGCACTATCGAAACAGCGCCTGTCCCATTGGTTGTGCGAGGTGATTGCCCTCTGCTACACGTTGGCCGGGCTGGAGGGGCCTCAGTGGAGGACATCTGAGCTGCAGCTTCATGGTCCTCCCCGGGTCCCTTCGTAAGGTTTTACCTCATGGACATGACCGGGGGTTCTGTCTCCCAGGCGGTTCTGGGGTCTGTGGCCTTTCCTGCTTCCGGTCCTTTGGTAGGGTAGCAGGGGTGTGTGGGTGTGGACCACAGTGTGTTGGGTCACACGTGGTTCCGCCTGTGATGTGTGTTCAAGGGGTTCTAGTTCCCTCTTGCTCGCACTCGGGTGGAGTTGACTGCGCCCCCCCTTCATTAGGAAGGATGGGGTGACGGGACTCCCCAACCCCTTGATGTGGGCTTACGGGTCCTCAGGGGGTGCATCTGTCGGGCCTCGCGTCCGCTCTACCCCATATCTCGGAATGGCTTAAGAGCGGGACGCGATGGCCAAGTACGCTATATAACAACAGGTTATGTATATAACCTAGTTATATGAGTACTGGCTAAGCGTCCCGCTCTTAAGCGGCCCTGAGTTCCCTTGAGGAATCTTTTCCTGGAAACGGGTTTTTTGCGAGGAAGAGTGTTTGGTGACCATGCCTAATGTCTTATAGAGTACGCCTCTATAGGGGCGGAGCCCGGCAGGTGATGGGTGTATTTGTTTTTCGTTGATGGTGTACAGTAGGTACATGAGATGAGGTATATCTCGGAATGGCTTAAGAGCGGGACGCTTAGCCAGTACTCATTTAACCGTAACATGTATCTTTCTGCCTTTAGGAAAGAGTCAGGAATCAGTGAGGAAATATATAAGACACAGAGGAATGAGAGGCACACCCATAAGCTACATCGTTAACCAGACCCCTATAGGTAGCAGTAGGTGGAAAGGACTACCCCATTGGTTGTGTTATGTTAGGGATCCTCTCTGACACAATTTTAAATTTCTTTATCTTTGATATAGCACGTTCAACATGTATCCTGTGTGCAGCCACTTTTTTTTGTCAGGCAGACATCTGTAGAGGGCATCTGCCTTTTTCCTCTGACGAAGGGTGGGATGTTTATTTCAAGTCCAATTTCTTGTAGGTAATTTTTTATTAAAAATCCTTTATCTACCATACGCCCATCCCCTTCCTGCAGATAGCCATGTTGAAGCAGATTTTTCATTAGCTTAATAAAGTTGCTCTGCCTAACTATTTCTTTGTCAGACATAGATCCAGTGAAAAGAGTTGAACAAAATATTACAGAACCTCGTGGATCACATGCTATGAGGGATTTCAATGTGTTTTCAGACTTGTAGGTTGAGTAGCTTTGGAAGTTGGGGTTTGAATTTTGAACTCTGTACAGTCTAATATTGCCATCGTTGTAGGAAATTCCTCTCTGTACTTTCCTGGCATTTGTGCCATTATTATGTCTCTATGAGGCCATGCAGGTAGTTCCCCTAGAACTGTGAACATGTAGTCCACCCATGCGTTGAACAAAGTACCAACACTACGTTCATCAATCATAAATGCCAAATCTAAATTATGATTTTGTCTCAGTTTCATAAGAACAAGCAAGAGCTGCACACGCAGGGGCATTGTGTTAATTTGCCAATCACTTCTGCTATATGTCAATGGGACTGAAGTTTGCTGTGCTGTTTCACTGCTATACTAAACTGTAAACACAGTACATAGATTGTTGAATTGATCATAAGTGAATCCAGTGGCATATTTCAAATAGGCTGGTACACGGCTGTGCTGCAAGACCTCTGGTGTTAATCTATTTGGTACTTGATTATGTCTCAGAACAGTATTTATACTCGTCAGTGATTCAATTTGTGCTTGTTGATTTCTCAATCTTTCATCTCGCTCCTCTTGTCCACCTTCCATTGGGGGAGCCTGCTCCACAGGCCGGCGCTCCTCATCTGGAGGCTCCTCTACACCCTGACCTTCTTAGAGAAGAGATAGGAGTAAGAGGGGAGGAGAGAGGGGTGATGGATAAGGGGAGAGGGATGAGGGGGAGAGGTGAATGAGGAGAGAGGGATGAGGGGGAGAGGTGAATGAGGGGAGAAAGAAATGAGAGGAGAGAGGGATAAGAGGAGACAAATTACTCTTTGATGCTTCTAATTTTTTCTCTCGCTGCAGCTCCCACTGTTGCAGCTCCCACAGACCAACCCAGGCTTGCTTGAGGTGAAATGTCCCTTTGCAGCAAGGGACATGACGGTAGCAGAGGCAGCCACAGCCATATAAGATTTCTATGTGCGTAAAGACGGAGAAGACATGCACATCTCTGAGAGGCACAACTGTTATTACCACATTCAAGGGCAACTACTAGTTAGCGGACTCAACTTCTGTGACTTTGTACTTTTTACAAGAAGAGATATATATATATTGAGAGAGTTCACAGAGATATTCAGTTCATCAATGACATGATTGTAAAGCTGCACACATTCCATGATGCTCACTTTAGTCCAAAAACATAAATCAGACCTCTTTCATTGTCACTCATGTCCTGTCCTGTCTTGACCTGTGTCGTCTCTGTGAGGGCAGTAACATCTCCAGCACACCTCATTCTGTGAAAAAAACACAAAAAGCTGAGTATTAGCTAAGCATAGACAGATAATAATAATAGTTCATTTATGGAGCATCTTTCATACATAAAATGCAGCACAAAGTGGATTTTATTGACAACAAACATAACAACTTTGACAGATCAACATCTGTATTTGCCTTGTCAGGGATAAAACGAAAAGTCCAGGACTTATTTACATCGTTGTCCCTTGTTGTTACTGGTTTCAAGTGGCACTATGTCATCTGAAGTGCATCGATCATTCTTAGTGCATAATCTAAAGTGCATGTAGTAGTATTCATGTTTCAGTTTTTTTTTTATTATAAAAAAAAAAGCATCATTCATGCTCATTGGTGCATTAAAAACAATTATTTTCATCAACAAAGTGCATAGAGACATTACTCATCGTTCACCAGAGGTTCACCAGGTTCACCAGAGGTTATAACAAGTTTGTCCTTAGCCTTATTTTTGAACCCATTAATATGGATTCTGTCTTGTTGCCTAGATGCAGTGACAACCTGTTGTCTGTTAGCCAGTTCTTTATACTATCAATGGTGGTCACTACATTAAATCTATAACAATAACTGTCCTTGTTGGTCATCATTTCCACTGTTATGCACCTGGCTGACTGGCAGCTAACGTTAGCTAGCTGGGCTGGATATACGCTAGCTAGTTGGCAGTCAAAGTCAAACGTTAGCAAACTAATAGTTTGGTCTACGTTTCTAATACATGCCGTCAAATATTATGTCTTTATGAATTGACCTTACCTTTGAGCAAACATAAGTGTCCTTGGTAATGGTCTTCACATTCAGTTGTGTATGTGGTCGACGACACAACATAATCCACCACTTGCATTTCTCGAGTTTTTCTCGATCTTTTTTTTTTGAGTAGCAAAAGTGAGAGGACGTGCCCATTGGTGGCCTTCCAATGGTTAAACTTGACTATGAGCCCCCACAGCTGAAAACATCACGCTAAAATGGCATTTTGAGTGGCGAAAATGAGAGGACGTGCCCATTGGTGCCCTTCCAATGGTCTAAACTTGACGCAGACGGTTAAATAATGTCACACAAAAGTGTTAGCTACAACTCTGAGCAGCCCCGTCACTACAATATTCCATCCATTTAAATGTTCAGTTTTAGACACATCCCCTCTTGAATGTTCAGATGCCAGAGGGCTTAATGCAGTCTGAGCTGTAACCCTGCATCCTACTGCTGTGTGTGAGGTAGGTAATACAGCAAGCTTTCTTTGAAGTTGCAAAGATTGAGTTTGTTTTACCAATTATGCATTACTAAATACTAATGTATGTACACTGCAAGTGCTTTTATTGATGACAGTATGTTTTAGCCTAGGCTAGCTGTATTACTACTGTAGGGGATCATCCCTATGTTCCCCGGGTCCTATGTTCCCCGGGTCCTATGTTCCCGGGGTCCTATGTTCCCCGGGTCCTATGTTCCCCGGTTGATTGATTAATTGATTGAAAATCTTATTAATTTTTATTATTTTATTAATTATTAATGTTTGCCTTGTTTCGAACTGGTTAAGCTTAGGCCCTCTTCCGAAGTTGGTTAAGGTTAGAGTTTGGAATCTAAAATGTTCAATCAATCAATCAATCAGGGAACATAGGACCCAGGGAACATAGACATGCTCCCTACTGTAGCTAGCTAACTAAACAGGTACCTTGCTTAGCTGATTCTATGCTAACCTGTGTTCTAAATTTAGAAATAAAGTGTACAAATTATTTTAGGATTATTTGCACAAAATATACCCATAGCACTTTAGAGTTCAGTGTGCATTGCTTTTTAAAGCTAATTTAAAGCCCCAAAATTGGCTATTTTAGTTTTAGTTTTTGAGGACTGCATACTTTTTTTGCAAACCAAAATACTATACTTTATACTTATACCACATGCATGAGCCTGGTCTCTTTTGAAAGATGACATTCTGGAGTTTCTGATAAAATAAGGACAACTCACCTTTAGTGAGTTCATTCATTCAGTGCTAATGAAATAGAGTAACATAGGTCTGAACTTGAGTTGTAGAAAAACTTTACTCACGTTTTTCTGTAGTAGTCCAGAAGTCATTTTCCCCAGAATGGCTGGAGGCTTAAAAAACACCCGAGATCCATAGCCTGAAGTCTTATGTAGATCATAAAGATCCGTTCAGAAATGAGTGATTAGGAGTGATTTTGGTAAACTGTGTACAAAAGAAAAGCTCAGTTTTCTCATAGACTTCAACTAATTCTGCGGTTTTTCTCTTCCTGTTTTCACTCGTGATTTTTCACCTAGATCCCTGATTCGTACATCCCCAGGTGGGGTATCATTGGAAAGCCACACTCATTGGCTACAACCTTCTCCAATCACTTTCGAGATCGCCAAATGATTGACGGAACTAGAGCCCCAAGAGTCGGGTGTAGTATTTGCGCAATACCGTGTACTTCGCGCAAGCCTCACATATCGGCATGTAACTCGAGAACCGCTGAACGGATTTTGTCACCTGAAAGGGCTATCGACAGGCAACGAATGGGGCTTTAATTCGATATATATATTGTATTAAAAATATGCACAACCGAGCCACTAGAGGTCGCCAAAGTGCAGGTGAGCAAATCGTCCTCAAGAGGGCCCACATGTGGGCCCACACCTGATAAGAAGTGGGTTTAGCATTGGCCTATATTTTATGATTACAGAATGCCAAGGAGAGTAAGAAATCGGAATAATATTAAGAAAAATGCTCTAAAAGCAAAACAATTTGGTCTAAAAGCAACAATAGTAATGGAGGAGATAAGGATACAGTTATGTATTTGTAAGTCCTCACTATACTAGATACATGTACAAGCTTGTCTCACAGAGCCATAGTTTGGATTATAACTGAGAATCTGGTGCTAACATGGTCAATAATGCTTATTTTGGACAGACAATTGCGTCTTAAACATTTAAATTGACCAACCATAGACCCTTTTTATTCCAATCAAGGCAAGAGGGCTAGTGGTGGTAGTGCTATATGACGTATTATTTTATAATACAATTATAACATTGTAGGCTACAGTACGAATATTATATACATTACAATTATATTACTATTATAAAACAAATATGATTTGCTCCACCTTAGATAAAGACAGTACAGACAATGAAGATGGAGATAGTCAAGAGGGAAATAATGATATCAGGAAGAGAGATGGTGAAGAAGTGGAGGAAAGAGAAAATGCAGATGTTTCTATGGAGAGAAATTATGAAGAAGTGGAGGAAAGAGAAATGCAGATGATTCTATGTAAAGAAATTATGAAGAAGTTGATGAAAGAGAATGCAGATGATGCTATGGAGAGAAATGATGATGAAGAGGGTCATGGAGATGCTAAAGAAAGCGAAGATGAAAATGATGATAGGGAGAGAAATGATTAAAACGACACAACAACAAATAACTTGAATGCGCTCCTGTTGCCATTAAAATATCCCACTGATCCAGCCAGTATCCAGGTACAATATATTAACTTTAATGGAGAGAATGGGGAAGATAGAGGGGGGGGGGGGGGAGATACAGTAGAAGAGAGAATGAGAGGACAGGATGAGAGAAAGAGAGGAGTGGACATGAGGAGAGAAGGGGAGTACAGGAGGAGAGATGGGGAGTACAGGAGGAGAGATGGGGAGTACAGGAGGAGAGAAGGGGAGTATAGGAGGACAGAAGGAGAGAGCAGGAGGGGAGAAGGAGAGTTAGGAGAGAGAAAGGAAGAAGCTCAACGGCACTCAAATTAACTTGAACTGTTAAACTGTTTTATATCCTGTAAAATATATGTTGTAAATAGCTTTTAAAGAATATGTTCACTATTTTTCAACCCAGACTATATTAAAATGCTGTTTCCCAAATATTTATATTCCTCAGATATCTTTAGCATTACCACTGCGGCAATGGTTTAGGCCTTCAAACACCATGATAATCTACTTTTCAAACACCATGATAAATCTAAGTTTCAAACACTATGATAAATCCACTTTTCAAACACCATGATAATTTACTTTTCAAACACCATGATAATTTACTTTTCAAACACCATGATAAATCTAAGTTTCAAACACCATGATAAATCTACTTTTCAAACACCATGACAATGAGGTGAAATAAACATTTGAAAGGTGTATTGTTCCCTGTGTGTTTTTATCATAGAGGTGTGGTTATACTATTAATCTGGATTGTCTATGTTATTCTAATGTTAATCTTAATCAAGGATGAAGACTATTTCACCATACATGATGCATCATATCTTTTTGCTCACTGATGGGGTCCCATGCTGCGCAGTAGTAGGTGCCCTTTTTGTCTTTTCGCCCCTGCCCTTCAAACAGCCTGAGTCCGCCACTGATTGACGACGTTACTTCTTACGAGGAAATAGTGTCCCTCCCATCTGATCACTTGTAAATTAAATCCATCCTTCGATATTTTCTGATGAAATGTTCAATGACCTCCTCTGCTTGCAAACAGTTGCAATGGGCCTGGTCTACAAGATACACTATACGACTAAGGTACCCATGTACATGTCAAAATACTTCCCAAAGGTCAGTGAATACCACGACCACAACACCAGAGGTAGCTCAACAAATCATGTTAAACCCAGATTCGGCTCAAACAAGGGACTAAACACGTTTAGCAATTATGCCACATCAATGTGGAACGCCATACCCAAAGCTGTAAAGGAATGTGAATCCCTACCCACATTCAAAACCACTCTTAAAGAGCACCTACAGGAGGCTGCAATTCGAAACTGGCCACCGTAAATGTCCAAACCCCCCCACCCCCTCCTAATAGACAGTCTCCTCCCCACCGCATGTATATATTCTTTCCCCACCGTATGTATATTTCTCTCCCACCCCCTCCTAATGTACAGTATCCTCCCCACCATATGTATATTTCTCTCCCACCCACCCACCCCCTCCTAATGTACAGTCCCCTCCCCATCATATGTATATACTCTGTCAGGATCTATGGGTAACAGTACTGTATATTTGCATATCGTATAGGTTACAAATGTAACAGTACTAAATACCTGCATGTCATGTATGTCCCTATGCCATACATATCATGTATGTTGTGTATGTCATAAATGTCACTATGAATTGAAAATGGGGGACCCTGATGTAAACAAGACAAACGTCTTTCTCTGGTCTGCATCCCCTTAAGGCGAGACACTGCAGGTGAATAGTCAAATATACTTTTTTTGTTGATTTTGAGATTTTGTTATATTTTGCTTCCTAAACATGTCTTCTATGAAACTAGTGACAATAAAACGTCAATAACACACATTTAGTTGTTTATTTTACATCATTTTGCCTTATTGCATCCATAAATGTGCACATATTTAATGGGGAAGTGCCTCATTTGCATATATAAACATACATTTCAGAAAACTTGCAATATATTTTTTCTTAGTTTATATGTACATAACAAATTGGGAAAGTTTCATAGTGATATCTATTCAAATATTTTTTGCCTATTAGGGGGTACTACACTGTACTACACTGTTTGTAGCATGTGTGTAGTTCTGTTCAGTTCAATAACATCATTATTATTATTATTCAGTTATCAGGCATGTGTTTAGGTTGTCTATTACTAATGGTTTGATTAGGTATTGTGTTTGTAAATATCTGTTTAAAAAAAAAAGTATGGCATTTTACAATACAGAACTTTGAAGGCGTTTTCCCAAAAATTAGTTTTAAGAGTTTTTCCTCATACTCTGAGCCAGAAATCTCCACTTCAGTAGCACTCACATACACCACACCTTCCAGTTATATTCATATCTATGTTCTGAAGGTATTTACAGAAGGGTTTGTTGATATCGCATTCATACCCTGATTTATATCACATTTTATTCCTAAAAACATGGCGAAATATGGAATTTTACCATAAAAATGGACTGAATGGAGTATTTTCTGATTTATGGAGTGATAAAAAGAGATATCCAAAATCCCCTCTGTAATAACCTTTGGCTCTAATATGTCAACAAAATGAAACTATAATTTTGAAAATGGCTTTATCCAATGTTCAGATTTCTGTCCTGGAATTATATGCAAATTAGTGCATATTTAAGTAGATCATACCTCATTTGCATATTTAAACATACAATTTCAGAAAACTTGTAATACAAAAAAGTCTTGTCTTAATATAAGTAATCAACTGGGGAAGTTTCATTGTGATATCTATTAGTTAATTCGTTTACCCTATTCACCTGCAGTGTCTCCCCTTAACAATTGTTTGTATTGAGCCCTACAGTATTGTACCCATTCTGCAATCTGTTAAATAAAGTTTTCATTAATTCATTCAAATCCAGCAATGCAACAAACAGCAGTCTTTTGTGATCTAATCGATCCTTCATTTGCGTGAGGATGCTGTCGAAATCCACTAAACATTGTTCTGTTGATGCGTGACACATTCCATTTTCGGGACTGTCCGACTCCGACAGGTGGTCACTCAGGGCTCACCTATCCCATCTTCCTCTGGGTGAACGTTTCGATGACTTTGGGAACAAAGATTGCAGGACAGGTTGCTAACCTAGTAGCTATATCAAAGGGAGAAAATATTACGCTTGGGCACACACACACAGGAACACACACATGCAATATTTCTTGTGTCGCCTAATGCGATTGAGTCTCTGCACTTGACCCATCCCGTCGTCCTTCCCCCCATGGGCAGCCGGGAGCAGATAGGGTGTCGACGTGAGCCGCGCCCCAGGGACCAATCCAAGTGCTCCTGCCTGTCTTCGTCAAGGACGCCACAGCGTTAGCGATCTGTTGTTGTGCATGTTTTTCCATTGGGTTTATCTTATCGGGGGGGAAACCCTTGCGAGCATGGGGAGAACATGCAACAACTGGCATCATGGAAACCTGGTCCCCAACCCTGGACCTTCTTGCTGTGAGGCGACAGTGTTAACCACTACACCACCGTGCCGCTCACGGTACTAACTGGAACCAAGAGGGGAGACCACATCAGTCCTGTAGTAGCTAACCTACACTGGCTTCCGGTAACATTTAGAATTGATTTCAAGGTCCTCCTCCTTATATACAAAGCACTAAATGGAACAGGACCAAGCTACATTGCAAATTCTCTAGTCAACTATGTGCCTCCTAGAACATTGCGATCATCTACTACTGGTCTATTGAAGGTTCCAAGCCACAGTCTAAGGAAAATCGGGGATGCAGCCTTTGCAAACTATGCACCAAAGTTATGGAACACACTACCTATGGACATTAGGGAAGCTAGATCTCTTAATATTTTCTAAAATAAGCTAAAAACGTACCTCTTCACCATAGCCTTCTAATACAACCCGCTGTTGATTGTACTGTAGCACTATTTTACTCTGTCCATTATATCATATAGTATTATTATACTTTTACTATCTATCCTATTCTACTATTCTATTATTGCACTGTATTATTTTACTCTGTCTATTGCTTTTTATTACAGGTTCAAAACTCTCAGGTATTAAACTGTGTGTGTATCAAACAAGAGACTGTCAGGCTTTAAAACTGTGTAGGACCCAGGCCTAGAACTGCACCCTGAGAGAGGGAACTGCACCCTGAGTGGGAGGTTTGCCCTGAGTGGGAGGTTCAAAGGGTCAAAGTGGGTATCAAACAGGAGGGAAGACTTTTAAACTGTGGATACCAAACAGAGAAGGTAAAGACGACGTTGAACTGTTGAACAGTAATCCAGAACAATTTACTATTCTACAATTGTATTGCACTGCACTATTGCACTCTGTCTATTTTATCTTACTCTTCTTATTATTGTCTATTTAAAACTGAATCAAACCATAAACAAGGTGGCCTGTTGGGATGTTAGATCCTAATGTAAAAAAACTGTGATTTTATATGTCTGCTTTATGTGCTCATTTTATGCCTGTCTTTTCTCTGTTATGAAGCACTTTGAGCTGCAGTTTCTGTATGAAAGGTGCTATACAAATAACGTTTATTATTATTATTATTATTATTATTATTAATATTATCTATACAACTCGTCATTACGAGAGTATCAAGATAGCCGGGTCACACTGAACTCGTGGAACAACTCTTGTTGTTGTCGAGGGGTAGCCATTTAAATTTCTACTGGGCTGGAGTGATTTGATTTGAAATCTTTATTTAGAACATGTAAATACAAACAATATAAAATCAAAACAAATCATTGATCTCTAGAAACGAAAATAAAAAAGAAATACTGTAACTCAATTTACATGTTCGAAAAAGAGTAGGAAGAAGTATACTGTAACTGAGGGGTACAATTCCCTGACTGTATTAATCAAGTATTGATATCATTAAATCACTACCATCTATGTACTACTGGCCAATACTGTACATAAGTATATTAGATTAGAACACTTCCACAATAACACGGTTTTCCACACAAATACTCGTTTACAATATTTATTACATAAAGGAATATTAGATTACATTACTTTGAATGCGCTTATAAGGCAAATAGAATGTGCAGGCAAATCAATAATGAATATTAAGGATGATCTAGGGATATTCTGGGAAAGGGTGTACTACCGGTTGTAAGCCAGCAGGGGGGGGCAATGCTCTAGGAATGTCAATGGTCCACGGAGCTTCAGCAAGACACCTGGAGACGGTGTATTTACTCCCTGAGTCAGCGGGGAAAAGCAGCCTGGTCCCAGGATGCGCGCCGTGTAGGTGAAAGCCGTGGTGCCTCTGGTACGACAAAGACGGGCTTGAGTGATGTCCCCACGGGCACGTAGATCCCACAGCAGTGGGTGTAGACGGTTCTCTGCTTCCAGCAGCTTGGTGAAGAATGAAGAATAATAATCCTTGCCGGGAAGTGGCACTGCTGGCGGGGTGTAAATCCTCCGTGGTGCTGCTGGTCCGGTGTAAATCCTCCGGTTGGTCCGTGGTTCACAGTTGAACTTGACGTTACTCTATCCTATCTGCACGCGGCTATAAGTGCTCTATGTAGACGCACAATTACCCACTTCACGTGGTCTTTGACTCGTAATGAAGGCTTTACTAATAAATAGGGAACGATACGTTAAACCAACGTACTAGGATAACACGAGGCTCTATCTTGGGGCAATGCGAGCCCTGCTCTGCCCACGTTGCGTAGTGGGTGAGACGTTGCTTGGATAACTGGAACTGAACGAGACTGAACGGGACAATGGACTAAGGACTAAGAGGCTAAGAGAGAGTTCTACTTTACTTGCGCCATATATATATGCGCTGTGAACAAATAGTACCATTCGTATTTCAGTAGCCGTATTCATGGGCAGAAGCTGGGCATGTACAGACATATCTCGTCGGTACCTTTGAAGTCAGCTCTAGGGGGTAAGGCAGTGGCGCCAGGGGATCGCTTCCAATAGGAGAACGAAATATTATGGGCTGTGTAACTACTAGGTTAAAGGGATATTCCGTATATATGTACAAAGAATATACAAGGGATATCAAACGATATACAAATATTATACATGGGATCTCAGGCAATAAATATATATATTCGGTTTAATCTGACCCTTTGTAACATATACACTTATTTAATCCTACCCCTTTTCCACTACTCAAATGTGTACTAATTTAAAACCTTACAAAACAAATATATATATGCAAAACAAAAATGATATATGTAAAACATGAAAGAAATAAAATGTAAACACCCGTGAATGTCAAATCCCTTCGTCATCCCTGTACCTCGTGAAAATAATTTCCTTATAATTCAGTTTGAATTGTATCATGCTTGGACATTGCTTTAGCACCACATTCAGACTGTTCCACAGTTTCACTCCACATATTGAAATGCAGTGTCTTCTCATGGTAGTACGTACACCAGGGTTAGAAATAAAAAAAAAAATTCAAGGGCTTTTTTTGCCCCCCTTAATTGATTTTTGGGGGCTTTTTTTTGTATTTCGGGGGCACTGAATTTTTATGATAAACGGTAGGGGTGGGACGGTTCACAAAATGGACGGTTTGGTTCATATCACGATTTTGGGGTCACGGTTTTCAGTTCGATATACGTTAATCTTTATTAAAAAAAATTTAACACTCAAATCTAAACATGCTTCTCATTTATTAAAAATAAAAGGTTTACAGTGTTTACAGCCTTAAATAATGTTTGGCACACAAAGACCGAACTGACTGAAAAATATAGGCTACATTTGTCAAAGTATTAACTTAGTGCAAACAAACAATATGCTCAGCCAGCACTAGACTTTCCTTTCTTTAATTAATATAAACACACAAAAACAATGTCAACCATGTTTAAATTCCCTGATTGTCAGTTCTTAATGGAAAGATTCGTTTTCTGCTTGAAATTATTATGTTTCTGTCTACATTTATTTAGACTAACATTATTTAAATATTGAGTGCAACTGTGGTGGATTACGCAATTCGGTGAGTTGGAACTATCTATTGGTTGGCGCCGGGTCCCCACGGACATTTTAGTGTCACGCACCTTCCGCTCAGGCAATGTTATTATCAGCTCCGGTAACGTTAGGAGGTGATGGCATGCAGTGGGAAAGCGGCAATAGTCCCGGTTGGAGTTAGTAAAACACAGTTGTATGTTAGCCTTCTTGGATGTTGAATAAACGCCTATCATTGTCTTTAAACACCCCGCCTCTCAGACTCCCATTTCCTCCTCTGCTACAGTAGCTACGGTGACATTTCATTGACTGTACAGTATTAGCTTGCGGGCTGCGTCGGGCTACCATAGTTAAAACGTGCGTTGTGTTTACAAACTGCTATGGCAAGATGTGTGTAGGCCTATGTAATGTTAATGGCTATGTTTTTAAAGTCGTAATGAAGATTGATTTATATTGTGCGTGCCATTTTTACACAAACTGACTAGCACCTGGCTACAGTGCTGCTGCTGCTGCCTGCAGCCAGTGCAGAACACCGGCTCCGCCAAATTAATTTTTTTATTTGCGCGTCATCTGAACCGTACGATACAGACGCTCCATTACCGGATAAATATATAATTAGTAAACTGTCGGGGGCATTAAGTGCCCCCCTTAACTGATTTTCGAGGGCATTTTGTCCATTTTCAAGGGCATTATGCCCCAAGCCCCCGTTAATTTCGAACCCTGCAATGTACACTAAGAACTTTTAAATTGAGCTCTCCCCTCAGATTATAACCCCCCTCTCTATCAAAGAACAGTTCTTGAATGTTTCCTGGAAGTACATTACCTTTTGCTTTAGTATATACATTAATTGTGCCGTTTTAAATTCCACAAGATCATTTAACTTGAATGTTTTTGACTTTAAAAATAATATGTTTGTGTGATCACGATAACCTGCAATGTGAACTATCCTTATGGCTCTTTTTTGGAGTATAAAAAGTGGTTGTAGTGTAGAATTATAACTGTTTCCCCAGATTTATGTCATAAATGTCTTGATGAATTGAAAATGAGGGACCCTGATGTAAACAAGACGCACGTCTTTTTCTGGTCTGCATCCCCTTTGGTTGCCGAAAACGGAGATCTACGTTTCTGTGGCCCAGTGCTTGACACACACTTGGGCTCCAGGCCCCATTTGATGCGTGCACGAGGAGACATAATACCAATAATCTAGCGTTGATTTCAGGATGATTAGAAATTAATAGATAATCAGGCGAAAAATGGCAACGTGATAAGTGGATTTGACTAAAGGGCTGTTTTGACAGAGTTCCCTGGAATTACAGAGGAACACTCTACCACTATACTCATATTCACCACGGTATAAAACGGAAATGTATAGATGAAAAAATAATCTGTTTTTTGCACGTTGATCGGAAGAAACCCACTGACAATCGATGCGTTATTAGATCCATAGCTATAATATAAAATATAGTTTTTAGCACTGCAAATACGCCATTCTCTCCATTGAATAGAACACTGGCACTGAAGGCCCACAGTGACCCCTGCTGCCTGGCAATAAAAGTGTTAACAATTGTGTGTATTGAGCCGTACTGTATTGTACCCATTCTGCAATCTGTTAATAAAGTTTTCAATCAATTTTGTATTTGTATTTATTTATTTATTTATTAACACAGTTAAACAAAAGTTAAAACAATACATAAGTTATAACCATTGTGAAGGAGAAGTTAGAAGCCTAGAGGCTTATCGAGAACTCCCCCTGTTTTATAAAATCAAACATACAAAAAATATACATATTATAAAATACCAGAATACATTCAAAAGATACATGTTAATAAAAAACATGCATACACACAGTACATACATGCATATACTGTATACATAATAATATAACAAGCCACCCACCTGCCTACAAACCTACCCACCCACATAACCAAATGCATACCTACATGTATGACCTATTTATCTATCTACTACTTTTGGATATGAGAATTTTCTTTGTAGTTTGCTTTAAAAATAAGCAGAGATGGAGATTTCCTCAGCATCGGATCAGCTGCATTCCAAAGATTGGACCCTAGTCTATACCTCACTGAGAACTGCCTAAGTGAAGTACCACAATAAGGTATATGCAGGTCCCTGGACTGACGTGTAACATATGAATGAACATCTGAATTAAAAGAAGAAAAAAACTATTAAAACCATTTGGTAGATTGTGATGATAAATGCATTTGTACACAAATATACATATCTGTAAAGAATTTACCTCAGACAGTCAGAATGTTTAGTTTCTTGAAAAGAGGAGCAGATGGTTCAAATCGATCTGAGAGGGTTGCCAGTCTAACAAATCTTATTTGAAGTAAAATAATTTTTTGAAGATGAGATGAATGAGTGCTAGCCCATATTATGTTACAATAAGATATGTAAGGAAAGATAAGACTATAATACAGGATTAAAAAACTACTTCTATTTATCAATGAACACACCTTCCTAATTATACCTACTGACTTCATTGCTTTTTTACAAACATATATATATTTTTTATATACTTTATTGTGTCAAAGAAAGTCACTTTACATTTAGGTATAGTATGTGTACCCACATACACATACATAACTGCACATATCCATACTTGCATACGTACATACACACACAAATGTACATACGCATATTTTAAATCTCGACACTTTAAAGATATCTTCCATTACATAAAATCACGCTTTTGGCAGGAGTATGCTTGGAAAATAAATATGAGGTACTTAGAACACCATCGAGTATGTCCAAATTTGCACAAAGTAATCCCAGCTGCTGGAGGGAATGTGGGGAGAAGAATGCTGACCATACACATATATTCTTCACATGTAAAAAATACAAATCTACTGGGTCAGATATTTTACACATAATGGAACAGATGTTCGAGAAAGTGGGGCATCTAGAAAAACATGATATACTGTTAGGAACACGCCCCAAAAACCTACAAAAAGAAGAATTATACCTTTTATTTTTATTTTGCAGCACTTAAGAAAATAACAAGAGCTTGAAAAAACTTGAACCCCCAAAAGTAAACAAATGGTTAGAAACTGTAGAGGACATAAATTATATAGTATGGAAAAGGTAACCTACAAAATCAATAAAAATTTAAATATGCTGGGAAAAAGTTGGGGTCTCTTTAAACTATGGAAAGGTACTAGATGACAGACAGATCAGTCTTTGAGAAGAGGATTTAAGTAACATTGTTGTAAATTCCCCATGATTTGTTATGCTGTGTATTGTCATTTCCAGTCAGGCACTTCTTTGATGGCCCAGGGGTCCTATTATTTATAGTCTGGCATCTCTCTGGACAGCCCAGGGGTCCTAATGGGTTTAAATACAGCGGCCATCTTGCCCCCATGTGTTCCATTGCTGTCTGCTTTCCCAGTAAGAGTGCGTTCATGAACTAAAACACCACTCACTCAATCTTTGATCGCTCCATCCAGCCCTACGACCTGGATGGAAGCATATCGCTCAACAACAGAATCCTTAATAAATACGAAAGGACTGTTCTCTGTGTCTGCGTCCGCTCTCTGACCGGGGTGTGCCCTTCTGGATGAAGTGGCTCCAGCAAACTTTGCAAACAAGCATTATATCTTCAATAAACATGAAACGGTAATATCTTGATCTACTACTCAATTGTGGGGGAACACCCCTTAGGCCTACACCTACAATGAAAATTCAAGCCTTTTTACTTATTATTTATAAAAAATAATTACTTTATTTTCTTTCTATTATTTCATTTTTTATTTATTTATTATTATTATTATAATTTTTGTATATATATATGTATGTGGGGACGAGTAGGGATGGATATTAGATGTATACCATGGATGGATAGGTATACCAGTCCAGGATGTATACTGGTACTCACCATTTTGTTTGTGTTTTTGTCTCTTGTTTTTGTATGGGTGATGGGTAAAAAAAATAAAAAAATAAAAGTGTCAAGCTTTTTTACAAACATGATCAATGTGTTTTTTCCAATTGAGTTTATCATCAACTAAGATCCCTAAAAACGTTGTTAAAGTTACTTGTTTGATTTCAGTGTTACTGTAGCTTTGCCTCCTTTTTCGAATAACTTTTACCTTTATTACAAAATATAATAAAATTAGATTTTTCTACATTTAACGATAACTTATTAGTCTGGAACCAATCTGAGACACAAGATAAACCATCATTGGCTTCCCTAATTAATACTGCAAAATTCTCATGTGACATTATAATGTTGGTGTCATCAACAAACAAGATCGAGAATACTAGGAGATACCCAAGCAAAATCATTTATATAAATCAAAATTAAAACACGGACTATAAACAGAGCCGCGTGTGCAGCATGTCAGTTTAAGTATATCGAGGCCTTAACTCATTCAGTGCCAATCACGGAAAAAGTCGGGTCAACTCGCCATGCGTTGAGCGCCAATCACGAGAAATCTTGGGTTTTAATCGTTATTTATTTTATTAGCTATATCCATTCATTTTTCATCCATCCAGCCTGATGTTATCATTGGGAATGGGTCTGAGCTCGCAAAGGGCAAATACCACCACCTACGCCTTCCAGCCGGTATTGCACATCATTGAAATCCCTCCCCCTTGGGCTGTGCAGTGATCTAACAAGTCCGGGCGGGGTATTCCTACTCCGGCATGACTAACGTTATAACACAGAGTTTGGGGAGACTCGGAGCAGCGTGGATTATGCCTTTTGGACATATAACGTCAGATCAATAAACACAATCAATATTTGGAATGGCGATCAGGAATTGGATTAATCTTTTTGCAGGACATCAAAGACCAGGTAAGGACTCTATATATCAAATCTTGGGTTAATCCGATGTTTCTTTCGCCACCATCGGAGCGTGTGTGTGTGTTCCTGCCGTTGGCTGCGGGCAAGACACGTAGAAGTGATTTTTCAGCCCCCGCTTCTGTTTGTGCATGACATATATAATACCGATAATCTAGCGTTATTTTCAGAATGATTCATAAATCAAGCGACAAATGGCACGATTTCTAAGGAAATACATTGAAGCGCCGTTTGCTTGAGTTTCTTGAGATTAGACAGAATGCTCTGGAAATATACTCATATTCATCACGGTATAAAACGGAAATGTATGTATGAAAAAATTATCTGTTTTGTGCATGTTGACTGGAAGCAACTCACTGGCAATCGACGTGTTCATTAGATCCATAGCTATAATATTTCATATAGTTTTAGCAAGTTAGGCAGTCTCCCCATTGACTTACAGCGATGACGTTCTACACAGAACGTAAACAGCGCCCCCTTGGCGTCCATTGAGTTAAGGGCAAAAAACTGCAAGGGTTCCTGTTTGAGGTTTGAACTCCAGTATGAGTTCTCATGTGTTTCTTCAGATCTCCTTTCTGACCTTTCTTTGGACAACAACAGCACAAGGGTAGGATCTTTTAACTGAACGTTACTCAGCTGATAGAGTTGTACACTTCCTGCTGTCTTGTTGTACAAAACTTGTACAAAACTTGCTTTGGATAAAAGCGTCAGCTAAATGACAAAATGTAAATGTAAATGACCAAACGCTTTCCCACAAACTGAAAAACTACATGGTTTCTCTCTGGTATGAGTTCTCATGTGTATCTTCAGACCTCCTTTCTCACAAACTGAACAAATATAGGGTTTCTCTCCAGTATGAGTTCTCTCATGTAACGTCAGATTTCCCTTAACACTTTCCGTGCCAGCCGTGCCAGTCCTATATACCCCGTTGAGTGCCAACGGTCTATTCAATGACAGAGCACTCACATTTGTGAACGCATAAACATATCTTAAATTATGTCTAATACGACTGTCGCTTATCAATGACTTGTTTTCAGTCAACATTGTCGAAAAAGGATTGTTCTTTTTAATCGGTTCATTTCCGTTTTATACCATTTTGAAAAACACTCGTTTTTTTAAACTTTCAGGAAAAAAATAGATTCTGCAGGAATCACGCTTTACTGTAATACACAAAACACATTGTCATTTTTCGGCATATTTATTAATCGTTTTCAAATAAACACTAGATTATCGATAGTATATGTGTACTTATGCACGCTATAGAAGCGGGCTGAAAAATCTATTATCTTATTTCCTGATCAGCTACACACACTCACAGCCACACACACACATATGGGACACGTTGATATATAGGTGAAAACAGCTCAGATTATCCCAATACTGGTAAAATAGATTCCTTACCTCAGCTCAGATGTTCTTCAAAAAGATTATTCGAATTCCTGATCGCCATTCCAAATATCAATCGCGTTTATTGATCCAACGCTGGGTGGTCGAAAGACATTCCACGCTGTTCTGATGGTGGGTGATGACTGCAATAGGCTCGGATTACATGCCTGACAAGTAAAATGTGGAATCCGGACTCTTTTTTCCCCATGCGTTTCATTCAGTCCAATCCAATGGGGTGCAGTACCAACCGGAGAGACGATAGGGGGTGGTATTTTCCCTGTTCGAGCTCAGACAGATCCCCACTGGTAACGTGAGGCTAGATTGATGAAAAATGAATGGAAATCGATAATTTTAAAAATAACGATTTAAAACGAGATTTCTCGTCGGCTGGCACTCAGCGGTTGGCATGAACTAACGAGAAATCTCGTCGCTGGCTGTCAAAGTGTTAATACTGAACCCTTTACCGCAAACTGAACAACTAAATGGTTTCTCTCCAGTATGACTTATCATGTGTATCTTCAGATTTCCTTGATGACTGAACCCTTTCCCACAAACTGAACAACTATAGGGGTTTTCTCCAGTATGAGTTATCATGTGTGAGTTCAGATGTTCCTTCGTACTGAACCCTTTCCCACAAACTGAACAACTAAATGGTTTCTCTACAGTATGACCTCATGTGGCTCTTCAACCAGTTTCCATAAACTGAACTAAAGGGTTTCTATCCAGTATGAGTTTTCATGTGTGTCTTCAGATTGCCTTGCTCACTGAACTCTTTTCTACAAACTGAACAACTAAATGGTTTCTCTCCAGTATGAGTTCTCATGTGTGTCTTCAGATTGCCTTGCACACTGAACCCTTTTCTACAAACTGAACAACTAAATGGTTTCTCTCCAGTATGAGTTCTCATGTGTTTCTTCAGATCTCCTTTCTGACCAAACGCTTTCCCACAAACTGAACAACTATAGGGGTTTTCTCCAGTATGAGTTCTCATGTGTGTTTTCAGATGTCCTTGATCACTACACCCTTTCCCACAAACTGAACAACTACATGGTTTCTCTCCGGTATGAGTTCTCATGTGTATCTTTAGACGTCCTTTCTCACTGAACCTTTTCCCACAAACTGAACAAATATAGGGTTTCTCTCCAGTATGAGTTCTCTCATGTAACGTCAGATTTCCCTTATTACTGCACCCTTTCCCGCAAATTGAACAACTAAATGGGTTTTCTCCAGTATGAGTTATCATGTGTGAGTTCAGACCCGTTTTCTGACTGAACCCTTTCCCACAAACTGAACAACTAAATGGTTTCTCTCCAGTATGAGTTCTCATGTGTCTCTTCAGACCTCCTAGATGACTGAACCCTTTCCTACAAACTGAACAACTATAGGGGTGTTCTCCAGTATGAGTTCTCATGTGTATCTTCAGACCTCCTTTCTCACTGAACCCTTTCCCACAAATTGAACACCTAAATGGTTTCTCTCCGGTATGAGTTCTCATGTGTATCTTCAGATGTCCCTCCTTGCTGAAGCCAGGACTACTTCGTATTTTCTGTGTCTTCTTTGGTTTCAGAGTCATCAAACGTGGTCCTCCACTCTCCTTCCATTCATCACCAGTGTCATCAGTCTCAGTTCCATAACTCTCATCATCACTGTCATCAGTCTCAGTTCCAGAACTCTTATCATCACTGTCTTCAGTCTCAATTAGAGAACAGTCTGAAGAAAGGGGCTGGCTATCTCTAGTTGGTTCTAAGTCACCAGCTGGATCTAAGTTACTGGCTGGTTCTGATACTCTACAGTCCTCTCCATCAGGTTCTGTTTTCATCTGTCCAGTTGAGGTGCTGGGTAAAGAGTAAGCTTCTCTGTTTCTCTCTCTGCGCGTTTGAAGAGGCTGGAAGGGCTGAGCGTTTTCTTGACTATCTTCACATTTCACTGGGTGTCCTGTAATCTCGGAGCCACCAGCTTCTTCCAGCCCTTGATGTAGTTCATCTTTAATCTGTAGGAGCTCTGGGTCCAGGGTTTGGCTGAGTTGTGAGGACATTGTATTCTCTCCACCATGTTCATATTTCACAGGGTGTAAGGTCATCTTGGAGCCATCAGCCTCCTCTAGATCTTGAAATAGTTCCTCCTGTTCCTCTTTGATCTGTAGGGACTCTGGGTCCTGGGTTTGGATAAACCATGAGGACTGAGGTTTATCATCATCATGCTCACATTTCACAGAGACAGGATTGAATGTGAACTTTATGATATCAGCCTCCTCCAGAGCTTGAAGCTGCTCTCCCTCCTGACTGCTCCAGAGTTCCTCTTCTTCCTCTTTCATCTGTAGGGGCTCCGACTCATCTTGGCCCAGACTGGGGCTCCTCTCCTGCTGCTCAGGGGGAACCTCCTCTTCACAGATAAACACATGTAAGGCAGGGGAGTCTAGAAAGAAGGGCATAAAATAATTTTAATTAAATTTGTTGTAACCATTTATTTTGAAAGTAACAAAGGGACAGGTCACCGTTTTACACTACACTCCCTGTGAAGCCAAATAAAGACATTAGCAACTTCAGAGGCCAGAGGGTGGGACCTATAAAAGTGTTTTCTGCACCTCGCTCCCTCATTCTGGGCAAGATACACTCATGTCATGTGATGCGTAGTAGAGCCTCAGGCAGTGTTCATAAGATATACCGTACCAGACACTAACTAGCGAGCAAGTCTTGGTGATCATTCAACACATGCTTTTGAGAACACATTTGGGCATCTACAGTCAGAACTACTGCGATTGTAAAATATGATACAATACATATGATCAGAACTGTAACAGGTACAACTCTGGCTTGGATTGGTTTTTACTGGCTTTTGGAGTTGAATGGGACGAATTGCTGTCTGGATTTGTGCCTTGTATTAATGATATAACATTACATGTAACATTATCAAGTTTTGATATCACTATCGGAGTTGGACTTTCAGCATTACAGATTAGTTATTTATTTAGGTGACATGACTGCATGAATGTTACTCATGCTTAAAGTGCCAATCTTGACAATCCCCATTTAAATAAATGTCTGTTAAGTCTAGGGATGGGTACCTTTCACATTTGAACCGATACCGGTACCGGTACCTGTGAATCGATACCGGTACCCAACGGTATCTTTTTCCTGTACTTTAGTCTCAAGACATTTTATTTACCTACCTCAGTCGTAAAAAAAAAATCCAAACTTCAAATAACTACAATTTCGACAGTTTTCGGCTTGTCATTGCTCCGACTGCTTTGTTGTTGAATCAAGTCAAATCCTAGGTAAGCATATATTGTGCGTGTGAACGTTGACATGAAAAGAAAAAAGTACAAAAAAAAAAAAAAAAAAATTAATAAATTTTTTTTTTTTTTTTTTTTTTGGTTTCTCACTTGATTCGATACTCGGTAGTACCGACGTGTTTCGGTTCGGTACCTCAAAAGTACCGAATTCGGTACCCATCCCTACTATGCAGCATTACCAAGTATTATACAATGGCATGCAAATATCTTGATTCTGATTGGCTGAAACAGTCAAGTTAGCCGTTGTTATTTCGTATAACACACTCCACATGACCCCAGATCCCTCCCACAACCAAATTACTTTTTCTGAATGAGTCCGCCATAGATAGACAAATGGAAGTATGAATATATTTTGAACGAATCCTCCAAAAAAGATAGTCAACTGGAATATGTTAGTTCATTACACTGTAACAAAGGTAGCAGACAGGGTTAGGTGGAAGGTGCAATATGGTTGTACAAATAATCAAACAGTCAAACAGCTTTAGCTCCCCGCTGGACAATGGCCAGGGGCATTTATTTAAACAAAACAGAAAATTAAGAAACAAACAAAAATCATACTGGCTCCCAGTGAAGCACCGAATTGTCTTTGCTATAGTCCAGTCTTTAACTAGGCCGGGCCGCTGTCCGGCTTACCGGCTGTTTAACTCACGGTTTGGTTGTCTCCCCACAGCTCTCCCACTCTCCATTCCAAGACACCCTCTGATGTTCTTGGTCTGTCCTCTTTGAGAGGCATGCTGATTGCTAATTGAAAGACAGCTGTGTGTGTGTGTCTGCATGTGTACAGCTGGCAGTCTTCTTCTCTCCATTGGGGGGAGCCAACAGGCAGGAACATAGCACCCATTGATCACCATTCCCCTCAGCCCCTTACATACCCCCCCCCTTCAGTCCCTGCTTGGGAGAGGCAAATAAGGTCCAGAGGGCATCCCTCCGGGACAGGGCGTCTGCGTTCCCGTGTTTGGCTCCCGACCTGTGGATCACAGAGAAGTCAAACTCTTGCAAGGAAAGAAACCATCTACCGACTCGAGCATTAGTCTCCTTCTTTTTGGACATCCAGACTAGGGGTGCATGGTCAGTTACGAGAGAGAAATGTCGGCCCACCAGATAATATCTGAGACGCTCCAGTGCCCACTTGATAGCCAGTCCTTCCTTCTCTACCGTAGCATATCCTTGCTCCCTTTGGTTCAGCTTCCTACTAATGTAGAGTACTGGATGTTCCTCACCTCGTATCTCTTGAGAGAGTACGGCTCCTACTCCCACCTCTGACGCATCCGTTTGCACGATCATCTCCTGTGTGAAATCCGGGGTGACCAGAACGGGCCGTGCACAAAGTGCCTCTCTGAGACCCTGGAACGCCTTCTCTGCCCCTTCCGTCCATTCCACCATGAGGGGCTTGGTGGCTTTGGTTAGGTCTGTGAGGGGAGCAGCTATAGAGGAGTAGTTAGGGATGAAACGAGAGTAATAGGAGGTAAGTCCCAGGAATGTCTTTACCTGTCTCTTAGTTGCTGGTCGGGGCCACTTTTCAATAGACTGAACCTTACGCTCCTGTGGTTTCACATTTCCTCGTCCGATGGTGAAACCCAGGTATTCAGCCTCCTCCAAACCAAGCTTGCACTTCTTTGGATTGGCTGTTAAACCTGCTTTGCGGAGAGCCTCCAATACCGCGGCAAGCCTGTCCAAGTGGCTCTCCCAGTCCTCACTGTGGATTACCACATCATCCAGATATGCAGCTGCATACTCACGGTGAGGTCTCAACACTTTGTCCATTAGCCTTTGGAAGGTGGCTGGGGCTCCATGCAGGCCAAAGGGCAACACAGTGTATTGGTACAGCCCTGTGGGGGTAGCAAACACAGTCTTCTCCCTGGAGTCAGATGCTAGAGGCACCTGCCAATACCCCTTGGTTAGATCCAGGGTGCTGATGTACCGGGCCTCCCCCAGCCGGTCAATCAGCTCGTCAACCCTAGGCATGGGATAGGCATCAAATTTAGATATTTCATTAAGCTTCCGAAAATCATTACAGAACCTTTTTGTGTTGTCTGGCTTAGGGACCAGGACGATCGGGCTAGCCCATTCACTATAGGACTCCTCTATGACGCCCAGTGTCAGCATCTTCTTGACCTCTTCTTCAATGATGACCCTCGTGGCTTCTGGGGTTCTGTAAGGCCGCATTTTCACCTTCCGACCCGGCTCTGTCTGGATGTGGTGTTCCACCAGGGTGGTCTGGCCTGGTACACTGGAGAACACACCTGAGGCTCTCTGCACCAATTCCTTCATCTGCTGCAGCTGCATTTTTGAGAGCCCTGGCCCATACGTCACCTCGACACCTTCATCCCTTGGTGAGGAGTAAGGGAAGACACAAGGAGAAACACAAGATACCAGCACATCTCTGGCATACCACATCTTAAGCACGTTGACATGATAGATTTGAATAGGCTTTCGGCATCCTGGCTGGCGCACTTTGTAGTTAACTGGGCCTACTCTTTCGGCCACCTCATATGGTCCGTGCCAGGAGGCCAGAAACTTGTGGTCAGTGGTGGGTACCAGTACCAACACTTTGTCCCCAGGTTGGAACTCACGTGGCTGTGCACCCCTATTATAGACCCGTCTTTGGGCTTCCTGGGCTTGTGACATATGTTCCCTTACTATTGGCCACAGTACCTTCATGCGGTCCCGCATCACCTCCACATGTTCCACCAGGCTGCGATGTGGGCTGGGCTGCTCCTCCCAGGCCTCTCTAGCCACATCAAGTAGGCCCCTTGGTTGCCTTCCATACAGGAGTTAAAATGGTGAGAATCCTGTAGATGCCTGTGGTACTTCTCTAATGGAAAACATGAGGTAAGGCAGCAACTGATCCCAGTCCCTGCCATCCTTATCAACCACTTTCCGGAGCATGGACTTCAGGGTCTTGTTAAATCTTTCGACCAAACCATCCGTTTGTGGGTGGTATACTGAAGTTCTAATTTGTTTTACCTTGAGGAGCCGACACATGTCCTTCATGATCCTAGACATAAAGGGGGTCCCTTGGTCCGTAAGTATCTCTCCGGGTATCCCAACTCTGCTGAACATCTGGAGCAGCTCCCGTGCAATGCCCTTCGTTGTCATGTTCCGGAGAGGAATGGCCTCAGGATACCTGGTGGCATAGTCAAGGACAACAAGGATATATTGGTGTCCCCTTGCAGATTTCACTAGCGGTCCCACTAGGTCCATGGCAATCATATCAAAGGGCACCTCAATAATCGGCAATGGTATCAGTGGATTTTTGAAGTGGGGTTTTGGTGCCATCTTTTGACATTCTGGGCATGTGCGACAGTAGTCCGTTACCGCTCTTACCACTCCTGGCCAATAGAACCGTTCCCTGATACGGTCTCTGGTCTTCTCGACCCCCAGATGGGCCCCGAGGACATGGCTGTGGGCCAGGTGTAAAACTGTGGACACATACTGTTTGGGCACCACTAGCAAACATCTTTTTTGACGGTCCACCATCTGAGCATAGTAGAGAAGTTGATTTTTTAATCAGAAAATGGGGATATGAGAGTTTACTCACCCCGGGAGCCAGTTTCCCTTCTATCTCTTGCACATTGCTCCGAGCATGCAGCAGATTGGGATCCCCCAACTGGGCCGTACCAAACTGTCCTCTCAACCGGGGTAAGGGCTGGGCTCCCTGCTCGGCTTCCCCCGAGCTCACTTCATCTGGAAAGGAAGCAAATGGGTTCTCCAACTCCTCTTCTGAGCTGGGCCCTGTGGAGCTCTGGTCATCGTTCTCCGGAGCAACACACACCAGCTTGGAGGCCTCTCCTGGGGAATACACCTTTGGGGAAGTTAGTACACGTTTGCGTCCTTTTGAGGTTACATTACATCGAGTATATTGAGTTCTCTCGCTCACCTTTTTCATCCGGTATAGTTTCTCATAGAGGGGGCAGTCTCGGCCAACCAGCACCGGGACGGGGAGACAGGGAACCACTCCCACCTTCAGTTCACAGGTACCCTGAGGTGTGGCGAGCTTACCCACAGGATATTCCCTGGTGCTAAATATCACACTAAAATACTCTCTTCCGCCACAATATATTGAAACGACTTCCACTGTATACCCCCACTACTATAAACGTGGCCTCAGAATTCACCACACACACATACTCGGCACGTAAATATATAAAACAACGCCGTGCAAGCTAATTAGCCTAGCAAGCCTTGTTGTTGAGTGAGTCCTACCGCTCTGGGTCTCCTTCCGGGTCTCCGTCGATCTCGGCCATCTCCTTCACTGATTGGTTGTTAGCTGTTGTGCGTAGCACGTCATCACGTAAGGTTGGTTGTTGTTAGTGAGTTTGCTGAGCCGAGGCTGAACGGAGCCAAGCTTGGAAAATCGATATATCGAAACTTTGCGACCACGTTTCATGTTTATTTCGAGGAAATAATTTATCGCGATAGTTATAGTTATCGTTTTATCGCCCAGCCCTAGTTACCATGGCTCACCATTTTCTTGGCATCATATGGTAATGTACGGATAAATTTGTCCATAACCACTCTCTCCAACACACTCACCCCCTCTGGGTCATTAGTCAGCCAGGATTTGCCCAAACGAGCTAGGTCATACAGCTGGGCTCTGGCAGACATCTCTGGGGTGTATTTCCACTCATGAAATCTTTGAGCTCGAGCATGCAGGCTGTAACCATACCTAGCCAAAGTCTCTTTTTTTAGATGGGTATATACCTTAGCTTGTTCAGGGGAGAGGTCAAGATAGGCATGCTGCGCAGGCCCGTGAGAAAAGGTCCAATGAGATCTGCCCAGGTGTCCTCAGCCCACTTCTCCCTGGTGGCTGTTCGTTCAAATGCCAGAAAATAGGCTTCCACATCATCATTTTCAGTCATCTTGGGGATAAACCTGCTCGGGTTGGGTTGACCCCCAGCTCCACTGTGATGGGTAGGGCCTGGCGCCATACCTTTCTTCATCTCTGCATACATGAGAGCATTCTGCTGCCTTTGTTCGGCCAGGATCTCCCGGTGCATAGTCTTCTGCTCCTCATTGGCCTTTAACAGCTGTATCACCAGGTTCTCCTTTTTTTTTTTTTTTTTTTTTTTTTTTTAAATCAAGTCTGTTTACTATTTGTCCATGCAGCTTTTAACAGTGTTTGATTATTGTAAAAACATATTGCAATGCCCGCATTCTCCACCAATGTAACAAAGGTAGCAGACAGGGGTAGGTGGAAGGTGCAATATGGTTGTACAAATAATCAAACAGTCAAACAGCTTTAGCTCCCCGCTGGACAATGGCCAGGGGCATTTATTTAAACAAAACAGAAAATTAAGAAACAAACAAAAATCATACTGGCTCCGGGGCCGGAGCGATATGGCCTCTAAATGATATCGCGATATTTTTTGGCCATATCGCGATACACGTTGACATTTCCTCTAAATCACTTAAAAATGCTTGATTTAACCCTTTGATGCATACAGTCACGCCAATATGATGATTATAATAAGTCCCTGCAACATATGTTTGCATTATTAAACCATGAAGATGCTTTAAAAAATAATTTAATGAAAATGTACTAAGAGTAGTCTACTGACACGAATAAAAAAATTATTTACATCTAAGACAATTTATATAAAAACTCTTGGGTGCCTAAGACTTTTACACAGTACTGTGTTTTCTATCCACTTTAGCCAAACACACACACACATATATATATGTATATATACACACCCTACTAGGGGTGGACGGTATAAACGGTATACGGTATAAACGGTATTAATTTGCTCTACGGTATGGATTTTGACTATACCGTGTAACCGGTAGAGCAGCTCTAAAATAGCAATGACGTCATGTAACCACAGCGCAAGTATTTCAATCGCATTTGCCCCTAAAAATAGATAGAATTAGTCATAGATAATAGATATGTGCAAACTGGAAAAAGTTATTTAGGAGGCTTCGCGCAGTGGGCGTGTCAACACGCAATTGTCATTTCATAATAAACACATATCACCGCGGCGCACAGCAAGTTTCAATTTCAGTTCCTGGCATTTTTAACCAGTGGAGACAGGTAAGATATTTCCCTATCGTTTTTCTTATATGAATTATTCTACGTTAATAAAACATACCTGGTGATCAACTACAGTTTGCTGTAAACATTACGATATGTGTGTAGTGTTATGATAACGACGGCAGCAGCGGGAGGACGGCTGCAGCAGTGGATTTGCGAATAGCATGCAGCTGCAGAGCCGCAGAGCCAGGGGCTCTTTCAGGTCTGGTCACAGGCCCGTCAAACAGCGCCCCCCCCACCCAACGGCTGAATTGCCAATGGCTGAATTGGAGTATTGCACTGTGCATAGGGCTGTCTTAAATGCTTCGAAGCTTCGAACGTTCGATTCGATGGCACAAGCTTCGAACATTAAAAAAAAAATCAAAGTTTAAAAAAAAAAATCAAAAAAAAAGTCAAAAAAAATCAAATATTTTTTTTTACTTCGATTTGTGTGTGTGTGTAGGTGTGTGTGTGTGTGTGTGTGTGTGTGTGTGTGTGTGTGTGTGTGTGTGTGTGTGTGTGTGTGTGTGTGTGAACTACCCATCCCAGTTAGGACAGCCGAATCCCGTCCAATCTTTCGCCGTCGACTAAAGACTCACTTCTTCAACCATTATATGAAATGAAAAAAAAATAAAAATAAAAAATCTAACCGTGACTAACCTTACTGTCATGCACTTGTCCTAATAAACTAACCTACACTGTAACACGCAACACTTTGATGAACATTGTTACTCAGCTGATAGAGTTGTACCCTTCTTGCTGTCTTGTCGTACAGAACTTGTAAGTCGCTTTGGATAAAAGCGTCAGCTAAATGACTAAATGTAAGTGTGTGTGTGTGTGTGTGTGTGTGTGTGTAGGTGTGTGTGTAGGTGTGTGTGTAGGTGTGTAGGTGTGTGTGTAGGTGTGTGTGTGTGCGCCCACCTTGTAGAATTCCACACATAAGAAAGAAAGATACTGGGATGAATAAACAAAATAGGAAATAAAATGTAGAAATGCATGCAATACATAAATAAATATGAATCTCCATATATGAAATATAACATTTAGATAAGGTGCTACTGAGATGTTTTGGTGAGTTCTTTGTTTTTTTGTGGAAGTTGCCCTTCTTAAAAATGCATGAACATTCACTGATAATTGGTCTGTAGTGGAGTCTACAAGGTCTACATTGCCAGACCATGTAGAATCCGGACCTTGTAGACTGACATAATTCTGTGCATAGTTTAGTCTACACAGGCCATATTTCAAATAATCAAAATCTTACTTCATTCATCTTAAACATTCTTGATTTGGGGGATTGGTAGTTCCCATGAAATCTGAAGTTGTTCAAACGACAACAGCGATCCACCTTGAATTAAATCACACAGCCGAGTGAAACCTTGTTGGATGCGTCAGTCACGAAAGGGGCTACTTAATTAATTAATCCAACCCACTTTATTTATAGAGCACATTTAAAAACAACAACGTTTACGAAAGTGCTGTACAAGTCCCACAACATAAGTTAAAAAAAAAATATATATATATAAAAAAAAAAAAAAAAAAATCGAAGCTTCGAATTAAAATCGAAGCTCGGCCCCGAAGCTTCGATTGCCAAAAAAAGCTTCGAAGGTCAGCCCTAACTGTGCAATACTCCAATTCAGCTATTGGCAATTCAGCCGTTGGGTGGGGGGGCGCTGTTGAGCGGGCCTGTGACCAGACCTGAAAGAGCCCCTGGCTCTGCGGCTCTGCAGCTACATATGCTTCTAGCAAAATCCAGCATCCAGCATCCAGCTCCGCTGTTTGCAATGGGAGCAGGAGTCTCGACTCGGGACTTATTTTATTTGGAATATAATGACTATATACGCAAAAGTAGCCTAGTTTTAAGTTAAAATATTATAAATCTACATGCCTTGAGGATGTCATTCTTTATATAGCCTGCCTATCAGGCAAAAAAATTATTCTAACAGAAACACTGATACCGTGATATATACCGTTACCGTATATATACCGTGATATAAATTTTAGACCATACCGTCCACCCCTACACCCTACTGTGAGAAAATAATAATCACACACAAAGGTATAATGGCTTATAGCAGACTTAATGATTTTAGAATATTTCAGATAATGAAATTAAATGTTTATCTCATCAACTATCCAGTTAGTATTTATACTGTCTGTAACGTTTGGCTACTTTAAATCATTGAATGTAGAGAGAGAGCGAGAGAGAGAGAGAGAGAGAGAGAGAGAGGGGGCGAGAATGAACAAGAGAGCCAGCCCCCCCCCCCCCCCTCGGGGTTTGTTCTAGGTTCGCGTTTTGATCGTCTAAGCTGCCGTAGGTGATGACGTCACACTCGAATGTAAACAGGAAGAGATGGAGATGGAGACACACGGAGATGGAAATTGAATGATATACAGAAACGAATAACTAATAAATATGAAGTTATGTTTAAACTGCTGTTGTCAAGCGTTGTCAATATAACCCACCCCCTTTCCTCACGAATGGAACTAGTCTTGTGGAGTCCGCTTTGACCGTTTACCAGGGTTAGCAGCTATCGCTAGTTAGCTTAGCATAATCCTAATGGATACCTTGGTTAGCAGCTACCGTTAGCTCATTGCTCGTGTCAATTAAATTACATGTTATTAAAGGTCCGCGCTGGTCTGTCTAATGAAATTACAACCGCAACATTATATCGCACTGTACAGCCCTGACTACACTAACGTTAGCCTATAGCTGCGCCGTCCCTGCTACACTCGGGACCAATACACTAACGTTAGCCTATAGCGCCGCCGTCCCTTCCCTATAAACTAACTAAACCCTCTGAGTCCCCTCCTCTACTCCCTGTACACACACGACTGTGTGGCTCAGCGGAGTAGCAATACAATCGTCAAATTTGCTGACGACACAGTGGTGGTGGGCCTGATCTCTGCCAACGACGAGAGGGCCTACCTGGAAGAGGTCAAGGTCCTGGCGGGATGGTGCCAGGAAAACAGCCTCTCCCTGAACGTCAGCAAAACAAAGGAGATGATTGTGGACTTCAGGAGGTCGGGGGTCAAGGACTACAGCCCCCTCAGCATCGACGGGGCACCGGTTGAGAGAGTCAACAGCTTTAAGTACCTCGGAGCCTACATATCCGAGGACTTGACATGGACCACACACATTAACAGTGTTGTGAAGAAGGCACGACAACGCCTCTACTTCCTCAGGCGCCTAAGGAAGTTCCAAGTCAGCCAGAAGATCCTTAAGAACTTCTACTCATGTACAATAGAGAGCATCTTGACCGGCAACATCACCTCCTGGTTTGGGAATAGCACTGCACAAGACCAAAGCAGACTACAAAGAGTGACACGTTCAGCCGAACGCACAATTGGAGGGGGGCTCCCCACCCTCCAGAACATTTACTACAAGCGTTGCAAGGGCAAGGCTAAGAGAATCATTAAAGACTCCAGTCACCCGAACAACTGCCTCTTTGAACTGCTGCGGTCAGGCAAGCGATACAGGAGTCTCAAGGCGAGCACAGAAAGACTCAGAAGAAGCTTCTATCCCCAGGCCATCAGGCTGCTAAACGAACAATGAATGAACACTACACAACAACAACCACCAAACGCACATAGCACACACATCCACACGCACACACTCACTTTAAACAAACACACTGTAGCACCCACTCCACACACTTATAGCACACACCCACTTTAAACAAACACACTGTAGCACCCACTCCCCACACTTTATATTTATGGATGAAGGATTGCACTACAACTCGTACACCTTACTGTAAATTGTACCTAAAATTGTACCTCATCCCATTTCTGCTTTGCACTAGATAGTACTGTACATTAGTACACTGCATAGTATTGTGTATTGTATATTATATGGTAACTCAGAACATTGTACATATGTCTATACCGAACACTGTGACCTCATTTTCTTCTTCTAAATTCATGCTATATTATGTTATTATGTTATTTGATACTATCTTGTCTAGCACAGTCTCTGGAGCGTAACAGTAAGAAGCATTTTGTATGAAAGTATTCTGTACTTCTGTATGACAACTATTAAAGAACTTGAACTTGAACTTGAACTTGAACTAAATACTCGATGTTCGCGATATAGTACAGTACTACATCTCGGGTAGAACAATCCGCGATACATCGAGTATACTCGATATATCGCCCACCCCTAACTGGCTCCCAGTGAAGCACCGAATTGTCTTTGCTATAGTCCAGTCTTTAACTAGGCCGGGCCGCTGTCCGGCTTACCGGCTGTTTAATTCACGGTTTTGGTTGTCTCCCCACAGCTCTCCCACTCTCCATTCCAAGACACCCTCTGATGTTCTTGGTCTGTCCTCTTTGAGAGGCATGCTGATTGCTAATTGAAAGACAGCTGTGTGTGTGTCTGCATGTGTGCAGCTGTCAGTCTTCTTCTCTCCATTGGGGGGAGCCAACAGGCAGGAACATAGCACCCATTGATCACCATTCCCCTCAGCCCCTTACAACACATATGTTGGATTATGTAATTGGTTTGTCATGACCCATTGTGAAACAAAAGAAAAATCGCAGACTTAGAAAAAAAAGAAAAAAAAAGATGGCCGTCGATTTAATATTTTTTTTGTCAGACTTGGATCTACTATTGGATCTACTTTCTCTGTGGATGGTTTTGTGAATAAATCTCCATTATGCTTCAATTACGGTGTGTTTATTGTATAGCAATAAGCTTGGGTGAATTCGGCCATTGTATAAAAGCATTAAATCACTTGAAGTCGTGTGTTATACTCATTCGATCACGCCTAGGGGGGTCTAACGACCCTCCACTGTGCGTCGGGCCTAACAACCACCCCTAGGCGTGACCGACCAAGCCGTAACGCTTCCAGGATTCACGCTCCACCAAGCCGACAGACTAGCCAACACGTCGCTCAAATTCAAGGGTGGAGGAATCTGTTTTTTTTTATTTATTTTTTAATCCACTTTCTTATTATTTTTAAATTGTTCTCCCATTCCAATTTTCGTAATTCCAATTCTCCCCTCCCCTGTCTTGAACGTTGCTAGACTATGCCTCCCACTGGTCGGCTGTAGTGAGGACAGAAGCCTTGCATCACGTGTCCCCTCCGGTACACGAGGAGGCAGCCTGTCGCATCTTTTCACCAGACAGCTCGAACTCTCAGTGGCAAGGAGTAACGCGTGGGAGGCTCACGCTGCCCCCGATACTTCCTGTTTCTGCTGTACAGGTAGGGATGGGAATTGATACGATTTTATCGATACGATTCCATTATCGATTCTGCTTATCGATCTGATTCTTTATCGATTCCCTTATCGATTCCTGATACATTTATAATTTAGATAAATAAATTGGAAATGCAACAGAACTAAGCTGGTTAGAATAACAACATGCAACTTGACATTTCTGATTGTCATTTATCATTTATTGTTGAGCCCCCATGTCAGAAAAATACTAAAACTGTAAAAAATATATTAACTATACACTTATAAATATATATAATTTAATAATGTATTTGAGAACAAATTTAATCTATTGAACTGTAGTTGCATTCAACAGGTCATTATTGCAAAAGAGAATTTGTTAGCAATAACCTACCTGTATAAATAAAGGCCAGCTCAGTGTTCTCTCTCTGTCTCTCTCTGCAATGAGCATGGCTATTTAGCTAGCTAGCGGCTAACGTTACTTTACCATGTAAATTAATGACTAGGATGCAAACTTTCAGTTTTCGAGCCCTTTAGGTTTTCCTAGTCAAGGAATCAAATAGTCTGCTATGGCTGCATGCGTGGCGCTAACGTTATTGTTTTTAAATGCGCAACTGTCTTAAAACATGGCATCGATAAGAGGAATCGATAGTCATAGAGGCATGCGATTCCAGGAATCTGACAATTAGGAACCGGTTCCCATTCGATTCCGATTCTTGATTCCCATCCCTATGTACAGGCGTCACCCAACCGACCTGTAGGAGTCGCTGTCCACAACGTCCAATCCCCACCCACCGGCTTTCCCACCCTCTAACACAGCCAAGCCGGAAGCAACCCCCGATAGCGGGCTCGATACCAGCATCCCCTGCATTAGTGGCGAGCGCCTTGCCCACTGCGCCACCCAGCAGCCCTAGGCATCTGTTTTATGATCAACCATCGCTGGTGTACCAACTCCACAGCACTCAGTCAGATCTGCTCTCCTCACCTGGAATACATCTTCGTTAAATGCAGACCAACATACCTCCCCAGAGAATTCGCATCGGTAATCTTGATCGGTGTTTACATCCCCCCAGATGCTAACGCTAACTCCTCAATAAGCGAACTTGCCAACTACATATCATCTGTTGAAAACAAACACCCCGACGCAGCAATAATTGTATTAGGCGACTTCAACCACACCAACCTGTCCTCTGAGCTACCGAGCTATCACCAACGGGTAACCTGCCCCAGCAGAGGGAATAACACACTGGACCACTGTTATACAACAATCAAGCAGGCTTACTGTGCTTTTCCAAGAGCTCCCCTGGGCAAGTCCGACCATGCAATGCTGCTGCTCATTCCAACATATAAACAAAAACTTTAATCCTTCAAACCAACGGAAAAGTCTGTCAGGTCCTGGAAAAACTGCGCGCTTGCCTCGCATGCACTGACTGGGACGAGTTTCGCGCAGCCGGCGACGACCACACGGACACAGTGACGACCTGCACGACCACACGGACACAGTGACGACCTGCACGACCACACAGACACAGTGACAACCTGCACGACCACACGGACACAGTGACGACCTGCACGACCACACGGACACAGTGACGACCTGCACGACCACACGGACACAGTGACGACCTGCACGACCACACCGACACAGTGACGACCTGCACGACCACACCGACACAGTGACGACCTGCACGACCACACCGACACAGTGACGACCTGCACGACCACACGGACACAGTGACGACCTGCACGACCACACGGACACAGTGACGACCTGCACGACCACACAGTGACGACCTGCTTCACCGACACAGTGACGACCTGCACGACCACACAGTGACGACCTGCTTCACCGACACAGTGACGACCTGCACGACCACACCGACACAGTGACGACCTGCACGACCACACCGACACAGTGACGACCTGCACGACCACACCGACACAGTGACGCAGGGCTGTACGCTAAGCTTTTTCACTAGGGGCACACTTGCCCCTAAATGAGAAATTTAGGGGCAAAAAAGTTTTTTTTAGGGGCAAATTTTTAAATAACAATTTTACCATTATTAAAAAAATATGTTCCTCCTGCCTCATTACTGTGGTCCTTTTATTTAACATTTAAGTGCGTTTGTTTTCAGGTTTGTATCTTTTATAATGAACCAACTGAGAAAGTGTGTAAATCACTAATAGAACAAAAACAACAAACTGTGTGTGTGTGTGTGTGTGTGTGTGTGTGTGCGCGCGCTTGTGTAGTGCTCCTTGAATGAGATCATCACAACACACACACCATTAAGCAGGAGGACAAGAAACTCTGCATACATTTGTTTCACAATGAAAAGTGCTTTAGAAATCAAATGAATTATTATTATTGTAAATAACCCCATGAAAGGTTTATTATTTGTATGGGTAATTACCTGCTTCATATTTGTGATGTTACTGGTTTCAGTGTGTGCCTAAAGTGATCAATGTGTTGGGCCGTTTATAGAGATCTATGCCAATTAATGTTTATGTATATCCGGGACTTTTTTTTAATAAGAATTGAGAGGTATTTGTATATATGACCTTTATTTTGAAAACTGTTGCAACGCAACCTTATTTACATTTGCGCTTTTGAGAGTGAAATGTTCAGTCCAACTTAGCTCGAAGGAAAGACTAATAAAAAAGGTTTAATTGACCCGTATGAGGCTCTTACGGTAGGACTTTGATTGTTTATAGAAGTGGAATGTAATACTATGCAAAACGAGAAATAAACAGTGATTTTACCAGCAGTAAAGTTGCAAGCCACTTTCATTTCATATACGGGGAAACGACAATTATTAGTATTATCTTATTTGCATATTGTCTCATTATTAGATAGATAGATAGGTTGATACTTTATTGATCCGCGGTGTCAATTTAAGTAGACAGTATTTCACGTCCTAATAGTGGGGTACTCACGTAATGCATGGCTGATCCTGAACGTTAGAAGTTTCCGTGTCCCCGTCAATCAATCATCACATCATCACGTCAATCATCATCATCTTATCCTCTCTCCACATCGGACGTGGTCAGGGACCGAAACTAGAGAGCGCCACCCGCCATTTGCGCTCAGTTTTTACGTTTGGCGCCTCCCACTGAGACGTCTGAGCGCTGTGTGACGGGCAATCAAATAGTCATGTGAAAACCGAAAATCATGATCCAATTCTTTAGCGGAGTTCTCACTCGCTGTCTCAGCACAGACATGAAGCGCGCACCGCGCACTGCTGCTGCTGCTACCCCCTCCCCACCTGTTTCTGTATGCCTGCATGTAAACAGAGGCTATTGCCTCCGAGTCACCGTGACGTTAGTTAGCACTGCTGCTGCTGCTCCTACTCCTGTATGCCTGCATGTAAACAGAGGCTATTGCCTCACCGTGACGTTAGTCTAGTCAGTGTGGGACCTTCGTGAGATAACGTTAGCTACCGTTACAAAATGACCCAGTCAACTATTCACTTAGTTTAATACATGAGGCATTGTGTAACGTTATCCAGCCGGCTAGCTACGGATAGCTCCCGACATCAACAAATCCTCCAGCAATAGTCCAGTGCATAATACCTCCGTTGGCTAGGTAACTAGTCACTACGAAATGTCGCAGTAAACTAAATAGTTCACTGAGGCGTTGTCCCAACGCCATCCAGCAGTAGCTACAGATAGCTCCTGGCATCAATGTCCTACAACAACAACATGCGTATTCGAGTCCCTGGTTTACATCGCATGAGTGAGGGCTGCTGACTAGGGTCCAGGTGCAGCGCCGGAGAATTCTTTTGCATGCTGAATGTAGCGTTTAGGGTCCAGCTGCACCCCCGGAGAATCCTTGCTGGAGCTGGAGGCCACTCGAGTATACACACAGACAGTGGAGCTGTTTGCAGACAGCGAGGTGGCGATGTCTCGCAGATAACACAATCACAAGTATGATTATATAATATATATATTTTATTAAAAAAAAATTATATAAAATAATAATTAAAAAAAATTGTTATCAAAAAAAAGTTGGCAGGTAAGAAATATGCTTGGCGGGTAGATTCTTCCCATCTACCCACCACTGGCCGGTGAGTCAAAAAGTAAATTTCGCTCCCTGGACGTGGTTGTCATAAAATGGACTGATATCCATTATCCACTCCGTTGTTCTTGCGGAGCAAGAGCCATATTATTATTTAGAGGAAGCGGCCACATTCAGTTTCGTTTCGCTAGGAATTATGGGATTTGGTGTTGGATGTATAGACTACGCAGACAGGGACATGGTCTTTAATCGCACGATAGACTACAAGTACCAAGTATATAGCGTGACCCAGATTCACTCCACGAAAATCTTTTTTTCACTCAGGCTATCGCAGTAAGTTCATTCATTGCCGACAGATTCTTTCATAGCACCACGACATTGTGTCGCACTGTACAGCCTTGGTTGTAGGCTAATGTTTAAAAAAAAATTATCCAATTTGTATGGATTAATTTAGGAGTGAAATACGAATGAAGGGTTGAAATCTCTACTCGCAATGTTGCTACCAGATATAATATTTCAATCGCAACGGCCAAATTAAGGGGCAATTTGCGACGAGATCATCGCAGTGTACAGCCCTGTGACGACCTGCACGACCACACCGACGACCTGCACGACCACACAGTGACGACCTGCACGACCACACCGACGACCTGCACGACCACATCGACGACCTGCACGACCACACCGACGACCTGCACGACCACACCGACGACCTGCACGACCACACCGACGACCTGCACGACCACACCGACAGTGACGACCTGCACGACCACACCGACACAGTGACGACCTGCACGACCACACCGACACAGTGACGACCTGCACGACCACACCGACGACCTGCACGACCACACCAACACAGTGACGACCTGCACGACCACACCAACACAGTGACGACCTGCACGACCACACCGACACAGTGACGACCTGCACGACCACACCGACGACCTGCACGACCACACCGACACAGTGACGACCTGCACGACCACACCGACGACCTGCACGACCACACCAACACAGTGACAACCTGCACGACCACACCAACACACCGACGACCTGCACGACCACACCAACACAGTGACAACCTGCACGACCACACCGACCGTCCGACGACCTGCACGACCACACCGACACAGTGACGACCTGCACGACCACAGTGACGACCTGCACGACCACACCGACACAGTGACGACCTGCACGACCACACCGACAGTGACGACCTGCACGACCACAGTGACGACCTGCACGACCACACCGACAGTGACGACCTGCACGACCACAGTGACGACCTGCACGACCACACCGACCGTCCGACGACCTGCACGACCACACCGACGACCTGCACGACCACACCGACGACCTGCACGACCACAGTGACGACCTGCACGACCACACCGACACAGTGACGACCTGCACGACCACAGTGACGACCTGCACGACCACACCGACACAGTGACGACCTGCACGACCACAGTGACGACCTGCACGACCACACAGACACAGTGACGACCTGCACGACCACAGTGACGACCTGCACGACCACACCCACACAGTGACGACCTGCACGATTACACCGACACAGTGACGTCATACATCCACTTCTGTGAACAACTAGGCATCCCATCAAAAACGGTCAAGTTCTACAACAACAATAAACCCTGGTTCAACAAAGAAATCCAACAACTAAGAAAAGAGAAAAACTCTGCCTACATAACAGGAATAAAAGAACATTATGTGACTGCAAAATACAAATTAAGGGCTGCAATAAGGAAAGCTAAATCCAACTATGCCGCCAAATTAGAACAACAAATCACAACCAATGATACAAGAACCATCTGGAAAAAACTCCAGGACATTACCAACTACAACCCCCCCCCCCCCCATACCTGACAGTAACGACCAGCTCCCGGACAAACTCAACATCTTCTACACAAGATTTGAACAGTCAACCCCCCCCCCCACCCCCCTCCCCTCTGCCACCTCCCCCCTTCCACATCCAGAAGGAAGAGGTGAGGACCACCTTCAAGAGGCTAAAGAAAAATAAACTAGCAGGCCCAGATAACATCAGCCCATCTGTCCTCCATCACTGTGCTGCAGAACTGGCCCCCATCTTCACCAACATTTTTAACACCTCCCTCCGCAATTGTTCAGTCCCCCAGTGTTTCAAACAGTCTACCATCATCCCAAAATCCAACAATATTTCCTGCCTTAATGACTACAGACCAATTGCCCTCACATCCGTAGTAATGAAATCATTTGAACGCATCATTAATCTCACCCACTCAAAACCAGTACCACCCCCCTCATGGACCCACATCAATTTGCCTACAGAACCAACAGGTCTGTGGAAGACAGTCAACAGAGCCACCCATCACCTGCTGCAACACCTGGAAACTAGGGCTGCACAATTAATCGATTTTAAATCAAAATCGCGATTTGGAATGATGCAGTTATCAAATCGCCCAATTTAAAAAAAAAAAATTTAACCAGGAAGTCCCATTGAGATACAAGATCGGTTTGGGAGAGGGAGGTAAGGGGTTTTAGATTGTGTGTTGTGAAGTTTAGACTTCAGAGAGGGAGAAAAGTACAGAAAAAAAGGTACCGTTGGGTACCGGTATCGATTCCCAGGTAAAAAGAAAAATGTTCAGGCTCTGTGTCCTGAAAAGACCCACCACGTAGGCCAGATCCAAGCCGCATTTTACAATAAACCTCTGTGGGGCTGTAAAAAAATATATATATATATAATCGCAAATTTAATCACAATCGCAATATCCGTCAGAAAAATCACAATTCGATTATTTCCCAAAATCGTTCAGCCCTACTGGAAACCCGCAACTCCTACGCCCGCATTCTGGTCATGGACTTCAGTTGCGCATTCAACACAATCATCCCAGCCAAACTCATCAATAAACTACTGGACATGAACATTGACCCCTGCATCTGTCACTGGATCCACAGCTTCCTCTCCAACAGACAACAGAAGGTCAAAATAAACAACATCACATCCCACACTCTATATCTCAGCACAGGCCCCCAAGGCTGCGTCCTTTCACCCTGGCTTTTCTCCCTATACACCTGCTCATATCCCTCCACAACTCCGTCAAAATCTACAAATATGCCGACGACACGACCCTTATAGGCCTCAAAGTCATCACAGACAATAATGAAACAGAATACCGTACACAGATCAACCACACAATCACCTGGTGCACAGACAATAACCTCCTCCTCAACTCATCAAAAACCCAAGAACGCCAGCCAAACCCCAAAACCCCCATATCTATCTCCGGCAAACCCATAATCACCACAGACTCCTTCAAATTTCTCAGCACCCACATAAGCAATAACCTCAAATGGAAAACCAACACAGACCACATCCACAAAAAAGCCAATCAAAGACTCTTCTTCCTCCGCCAGCTTCTCCATAACAGTTTGGTACAGCAGTCTGGACACTCACTCCAAAAACAAACTCCAAAGAATAATCAATAAATCCTCAAATAATCCACACCCCCCTCCCATCTCTCGAATAACTCCACCGCCAAAGCACAAGAAGAGCTAGAAAAATTATCTCTGACCCCACTCACCCAGCACACCACATCTTCCAGCTGCTGCCCTCCGGGAGGCGCTACAGATCCCTGACAACCAAAACATCCCGCTTTAAAAACAGCTTCTTCCCCACTGCCATACGACACTGAACTCCCTGTAGCAACCCCCCCCCCCCCCGCAACCCCCCCTACCTCTGTTGCTATGGACATGGACATAAACTTTGATACTGTGGTCTTGTAATTATGTATTTAACTGCATGTAGTATGTACGTGTTGTAAGTGATGTTATATGTTCTATGTTGGAACAATGCTGTAACAATGCTGCACTGAAAACAAATTCCACCAGCCTGGCTGGGTGGTCATTAAAGAATCTCTCTCTCATCTAATGAGTATAACACACTCCGTCGCATGATGTAATGCTTAATTATGAACTAGGTGTCTGTGGCGACATTCCTGGGAAAGATCTTGCTAACAAATATGTAAATAAAGTAATAATTGACCACAGGGAAAAAGGTACATAATGTACATTCTGTTATATAAGTTACATAACGTAATATAATTACGTATTGTATTGAAAATGTACAATGTGTACGTATTACAAATAAGTACTTATTACATAATCATAGTATTGCTGTGTGTATCAGGGTGGCTGGGGGGGGGTTAGTGTAGTAGTGAGAGCACTCGCCTGTGACTGCAGCAGTGTTTCACCTAGGATTCTTTTCAGGGGGGGTGGTAGGCCCTCCGAAACTACTAGTGTGGTCGCGTGTCACGGATACGTGGTGTCAACTGTGTCGTCATAGACGCTCGCAGTAAGGCGGTTGTTAGTGTCTGTGCATTTCTCTACAGTGAGCTGAAATGAAACGATTGCACAGAAATTAGGTAAATAAATATTAACAATATTTACAACACATAAATTTACTTATTTTTCAATTCAGTTCAGTTAAATGCAGTTCAGCTGCCAGTGCAGTGCAATAACTAAATATTTAAATAATACAAAATAATTTGTTTAACCTCTTAAGCCCGGAGCCCTATTTTCTGAAAATCCACCTAAAATACACACATAAGTAAATGGAATATTGCTCCACTTCTACAAGGTCCATTTGCATGTTCTTGGTATCTAGGGACATCTATGGACCTCAGTGAATGTATTCCCAGTGTCAATAATATTGTGTATATTACTAGGCATGCTTAAATTGTGATGAAACAGAGAATATGAATTATGATTTTTTTTGACAGTGAATAACACCATGCTAAAAATGACCAAACATGGAAAACTGAGTTCGTTCAGTACCTTCTTGAGATCACGTGTACAAAAAATCTAAGGAAATGAATAAAGGGAAGATGATTAAACAGAAGGTTTTGTAGATAGATACAGTACTGAATTCTCCCATCCGGACATATGCTATTTGAAATATTATTATAGAATATCAGGCCTATAAATGACTTTATTATAGCCAATTCGCGCATTTATGGATTGGACCAAATCTTCTCTTTCAAATGGCCGAGTTCAATTTGGATTTAGTATCTTTATCTTTATTACGGATCCCCATTAGTCATCACCGCAGCAACAACTAGTCTTCCTGGGGTCCACACACAACAAAAACAGTACATACATGCATAACATTATAGTAGCATACATTTAAAAATATATTCCAATATTCCTACATATAAAAATAACTTTAAATCATTGAACAGAGGGAGAGAGAGAGGTAGATAGATAGATAGAGAGAGAAGGCAGGCCCAGGGAACAAACTTAACTTTTTGACTTACCAGCCATTTGGCTGGTAGATTTTAAAAACTACTAGCCATCCAGATTTTTAGCTTTAGTATATCGCCATGTGTTATTATTACTATATAATATTCTCGTATGCTATTTTCAATTAATATCATAAACAACATAATTTAATTGAGAAATGTTTTTGTCTTGGTGATCATGCATTCCACTGGGTAGGCTTTACAACCATAAATAATTAGCTGAAAGTGAAAGCCGACACACCTATATGAACATGCTGGACTAACGTTATAAAAAAAACACAATAAACTTACTCGCACATCCAGGTGAAGTCCCTGTATGGTCTTGATTTTTTCGCTATAGCGTGGGCGTTACGGAATAGTATCCGCATTTTAGCCAGAGTCGACTCTGACAGCTTGGTCAACAGTCGTACAGTCGGAGCAGCCAGGAGCGGAGTAGACTGTGCTTTGTATCTAACAGAGCAGTCCCTGTGACAGCGTGACGTCTCGTGGCTTTTGATGGCTTCCAGTTTCATCACCGACGTCCCGATGACAAATTAATTTCGTTTTCTTTTATCCCTTGCTTTGGCACGACATGGTATACAAAACATTACCCCCCCCCTCAAATTTAAGCCATTCTCGTGGTTTCCCGGAATCAGATGTGTACCATTTCTGGCAAAATTTCCTAACTACACCGACGCTAGTAGCAGGTGCAGTGTTATCGGTGGTGCTGGTGGTAGCAACGGACTCGTCAACGTTAATGTTGTCGCCTGTTTTTCTTAATTTTGAGGGGGGACCCGGGGGAGCTACTCCGGGAATATGCCTCCACATATTTGGTCAAATCAAATGCAAAATTAAATATCAGAGCACAATCAAAAACGCGATTGCAGGTTTTTTTTGTAGGCTAAAGAACGGATGAAGACAGATCTCATGTGCGTCTCATGTTACAAACTTGATCTCGTGAGCAGAGCGCATCTCACACACACACACACAGTTTCACTTTCGTTTCAACTCACCACGCCCGCATCCAATAGGGTCCAGCTGCAGCCCCGGAGATTGTTCCAGATTGGGCAACTTCCACCCGCTCCCACGACATTTCTCTCGCTCAGCTGGAGGCTACTCCCTGCATCATATTAATGCCGACTCATGCAGTGGATTTTGTTGGCCGCCAGATGGCGCCCAGGCCTTAATTTATGACGGCCAAACATTAAATCTACACGCCTGTGGCGCTGGGCGTGTAACTATTTTGTACCCTGGGCAGGCCTGAAAACCTACCTGTTCAAAAAGGCCTTTGACTGTTAGCTTTTTATTTTAATTTTATTGTGCTTTTGTTTTTAAATTGTCTGTTTATACTATGTTTTTAATTAACTATGTTCTATTTTTATCTAACTTTTTTTATCTAAATTTTTTTTAACTGTTTTAACCATGTAGTGTAGCACAAAAGTGCATTACAAATCCAATCTATTATTATTATGTGTGGCTGCCGCCCTGGCGGACATCTGTGCTCTACTGAGTGCACCTTTCTAGTCTAGAGAGAGAGCGCTGATTCCCCGTAGCTGAGCAGCCCAGGTGTTTTGTCAACACAAGTTGGAAGGAACCCTGGAGGAAGCGATATAAGGAAACGAATTGCCAATAAATGTGAAGTTATCTTTGAACCTGTTGCAGGGAATATGCCTCTCCACATATTTGGTCAAATGCGAAATAGTAAAATATCAGAGCACAATCAAAAACGCGATTGCAGCGTTTTCTTGTAGGCTAAAGGGTGATGTAAGACCTCATGTGCGTCTCATGTTACAAACTTGACATCGTGAGCAGAGCGCATCTCATTTACATTTAAAGTCACACACACACACACACACTTTCAACTCACCATGACCTCGAGCAGAGCGGATCTCATTTACATTTAAAGACAAAGACACACACACACACACACAGTTTCACTTTCGTTTCAACTCACCACTCCCGCATCATATTAATGCCGACCCATGCAGTGGATTTTGTTGGCCGCCAGATGGCGCCCAGACCTTAATTTATGACGGCCAAACATTAAATCTACAAGCCAGTGGCGCTGGGCGTGTAACTATTTTGTACCCTGGGTACAATACAGTACGGCGCAATACACACAATTGTTAAGGGGATGCAGACCAGAGAAAAACGTTTGTCTTGTTTACATCAGGGTCCGCCATTTGCGAGTGCTCGCTTATGCCTGTTTTTTACTGTTGTGAAGCACTGTGAACTGCAACCTCTGTATGAAAAGTGCTATACAAATAAAGTTATTATTAAGTGTATGCACCCGCCGCGGTGCTGCATTTTTCACTATCAGTATATTAAATTAGCCATTGTTTTTTATCCTGGCCCGCCAAGCAAAGGCTTGGGGAAAATCTGGCCCGTGGCCAGACCTAATTGCCGACCCCTGCTATAGGCTATACTACTATAGGCTACACTACTAGGTATACATACACTATATGCTACACTACTAGGTATACACTATACTACTAGGTATACACTATAGGCTACACTACTAGGTATACACTATAGCTGGGAACAAAATAACTAGACGCCCATCGCCAAATGCATGTAGATTTACCGTCTGGCGTCTACAAATAATAGTCTGCCCGCCAGCTGGCGTGTAGTTCATATCGATACTCTTATTTTGAAAATCCTGTGCGGGTCTTATTGCCGCCCCAAGCGCAGCTCCAGTCATAATAGCTCCGGCAGCTAGCAACGTTCAGGTTCATATGATACTCTTATTTTGAAAAACCCTTAGCAACTCCGCGAGTCATATGATATCCACCCACTCCGTGTTGTTTCTTGAAAACAGAGCAGCGTTAAACAGAGCAGCGTTAACACAGCAGTGCGCCTACAGACGCGAAATAAGTCTGTGATGTTTTTTTTCTTCTCACATGCTTTGCACCGTCGCCATTCCTTTATGCCCACATCGCCCGAAATTAACGTTTATGTACCAATCACTACAACGTTAACGTAAGCTAACAAGCTAATCCTGATGATCAGACGAGACAGAGCCATAAACAGCACTGAGGAAAGGGAAATGGGGGGGGGAGCACTCTCCCCTTCCCTGTGTGTGTGTGTGTGTGTGTGTGTGTGTGTGTGTGTGTGTGTGTGTGTGTGTGTGTGTGTGTGTGTGTGTGTGTGTGTGTGTGTGTGTGTGTGTGTGTGTGTGTGTGTGTGCGTTTGGAAAGACGACGGAGTCACTAGTCAGGACTCAGGACAGGAGTATATTATAGTAAACTGAGGATTACTGAGGATGGACAGATAATGTTGATATTCAAATATAAAAAAATTTGAGAGGAGTGGAAGTTTGAAGACAGACTACAATATGATGCGGGGGTGGTGAGTTGAAACACAGTGTGTGTGTGTGTGTGTGTGTCCCAACCCCACTTCTATGTTTCAATAAATTATTTGCATTTAAAACTATTAACGCTGACTCATTCCTTCAGTCCACTCAAAATGATGCTAATATTCCTTATGTTGTTTATGATATTAATTGAAAATAGCATATGAGAGTATTATATGTAGGGCTGGGCGATAAAACGATAACGATAACTATCTAAAATTATTTCCTCGAAATAAACATGAAACGTGGTCGCAAAGTTTAGATATATCGATTTTCCAAGCTTGGATATGAGCACACGCACTAACAACCAATCAGTGAAGGAGATGGCCGAGAGCGAAGGAGACCCGGAAGGAGACCCAGAGGTAGGACTCACTCAACAACAAGGCTTGCTAGGCTAATTAGCTTGCACGGCGCTGTTTTATATATTTACGTGCCGAGTATGTGTGTGGCGTGAATTCTGAGGCCACGTTTATAGTAGTGTGGGGTATACAGTGGACGTCGTTTCAATATATTTTGGCGGAAGAGAGTATTTTAGTGTCATATTTAGCACATTGTCATGGAATACATCGCTTAGAAACAACAGGCTGGCTAGAATAACTAGCTTGCACGGCGCTGTTTTATATATTTACGTGCCGAGTATGTGTGTGGCGTGAATTCTGAGGCCACGTTTATAGTAGTGTGGGGTATACAGTGGACGTCGTTTCAATATATTGTGGCGGAAGAGAGTATTTTAATGTCATATTTATTACATTGTCATGAGATACTCCGCTTGTCGGCTAACTGCTAACGTGCGCGGACTGATGACGACATCAACTCGACTCGAGACATTCGCAGCAGCATAAGAAGTTAATTAAACTTGACAGACATTATATCGACGATAATTATCGATATCGAATTATATGAAAATAATTTTATAATTTTATCGCGATAACGTTTTTGGTCATATCGCCCAGCCCTAATTATATGTAATAATAACACATGGCGATATACTAAAAAGCTATTTGTAATTTTTGGCTGGTAAAAAATCTGTCCGGCTGGTACTTTTAAAATCTACCAGCCAAATGGCTGGTAAGTCAAAAAGTTAAGTTTGTTCCCTGCGACTATAGGGTACACTACTATGTATACACTACTAGGTCTACACTATAGGCTACACTACTAGGTGTACACTATAGGCTACACACTACTAGGTCTACACTATAGGCTACACTACTAGGTCTACACTATAGCTTTCACCCAGATGCCTTTAAAACAGCGGTTGTAAAGCCATTATTAAAAAAAACTAACTTGGATAGTAATATACTGGCAAACTATAGACCGATTAGGGCTGGGCGATATGGCCAAAAATGATATTGCGATAACGATATCGATAACAATACAAAAAAATCAATACAAAATAAAATCTAATATATAATTTTTCTCAACAACAGATGTATGTTTATTTTGCAGCAATTCTTTGTCGTTGCCGCCATCTTTAGTGTTACATCGCCTCACACTCCAGTTCTCAGGCTGCAGCTGGTTTGAAAGCGAAAGTAAAACGGCCTCTCTGCTGGCTGTGGTTCCAGGGGAGTTGAACAGTTCTGGCTCTGCTAGTTTATTTTCTATCTTTTGGTGCTTTTTTGGTAAAATATATCGCGATAATTATCGTTATCGTTATATCGCCCCCAGCCCTAAGACCGATATCCAACATACGATTCATTAGTAAAGTATTTGAAAAGATAGTTTCAGTTCAAATGAATTCCTTTCTTGAAGAAAACAACATATTAGAAGAATTTCAATCGGGGTTCAGAAAATATTATAGCACTGAAACTGCCCTCACCAAAATAATCAGTGACCTCAGACTAAACTCTGACAAGAATAAGGTCTCCATCCTCTTATCCTGCTAGATCTCAGTGCAGCATTCGATACAATTGAGATATTCTAATCAAAATCAATCGTCTTGAAAACCTTGTCGGTTTCTCAGACTATGTGCTAAGCTGGTTTAAAACATACATGAGAGGGAGGGAGTTCTATGTTAAACTAGGAGAGGCCACATGTCTGAGATATATGACAACAACTATGGAGTTGCCTAGGTTAGGGGTGGACTCACTGGACGGTATAAACGGTATACGGTATAAACGGTATGAATTTGCGCTACGGTATGGATTTTGACTATACCTTGTGACCGGTAGAGCAACTCTAAAGTAGCAATGACGTAACCACAGTGTGGAGGGAGGGGGCTGCTAAGTGGAGCTAACGTTAGCTTGCTGAGGCAGGGCTCTACAATGTGACTATTTCACTCGCAAAATAGATATGTGCGAACTGGAAAAACTATTTAGGAGCACAGAGGCTTTGCGTAGTGAGCGTGTCAACGCGCAATTGTCATTTCATAATAGACACGGAACAGAGCGGACCTTCAATTCTAGAAGAGAACTAGCTCTTCAGCCCTGCGTTGCACACAGCTGTCTGACAACTTCTCGCGAGTCGCACAGTTTCTATGTGTAATGTAAACTCTGCGACGGATCCAATCGTCTAACATGCTTTGCATCCTCGCCATTCTGGAATGCCCACGTCACGCTAAAACCTTATGTAATGTTAACTGTTGATGTAGCCTCAGAAAACTAACGTTAGCTCCACTCCTAGCAGCCTGTTGATGTAGATTCAGCAAGCCAACGTTAGCTCCACTCTAGCAGCAGCAGCCCCCTCCCTCCCTATCTCTCTCTGCTAACAATCCTGATTCGATTCTTAAACCTATTTCATTAAAAAGGAAGATATTGATGGACATTAGCTATAGTATAGCTCAGCAGCTGTAACAGAATAATTTTATTATGTTTGATTATTTACGTTTTAAGTTAAAGGGGAACTCCAACATTTTGGGAAATTAGCTTATTTAACATCTTCCCTGGAGTTAGACAAGAAGATAGATACCTTTTTTGTCTCTGTGCGTGCATTTTAGCTTTGGGAATAGACGCTCCGTTAGCATAGCTTAGCTTCATCACTGGAAGTGAGGCAGGACAGTAGCCTTACAGTGCCTTACAGTGTATTGCAAGGTCTGACATTGACCAGACTTGATATGCATGACCTTGGTGGGCTCTAGGTCAACTCCTGAAAAGGGGGTCAATGGCAGACTTTGCAATCAAAAGTTAGGGGGCTAATAACCCTTGCCATAATTTCAGTGCGCCCCCTAACTTTTGATTGCAAGGTCTGACATTGACCCCCTTTTCAGGAGTTGACCTAGAGCCCACCAAGGTCATGCATATCAAGTTTGGTCAATGTCAGACCTTGCAATACACTGTAAGGCACTGTAAGGCTACTGTCCTGCCTCACTTCCAGTGATGAAGCTAAGCTATGCTAACGGAGCATCTATTCCCAAAGCTAAAATGCACACACAGAGACAAAAAAGGTATGTATCTTCTTGTCTAACTCCAGGGAAGATGTTAAATAAGCTAATTTCCCAAAATGTTGGAGTTCCCCTTTAAGTTAAACGACAAAAAAAAGCCAGCGGTGGACCGACATAACAAACGCTGTTTACTTGTGTAATGACATGGTTCCTTTTCAAACTGTCGATAGAAAGGGCTTTAAAGACATGGTCAAAGCACTGGATCCAAGATACGCGTTACGTTACCTGCCTGCAGACAATTGAGAAAAGATTTTGCATTTTTCTATTGCAGTTTTGCACAATAAATGTTCTTAAAATACCTCTGTACTATGTGAAATATGTCTTAGTAATACAAGAGTACAGTAATAGCTGCTATACCAGTGTTTACCCCTTCAGAAGCATTTATATAGACATTTTAAGATAGGTTAATATACCGTGATATATACCGCTACCGTCTATGCTTCAAATTATACCGTGATAATATACATTTTAGACCATACCGTCCAGCCCTAGCGTGTGCTTGTTTATACAGAGCTGGTATGACTTGCTGGCTGAAATACGGACGAGAGAGAACTAGGTAGCGGGGATCTATTACTTTTAACATGTGCTTAAACCCTGTGTTCTCGACAACGGAGTATGGTCGCAGATCTGCTGCTATAAAAACACCTATGGCGTTTGTTATTGCTTTGGCCCGGTCTGAATTAATAGCGAGATGCTGCTTGAATGCGACGGCTTGCATCACAGTCACGAAAGGGGCTAGCCGGCACGTAGCTTTAGTGCGATCCACCTGTCTTTGTCCATTACTGTCGTTAACTGGGAATCCGAAATTAGCCCAAACGGGAGACTTGAATGTTGTGGGAGCATCTTCTAGCTCTGGCTTGTCAGTTAGTATTGCACTCGTCATACTAAGGCATAACAAAAAATATTGTTTGGTTCCTGTTGGTTGTCAGTTAAGGCCATGGGTAGGTAGGGAATTTATTTTATTTTATTTTTTATTTTTTCCCACGGCAACTATGGATTTATTTAATTAAAATGTTTTTAATTTAAGTTCTGCAAAAAAAGGTTCCGTACCGTTGCAATCGTTCGGTGCACAGAGAGTACTGTACCGGAGGACCACATTGAGGCGGTACAGTATGGATACGCGTACCGTTACACCCCTATACACAACTGTACATATCTGCTCAACCAAATGATAGAGCTATTAACTCCATTACCGACTGCTTATTGGCAATAAATAAATGGATGAGTAAGAACTTCCTGAAACTAAACGAGAACAAAACTGAAATTCTAATTATCTGCCTCAAAACAAAAAAAGAAATGTTAATAAAGAACCTGGGAGGACTAACCGCTTGGATAAAATCTTATCATAGATTCAGAACTGAACTTCAATTATCTTATTAACAAAGTGACCAAAACATTGTTCTTTAATCTCAGAAACATAGCAAAAGTACGACCATTTATTAATCAAAACGATGCTGAGAAGCTAATTCATGCATTTATATCTAGCCGGTTAGACTACTGTAATGCACTTTTCACAGGTCTCCCTAAGAAAACCACAGAGAGGCTTCAGCTAATCCAAAACTCTGCAGCCCGACTGCTAACTAGAACCAAAAGGAGAGAGCACATTAGTCCAGTCTTAGCTACTTTACACTGGGTTCCTGTAACATTTAGAATTGCCTTTAAGGTCCTTCTCCTTACATACAAAGCTCTAAATGGACAGGGACCTAGCTACATCGCCAACACTAAAATATTACAGGCCAGCAAGAACAGTGCGATCATCAGCTGCTGGACTACTAGAGGCTCCCAGAAACAGTCAAAAGAGGATCGGTGATGCAGCCTTTATCAACTACGCCCCAAAACTATGGAACAAACTACCCAAAAACATCAGGGAAGCCAACTGGCTAGATATCTTCAAAAATCTCTTTGCTCAGGCGGCTAGGTGGTGTAGTGGGCAAGGCGCTCGCCACCAATGCAGGAGACGCTGGGTTTGAGCCCAGCTCTCCGCATTGCTATCAGCTTGGCTGGTCGTTCATACTAACACAATTGGCAGTGTTAGGGGTGGGAAAGCTGATGGGTGGGGATCGGACGTTGTGAACAGCGACTCCTACAGGTCGGTTGGTGCGCCTGCGCAGCAGAATCAGGAAGCGACGGGGGCGGCGTGTCCCTCCCACACAGACCCCCGCCGCTGAGAGATTGCGCTGTGCAGGTGAAAAGATGTGACGGCTGCTTCCTCGAGTACCGGAGGGGACACGTGATGCAAGGCTTTGTCCACATTGCAGCCGGCTTGTGGGAGGCATGGCCTAACAGCGTTCGAGACAGGGGAGGGTAGAATTGGACGATACGAAATTGGGATGGGAGAAAAATAGAAAATGGGAGAAAAAAGTTGATCAAAAAAAAAAGACAGCTTAAAACCTATCTCTTTGCTCAGGCATTTAAATGAAACATCAGGGATATCCTGACACAAATTGTACTTTACCTGCACTATTCTTATTCTGCCTACTTGTATACATTTCATATCAAATTCATGTGTCAGTTCTATGCTAATTTTATCTCACTAGCTCTTATGCACTGTAATTTTAAGAGCACTGCTCTGTTGTAATATAAAACTGAACTTTGTAAAGAAACTCAAAGTTGAGAGTGATGCACTGCTCTGTTGTTAAGTTGAGACTAGCGATGCACTGCACTGTTGTTCTATAAGGTAATTTAGAACTGAACTTTGTAAAGAAACTCAAAGTGTTAAGAGCGATGCACTGCTCTGTTGTTCTATTAAGTGTTATGAGTGATGCTCTGTTGTAAATGTTATTTTTATATTTTATAAAAATATATATTTTTATTTTTTCTATACTTTTTTACTCTGTCTATTCTATTTTATATGTGTATTACTGAATGAAAGCGTAAACAGAGAGGCCTATTGGGATGTTAGATCCTAATGTGAACAACTGATGTACCTTACCTTGCTGCCTCTTGTTCTGCTCGTGGAGCCGGACTAGTTCTACTCCTCAGCAGACCATTGTTGCTACGACTGTGTTTTGTTTTGTTTTTCCAGACAAAGAGATTCAGGTTCATCTTTAACTGAAACCAGTAGTGTATTTATGTTCAATCTGTTAGGTAATAAAGACAGAAACAATGCAGCAGCGGCTTCTCAGTTTATGCAAATGACATGTCGTCAGCTTGTGACTGCAACTTGTTCCTGTTTGCGGACGACTCAGGCCTGCTGGTCTCTGACAAGAACAAGTTACAGGTTGAAAAAACCCTCAGCTCGGAACTAGGCAAAATCTGCATATGGCTCGCTGATAACAAACTATCATTACACCTGGGCAAAACAGAGTCCATTCTCTTCGGTTCAAATAACAAACTCAGCAAGACCGACGGCTTCTCAGTTACAGTGGGTGACAATATTGTCACAAGGAAATATGAAATTACCTACCTGGGTTCCATCCTAGAGGCTAATCTTTCCTGTGACAAAATGGCATCCAATGTAATAAAAAAAGTCAACCAACGAACTCGATTCTTGTACCGGATCTCCTCTCTGGTAAACAAGAATACCCTGAAGACTCTGGCAGGAGCACTCATTCAAGGGTACTACGACTATGTGTGCACCTCATGGTACCAAAGCACCTCAAAGGCGCTAAAAACAAAATTACAAACATCTCAAAAATAAACTGGTCAGACTACTGCTTGACCTTACTCCTAGAACCCACCTCACCCCTGCCCACTTTGACAACCTAGGATGGCTTAGAGTAGACGACAGAGTACAGCAACTTGCAATGGGCTTGGTCTACAAGATACACTACACGACCAAGGTACCCATGTACGCACTGGCGTAACTCTCTCTCAATGTGTGCCGGGGACAGATTTGGGGGCGTGGCGAGTGACGTCGATGGGGGGGGGGGGGGGGGGGGGGGGGTTAGGGCCTGTAGCCGCATTTCTGCAGACCCCTCTCTGATTGGTTGAACTCTATTTCTGCAGACCCCTCTCTGATTGGTTGAGCGAAGCCCCTCTCTGATTGGTTGAGCATGCGCATGCGCATGAGCCGACAAGCTCCTCCAGAAACTCCTCCAGAAACTCTGTTAAGCTCCAGAGAGAGAGGCTGAAAACCCACAGTTCTTGCCCGACGGATGGGAGCGAATCCCGGATCCGAGGTTTCTGATGACTACCCCCAAAACACGGAGGTTGCGAACGCAATTTATACGCATGGAAGTATTGATTACGCCATAACGAATCATTAAAAAAATATACCGTTAACTGGAATATGTTGTGTGTGTGCCTTTCTGAATATGATTTGGGAGGGTTATAATAGAAGAAAGACAGTGTAAACAATATAACGTTATGTGAATAAACTGCGAAATAATAACTAATTCCTTGGTCAATAGAAGTCTCTGTGATACTTTCTGAATATGATTTGGGAGGGTTATAATAGAAGAAAGACAGTGTAAACAATATAACGTTATGTGAATAAACCGCGAAATAATAACTAATTCCTTGGTCAATAGAAGTCTCTGTGATACTTTCTGAATATGATTTGGGAGGGTTATAATAGAAGAAAGACAGTGTAAACAATATAACGTTATGTGAATAAACCGCAAAATAATAACTAATTCCTTGGTCAATAGAAGTCTCTGTGATACTTTCTGAATATGATTTGGGAGGGTTATAATAGAAGAAAGACAGTGTAAACAATATAACGTTATGTGAATAAACCGCGAAATAATAACTAATTCCTTGGTCAATAGAAGTCTCTGTGATACTTTCTGAATATGATTTGGGAGGGTTATAATAGAAGAAAGACAGTGTAAACAATATGTTTGACGTATTTTAACACACACCTAGGCTGACGACCCGAGCTATTATTATGCAAAGACAAGTACTTTAGCGAGTGGGTACTTGGCCCTTGCAGGGCAAGAATGCACGCAGGTAGGAGTCGGACATAGCACTGAATGTCTTATCTTATCTCTCTTTATACCGTATGTGATGACGTATTTTAACACACACCTCGGCTGAGGGGACGACCCGAGCTATTATTATGCAAAGACGAGTACTTTAGCGAGTGGGTACTTGGCCCGTGCAAATGCGACCCCCATCTACTACTCTTTGCATACAGGTAGTCAGACGGGGGGGGGACATTAACTGCATTCTGAAAAAATGGGGGGGACCCATTCCAATGTCCCCCGTGCCAAATACGCCCCTGCATGTACGTCAAAATACTTCCCAAAGGTCAGTGAATACCACGATCACAACACCAGAGGGAGCTCCACAAATCATGTTAAACCCAGATTCGGCTCAAACAAGTTTCGCAATTATGCCACAACAATGTGGAACGCCCTACCCAAAGCTGTAAAGGAATGTGAATCACTACCCACTTTCAAAACCACTCTCAAAGAAGACCTAGAGACTGCAATTCGAAACTGACCCCTGTAAATATCCTAACCCAACCCCCTCCAATGTACAGTAAATTACCAAGTATGGTTGTCAATATTCCAATTGTTGTGAAGGGCCAGATTAAACCGAATATATATATTTATTTATATATATATATTTAATTGTATTTGTATATTCTCTAATATTCCCTGATATACATTTACATTTACATTTAGTCATTTAGCTGACGCTTTTATCCAAAGCGACTTACAAGTTCTGTACGACAAGCCATCAGGAAGGGCACAACTCTATCAGCTGAGCAACAATGTTCATCAAAGTGTTGAGTGCTACAGTGTAGGTTAGTTTATTAGGACAAGTGCATGACAGTACGGTTAGTTAGGGTTAGATTTTTTTTTTTTTTTTTTTTTTTTTATTCAGATAATGGTTGAAGAAGTGCGTCTTTAGTCGACGGCGAAAGATTGGACGTGATTCGGCTGTCCTAACTGGGGTGGGTAGTTCATTCCACCATTGTGGGGCAAGGACTGAGAATAGGCGACTTCTCTTTGATGACCCTCCCGGAGCTTGGATAGGAGTAGGTCTGAGGCGGCCAGAAGATGCAGAGCGTAGGGGTCTTGAGGGTGTGTAGTTAGAGACCATTGACCGGAGGTAGGCGGGAGCGGTTCCCTTTGCCGCACGGTATGCTAGGTCGAGGGCCTTGAAGCGGATTCGTGCAGCAATGGGGAGCCAGTGCAGGTCCCTAAGAAGTGGGGTGACATGGGCCGACTTCGGTAGGTTTGAGATCAGGCGGGCCGCTGCGTTCTGAATGAGTTGAAGAGGCTTAGTGGCAGTGGCCGGGAGGCCAGCGAGCAGTGCATTGCAGTAGTCGAGGCGGGAGATGACTGTTGATTGGACGAGGAGTTGGGTGGCTTCTTTTGTCAGGAAGGGGCGTATCCTTCTGACGTTGCTCAGGAGGAATCGGCAGGTTCTGGTCGTCGCTGCGATGTGAGCAGAGAAGTTCAACTGGTCGTCGAGGACAACACCAAGGTTCTTGGCGGTCGGGGACGCAGTCACAGCTGCATTCTCGACTGTGATTGAAAGGTCGGTTAGGGGGGAGGATTTGGCCGGCAGGTGGAGCAATTCTGTTTTGCTTAGGTTCAGTTTGAGGTGGTTGGACGTCATCCAGGCTGAGATGTCGGACAGACAGGCCGAGATCCGCACAGAGACGTGGATATCTGAGGGAGGGAAGGAGAGGAAGAGTTGAGTATCGTCGGCATAACAATGGTAGGAGAAGCCATGAGACGTGATAATGTTACCCAGTGATTTAGTGTAGAGGGAGAAGAGAAGGGGTCCTAAAACCGAGCCCTGGGGGACACCCGTCCGCAGGGGGCGGGTGGCCGACAGGGTCCCTCTCCATGACACTTGGTAGGAGCGGTCATTGAGGTATGATGACAGCCATGTCAGCGCAGAGCCAGCCACTCCCATTCCTGCGAGGGCCGCAAGGAGGATCTGGTGGTTGACTGTGTCGAAGGCTGCAGATAGATCTAGGAGAATCAGGACAGAGGAGAGGCCTTTCGCTTTTGCTAAGTGAAGTGCCTCTGTGACCGCAATGAGGGCTGTCTCTGTGGAGTGACCAGTCCTGAAGCCTGACTGATTAGGGTCTAGGAGGTCATTCTGTAAGAGATAAGTAGTAAGTTGGTTGGATACAGCACGTTCAAGTGTTTTAGAAAGGAAGGAGAGAAGAGAGACAGGACGGTAGTTGCCTATGACAGTAGGGTTCAGGGTTGGTTTTTTTATGAGCGGCGTGACTCTGGCTTGTTTTAGGGAGGTGGGGACCACCCCCGAGTTGAGTGAGGAGTTGATGGTTGCAGTTAGGAATGGGAGGATGTCTGGTGCTATGGTCTGGAGGAGTATAGTATTGTATATTCCTTGTACAATATGCATTGAATATCCATTCTAGCCTACTGAACATCCCATAATAGTCTCCATTCTACTATTGGTCGAGACCTTGGTGCCAGGCTGCCATACCCCTCAGACCCAGTTCAAACGTACCGCTCGACATGTACGAACAAGTCCTAGTTCCGCGTAGGAATTCGGCTACCGCACCACTAATGGGACTATTTGTTCATAGTGCGTATATATACTGCGCTACTAAAGTAGGACTTTCTTTTCAGTCCAGTTTCTTACCCTCCAATAGAGTCACAGACGTAAAGCCTCCCCGCGACGCCACGTGTGGGAGTAAGGCCAAGTTCGCCTACCATCGGTATTGAGACATCGTGTATATTAATATTTGAATAGTCATATTTGGCACTATATCGTCGAGTTGGACGTAGTCTATTAAGCTAATAATAGTCTGTTAATATATAGTGCTTCGTGCGGTGAGAATACTACCGTAGTCAGTACCCCATCGTTTCGGGCAGAGAACTGGCTGCTTACCCAGGGTGGTTGACCCTATGTGAAGCTGCACCCGAGGAGCCCCAGAGCCGACGAGCGAGTGGACCTGTATACCGGATTATTCTACCGACGACAGCCCGCCTTCCCAGGCACGGATTATGCTTTGGATACTTTGATTATTCCATGGATAAAGACCCCCGACACTGCCGTGTGTTGGAACCCCCCCCCCTGGAGAGGACGCAAGGTGAGGAGACGCTCTGCAAGACGAGGTCGCTTCACGTCTCTCCCCCGTGGACCGGAGAGAGCCGGCCCACAAAGAGTCCACCTGCTTTCATCTGTGGTCCAAGGATCGCCGGCGCATTGAACGGCACTACAGTGGGTTCACCTGGGATACCCTTGGCCGGACGAGGCAGCCGGATTCTACCCCCCCCCCCCTCCTACTCCTGTCGGCTTACAAGCGACCGGATTAACCCCCTCTAGTGTATCTAGTATAATCATTAAAGTATCATTGCTGTTATTCCTTAACTATTCCAGGTCGTATATTTACCACCTGCGCCTTCAGAGATTGGACATTCTCTATTGATATACCGACGAATACTCCTTGCCATAAAAGTGCATACTATTTCAATTCATAAATGTAATTAAGTGATTAAGTGCTTATTCTACACACCATCGCTGTGTAGAAATAAAGACCTGTTTCTAATTCGTACATTTGTGTTGGATCCGTTTCATCTACGTGAGAGTGTTCATGATAATATATTTATGCCGTGTACTGGGTGGCCGAATATTAAGTACAAAGGTAGTGGTAGTAAGTATCATATCTAGTAATACAGTCAGGGAATTGTACCCCTCAGTTACAATTGGTCCTTCGAGCCGGATGGTAATTAGTGTAATATTAATATAGTGTTATTAATATTGAAATGGCCTATGATGAACACTCCACGAAACGATCCTCCTAACCAACGCCCGCAGCGCGAACGACGGCTCCCTCAGTACTTAGAGGCTTACGCTGTCAGTCAACAACCTAGTCTTCTACTAACAGTAAGCGCGGTAAAACTAGAAAGTAAAAGTATGTCTAACCCCAACGCCCAGACTACCCCGACCATAGAGGCCCCTACGGGCTCTAATGTAACTGACCAAGTTCACGGTGGGGACCAGTGGGAACCAGACATGACTTCACACCCCGCCAGTACTGAAGAAGTAGTCCCCGATGAGTCCCGGGAGGAATACAACGCTACCGAGAGAGAACTTGGCACGGAAGAAGACGGGGAGAGCACCGTGGAGATAGAGCTCCAAGGCTCCGCAAGGAGTACCCCGAGGGAAGGCTCCCCTATACAACCGCCTTCTCCCAGCGAGGCAGAGAGGACCCTACAGCAGGCCTTCCTCATCAGCCTGAACGCCGCTGCTGAACGCGACCGACTGCAGATCCAGCAGCGAAGCGAACACGAGCAGATACGTCTAGAAATAAGACGCATTCAGATGGAAGAGAATGTGGCCCGAGAACGAGCCGGTGCTCAACGGGACGCAGCGCGCGACAGACAGCAGTCGCAACTAATAGAACAGCTGATCAGACGGACAACACCCTCTCCCTCCGCCAGAGGCTCCAGGAACTCGTCTAGACACACCTCCAGGGCGGCATCCCCTAGCCGAGTAAACAACCCTGAACTTGACCAACAGACGAGGTCTATACCCCCCACAGACCACCTCCCCCCACCGGTCCAAGCGAGACCTAGCAACCGGGAAGGAGCAGCATATCCTGTGGAGAGGCTAAACCAGAGACTACAAGCACTGGATGACCTAACTGAAGACGAAGAGGAAGAGGAGGAGAACCACGCCCAAAGACAGCACAGTACTCTACCGGACCAGGAGGTCCGGTACAGCCCAGGCTATACTCCCGCGGAGCTGCGCTACAGACCCCCGACTCTATACACGGGTGAGCACGACGCACGACCCGCACCGAGGAACAGCACCTGGACAAGCGGGCCATGGTACACTGCCGGTACCAGCCCATACCAAGGAGCGGGAGGAGACTCGCCTAGGAGGCCTCTCCCCCAACGCTCGCCGATGTATCCACAGTCAGCGTCATACATTGGCACGCCTATGGTACCCGACTTCACCCAAGAGAACCGGGCCCAGTATACAGAACTCCGCATGTGTCTGGAGACCATGTTGGTGGATGTATTGGATGAACGCCACAAATACGCCATCCTACTGAAGCACTTAAAGGTGCCCCGCGCACATAATATAGCGCTCGCCTACGCGACTTCCACCACCCCATACACAGCAGCGCTGGTAGCATTGGACCAGAGGTATGGGCGCATATGGGATTACGTGATCCAGGAGATCCGACACATCGACCGCTTACCCCCAGCAATAGACAATCGAGCACTGGACGACCTGTCCATCAGAGTGCAGTCCCTGGTAGGGATGTTGGGAGCGCAAAGAGAGAAGGGGAGGCATGAACTTTACGCCAACTCAAATGTGGAAAGGATCCTGGAGAAGCTGCCGCCCGCTCGTCAGGAGCGCTTTAGGCGGCAGAGGGACCACAGAGACCCGAATGGCCCCGAACCGAACCTCCTCGATCTAGCAGACTTCCTGGCGAGAGAAGTCAGCAGCCTACGGCTAGATACATTCGGACGGAGCACCCCTGGCTCCAGAGAAGGAACCAGACGACTAAATGATGGAAGAAGATCGGTGACTGTGATGCACCAATCGGAGTCAGTACCGAGCAGCAGGAGCCACAGTACCCCCTCCAGAACGGAGAAGTGGAAGATAGTGTGCCCCTACTGTGAGAAAGAACACTGGCTAGCGCAATGTGACTCCTTCCCCAAGCTGAACGCGGAGGAAGCAGGTCAATGGATAAAGTCCAACAAGCGCTGTTTTCGCTGTGCGCGCTCACACATGGCAGCCGAATGCCGCTTAAAGAAAAGGTGCACCAAGTGCGATGGAGCCCATCTGGACATACTTCACGACAGTAACAGACGGCGCCCTTCACCTGCACCATCCAGCCGCAAAGCGAGCGTCATGTACATCGATCCCGCCAGCAGCAGTGGAGCCCGAGTACTCCTAAAAGTAGTGCGTGTGACACTAAGCTACCAGAATAAAGTCCTGGACACTTACGCCGTCCTCGATGACGGGTCAGAGAAGACCCTGCTGCTCGCCTCCGCTGCGGCCCAGCTAGGGCTGCGGGGAAGCGAAACCCAAATGACAATTCAGACAATAAGACGAGATTTGAAGACGATAAAGGGCGAGAATGTCTCATTCTCTATCGCAGCAAGCGGCCAGCCTGAGCGACGGTACCAGATTGCAGACGCTTTCACCAGCCAAGAAATAGGACTGTCGCGGTACACATACCCCGTCGCCAAGCTGATGGAGAAATATGCACATCTGCGCAAGCTACCGATCCCGCTCATAGACAATGCTGACCCTGTTGATAGGCTCCGACCATGCAGACCTCATTGTCCCGATAGACCGGGTTCATACCGGACCCCGAGGCTGCCCTGCAGCAGTCGAGACCCGTTTGGGATGGACTCTCCAAGGCCCGCTCGCCAAATCTCTCAACCGAAGTACAGCCACTAGATGTCTCCACTCCCGAGTCACAGAGGGAGAAACCGCACTCCTGCAACACGTAGAGCGGTTATGGACCTTGGAACGAATGCCCTTTAAGAACGGCAAGAAAGACATTCGCTCTAAAGATGACATTTACGCCATTCACCTCCTCGAGACAGGGACCAAGAGAGTCCCGGTCAACGGCGTGTTCCACGCCACTCCTGCGGCGAGAAGGAATGCCTACTTTCCACGCCAAGACAGACGCCACAGAACGGTACCTGCTGAACACGGAGCGGCGCTTAGCCAAGAACCCCGCCCAAGAGAGTGTATACCGCGCTGAGATTGAGAAGCTCATCACAGCGGGACACGTCACAAGGATGGACATTAAAGAGGCTGACCAGACCACTGAATCGTGGTACGTGCCCCACCACAAGGTCCATCACAACGGTAAAGACCGCATAGTATTTAACTGCAGCTACCAGATCGGATCCCAAAATCTGAATAAAGAGTTACTGCCCGGTCCCACACTCGGCCCCTCCCTACTCGGCGTTCTACTCCGCTTCCGCCAGGAAAAGGTGGCCATCAGCGGGGACATTAAAGGAATGTTCCTGCAGGTGAGATTAGTAGAGGCGGACAAGCCCCTGTTACGGTTCCTATGGAGAGAGAAGCCAGGAGATGAGCACCCAGCCATCTACCAATGGGAAGTCCTCCCCTTCGGAACGACGTGCAGCCCCTGCTGTGCGACATTTGCACTACAGAAACATGTAGCAGAGGACCCAGCAGCGGACGAAGAGGTCCGACACAGTGTAAAGAACAGCTTCTACGTAGACAACTGTCTACAAAGCCTTTCAACCCAGGAAGAAGCCGAGGCTCTCCTGATTAAACTCCGCGCCTCATTGATCAAAGGCGGCTTTGATCTCAGGCAGTGGGCCAGCAGCGATCCGCAAGTACTGCGCAGCCTCTCCTCCGAGGACAAGGCAGCCAGCAGCGAGACCTGGATGGCTACAATCCCGGGAGAAGCCCAGGAGATGACCCTGGGATTGGTGGGGCGATTCAAAACAGATTCGCTCCACTACAGACACAAGCCCCTGACTACGGAGCAGGGAAGGCCGGCGGCGGCGCCGACCACCAGACGGAGTGTGTACACAACACTCGCCCGACAATATGACCCGCTAGGATGTATTCTACCGTACACCACCAGGGCAAAAATGATTGTACGAGCATTGTGGGACAAGGACCAGGGCTGGGACGACCCCATTCCCGCACACCTTACATCCACCTGGAGAGAGTGGGAGATGGAGCTCCACTCACTCCCAGGCGTTAATATGCGCCGAAGCTACTTCCCACCCACGGTGAGGCCAGAGACATGTAAAATGGACTTACACGTCTTCAGTGACGCCTCAGAGGTCGCATACGGATCAGTAGCCTACTTGCGGGCCCAAGACCAGGGGGGAGAGATCTACACAGCATTTGTCCTCGCCCGCTCGAGAATAGCCCCACGCAAGCAACAATCTATCCCACGTCTAGAGCTCTGCGCAGCCCTAGCCGGAGCGCACCTAGCCACGCTCATCCAACGTGAGCTCACCATACCGGTGTCTAGAACAATCCTGTGGTCAGATTCCACAACGGTACTCGCCTGGATCAAATCGGACTCATGCAAGTACAAAGTCTTCGTGGGAGTCAGAGTCACCGAGATTCAAGACTTAACCGAAGAGTTAACCGGAGAAACAGAGTGGCGCTACGTTGAGACAAAACAGAACCCAGCTGACGTCATCACCCGGGGGATGCCCCTGGATGACCTCACCCGTCGCAATGTCTACAGTGACGGCCCCGCATTCCTAAGACTCCCGGAAGGACAGTGGCCCATGCCTATCCCGAGGGAAGCAAGTCCAGAGGAGGTGGAAATTAAGAAGTCTGTGTTCTGTGGATTGAGCACCGTAGCCTCCACCGACCCTAACATAGACGATTGCACGTCCATAGAGAGTGCACAACAAAGAACATTCCTGCGGTACCACCCGGAGTGCAAGCCCCTCGGATATGTCTCCAGTGATGTGGCGGATATCGACCCAGTTACCCCCAACACACTCCTGATGGGGCGGCTAGATCCTGCATTACCCCAGACAATGTACCGGCCTGAAGAAGCGAACGGCCGACGAATGTGGAGGTACAGCCAAGTATTAGCCGACAAGTTTTGGAACAGTTTCCTACTGCACTACCTACCGTCTCTACAGACCCGCCAGAAGTGGGTAAAGGAGAGAGACAATTTGACAGAAGGAACAGTCGTCATGATTATTGATCAATCACTGCCCAGAGCTATGTGGCCGGCCGGCCGCGTAAGCAAAGTGATCACCGGTGCCGACGGCAAGGTCCGAGCAGCTGAAGTGCTCGTCCAGGGTCGCACTTACACCCGTCCCGTGGCAAGGCTCATAGAACTGCCTCGACTCCCAGACACAATCGATGATGACCATGACCCTACAACCCTATGACTTTGTGAAGTTGACTGACCCCTACAGCAAACCCTTATGTGTAAATAGACAACGCGATTAATCTGTCTCTGTTTAACTGATTAGGTCTGGGACCTATTCAGGGGGTGGCTGTTGTGAAGGGCCAGATTAAACCGAATATATATATTTATTTATATATATATATTTAATTGTATTTGTATATTCTCTAATATTCCCTGATATCCCTTGTATATTCCTTGTACAATATGCATTGAATATCCATTCTAGCCTACTGAACATCCCATAATAGTCTCCATTCTACTATTGGTCGAGACCTTGGTGCCAGGCTGCCATACCCCTCAGACCCAGTTCAAGCGTACCGCTCGACATGTACGAACAAGTCCTAGTTCCGCGTAGGAATTCGGCTACCGCACCACTAATGGGACTATTTGTTCATAGTGCGTATATATACTGCGCTACTAAAGTAGGACTTTCTTTTCAGTCCAGTTTCTTACCCTCCAATAGAGTCACAGACGTAAAGCCTCCCCGCGACGCCACGTGTGGGAGTAAGGCCAAGTTCGCCTACCATCGGTATTGAGACATCGTGTATATTAATATTTGAATAGTCATATTTGGCACTATATCGTCGAGTTGGACGTAGTCTATTAAGCTAATAATAGTCTGTTAATATATAGTGCTTCGTGCGGTGAGAATACTACCGTAGTCAGTACCCCATCGTTTCGGGCAGAGAACTGGCTGCTTACCCAGGGTGGTTGACCCTATGTGAAGCTGCACCCGAGGAGCCCCAGAGCCGACGAGCGAGTGGACCTGTATACCGGATTATTCTACCGACGACAGCCCGCCTTCCCAGGCACGGATTATGCTTTGGATACTTTGATTATTCCATGGATAAAGACCCCCGACACTGCCGTGTGTTGGAACCCCCCCCCCTGGAGAGGACGCAAGGTGAGGAGACGCTCTGCAAGACGAGGTCGCTTCACGTCTCTCCCCCGTGGACCGGAGAGAGCCGGCCCACAAAGAGTCCACCTGCTTTCATCTGTGGTCCAAGGATCGCCAGCGCATTGAACGGCACTACAGTGGGTTCACCTGGGATACCCTTGGCCGGACGAGGCAGCCGGATTCTACCCCCCCCCCCCTCCTACTCCTGTCGGCTTACAAGCGACCGGATTAACCCCCTCTAGTGTATCTAGTATAATCATTAAAGTATCATTGCTGTTATTCCTTAACTATTCCAGGTCGTATATTTACCACCTGCGCCTTCAGAGATTGGACATTCTCTATTGATATACCGACGAATACTCCTTGCCATAAAAGTGCATACTATTTCAATTCATAAATGTAATTAAGTGATTAAGTGCTTATTCTACACACCATCGCTGTGTAGAAATAAAGACCTGTTTCTAATTCGTACATTTGTGTTGGATCCGTTTCATCTACGTGAGAGTGTTCATGATAATATATTTATGCCGTGTACTGGGTGGCCGAATATTAAGTACAAAGGTAGTGGTAGTAAGTATCATATCTAGTAATACAGTCAGGGAATTGTACCCCTCAGTTACACCAATGTACAGTTTTGCTTAGTTGTACAGTGTCCCCCCCCCCCCACCCCTACCTACCTACCTCCTACCCAACCCCACCCCACCTCCCCCAATGTACAGTTTTTACGTCAAATGTATATACTCTCTTTTCTGTACTCTTTTTGTATCACAAACAGTACTGTATTTGCAAATCTGGTATGTCATAAATGTATAGATGTAGCAGTACTGTATCTGTATGTCATATGTCCTGATGAATTGAAAATGGGGGACCCTGATGTAAACAAGAGGAACGTCTTTCTCTGGTCTGCATCCCATTAACAATTGTGTGTATTGAGCTGTACTGTGTTGTACCCATTCTGCAATCTGTTAATAAAGTTTTCAATCAATCAATCAAGGGAACTGTGGTATCCTGACGTAATGGTTTCACCCATAAGTTGGTTTAGCCCAGACTCTTGATAATGACGTCAGATACGGTACCTGTCAGTTCATGTATGCAACCCCCAAATGGAAGTAAACAAACCTTCAGCTATAATGTCATTGTGTGGACATTCAGTTCTTCCTGCTAGACACTAAGAGTGACAGGCAGAATAGAAACATTACAGGTACAATGATGGCGTCTGCAGCACACAAGGCCCAGCCTGGTTATGAAACCACTGCCAAGCGGCTGGTAATATGCAGAATAAAACATTACATTGTGCAATGTCGTCATCTCAAATGGGAGCCTATTGATCAAGAGGGTGACATTAAAGTTCAAAGGACCTTCTGATTTAACAAACCTGCTATGTGTTTCTTCATCTCAGTTTCAGCATCAAAACATTCAGTAGTTTCACAGTGAAGAATCTGGAGATCAGTCTCTCCTCTAGTTCATCCTCCTCCACGGTGCTCCACCTTAGTCCGTTCAAATACTTCACATATATCTTCTGCAGCTGCAGTTAGTCCATTCATTACACCATCTCTGCATTATAGTTCTAGATATGATCAGAGAATTAGATTAGCATTAGCTTATTAGCCATAGACAACGAGGTGAAGCTACAGTGGTGCGCGTGCTGACGTACCTTCCGCTGGGCGGGGACTGCCTCAAAGCTCTATAAAGGGAGAGGACCAACTCTAATGTTGCCAGTAGAGGGCGCTCGAAGCGCAGTCATTGTAATTGCGGGAAGTACACTAAACGGGAGGTTTACACAAAATTACTATTTATAATTATAAGTAACTAACAAAAATACATTTTGGAGAATATTCTTTCTTCTCTCTAAATGCATTCCATTGAAGTGGGAACTAGGATATATTGGTGTGGTCTCGGTAAACACTTTTAAAAAGCAGCTAAAGACTGTGTTGTTCAAACAGGCTTTTGGCTAAGTATGTCTGTGTAAATCTTTTGTCTTTTTATCTTGTTTATTTTCTTTAACTTTTTTAATTACTTTCTTTTTAACATGCTGCTATCCTTGCACTTTATTGATGTTTTTTTTTATATGCGAAGCACTTTGTGACCCTGGTCTGTGAAAGGTGCTATATAAATAAACCTTACTTACTTACTTACTTACCCTGTATGTATGCCCTCTCAGAACACATACTGTATGTGAGAATGCTCTTCATTGATTATGGCTCAGCATTCAACACCATCATTTCCTCTAAACTTGTCTCTAAGCTCGTTGATCTTGGACTGGAGACCTCCATCTGCAGCTGGATATTAGACTTCCTGACAGGCAGGCAGGCCCCAGGTGGTGAGGCAGACGCCTCCGTCTCACTGACCCTTAACACGGTGCACCACAGGGCGGTGTGCTAGGCCTCCTCCTGTAGTCCCTGCTCACCTACAACTGTGCTGCCAAGCACAGCTTCAATATCATCATCAAGCCGACAACATGACCATCCTGGGCCTCATCACATGCCAGCATCCTCACTGCACCATTGAGAGCTTGCTGAGGGCCTGCATCACAGCCTGTACGGAGACCTTTCTGCCTGCATCACAGCCTGTACGGAGACCTTTCTGCCTGCATCACAGCCTGTACGGAGACCTTTCTGCCTGCATCACAGCCTGTACGGAGACCTTTCTGCCTGCATCACAGCCTGTACGGAGACCTTTCTGCCTGCATCACAGCCTGTACGGAGACCTTTCTGCCTTCATCACAGCCTGTATGGAGACCTTTCTGCCTGCATCACAGCCTGTATGGAGACCTTTCTGCCTGCATCACAGCCTGTACGGAGACCTTTCTGCCTGCATCACAGCCTGTATGGAGACCTTTCTGCCTGCATCACAGCCTGTATGGAGACCTTTCTGCCTGCATCACAGCCTGTACGGAGACCTTTCTGCCTGCATCACAGCCTGTACGGAGACCTTTCTGCCTGCATCACAGCCTGTACAGAGACCTTTCTGCCGGCATCACAGCCTGTACGGAGACCTTTCTGCCTGCATCACAGCCTGTACGGAGACCTTTCTGCCTGCATCACAGCCTGTACAGAGACCTTTCTGCCGGCATCACAGCCTGTACAGAGACCTTTCTGCCTGCATCACAGCCTGTACGGAGACCTTTCTTGTACGCTGTGACCTGCTGGGGCAGCGGACTGAGAGCGGGGGACGCAAACAGGCTGGATAAGCTGGTCAGGAAGGCCAGTAACGTGGTTGGGGTGGAGCTGGACTCTCTAGCGGTGGTGGCGGAGAGGAGGAGCCTTGCTAAACTCCATGCTATCAGTGACAACCTCTCCCACCCACTATACGCAGACTTGGCTGACAGAAGGAGCACGTTCAGTGCTAGACTAAGACTCCCAAGATGTAACACTGAACGGCACAGGACGTTTTTCATTCCGACAGCCATCAGACTTTATAATGCATCACTGAGCCTCACTGCATCACTGAGCACAGGGTGACTACTATCTTCCTGGACTTTTACTTTGACTTTTAAACCAACATAGTACAATTTTACACTTACTGTATATTTCTGTATATTTTATATTAGAATGTAACATAGGAAATGTATATCCCGGACCGTATTCTATTCTTAGGCTTATTTTTATTCTTATTCGTGACTTTTGGTTTTGTCTACCTAAATGTTTATTGTTTACTGTGAGCGATTTGTAGTGCCAAATTTCCCTCGGGATGAATAAAGTATTTCTATTCTATTCTATTTCTGCCCCCACATCACCTCCTGTACAGATACCTTTCTGCCTGCATGAATGAATGAATGAATGAATGAAAACTTTATTTAAGAGATTGCAGAATGGGTACAATACAGTACGGCTCAATACAGACAATTGTTAAGGGGATGCAGACCAGAGAAAGACGTTTGTCTGGTTTACATCAGGGTCCCCCATTTTTTATTCATAGTGACATATATGACATACACAACATTATGACATCATGACAATTATGGCATAGGGACATACAGGTATATAGTAGTACTGTTACATTTGTGACATACAATATGCAAATATACAGTACTGTTACCCATAGATCCTGACAGAGTATATACATATGATGGGGAGGGGACTGTACATTAGGAGGGGGTGGGTGGGTGGGAGAGAAATATTGTGAGGTTTTGCCCGCTGCTCACTACCTTTTCTCTGTCTTCTTTAAGCCTACTGTTAGGAATTCCCTACTCACTCTCTCTAGCCCCCACCCTCTCGTTCCTTACCCTTAGTGGCCACACCTGTTTGATATTCTATTATCTCTCGCACCTGTGATGGCAGGCTAATTAGTCCCCCTGTGGGCTTTAAATACCAGGGCGCTTCCCCTCGTTTTGGCGTGGGGTCGTGTTGTATTCATGCTGAGTCATATTCTCTAACATCTAGACTCTTTCGGGAGATCCTCTGGTCTACCAATGCTGTAAGATGGATCTCTCCAGCCTTGAGATGTTTGCTCCAGCCTTCGTCTGCTGTCGCCGTAGCCTGTGGAGGAGACTGTTCTGCGCTCCCTGTAACTTCCACGGGAGGCACCCCAGCGCTCCACTGCAGACCCCAGCGCAGCTGTTCGTCCTGACGCACATCTAGACCAACGCGCATCTCCCGGACCCTCGGGCTTGGCACGCTCTCCAGTCACCAGCGCGCAACGCGCATCTTCAAGGGCTTTGGCCACCTGTCGCCGTTTGCCTGGAGGGAGACATTGTACTGCGCTCTCTAATTCTCTACGGGAGGTATTCCAGTGTTCCACTCCAGACCAGCGCGCCAGATGCGCTCAAGCCTTCGCCACCTGCCGCCGTTTGCCTGGAGGGAGACACTGTACTGCGCTCTCTAATCCTCTACGGGAGGTATTCCAGTGTTCCACTTCAGACCTTCGAGCTTGGCACGCTCCTCCGTACCAGCGCACAGACGCGCATCTTCCAGACCTTCGAGCTTGGCACGCTCCTCCGTACCAGCGCACTGACGCGCATCTTCCAGACCTTCGAGCTTGGCACGCTCCTCCGTACCAGCGCACTGACGCGCATCTTCCAGACCTTCGAGCTTGGCACGCTCCTCCGTACCAGCGCACAGACGCGCATCTTCCAGACCTTCGAGCTTGGCACGCTCTCCAGACCTCAGCGCGCCGACGCGCATCTTCCAGACCTTCGTGCTTGGCACACTCCTCCTCGCAGACGCACCCCGAGGCGTCTCTCGGTTCCGACGCGCACACCAAGGTGTGGCGCGCACTCTGTTCCTCGGCTCCGACAGCGGCTACCCGGTGGACGACGCCCTCGCCACCGCCACTGTTCCGACGCGCACACCAAGGTGTGGCGCGCACTCTGTTCCTCGGCTCCGACAGCGGCTACCCGGTGGACGACGCCCTCGCCACCGCCACTGTTCCGACGCGCACACCAAGGTGTGGCGCGCACTCTGTTCCTCGGCTCCGACAGCGGCTACCCGGTGGACGACGCCCTCGCCACCGCCACTGTTCCGACGCGCACACCAAGGTGTGGCGCGCACTCTGTTCCTCGGCTCCGACAGCGGCTACCCGGTGGACGACGCCCTCGCCACCGCCACTGTTCCGACGCGCACACCAAGGTGTGGCGCGCACTCTGTTCCTCGGCTCCGACAGCGGCTACCCGGTGGACGACGCCCTCGCCACCGCCACTGTTCCGACGCGCACACCAAGGTGTGGCGCGCACTCTGTTCCTCGGCTCCGACAGCGGCTACCCGGTGGACGACGCCCTCGCCACCGCCACTGTTCCGACGCGCACACCAAGGTGTGGCGCGCACTCTGTTCCTCGGCTCCGACAGCGGCTACCCGGTGGACGACGCCCTCGCCACCGCCACTGTTCCGACGCGCACACCAAGGTGTGGCGCGCACTCTGTTCCTCGGCTCCGACAGCGGCTACCCGGTGGACGACACCCTCGTCACCGCCACTGTTCCAGCACTCTGTTCCTCGGCTCCGACAGTCGGCTACCCGGTGGACGACTCCCTCGTCACCGCCACTGTTCCAGCACTCTGTTCCTCGGCTCGGACAGCCAGCCACCCGGTGGCGATGCCCTCGCCCCGCTGCTGTCCCTTACCTTTACGCATACGCCTGGGTGAGTTTTGATTGTGATGTCACTCACTCAGCGTAGTGCCCTTGCCCCCGTTCCCGCTGCTGTCCCTGTACCTTTACGCATACGCCTGGGTGAGTTTTGATTGTGATGTCACTCACTCAGCGTAATGCCTTTTGCCCCCGTTCCCGCTGCTGTCCCTGTACCATTACGCATACGCCTGGGTGAGTTTTGATTGTGATGTCACTCACTCAGCGTAATGCCTCTTGCCCCCGTTCCCGCTGCTGTCCCTGTACCTTTACGCATACGCCTGGGTGAGTTTTGATTGTGATGTCACTCACTCAGCGTAATGCCCCTTGCCCTCGTCCCGCTGCTGTTCCTGTACCATTACGCATACGCCTGGGTGAGTTTTGATTGTGATGTCACTCACCCAGCGTATTGCCCCCTTTAGTTCTCACTTAGTTATTTGTTTGGACATTTCATCTCCCACTCTGTTTTGTTCTCTCGTGGATATTATTTTGGACATTTCATCTCCCACTGTGTGTTTATTCACACGAAGATAGTATTTACTTTGTTACTTTGTTATTTGGACTGTTCTGCATCTGCTCTGTTTGTTCCCTTTGAATATTAACCCTCTCCTCTGTTCTGCAGAGCGGCCCAGATGTTTTCCCACCAGTCCCCAGTTCCTCCCTGTCCCCAGCCCGCCTCCGCGGTTCTCTGTCCCCAGTTCCTCCCTGTTCCCCAGCCCGCCTCCGCGGGCCTCAGTCCCCTCTGTCCCAAGTTCTATCCCTAGTTCTCCTAGTCCCTAGTCCTCTATCCCTAGCTCTTCTAGTCCCTAGTCCTCTTTCCCTAGTTCTCCTAGTCTCTAGTTCCTCTGTTCCCAAGGCGTTCCCTTAACCTTCCCTTAGGCGTTCCCTTAACCTTCCCTTAGGCGTTCCCTTACCTTCCCTTAGTGTTCCCTTTTCCTGCCCGCCTCTTAAAGGCACTTTACCTTCCCCTCTTGTGTTATTCCAGTGTTTTGTGTTTTCTCCCTTAAAGGGACTGTGCCCTTTTTCCCTGATCTAAATAAATATCTGTTTCTTGGCAAACCATCATACCTGTCTTGTGTTGTGCGATTGGGGTCGGTTACAAACCATAACAAATATACATATGGTGGGGAGAGAATATATACATACGGTGGAGAGGGGACTGTACATTAGGAGGGGGTGGGAGAGAAATATACATACGGTGGGGAGAGAATATATACATACGGTGGGGAGGAGACTGACTATTAGGAGGGGGTGAGGGGGCATCACAGCCTGTACAGAGACCTTTCTGCCCACATCACAGCTTGTACGGAGACCTTTCTTTTATTTTTTTCATATTTAAAGTTTTTTTTATTTTTCACAAGCAAGACAATACATACATGACAAGACAAACTAAGACAAAAATAACAATAATAATAATAATAATAATAATAATAATAATAATAATAATAATAATAATAATAATAATAATAATAATAATAATAATAATAATAATAATAATAATAATAATAATAATAATAATAATAATAATAATAATAATAATAATAATAATAATAATAATAATAATAATAATAATAATAATAATAATAATAATAATAACAACAACAAGGGGGTGAGGGGGGGTTGCAGAGTGTTACAAAGGTTCAGTACACAAACATATTCCAGATAGTGATCTAATAAAGTTCAGGGGACCTTGAAGGCCATCGGGCCTATCACTCTCTTGAAGAGATAGAGCAGCCTGTTCCATTGATAAGAAGTCCATGAAGTCCTTGCGCCAGTTCTCCAAACTGAAGCAGTTCGGTTTGCGTTCTTTCTAGTTCATTAAAATAATCCGTTTGCATGCTAGAAAACCCAGTGCTACAATATTATTTACAATCTTTGCTTGAGCAGTGTCCATTTTTACACCCAATATACACGTTATAGGGCAAGGATTAATGTCAATTGACAGGTCCTCAGCAATGTCCAACCAAAATGTCCTAACAAGCGGGCAGTGCCACAGCAAGTGCATGAGCGTACCCTCTACTCCACACCCATGCCAGCACAATTTGGGTAGGGTGTGATTCATTTTATTCAGTGTACAGGGTGTTATATAGGCCCTGTGTAGTATCTTTAATTGTATAATTTTATATCTAACACATTGATATTTTAGTACTATTCCTAAGTGCTGCTTCCCATTGTGTTTCAGACTTTAGTTTGGGTATTGGTATCAGGGGTGGTTAAACATGATAGTTTATACATTGCAGAGACAATGCCTTTCCTGCCTGTAATTCCCCTTAATGTCTCTTCCAAGACTCTGTTTGTTCCTATAACTATGCCTTTAGACAACAATGATTTAATAACTGATTGTATTTGTAAATAAGATACAAATTCTGTGTCTTTCAGCCCAAACTGTGTTTTAAATTCATTAAAAGGTATCATTATTTCCCCTTTCGATCACTTGCCCCACCTGTGTTATATTATGTTGTTGCCATACATTCTTTTTAAGGGTTTTACCTCCTGCAGAGAGCAACAGGTTTTTCCATAATGGACATGATGGTAAGGAATATCCACTAAAGGTCAGGCGTTTATGTAAGATTTTCACTATTTCACATGAAAATTCTAAAAGCGGATTGTCCAGTCTGGGAGTGATTTTTGGGTTATACCACAACATTGAAAGAGATAGATCTTTGTTATGTTCTTCTATAATTTGTTCTTCAAGCCATTCCCAGCTGCCAATCTGTCTCACACTATTGTAAGCCCACTGCAAGGGGTATCTTGAGTTATATGCTATGTAATACTGGTGGATATCTGCCTGCATCACAGCCTGTACGGAGACCTTTCTGCCTTCATCACAGCCTGTACGGAGACCTTTCTGCCTGCATCACAGCCTGTACGGAGACCTTTCTGCTCACACATCACCACAGAGAGTAGTGGAAGGCGGTACAGCACATCACTGGTAACAGACTCCTGACCATCCAGGATATCTTTCATCATCATTCCCAGTGTTGTCTCAACACAGGTTGGGAATTTACTCATGGTGATGGGTGACTTTCTACATTTAATTGTATTGTTATTATTTTTAAATCTTACTTGACCTTTATATGACGAGTGCTCTAATGTGTCTAGTGCTCTTACTTACTCACTGCTGAGCTGACCTGTTCTTCATCCAACACATTTCATTGTACCACTGACCTTGTGTTAACATACATATGACAAAATAAACTTGAACTTGAACTTGATCCAACCTCCAGTGGAATTTGAAGTAGAAAAATCAGGGTTGGTCTCTCAACTTCGGCATACACTTAAAACTGCATTGTTTTAATCTCAATACCAGTGTGGCCTAATATAACAGTTCTTAAATATGTATAGTGCTCAGAAACCATCCAGCTATATAACACGTAGCCTAACCACAAACCATCCAGCTATATAACAGCCTATAATGTAAGGTTATCCTATAACCCTAGTTATATGAGTATAGTGAGCGCTCTGCTCTATTGGAACTATCCCTTTAATCCGTTCTAATACTGAACAACTTTCACATGTACACACCCCTATTCACCTCCGCCTGGCCACACCCACATCCGCTCCTATATAAGCGGGGTCGTGGCCACACCATCAGCTCCTTCCCAAGTCTTTCACCACTGAAGGCAAAGACCATGGGGTCCTCAGTGAGTCAGAGCAGAGCGCTCGCTATACTCATATAACTAGGGTTATTGGATAACCTTACGTTATAGATCATATAGCTTTACGCTAGGGGTGGACGGTATGGTCTAAAAGTTATATCACGGTATAATTTGAAGCATAGACGGTAACGGTATATATCACGGTATCAGTGTTTTCGTTAGAATAAATTTTTTTGCACTGTGAAATACTCCAATTCAGCCATTGGCAATTCAGCCGTTGGGTGGGGGGCGCTGTTGAGCGGGCCTGTGACCGGACCTGAAAGCGCCCCTGGTTCTGCGGCTCTGCAGCTGCATGCTATTCGCAAATCCAGCATGAGCCAGCTCCCGCTGCAGCCGTCGTTATCATAACACTACACACATATCATAATGTTTACAGCAAACTGTAGTTGATCACCAGGTATGTTTTATTAACGTAGAATAATTCATATAAGAAAAACGATAGGGAAATCCCCCCTAGTGGAGGACAGGAGGGAATCGGATCCGACTGTGCGAAGAGGGCTTAGCACCTCAAACGCACAGGGTGAGCAGACCGTGGGACTTACCTTCGTTCAGAAAGACCCGCGACCACTCAGGCGCGCATCCCACATGCCACCAGGGAACGGACAGGAAGCAAAACACCCCCGTCACAGCCCCCAACATCACGGGGTCGAAGGTCAAGAACCCAACCTTGTGGCCAGGCTGCAGCAGCGGAGCGCGGAGGAGGTCCCAGCCCTAGGACAACCTGAGGGCCAGGACCCACTGAAAAAAGAGGGCCTGGTGAGGCCAACGAGGCCGCAGCATCGGGACCCCACCAGACGGTCACTGGTGACACCACCCCCCACATCGCCAGCATATCGGACAGGGCCCAAATCAAGAGCAGGCCCTTCCCCCCTTGGCACGCTGCTCTGAAGCACTCTTCAAGAGGCTACCCCCCCCCCAAAACACTGCGGGGCCAGTCGGCGTGCCAGGGAGACAACCCCAAGGAGGTTGATCCCTCAATCCAGGCAACAGGCCCCAAGAGCAGAACTCGACCTGTGCCCGGAGCACTGCGGACTAGACAGGCGCCTAAGGGGTCTACTGTGAGAACAGTATCCCGGCGGAAGGGGTGTTCGGTATGCTGTGCACCATGTCATAACCTCCACAAACCCGACCCCCCAATCCAGCGGGGTCGAGGTTCAAAGAAGAGGCTGACACAATTGGCAGACGTCATGAAAGATGCTGGGGCATACTCTCGGGCAGACGGGGTCAAGCCCGGACTCAACCCGAGAGTCGACTCTGCTACCAACACACCGGAGAACCAACCACCCCCCTATGTTTAGTTTAACAGGAGGCGGTTGTTCCCTTAACCCACAAAGAAAACTCAGAAACATAACTGCGTGTATACACAGGCTATACAAGCAGCACAAGTGTTTCAGTTTTCAAAGGGTTAACCCAGGCCAACAGGTCGACGAGAACGAGTTCGGACCTGGGCCCAGCGGACCGGGACCTACACAGGGATGCCTAGAGGAGTTGACAACAACCTCCCCGGCTGACAGCCCCCTCCCAGCCCTGTCCTAGCAGGGAGGGAGGGGTGAAACAAATGGAGAGGGACCAAGCCCCCTAACACAGCACAAGGTACAACACAGTATGGACCAAGCACGTCACTGTTAAGGGCAACCCGTGGTGACATACATATGACACACATCCACAACATCAATGATGCCCGGCCCGACCCGGCATTTCCCCCCCGGAAAAGCACAAAGTCATTCGGGGTACCAGAACAGCAGATCTGCGCCCCGGCGGACAACGGGTTAACTGACCTGGTCCGGCGCGACCAGAACCAGTCCTGTGTCCTAGTCACACCGCCATCCCCAGTCCTAAGAGGGGGGTAGGTACGCGTGTCGATCCAAAACATCACAGATCATCACCCCCCCCTCCCTCAGCCGACAGGGAGACTGACAGGCAGGAGGTCCCACCTCCTGGCCAATCAGTAAAGGGGGGAGGGGTTATTAGTCCACCCCTTATGACCCCTCACCCCTGATACAATGCAACAACAAAGCAGAGCCATGACACCAGTCGTAGCGCACTACATGAAAGCGCATTATACCTGTTAGGGTAACAGCTTCACATTCTGCACGCCAGCCACAGACGACAACCTCGTTTGTGCAAAAAACGGGCTTTATACACGGCTTCAGGCCGTATATAAAAGGTGCGAACTTGCGACCTGCATTTTTACACCTTTACCCTAAAGTAAGAAAAAACACAGACCAAAGAGAGGGGCCAAAGGCCTTGGTACAAGAGCTATACATCTAAACTTCTGTAGCCCAACACCTAACCCAGTTGTGGACTAAATGCCACGTTTACTTAAACGTGAAAACATGATACACACAACCCTCTATCACAATAAAAAAGGCAAAAGTTCACTCTTACTATTGCAAGAGGAACGCCGTCTTTTATGACGAGAGAAGACATAAGTCCTCGACCAAGTGTTAGCTACAGGCCTTGCTAAGTCCATAATAGCGACCAAACAATTTTCAGAGAAAACTGCACTCTCCCTAAGCAAGAGCAAAACCCCAGCAGTAGCTGAGGGATTACACCGTATCCCCAAAAATATAGTGAATCAACACACGTTTTGAAAACAAAATCATATTTGAGGGGGGGGGGGGGAATAGTTTCACCCACCCCCTCACCACCTCACCCCTGATACAACGCCAAAGTAAAACACAGAGCCGTGACACCAGGTGCATGGCGCGGCAGATGAAGCACATACTCACCTGTAGAGTAAAAGCTTTACATCATGCACGCCAGCCAACAAGCTAAGAGAGGGCTCAGGCCCTCGATCACATGCCACTATGTACAGCGCTGCAGGTTAACACCCAGCCAGTTGTGGACTCAGCCACGTTGTCTAAACGTTACATGAACACACACACAACTTCTCATCATACAACAAAAAACCCCAGTTAATTTTTACTCACGTAAAAAATAACGCCGTTTTTAGGAAGAGAGAAAGACATAAGCCTTGGCAAATGCTAAAACCTAAGCTATACAAGACAGCGACCAAGACAATTTTCACACAGCACACATCGTATCCCCAAATGCAGTGAAGCAACATATGTTTTGTTAAACAAAGACATCGTTATTAATCAAAACATTCGGGAGGGGGAGGAAGGAAGAGTGGGGTAATGTCCAACGGACATCTTACCTGCACCTCGTACGCAGGACGAAAAGGCCGCAAACACAGGTTGGTCTACCACGTTGACAAGGCCTCTCGCTGGCAGGGCCAGAAGCGGCGATGGCTGGAGCCTCGCTCCGGCGCGACACCCCCATCCTGTGGCAGGTCATGGCGACATTCTGCCAGAGATGACGCCGTAGCAGGGCCCGCTACCTCATCACGGCTAGCGCCAATGGTTGTAGCATAAGATAACAACTAACTCCAGGCTAACTGATAGCATCAAGCTAACGTTTCCAGCCAAGCATAGCCGCCAGCTAACGACTTAGCCTAGGACATAGGTGTCAAACTCATGGCCTGCGGGCCAAATGTGGCTCGCCACGTCATTTGATGTGGCCCCCCAAGAGCTATGGAAAAAAAAATAAAAAATGTAAAACATTCATCTTGGGTTAAAAAATAGCGGCGTTAAAATAATTGTGGGTTAATGCGTTAATAAAGCTTTAACTTTGACAGCCTTAGTTATTACACATTCTTACACATACATGTATGTTGAACATCTGAGGTATTGATGAAGTAACAAAGGAAAAAAGCCAAAAGCACTTACTCCTCAGACATTCTTTGACAATTTTACAGCCCAAAATACAAAAAGATCCAGGCGGAATAGGTAACAAAGGGTTGAAGAAATATTGTCTGAACTGTCAGATGCAAACTGGCTGTGTGACATAACCGAGCATCTCGCTCAATTGAATAAGAAGCTGTAGGGACGCAAACAAGTCCCACCCAAAACTTGACCAATATAGTTGTGAACTGAGACAACCCTTATTTTGTTATTTTTTAGTACAGTTACTGTAACTGAGTGGTACAATTCCCTGACTGTATTGTTAGATATGGTATTTAATACCACTACCTCTTGTACTTTAACTTCTGGCCATCCAGTACATGATATAAGTATGATGAACACTTTCCCACCTGATGAAACGAATCCACACAAATGTACAAATCGAAGGTTTAATATAGCAAAAGGTATATACAACGTTCACTTGTTTACACTTATGATTTGAAATATGCACTTTTATGGCAAATGAGTATTCGTAGGTAAATCAACATTGAATGTCCAATCTCTGGTTACGCAGGGAGTAAGTATACAACCTGGAATATTTAGGAACGATAGCGATGGTACTTAAATGATTATAGCTGGATACACTAAGGGGGGGGGGGGGGGTCCCCCTTGTAAGACAGTAGGAGGGGGGGGTTAGAGAAGCCGCTGGTGGTATCCCATCTGGCCGACGGTGTCTTGGGAGAATTCAAAGTCTTGAACACGGTGCCCACAGAACCTCGGTCCGCAGACGAATACAGCTGGACCCTCTGTGGACGGTAGCTGCCGGTCCACAACGGAGAGACGTGAGGCGACCTCACTGGTGTAGAGCGCCGTCTCACCTGGAGTCCTCTCCGGGGGGTAGTTCCAACACTCCGCAGTGTTGGCCTTTATCCATGGAAGAATCAAAGCACCCAAAGCATAATCCAAGCCGTGGAAGGCTCGCCGTCGTCCGGGTAGAGTAATCCAATATACAGGTCCAGTCGCCCTGGCCCGGAGCTCCTCGGATGCAAGCACCACTAGGGGTCTGCCCAGCCTGGTTAAGCGTCCAGATAACGTCAGGAACGATGGGGGTACTGATAACTTTAGAACTCTAACCGAACGATGCACCATACATAAATAGACTATTATTAGCTTAATAGAATACGTCCAACTCGACGGTATAGTGCCAAACTATGACTATTCAACTATTAATCTACACGATATCTCAATGCCTATTCTGGGGCCAAGTAGGCCTTACTACACCACACGTGCGTCGTGGGGAGGCTTCGCGTCTGTCACTCTGTTGGAGGGTAAAGAACTGGACTAAAAGGAAGTTCTACTTTACTTGCGCCATATATATATGCGCTATGAACAAATAGTACCATTCGTATTTCGCCCGACATATTCCTGCGCGGAACCGGGGCTTGCCACGACATGTTGGGCGGCACGATTGAACTTGGACCTAGGGGTATGGCAACCTGGCGCCAGGTTCTCGTCCAATGGTAGAATGAAACTATTATGGGCTGTTTAGTAGACTAAAGGGATATTCAGTGCATATTGTACAAGGAATATACAGGGGATATCAAACGATATACAAATACAATTAAATATATATAAATAAATATATATATTCGGTTTAATCTGATCCTTCACAACAGCCACCCCCTAATTAGTCCCACCTAATTAGCTAAGCAGAGACAGATTAACCGCACTGTCTACCACTCAAGGTCCGCTGTAAGGGTCAGTCAACTCACAAAGTCATGGGGTCATGGTCATCATCGATAGTATCTGGGAGTCGGGGCAGTTCTATGAGCCTCGCCACGGGACGTGTGTAAGTGCGCCCTTGGACGAGTACTTCAGCTGCTCGGACCTTGCCATCGGCACCGGTGATCACTTTGCTTACGCGGCCAGCCGGCCACATAGCTCTGGGTAGTGACTGGTCAATAATCATGACGACTGTTCCTTCTGTCAAATTGTCTCTCTCTTTTACCCACTTCTGGCGGGTCTGTAGAGACGGTAGGTAGTGAAGTAGGAAGCTGCTCCAAAACTTGTCAGCTAGTACTTGGCTGTACCTCCACATTCTTCGGCCGTTCGCTTCTTCAGGCCTGTACATTGTCTGGGGTAGCGCGGGGTCCAGCCGCGCCATTAGGAGTGTGTTGGGGGTGACTGGGTCGACATCTGCTACATCACTGGAGACGTAACCGAGGGGCTTTGAGTTCAATACTCCCTCGATCTCCGTGAGGACTGTCATTAGGACTTCCTCCGCCACAGTCTGGGCCCCAAGTACGGCGTACAGGGCTGTCTTTATAGAACGTACTTCTCGTTCCCCGGTTCCACCGAAGTGGGGTGCGTTCGGGGGATTAAACTGGAAGTCAATCTGGGATGGAGCGAGGTGGGTCTTAAGTTCTGGGCCCATAGCTTGGAAGCTCTCTCTCAGCTCTCTTTCTCCGCCTTTGAAGTTGGTCCCGTGATCAGACAACAATGTAGACGGTTTTCCTTTCCGTGATGTGAATCTTCGGAAGGCCATAAGGAATGAGTCTGTGCTCATGGTGGGAAGGAGCTCGATATGTATCGCTCTGGTGGTCATGCATTTGAATACAATACCCCACCGCTTCTCGGTGCCTCTTCCTCTCTTTATATACAACGGGCCAAAGCAGTCCATGCCTGTGGAGTGGAATGGCTTGTCGCCGATTCGGAGGCGACAGGGGGGTAAGTCAGCCATCCGTGGTATGCTGGGCTGCGCGCGCCACTTACGGCAGTCTAGACAGGTTCGCTGGAAGCGCCGTACTGCTTCTCTCCCTTGCAATATCCAATAACGACGTCTGATCTCCGCGAAGACTCTCTCTGCTCCTGCGTGGTGTACATCCTCGTCGTATTTCTTTATGATCAGCTCTGTGACCTTGTGTCGGCTGTTCAAGACGATCGGGTACTTAATGTCATCTGGTAGATCGGGGGCTCTCCGCAGGCGACCACCCACTCTGATGAGATTATGGGCGTCACTCTCTGGTGCCAGGTGAATCAGTCTGCTGTCTGATGGGACGGGGTTTCCTCCCTGTAGACAGTCTAGCTCATCGGGGAACGAGTCTCTCTGGGCTCGTTGTAGTAGAAGAAGTTCTGCTTCTTCGTAGTCAGCTGCTGACATGTCAGTGGTGGACTGAATCTCTGGGTGGTGCCGCAGGAATGTTCTTTGCTGCGCACTCTCTAGGGTAATGCAGTCATCTATGTTGGGGTCTGTGGAGGCGACTGTGCTCAGTCCACAGAACATAGGTTTCTTGTTCTCAGCCTCCTCGTTACTTGCTTCCCGCGGGGTGGGCTTAGGCCACTCTCCTTCCGGGAGCTTGAGGAATTCTGGTCCGTCACTGTAGATGTTGCGACGGGTTAGGTCATCCAGAGACATTCCCCGGGTGATGACGTCAGCTGGGTTGTGTTTGGTGTCCACATACCGCCAGCTCGCTGCTTCTGTTAACTCTTGAATCTCGGTGACTCTGACTCCCACGAAGACTTTGTATCTGCATGAATCAGACTTGATCCATGTGAGTACTGTCGTGGAGTCTGACCACAAGATTGTTCTGTGCACCGGAATGGTGAGTTCACGTTGGATTAACGTGGCTAGATGCGCTCCTGCGAGGGCTGCGCAGAGCTCTAGACGCGGGATAGATTGTTGCTTTCGGGGGGCTATTCTTGAGCGAGCCAGGATGAAAGCAGTGTGTATCTTTCCTCCCTTCTCTTGGGCACGCAAGTAAGCCACCGATCCGTAGGCTACTTCGGAGGCGTCGCTGAAGACGTGTAGATCAATCTCGCATGTCTCTGGCCTCACTGTGGATGGGAAGTAGCTGCGGCGTATATTGACGCCTGGGAGTGAGCGGAGTTCCGTCTCCCACTCTCTCCATGTTGAGGCAAGGTGTGCGGGTATTGGGTCGTCCCAGCCCTGGTCCTTGTCCCATAGTGCTCGTACAATCATCTTTGCCCTGGTGGTGTAAGGTAGAATACATCCCAACGGGTCATATTGTTTGGCGAGTGTTCTGTGCACACTCCGTCTGGTGGTCGGTATCGCCGTCGACCTTCCCTGCTCTGGAGCCAAGGGTTTGTGTCTATAGTGGAGCGAGTCTGTTTTGAAGCGCCAGACTAGTCCTAGTGTCATTTCTTGGGCTTCTCCTGGGATTGTCGCCATCCAGGTCTCGCTGCTGGCAGCCTTGTCCGCGGGGGAGAGGCTGCGCAATACGTGCAGGTCACTGCTGGCCCACTGCCTGAGATCAAAGCCGCCTTTGATCAGGGAGGCGCGTAACTTGATTAGGAGAGCCTCGGCTTCTTCTTGAGTCGAAACGCGTTGTAAACAGTTGTCCACGTAGAAACTGTTCTTCACACTGTGTTGGACCTCTTCATCTGCTGCTGGGTCCTCTGTGACGTGTTTCTGTAGTGCAAATGTAGCACAGCACGGGCTGCATGTGGTTCCAAAGGGGAGTACTTCCCACTGGTAGATGGCTGGGTTCTCGTCTCCGATCCTCTCTCTCCATAGGAACCGCAGCAGAGGCTTGTCCTCCTCTACTAGTCTCACCTGTAAGAACATCCCTTTGATATCCCCGCTGATAGCCACCTTGGCCTGGCGGAAGCGCAGTAGCACGCCTAGTAGGGAGGGGCCGAGTGTGGGGCCGGGCAAGAGCTCTTTATTCAGATTTTGGGATCCGATCTGGTAGCTGCAGTTAAACACAATGCGATCCTTGCCGTTGTGATGGACCTTGTGATGCGGCACGTACCATGATTCGGTCGTCTGATCGGCCTCTTTAATGTCAATCTTTGTTACGTGTCCCGCTGTGATTAGCTTCTCAATCTCAGCGCGGTACACACTCTCTTGAGCGGGGTCTTTGGCTAGGCGCCGCTCCGTGTTCAATAGATAGCGCTCCGTGGCGTCTTTCTTTGCGTGAAAGGTGGGCATTCCCTCTCGCCTCAGGAGTGGAGTTGCGTATCTCATCACTCCGCCGACTGTGACTCTCTTTGTCCCCTGCTCGAGTAGGTTGATGGCGTAAATGTCTTCTTTAGAGCGAATATCTTTCTTTTCGTTCTTAAAGGGCATTGTCTCTAGGGTCCATAGCCTCTCGACATGCTGCAGGAGAGTGGTGTCTTCTTCTGTCGTTCTGGAGTGGAGGCAGCTAGTGGCTGCTGTTCGGTTGAGAGATTTAGCGAGGGGGCCTTGTAGGGTCCACCCTAGGCGGGTCTCGACTGCTGCAGGACAGCCTCGGGGTCCTGTATGGACCCGGTCAATCGGGACTATGAGTTCTGCATGGTCGGAGCCTATCAGCAGGGTCGGGGTAGCGCCGTCTATGAGCGGGATAGGTAATTGGCGCAGGTGCACATATTTATCCATCAACTTGGTGACAGGGTAGGTGTACTGCGATAGTCCTATTTCTTGGCTGGTGAAAGCATTTGTAATCTTGTACCGTCGCTCTGGCTGCCCGTTTGCTGCGATAGTGAAGGAGACATTCTCGCCCTTTATCGTCTTTAAATCTCTTCTTATTGTCCGAATCGTCATTTCGTTCTTGCTCCCCCGCAGTCCCAGCTGGGCCGCAGCGGACGCGAGCAGAAGGGTCTTCTCTGACCCGTCGTCAAGGACGGCGTAAGTGTCCATGACTTTATCTTGGTAGCTCAATGTCACACGGACTACCTTTAAGAGCACTTGGGCGCCGCTGCTGCTGGCGGGGTCAATGTACATGACACTTGCCTTGGTGCCGCTCCGTGGTGCAGGTGGGGGCCGTCTTCCGTTACTTTCGTGTAGTATATCTAGATGGGCTCCATCGCACCGGCTGCACCTTTTCTTTAGGCGGCATTCGGCTGCCATGTGGGGCCGCGCACATCGATAACAGCGCCTGTTGGACTTTATCCATTGACTCACTTCTTCTGCATTCATCTTTGTGAATAGGTCACATTGTGACAGCCAGTGTTCTTTCTCACAGTAGGGACACGCTATCTTCCACTTCTCTTTTCTCGAGGGGGTGCTGTGACTCTTACTGCTCGGTACTGACTCTGATTGGTGCATGACAGTCACCGATCTTCTTCCATCATTTATTCTCCTGGGTCCCTCTCTGGAGCTTGGCGTGCTCCGCCCGAATGTATCTAGTCGTAAGCTGCTGACTTCTCTCGCCAGGAAGTCGGCTAGATCAAGGAGGGATGGCTCGGGGCCGTTGGGATCCCGGTAATCTCTCTGCCGCCTAAAGCGCTCCTGTCTTGCGGGTGGCAGCTTCTCCAAAATCCTCTCAACGTTAGAGTTGGCGTATAGCTCATGCATGCCCTTTTCCCGTTGCGCTCCCAGCATCCCTACCAGGGACTGCACTTTGATTGACAGGTCGTCTAATGAGCGATTGTCCGTGGCTGGGGGTAGGCGATCAATATGCCTTATCTCTTGGATTACGTAATCCCATATACGTCCATATCTCTGGTCCAGCGCCGCTAGGGCCGCTGTGTATGGTGTCGAAGAGGTGGCATAGGCTAGCGCTATATTGTGCACTCGCGGTACTTTCAGGTGCTTCAGTAATATTGCATACTTGTGGCGTTCATCAGCGACATCCACCATCATTGTCTCTAAGCACATCCGGAGCTCCGTGTACTGTGCTCGACTCTCATAGGCGAAGTCTGGAAATGACGGCGTGGCAATGTATGACGCCGTGGATGGCTGATACATCGGCGAGCGTTGGGGGAGAGACCTCCTTGGCGAGTCCCCTCTTGCGCCTCGCTGTGGGCTGGTACTGACAGGGTACCATGGCCCGCTGGTCCAGGTGCTATTCCTCCGGGCTGGTCGTGCGTCGTGCTCACCCGTGAATAGAGTCGGGGGTCTGTAGCGCAGCGCCGCGGGGGTATAGCCTGGACTGTATGGGACCTCCTGGTCCGGTGGAGTACTGTGCTGTCGTCGGGCTTGGTTCTCCTCCTCTCCCTCTTCTTCCTCTATCAGATCTTCTAGATCCTGTAATCGTTTATTTAGCTTCTCCGCAGTGTATGCCGCTCCTTCCTTGTAGCTGGGTCTCGCTTGGACCGGTCTGTGAAGGGGGTCTGCGGGGGGTATAGGCTCGGTCTGTTGGTCAAGTTCAGGGTCGCTTGCTCGTTGAGGAGACGCTGCCCTTGACTGTTGTCTCGACGAGTTCCTTGAACCCCTGGCGGAGGGGGAGGGTGTTGCCTTGCGGATCAGCTGCTCCATTAGCTGCGCTTGTAACTTGTCGCGCTCGACTTCGCGCTTGGTGAGATCTGCTTCTCTTTGGGCACCGGCAGCGGCTCGCTGGGCGTCGGCCCGGTCTCTTGCCATATTCTCTTCTGTCTGGAGGCGTCTCATCTCCAGGCGTGTGCGCTCTTCTTCGCTCCGTTGTTGCGCTTGGAGTTGTTCGCGCTCGCTAAGCGCCTGTGCTTGGAGACGGTCTCTTTCAATGGTAAAATGTTCGCGCTCGCTAAGCGTCTGCGCTTGGAGTCGATCGCGTTCGGTAGAGGCTGTCAGGCTGACGAGGAACGCCTGTTGTAGCATCCTCTCCGCTTCGCTGGGGGAAGGCGGTTGTGGAGGTGAGCCGCTCCTGCGTGAGCCGCTCCTGGGGGTGCTCGTTGGGGAGTCCTGGAGCTCTATTTCCTCGGCGCTCTCCTCCTCTTCTTCCGTGCAGAGTTCTCTCTCTGTAGGGTCGTCTTCCTCCCGGGGCTGGTCGGGGACTACTTCTTGGGTAGTGGCGGGGGGTAAAGGCATGTCCGCTCCCTCCTGGTCCCCACCGTGAGCTTGGTCAGTTACATTAGGACCTACTAGGGCCTCTGTGGTCGGGGAAACCTGCTCGTTAAGGTCAGACATAATTTTACTTTCTACTTTTACCGCGTTTACCGTTTGTCGAAGGCTAGGTAGTTGACTGACAGTGTAAGCCTCTAAGTACTGAGGTGTCTGTCGTCTGCGCCGCGGGCGTTCTAGGTTAGGAGGATCGTTTCGTGGAGTGTTCATCATAGGCCATTTCAATATTAATAACACTATATTAATATTACACTAGTTACCCTCCGGCTCGAAGGACCAATTGTAACTGAGGGGTACAATTCCCTGACTGTATTGTTAGATATGGTATTTAATACCACTACCTCTTGTACTTTAACTTCTGGCCATCCAGTACATGATATAAGTATGATGAACACTTTCCCACCTGATGAAACGAATCCACACAAATGTACAAATCGAAGGTTTAATATAGCAAAAGGTATATACAACGTTCACTTGTTTACACTTATGATTTGAAATATGCACTTTTATGGCAAATGAGTATTCGTAGGTAAATCAACATTGAATGTCCAATCTCTGGTTACGCACGGAGTAAGTATACAACCTGGAATATTTAGGAACGATAGCGATGGTACTTAAATGATTATAGCTGGATACACTAAGGGGGGGGGGGGGGGGTCCCGCTGGTTGTAAGACAGTAGGAGGGGGGGGTTAGAGAAGCCGCTGGCGGTATCCCATCTGGCCGACGGTGTCTTGGGAGAATTCAAAGTCTTGAACACGGTGCCCACAGAACCTCGGTCCGCAGACAAATACAGCTGGACCCTCTGTGGACGGTAGCTGCCGGTCCACAACGGAGAGACGTGAGGCGACCTCACTGGTGTAGAGCGCCGTCTCACCTGGAGTCCTCTCCGGGGGGTAGTTCCAACACTCCGCAGTGTTGGCCTTTATCCATGGAATAATCAAAGCACCCAAAGCATAATCCAAGCCGTGGAAGGCTCGCCGTCGTCCGGGTAGAGTAATCCAATATACAGGTCCAGTCGCCCTGGCCCGGAGCTCCTCGGATGCAAGCACCACTAGGGTCTGCCCAGCCTGGTTAAGCGTCCAGATAACGTCAGGAACGATGGGGGTACTGATAACTTTAGAACTCTAACCGAACGATGCACCATACATAAATAGACTATTATTAGCTTAATAGAATACGTCCAACTCGACGGTATAGTGCCAAACTATGACTATTCAACTATTAATCTACACGATATCTCAATGCCTATTCTGGGGCCAAGTAGGCCTTACTACACCACACGTGCGTCGTGGGGAGGCTTCGCGTCTGTCACTCTGTTGGAGGGTAAAGAACTGGACTAAAAGGAAGTTCTACTTTACTTGCGCCATATATATATGCGCTATGAACAAATAGTACCATTCGTATTTCGCCCGACATATTCCTGCGCGGAACCGGGGCTTGCCACGACATGTTGGGCGGCACGATTGAACTTGGACCTAGGGGTATGGCAACCTGGCGCCAGGTTCTCGTCCAATGGTAGAATGAAACTATTATGGGCTGTTTAGTAGACTAAAGGGATATTCAGTGCATATTGTACAAGGAATATACAGGGGATATCAAACGATATACAAATACAATTAAATATATATATATAAATAAATATATATATTCGGTTTAATCTGATCCTTCACAACAGTTACAGTTGTGTGTTCATGCAGACACATAATAGCAATTTCATTACGAATTGAAAATGGTGGACCCTGATGTAAACAAGTCGAAAGTCTTTCTCTGGTCTGCATCCCCTTAACAATTGTGTGTATTGAGCTGTACTGTACTGTACCCATTCTGCAATCTGTTAATTAAAGTTAATTAAACTATCTTCCATTAGTTGGATGTATGGCCTTTGCAAGGTTGTGTGCAGCCATTTGTTTTTGTAACATCTGCTACATCTGTCCCATGTGTTCTTTGCAGCTCTCAGCTGTTAGTTCTGCCCCTCTTGACTGTGACAAAAAGGTTTTGAACAAACTTAATGTCATAGCTTGTATTTGATGATCTTCTTCTTTGTTATTTACTTGAATGGTTTGATCATTGATTAATGGAGTAATATGGGGTTCTGATAAACTAAAATTATTTGTTAAAATAACATAAGCTAACATATATTTTTACATCTATGCAAATGCATATGCAATATGTATAACTTGAATAAGTAATAAATACAGAAACAACATGTTTAACTATATGTAAATGAGTAGCTACATTTATTTTACATTACATTAACATTTATACAGTCTTTGGCCCTTTGAGGGCAACCATAATGCTGATGTGGCCCTCTGTGAAAATGAGTTTGACACCCCTGGCCTAGGAGCTAACGACTTAGCCTAGGAGCTAACTGGCTAACAGTTAGCTTCTACCGGCTATCGATAGCCACTAGCTAACGCAGTAGCAAGCTAAGCGGCTACTCTGAAGCTGTATAACGTGAGAAATAGCGATACAGGCCAACACTTATTTATTTTTTTTATAATTTCTTTAGCATTTTTACAGCTTTTTTTCTTGGTCACGCAGGACCGACAGAGGAGAGGGCGAACGGGAGGAGAGGTGGGGAGGACATGCGACAAATAACGTCGGGTGCTGGGATCGAACCCGGGTCGGCCGCGTAGGTGCGCGAGGCACTATGGTATGCGCCACAAGGGCGCCCCACAGGCCAACACTTCTGACAGCCGCTGTCTTTTCCTCTTTTTATCCAAAGAAAAAAGGGAAAAAGGCAACACACGTCCCTCTCACAGAACGGTGTTTACCAGACACAGCGGCATCGGCAGTAAGCCCCTCGTTTTATGCGGGCTGCAGCCGACTCAAGCTCGGAGATATTCCCATAATGAAACACCAAACTCGCCTCCCTCGTGCCGGGTGTTTTTGTCTTGAAAAACGGGGCCAGCACGGCGGCAGAGGGTATCCGTTTTCCAGAGACCCGGGGAATCGAACCGCAGATTCGGGAATCACGGCCCCAGGAAATCAAAGCTACAACTTCACTGAGGAGGAGCACTGTGTTATCGTGGGGCATCAAACTAGAACCCCTCCACTGGGATTCTGGCTTGGAGCTGACCATCGCAAGCTGCGCACAGTTGTCCCCTCACAACTGACACACCCGAGGCTCGCGTCGCAAAAACATCACCCGCCCAGGGAGACCGTCAGCTCTCACACAGCCGACCGGCCCCCGAGGCATAGTATCCAGCTGCAGAGCCGGAGACAACGCCGGCGGGGATTGCTCAGCGACGCGCGCCCCAATGCGAAGCGCCGGTGGAGGTCAGAACGATCATCATCTTCTAGACTCTCCGGTGGTGAAGACATTATCGCTTTATTTTCAAAGAAATAGTGAGAGAGAAAACAAAGATACAATGTTAACGCAGCTCCTCTTCTCGCGCATCCCTCACAAACTACTTTGGCACTAAGCTTAAAGTGGTGTATACAGACACTTTCGGTGGTGAAAGTAGGGAAGGAGCTGATGGTGTGGCCACGACCCCGCTTATATAGGAGCGGATGTGGGTGTGGCCAGGTGGAGGTGAATAGGGGTGTGTACATTGTGAAAGTTGTTCAGTATTAGAATGGATTAAAGGGATAGTTCCAATAGAGCAGAGCGTAAAGCTATACGATCTATAACGTATGGTTATTCTATAACCCAAGTTACATGATACTGGCTGAGCGTCCCGCTCTGCCTACTGAGATAACCCCTTATCTCCACGCACCTAGCGTGCACGAGAAACAAAAACAAATGCACCCACTTGCACGTGACCACGCCACTTCCATGCGTCCCCTATATGATGCCGGAAGTGGTCCCGCCTCACCCTTCGCAGTTTGATTTCCATAAGCGGAAAACATCCAAGGGACCTCAGGGCGCTAAGAGCGGGATGCTCAGCCAGTATCATGTAACTAGGGTTATAGAATAACCATATCGCTGCTGGCAGGACAAAACCTCATAACTCCAAAAACCCAACTTTTCAGCAGATGAAAAAATCGAACACAGATTTGAGGGCGAATAGAGTTAGGAGGTTTAGACAGATGATCTGTTTAATGCTTTCCCATTGTTTAAACTTTGTAAAACCCACACACACACATATGGAGGATGATCTACGGAGTTGATTTATATAAAACAAAAATACAAAAATGGAGTTATGAGGTTGTCCCGCCAGCAGCGATATGTTACATATCAACTGGCCTCGCGTCCGGCTCTGCCTACTGAGATAAGGGCAGAGCAGACGCGTGGCCCGGACAAATGCACCCCCTGAGGGCCCGTAAGCCCCAGCCAGGGAGGAGGGGAGTCCCGTCCACCCGCCCATCCTAACGAAGGGGGGGAGGCAGTCAACTCCACCAAAGTGCGTAAAGGGGAGGAACCAGGCACCCCTGAACGCACAGCGCAGGCGGGACCACATGTGACACCCCGCAGTCCACACCCACACACCACCTGATGGCGGGACGCAGGAGAGGTCCCTGACCTCAGGACTGCCTGGGAGTTTCACAGAACCCCCAGTCACGTCCATGAGGTAAAACCTAACAAAAGGACTCGGGAGGACCATGAGGCCGCAGCACAAATGTCCTCCACCAAGGCCCCCCGTAACAGGGCAGCAGAGGCCGCCACACCATGAATGGAGTGCGCCCTGACGCCCCCGGGGGGAACCTGTCCAGCCAACGTGTAGCAAAGGGCAATGCCCTCGCACAACCAATGTGACAAGCGCTGCTTGGACAGCGCCTCACCCGCGTGAGGGCCACCGTAACAAACAACAGTTGATCGGAAGCCCTGAGACCCTGCGTGCGACTAAGGTAAACCCCCAGTGTACGGACAGGACACGACAGCTGAAGGCTCGACTCCAACCCACTAGCGTGAGGAGGAGTATGAAACGCCTGAATCACAATATCCCTGGAGCGAAAAGAGCTCCGGATATTCTTTGGCACGAAGACCGGATTACAGGGCTCTACGCTAACCTTTTTCCCAAGGAGCACATGTGCTCCTAAATGAAAAGATTTAGGAGCACACAAAGAAACTTAGGAGCACGCAAAAATATTTAGGAGCACAGTGAAAATATTTCAAGTAACAGAGTTTATTTTTCAAAAATAAATGTATATTTGTACTGTGCATGCATGTGTGTAAATCCGCTCTTGCTACAACCCTGCATGTTTACATTTTGTATTTTGTACTTGATGTTCATTAACATGTGCTGTCCCTATCAAATAAACTATCAAATCAAACTACTGCTACAAAAGTAACAGTCACTTAACTTTAGCTTTTGCCCTTTTTATGCATACAACGCCTATGTTTTGGCTGTGTTGCTCTTCTAGAAAAATAATCCTTTCAGGGTTGCCTATTGAAATACTGTACACCTCCAGTACAGAAACATTGTTTGAGTTTGCGTGTCAGGTAGACCATGGATTGACAGTCGAGTCTGCCAATTACGTCACACCGCTTGCACTCCGGCCGTCCGGCGCTGCAGATGGACCCTATTGCCCACCTCTGCTGTTAATAACGCTAGCCAAGTTAGCTGTACACACGACACATACACAGTGGGCCAGTTACTTTGGTGTAGGGGTGTAACAATGCATCGATCCTAAGGGGAAAATTCAACTGCATCGATTTGAAAATGTTAGAATCGATTATCGCAATTTGAATGTGTACACAGTGTTATGTTGTTATCATGTCCGTTACAGTCAACACAACGACATACGCTACTCCATCAATGTTATGATTAACAAAGCAAGGCATTCGTTTTGTTGCATTAACGTTATATTACTATTGCTATCGCTAAATCTAGGTGTTCTAAAATCTATTGCTATTGGTAAGACTATAATAAGTTAGTGTCTCGGAAAACGCTCGCATATCGCAATCAGAGCCCTGATCGCAATGGCAGACTTTCAGGAAGTAAACAAGCAAAATGAGAGCTTCCGATTGGTCATTTGCTTTATTTCCCATGAAACCAGTCACGTCACTCTACTGTGATTGGACCGTTGGCTTGAGTGCAATGTGGGACTTGTAGTTTTTTAACGATTCTCAGCGGAGAAATAAAAAGAACGACTGAGGCTGTAATCTGCACTCGCACACCGTGCAAGTAATTGATTTTTCAGGTTCGCACACACATATTTTTAGGGGCATATGCGAGCAATATGGTCGCACTGTAGAGCCCTGGATTAGGCCTCAGAGTCGCCCCGTTATCGGCCCGAACAGACAGGCACCCAGGCCGCACAGAGAGAGCACATGGCTCACCCACGCATTTAGCGGAGGTGCTGGCCCAAAAAAGGAACGCGGTCGTAAGAGTACACAGAGTACATAGTACATAGAGTACACAGCGTACAGAGTACACAGTACAGAGTAGTACAGAGTATGGAGTACACACAGTACAGAGTACATAGTGTACACAGAGTACACAGTACAGAGTAGTACAGAGTATGGAGTACACACAGTACAGAGTACATAGTACACAGAGTACATAGAGTACACAGTACAGAGTACACATAGTACATAGTACACAGAGTACAGAGTACACAGTACAGAGTTGTACAGAGTATGGAGTACACACAGTACAGAGTACACAGAGTACATAGTACACAGAGTACACAGTACACAGTACAGAGTAGTACAGAGTATGGAGTACACACAGTACAGAGTACACAGAGTACATAGAGTCATACACTAGAGCTAGAGAGAGAGACGTATTATGCAAGAGGGCATACACGTCATGACGCAATGCCACATACTTATCCTGGCAAGGAAGACCTTAACCCATAACTCAAGTCAAGTCAAGTGAAGTCAAGTCAATTTTATTTATATAGGACATTTCCAGGCAGCGGCAGCTGGCACCAAAGTGCTTCACAGGCAGGTTGATAAAAACAAATTAATGTGATGCAAGATATAAGATTAAAAACATAATAAAGCAATGAAAGTAATAAGAACAAAATAATATGATGCAAGATATAAGATTAAAAACATAGTAAAGCAATGAAAGTAATAAAAACAGGTAGGACACAGTAAAACAAAGAGGATAGAAGGGCCAGGGGTCTAGTGGTGATTAAGTGGGGGGGAAGGCCAAGGAGAACAGGTAGGTTTTTAAAAGTGATTTAAAAGCCTGCACGGTCTGGGCGGTCCGTACGCTGAGGGGGAGGCTGTTCCACAGTCTAGGCGCTGCGGAGCCGTGCCATTTAGTGATTTAAAAACATTTAGGGCTAATTTAAAATCGATCCTAAAGCGGACAGGCAGCCAGTGACAGAGAAAAGTCAACATGACACACCCCATAACTCAGTGTCCCGGTTGCCTAGGATCTGCAAGGAGGGGACGGCTATATGGGGGCTAGCTAGGGTTTCATTGCTAGAGGCAACCGGTGACACTGAGTTATGGGTAGGGATGGGAATTGATAGGATTTTATCGATACAATTCCATTATCGATTCTGCTTATCGATTCGATTCTTTATCGATTCCCTTATCGATACCTGATCACTTTATAATTTAAATAAATAAATTGGAAATGCAACAGAACTAAGCTGGTTAGAATAACAACATGCAACTTGACATTTCTGATTGTCATTTATTGTTGAGCCCCCATGTCAGGGGCGACAGTGGCTCGGGAGGTAGAGCAGTCGTCTGGCAATCCGGAGGTTCCCGGTTCGATTCCCGCTCCTCCCGGGCAGCGTGTCGATGTGTCCTTGAGCAAGACACTTAACCCCTAACTGCTCCCGATGAGCAGGTTGGCACCTTGCATGGTTGCCTCCGCCGTCGTTGTGTGAATGTGTGAGTGATTGGGTAAAATGTAAGGAACAAATTGTAAAGCGCTTTGGATAAAAGCGATATATAAAAAAGCAGCCATTTACCATGTCAGAAAAATACAAAAACTGTAAAAAATAAAACATTAACTATAGCTGTTGTAAATTCCCCACTATTTGTTATGCTGTGTATTGTTATTTCCATTTAGGCACTTCTTTGATGGCCCAGGGGCCCTATTATTTATAGTCGAGCATCTCTCTGGACAGCCCAGGGGTCCTAATGGGTTTAAATACAGCGGCCATCTTGCCGCCCATGTGTTCCATTGCTGTCTGCTTTCCCAGTGAGAGAGTGCGTTCATGAAATAAGTAAGTCACCAATAGCCTACAAATATAGTGCCTATGGTAATGATAGATACATGTCATATGTAGCCTGCCTTTTACTTGTGTTATGTTTGGTCCATGCGGCCAATGCTAATATGCTAGATAGCATCTTTTCAGTTGTGGGCATTCTGCCAATTACTTGTGTTATGTTCAGTGATGCCACAGATTACTTGTAAAAGTAATCCGATTACTGATTACTGATTACTCCTTTAAAAAGTTATCCAAGTTACTTTACTGATTACTTGATTATCAGAGTAACTTAGTTACTTTGAAAGTAACTAGGTTACGAAGTCGTCGTCGTTCCCCCAACCGTTTTTTTTAAACGCTTTATTGAAAGTGCATAAATTGTTTTTAACTTGTTTCTCTGCACATAACGTAAATTGTTAAACTAGTGCTTCAGCTTCTGTACCATCAAGTATGGTAAAGCAACAGTCTATGATGCTCACAGCATTAGAGCAGTCAGCCAGTGGTTTTACAAAACCAGTGTATCCATTCACATCTAACAAATGCAGGCTGAACTATTCAATTATATCAACTGTAACTATTAAATTGTTTTTATAAATGTCTCTCTATAAACATACAATCAGTCTCTCTTTAACATGTAAATTAACTGTAAATCTGGCAAATAAGAGCTTTTGCTCTGCCACCATCAAATATACATTAATCAATCTCTCTCTTTTGCTGTTTGGCTGGCCTCCAAGTCCTCCTGTACCTAGTCGAAGCGTCGTAGTGTTGTGATTCCAGATGCTTTCAATGCAATTGGATGTGCTGTTTTTAGCGGTAGACAGTATTTACGTTTAGGTCGCTTTCACATATAGTTTTGGTGGACTCGGTGCGGTTCTGGGGGTGAAGTTGAAACATCTGAACAATGTCACGCGGTCGAAAAGGGCGCTTGTCTATTGGACAGTGGAAATGTGTGTGTGGCTGCTGCGATCCCGTGTGTGCGCGCGCGCGTGTGTGTGTGTCTGTGTGTGTACACTGCAGAGCCCTCAAATCAGCGGAGCCTAGTTTTGACATGGCATTGATCCATTGTTCTATTGAAGCACATTACCACCATCCTCTCTCGCTAAACAACTTGTAGACCACAGTGTTTTTATGAGTGCCCACAAGTAGCTGTTTTAATAATATAATAAGCCGCGCGCCTCGGTAATAATAATAAGCCGCGTTTTTTCTTCCTGTAAGCGTTTTGGGGTGGAATTCTCAGACGAATGCAACGGAGCCCTGCTGTCACACGATTGGCGCATATGTCACATGACGTGCTGTGAAGACCCGCCCTACTCTGCCTCTGATTCGCAGACTGTGGATGGGGAATGTGATTGGGCCAAAGCAGAGTCACTCACAGACAGAGAGTCCAGTCACGCCGCGGGCCACATTCTTGTGTAACCCTTTCACTGCCACACCACGTCACTCCCAAATAAGAAAAACAGCTCAAAAATGTATTTTTGACTGTCGAAAACGAAATAAAATACTGCATTCCGCCTGCATTATGAATTTATGATGAGATAGTAACGAAATAGTAATGCACAGCCACTTGGACAAGTAACTGCAATCAGATTACTGGCTTTTAAAGATTAACGCGTTAGATTACTATTTTCGGGGGAAAGTAATCAGATTACAATAACGCGTTACTTAGTAACGCGTTACCGGCATCACTGGTTATGTTTGGTCTATGCGGCCAATGCTAATATGCTAGATAGCATCTTTCAGTTGTGTGCATTCCGCCGTTTACTTGTGTTATGTCTGGTCCATGCGGCCAATGATAATATGCTAGATAGCATCTTTTCAGTTGTGGGCATTCTGCCAATTACTTGTGTTATGTTTGGTCCATGCGGCCAATGCTAATATGCTAGATAGCATCTTTTAGTTGTGTGCATTCTGCCAATTACTTGTTATGTTTGGTCCATGCGGCCAATGCTAATATGCTAGATAGCATCTTTCAGTTGTGTGCATTCTGCCGATTACTTGTGTTATGTTTGGTCCATGCGGCCAATGCTAATATGCTAGATAGCATCTTTGGCTGTGTGTGTTCAGGTTATGATTAATAAGTATGTACCTCTGTTAATTATTGTGTGTTCTGCTTATCTGTTGCAGAACACCACTCACTCAATCTTTGATTGCTCCATCCAGCCCTACGACCTGGATGGAAAGCACTCTTGAGATATTACTCAACAACAGAATCCTTAATAAAATACGAAAGGACTGTTCTCTGTGTCTGCGTCCGCTCTCTGACCGGGGTGTGCCGTTCTGGATGAAGTGGCTCCAGCAAACCTTGCAAACAAACATTATATCTTCAATAATAGCCTACACTTAGATAAAATAATGTATTTGAGATTCTCTTAAAATGTATTTTTCTTTTTTATTCTAAAACTAATTTAATCTATTGACTAACAGGTTGTTATTCCTCTGACTTCTGTCACACACACACACACACACACACACACACACACACACACACTCACCCTGAACTAAATCAATGACTAGGTTCTAAAGCATTCAAGTAGTTTTCACTGCACATAGAAGTAGCCAAACAGCGGGAGCATTTCGGGAGCATATTACCAAAACCCAGGCAATTTCGAGCCCTTAATGAATCAAATAGAGTCTGCCATGGCTACATGCTAACGCTAACGTTATTGCGCAACTGTAGGAAAAACCTGGCAGCGATAAGGGAATCGAAAGTCACAGGAGCCACACGGTTCCAGGCATCGGCCAATTAGGAACCGGTTCCCAACGGGTGTGTCATGTTGACTTTTCTCTGTGTGGCCTGACCCGCAGGGAGCGTTGCTCGGTAGGATGACACGGTATCCTTGTGTAAAGCCATCGATGCGCTTATCCCACAGACATCAAGGTTCTCAGAGTTATATCTGTGGGCCGGTTATGACAAGGGTAGCGACGGTCTAGACGAATGTACACGTCCTTCACATACTATGGGGTGGGTCATGCTTACTTTTCTCTGTGTGGCCTGACATTGGCTGGAGGGACATTGCTAGGATAAACCGGTGACATTGAGTTATGGGTTAAGGCCTTCCTTGCCAGGATACGTACGTGGCATTGCGTCATGACGTGTATGCCCCTCTTGCATAATGCGTACTCTACTCAGTACTCTACTCAGTACTCTACTCAATACTCTACTAAGTACTCTACTCAGCACTCTACTCAGTGCTCTACTCAGTACTCTACTCAGTACTCAGTACTCTACTCAGTACTCTACTCAATACTCTACTCAGCACTCTACTCAATACTCTACTAAGTACTCTACTAAGTACTCTACTCAGCACTCTACTCAGTGCTCTACTCAGTACTCTGTACTCTACTCAGTACTCTACTCAATACTCTACTCAGCACTCTACTCAGCGCTCTACTCAGTACTCTACTCAGTACTCAATACTCTACTCAATACTCTACTCAGTACTCTACTCCAGTACTCTACTCAGTCCTCTACTGAGTCCTCTACTCAGTACTCTACTCAGTACTCTACTCAGTACTCAGTACTCTACTCCAGTACTCTACTCAATACTCTACTCAGTACTCTACTCAGTACTCTACTCAATACTCTACTCAGTACACTCTACTCAGTACACTCTACTCAGTACTCTACTCCAGTACTCTACTCAGTACTCTACTCAGTACTCTACTCAGTACTCTACTCAGCACTCTACTCAGCACTCTACTCAGCACTCTACTCAAAACTCTACTTCAGTACTCTATTCAGTGCTCTATTCAGTACTCTACTCAATACTCTACTCAGTACTCTACTCAGTACTCTACTCAGTACTCTACTCAGTACTCTACTCAAAACTCTACTCCAGTACTCTACTCCAGTACTCTACTCAGTACTCTACTCAATACTCTACTCAGTACTCTACTCAGTACTCTACTCAGTACTCTACTCAGTACTCTACTCAGTACTCTACTCAGTACTCTACTCAGTTCAATGATGAATTGAAAATGGGGGACCCTGATGTAAACAAGACGAAAGCCTTTCTCTGGTCTGCATCCCCTTAACAATTGTATGTATTGAGCTGTACTGTACCCATTCTGCAATCTGTTAATAAACTTTTCAATCAATCAATCAATACTCTACTCAGTACTCTATTCAGTACTCTACTCAGTACTCTACTCAGTACTCTACTCCAGTACTCTACTCAGTACTCTACTCAGTACTCAATACTCTACTCCAGTACTCTACTCAATACTCTACTCAGTACTCTACTCAGTACTCTACTCAGTACTCTACTCAGTACTCTACTCAGTATTCTACTCAGTACTCTACTCAGTACTCTACTCAGTACTCTACTCAGTACTTTACTCAGTACTTTACTCAGTACTCTACTCAGTACTCTACTCAGTACTCTACTCAGTACTCTACTCAAGACTCTACTCAAGACTCTACTCAAGACTCTACTCAAGACTCTACTCAAGACTCTACTCAAGACTCTACTCAAGACTCTACTCAAGACTCTACTCAAGACTATACTCAAGACTATACTCAGTACTCTACTCAGTACTCTACTCAGTACTCTACTCAGTACTCTACTCAATACTCTACTCCAGTACTCTACTCCAGTACTCTACTCAGTACTCTACTCCAGTACTCTACTCCAGTACTCTACACAGTACTCTACTCCAGTACTCAGTACTCTACTCAGTACTCTACTCAGTACTCAGTACTCTACTCAGTACTCTACTCAATACTCTACTCAGCACTCTACTCAGCGCTCTACTCAGTACTCTACTCAGTACTCAATACTCTACTCAATACTCTACTCAGTACTCTACTCCAGTACTCTACTCAGTCCTCTACTGAGTCCTCTACTCAGTACTCTACTCAGTACTCTACTCAGTACTCAGTACTCTACTCCAGTACTCTACTCAATACTCTACTCAGTACTCTACTCAGTACTCTACTCAATACTCTACTCAGTACACTCTACTCAGTACACTCTACTCAGTACTCTACTCCAGTACTCTACTCAGTACTCTACTCAGTACTCTACTCAGTACTCTACTCAGCACTCTACTCAGCACTCTACTCAGCACTCTACTCAAAACTCTACTTCAGTACTCTATTCAGTGCTCTATTCAGTACTCTACTCAATACTCTACTCAGTACTCTACTCAGTACTCTACTCAGTACTCTACTCAGTACTCTACTCAAAACTCTACTCCAGTACTCTACTCCAGTACTCTACTCAGTACTCTACTCAATACTCTACTCAGTACTCTACTCAGTACTCTACTCAGTACTCTACTCAGTACTCTACTCAGTACTCTACTCAGTACTCTACTCAGTTCAATGATGAATTGAAAATGGGGGACCCTGATGTAAACAAGACGAAAGCCTTTCTCTGGTCTGCATCCCCTTAACAATTGTATGTATTGAGCTGTACTGTACCCATTCTGCAATCTGTTAATAAACTTTTCAATCAATCAATCAATACTCTACTCAGTACTCTATTCAGTACTCTACTCAGTACTCTACTCAGTACTCTACTCCAGTACTCTACTCAGTACTCTACTCAGTACTCAATACTCTACTCCAGTACTCTACTCAATACTCTACTCAGTACTCTACTCAGTACTCTACTCAGTACTCTACTCAGTACTCTACTCAGTATTCTACTCAGTACTCTACTCAGTACTCTACTCAGTACTCTACTCAGTACTTTACTCAGTACTTTACTCAGTACTCTACTCAGTACTCTACTCAGTACTCTACTCAGTACTCTACTCAAGACTCTACTCAAGACTCTACTCAAGACTCTACTCAAGACTCTACTCAAGACTCTACTCAAGACTCTACTCAAGACTCTACTCAAGACTCTACTCAAGACTCTACTCAAGACTATACTCAAGACTATACTCAGTACTCTACTCAGTACTCTACTCAGTACTCTACTCAGTACTCTACTCAATACTCTACTCCAGTACTCTACTCCAGTACTCTACTCAGTACTCTACTCCAGTACTCTACTCCAGTACTCTACACAGTACTCTACTCCAGTACTCAGTACTCTACTCAGTACTCTACTCAAGACTCTACTCAGTACTCTACTCCAGTACTCTATTCAGTACTCTATTCAGTACTCTACTCAGTACTCTACCCAGTACTCTACTCCAGTACTCTACTCCGTACTCTATCAGTACTCTACTCAGTACTCTACTCAGTACTCTACTCAGTACTCTACTCAGTACTCTATTCAGTACTCTACTCAGTACTCTACTCCAGTACTCTACTCCAGTACTCTACTCCAGTACTCTACTCAGTACTCTACTCAGTACTCTACTCCAGTACTCTACTCAGTATTCTACTCAGAACTCTACTCAGTACTCTACTCCAGTACTCTACTCAGTATTCTACTCAGTACTCTACTCAGAACTCTACTCAGAACTCTACTCAGTACTCTACTCCAGTACTCTACTCAGTACTCTACTCAGTCTGTCGATATACGACGCTAACGTCGTGTTGTCCGTCCTGATCAAAACATGCTTGCCCACAACAAGGTGGCCGAGCCGTTTGAGGACGAGATGGACTGCCTTCAATTCCAACACATTGAAATTTAGTGCAGACCGGGCAGCATGGTCCTGCCAGCTGCCCTGACACAGTGTCAGGCAGTAGCTAGCTACAAGTAGCGACGCTACATAGCTTAACTACAATTCTCAGTAGCGTGATGGTAGCGTTGCTCCTTTTGAACCAAGTAGCGTTCTCTGTAGTGTAGCTATTTTTAGATCCAAGTAGTGAGTAGCGTGAGGAAATGCTACACGCTACTGTCGGAGAACTGGACTGCTGAATAAAGATTTGTGGGGAAAAAAACTCCCCGGAGAAAACCCACTATGATTGGTTGGTTGGTTTAGATATGTAGTATGACGACTCACAATTGGGTAAGGTTAGGGCAAAACTTTCCGGGTAGGCCAATCAGAGGCAGGATAGGGCGGGGCATGCCACTCCAAGCTCCGCAAACCAGGAAGTGAAAATCAAAACACAGGGCGAGGTCCCCCAGTACTGACATGGGAACCTTCAGCCGCTTCCACTTGTCTCTCACCGGGTCTATTTCCATACTGGAAAACCACCTCTGTATCCTCCTCATGAAGGAGGCCAAGAGGGACCACAGAGTGAGCAGATGCCATCATACCGAGCAGGCGCATCACGGACAGCGCCGTAACCGTCCTAGGACGGAACCTCCCGAGCGCACCGAGAACATCCACTCGCCGCCGCTCTGAGAGGGATGCCCATATAGACCTTGAGCTTAGAAATAAGCCCAAGTACTCCACCCGTTGACTGGGAAGAGGAGTACTCTACTTCCAGTCTACAGCAAAACCCAGGCTGGTGAGGAATTCCACCACCTGCCTGGTATGAGACCTGGCGATCTTCTCTGACCGGCCGAGGACCAGAACGTCGTCCAGGGTAGAATAAAATTCATATCCCCTGACGACGCAGAGACCCCAGCACGGTCTCCACGCACTTGGTGAAGATGCGAGGAGCCAGAGAGTAGCCGAACGGCAGCCTCTGGTACTCGTACGCTAAGCCCTGAAAAGGAAGCGTAGGTATGTCCTAGGAGGGAAGATCGGGATGCGAATACGCATCCTACAGGTCTATGGAGGTGAACCAGTCCCCCACCTGACATCGCTTAACATGTGGGTGACGGTCAACATTCAATATCGGGAGGAAACGCCGCTCATCGCGTCCTCCCATGGGACCACGACGACGGCCTGCTTCGCCGCCAGGGAACGGATCTCCTCGGCCAGGGCTGTCACTGCCGCGGACTCTGATAATCGAGTCTGTACCAAACCCAAAAACGGAGAGCGGGGGTGTGTAAACTGTAACACAAGTTAGGGGGTGCGTGCCGCCCTCAGCGTTCTCTCCATCCAAACAGACATATGGCTAGCACTGCAGCCATACGTGGTAAAATTCCAAAGCGCCCCCGCAGCCAACTGCCGATAGTCCGCGTTGTCAACCATGGTCTCGCCAACCACGCAAGCAGGGTGTCTCGTGGAGCCGGGATATCGCACCCTGACTCTACCAACGAGGCAATCGCACCCAAGGGGGGGACCTTGACAGAAGGGGTGGTCTGAAAGGGGGGAGCGGCCATCACCCCTGGTGACATAGGCTCCCCCGCTGAGCATCTTCCCGGCTTAGCTTGCCGAGGACAGCCTGCTCTGCAGCTGGACATGCATGGTGTGTGGTCCTCACACTGCCCGATAGGGTCGGTCTCTACACACCGTAGCCCTGTAGTGATATTACTACCACCCAAATTACGCGTGCCTGCTGACCACCGCGGGATCTGAAGTCCAGACGGGGGAGGCACTAACGTAATACCCGGCCTGGCGAGGGCAGGGTTGGGGGGAACCCACGCTGCGACCTCCTGGGCCTAGATTTCCCCCTCTGACAACATTTTTTAGATACAGGGAACCCTGCTCCACTAGGGAACACCAGTGGTGGCTGCTGACCAAAGTCTACTACTAGTGAAGCACTGCTCCACTAGTAGTCATGTATAGGGATGGGTACCGAATTCGGTACTTTTGAGGTACCGAACCGAAACACGTCGGTACTACCGAGTATCGAATCAAGTGAGATACAAAAAAAAATAAAATAAAAATGACTTTTCTTTTGCTTTTTTCTTTTCATGTCAACGTTCACACGCACAATATATGCTTACCTAGGATTTGACTTGATTCAACAACAAAGCAGTCGGAGCAATGGCAAGCCGTAAACTGTCGAAATTGTAGTTATTTGAAGTTTGGATTTTTTTTTCACGACTGAGGTAGGTAAATTACATTTCTTGAGACTAAAGTACCGAAAAAAGGTACCGTTGGGTACCGGTATCGATTCACAGGTACCGGTATCGATTCAAATGTGAAAGGTACCCATCCCTAGTCATGTAACAACCTCCACTGCGGTGTGCACCCATGATAAATGAAAGAATTAACGAAAACTCTATTAACATATTGCAGAATGGGTCTAGCCCAATACACACAATTGTTAAGGGGATGCAGACCAGAGAAAACGCTAGTCCTGTCTACATCAGGGACCCCCATTTTCAATTCATAGATTCACAAAAAGCACACCTGCCCTGAGCCCTGTCATCAGCCCATCCACCCATGTAAAGGGTAAATAAGCCTCCGCTAAACCCCCAACATTAGACACCGATTGACCATCAGCATGAATGGTTAAGAGGAGGGAAGACAGTAAAGACAGCCCTCGGCGGGGTACATGGGGAACGGCGCCCCAACATTGTAGCATTAGCATTAGCTGCGCGCTAGGATACCTGGAAAAAATCCAAAAGAGAGTCATGACGACCATGTTTTCCCAAATATCCCGCCCCCTGCGCCAATACATCACTCGGTCGTCTCACAAGACAACGAGCAGTATCACACATGCCATTACCAATGCCTGCTTAGCTCAGGCCCTACCTGTGCGCGACTTAGCTCGACTGCTAACCGTCGGGCGACGTCCCTCGGTCCTCTGTCACGAGATGAGGAAAACACAGGATAGGGCCGTCGTGCTGTCAGGACGTGCCGAGAAGGTTTCGGGGGGTGGCGAACTTCTGGCGAATTCCCAACATTGTGTAATGTCTCCTTCCGCTTCATAACAATCTCCAGTTCTGATGTGCATCTAGCTGCTTCCGTGTGTGGAAACGAAATGAGGAAGGGTGAGGCGTGACCACTTCCGGCGTCATATAGGGCAGTGGTTCCCAAAGTCGGGGTCGCGACCCAAAGGTGGGCCGCGAGCAGCCACGGGTGGGCCGCGAGATGATAAAAAAAATAAAAAAAAATAATAATTATTATTTATTTTGTCAGGCCACTGAAGTTAGAAGCAGGCCAGGACAGTGTTTCTAGTTGTATTCTAAAATTCTATTCTATTGTATTCTAAAATGTGACTATATGGTTTTATATTAACTTAATAAATAAACAAAAACTAAAAATCTACTTATTTCAACGAACATTTCAAACTAAATAACAGATTATGCACATAAAACGCTGAAAACAACCGAAGCAACAATAGTATTTTAATGAGGCTATGATTATTATCATTATTATTTTGCAACAAGTTAGCCCTCTCATAAATAGCACATATAAATGAATAACTAACTTGAACTAACTTAATAGGATTGAAGTGATATTTGGCTTAAAAAATCGGTCGCCTGGCAAAAAAAAAAAAAAAAAAAGCCCGACGATGTGCATTGGGCCGCGGCTCTCTGACGCCTTATTTTCTGGGCCCTGGCCTGAAAAGTTTGGGAACCCCTGATATAGGGGACACATGGGAGTGGCGTGGTCACATGCAAGTGGGTGCATTTGTTTTTGTTTCTCGTGCACGCTAGGTGCGTGGAGATAAGGGGTTATTTCAGTAGGCAGAGCGGGACGCAAGGCCAGTTGATATGTAACCACAAACCATCCAGCTATATAATACATAGCCTAACCACAAACCATCCAGCTATATAACACATAGCCTATAACCACAAACCATCCAGCTCTATAACACATAGCCTATAACCACAAACCATCCAGCTCTATAACACATAGCCTATAACCACAAACCATCCAGCTATATAACACATAGCCTAACCACAAACCATCCAGTTATATAACACATAGCCTATAACCACAAACCATCCAGCCATATAACACATAGCCTAACCACAAACCATCCAGTTATATAACACATAGCCTATAACCACAAACCATCCAGCTATATAACACATAGCCTATAACCACAAACCATCCAGCTATATAACACATAGCCTATAACCACAAACCATCCAGCTATATAACACATAGCCTATAAGCACAAACCATCCAGCTATATAACACATAGCCTAACCAAAATATAACATCAACGTATCAGTAAAATAATATAACACAATTATACACAATGAATATATACCAAATGGAATATTACTATTATTAAATACCATTCCCAATACAATTACACAAATAACAATTCAAAACAATATACCAATTTGTGGATTTCAAAATGATTGTAATAAAATCAATCAAAAATAATAAAATCAATATGATTAACAGGAAGTCAATCACAGCAGCTGATTCACTATACATATGAATATATTACAAACCTTTTTATAACTTTTTTTATACAGAAATCAGTGTCTTTGTCTCCGACATTGATGCGTTTTATATCTCAATAAGAATAAAGAAAAAAACTTAAAATGCCCAATATACTTATATGAATGTCATTTGGTATCCATATTATATAAATGTATTGTGGATATATATTGTATGATACATGTCCTATGTATTTTTCTCAGCTGACAGGGAGAGGAGGCTGAGCCTGTCCCACAGCTGACACAGAGAGGAGGCTGAGTCTGTCCCACAGCTGACAGGGAGAGGAGGCTGAGCCTGTCCCACAGCTGACACAGAGAGGAGGCTGAGCCTGTCCCACAGCTGACAGGGAGAGGAGGCTGAGCCTGTCCCACAGCTGACAGGGAGAGGAGGCTGAGCCTGTCCCACAGCTGACAGGGAGAGGAGGCTGAGCCTGTCCCACAGCTGACAGGGAGAGGAGGCTGAGCCTGTCCCACAGCTGACAGGGAGAGGAGGCTGAGCCTGTCCCACAGCTGACAGGGAGAGGAGGCTGAGTCTGTCCCACAGCTGACAGGGAGAGGAGGCTGAGCCTGTCCCACAGCTGACACAGAGAGGAGGCTGAGCCTGTCCCACAGCTGACAGAGAGAGGTTGTGGAGAAGATTTAGCAGCAATTACCTCAGCACCATCGGCAGCGGGCTGAACTTCAGCAGCAGCAGCAGCAGCAGCAGCAGCAGCAGCAGCAGCAGCAGCAGCAGCAGCAGCAACAACAACAACAACAACAACTATTTAAAAAGTGCAAGCAGCAGACCTATCTCTTACGGAGGCTGAAGCGTCTCGACGTCCCCCTCCCATCCTCCACAGCCGTTACATATAAAAGCCACATATAGAGCCTCCTCACCACTTGTTTTCTGGCTTGGTGTGGGGGCTCTCAGAGACCAACAAGGCCAAGCTGCAGAGGGTGATCTCCTCGGGGGCCAAGCTGTGCAGGGAGCAGTGCTCAGCCCTCCAGCAGCTCTACGACCAGAGGACGGTGAGGGACTCAAACTCATAACCTCAGCACCTGCCTTCATCCTGCCCTCTGGTGGAAGATATGCTGCCCCTGTATTCAAAACAAACAGACTCAACATAACCTCAGCACCTGCCTTCATCCTGCCCTCTGGTAGAAGATATACTGCCCCTGTATTAAAAACAAACAGAGTTTCATCCCCTCTGCTATTAGGCTTCTTAACAAACAGAACCCCCCGGCCCTCTTGCCCCTTCCGTCTGGAAGAACTGGACCTGTTCTACTAACCCCCCCCCCCCCCCCCCCCCCCCCCACACGAGTAGAGAGCATTGTTCTTCTTTAAAAAATATATCTTTTAGAGTGATACCTCCTGTTCATGTTCTGGTGTTATTTACTTATTTTATTTATTTATTTGTTTATGTAGTGTACTAACCAAAGCAAAAATAATTTTCCTTGTAGGCAATAAAGAAAATCTATTCATCTATCTATCTTTGAAATAAAAAAGAATAAAGAAATAAGGAAATTAACTACATACTAGGGATGCTCGATATTGGCTTTTTTACCGATACCGATATTCCGATATTGGCCAACTCTTAATTTCCGATACCGATATCAACCGATATCAACCAATACCGATATATGCAGGGTTTCCCCGTCCAAAAAACTGAATAATTTCAGGTAACTAATAATTTCACTGGATATATATATAACAAATATTGTTATTGTTTTTTTTTTGTTTTTAAACCGATACAGATATTTTCCGATATCACATTTTACTGCCGATATCGGCCGATAATATCGGTCGGCCGATAATATCGGACATCCCTACTACATACAATAAATTATGTACAGTACATGAGCTCCAGTATAATCAGTGGTGTGTGTGTGTGCGTGCGTGTGTGAACTGTTGCGAGGTGTAAATGAAACAATAACCAAATGAAGGGGAAAGTGTAGAGAGGAGAGGCAGCACTGAGGCCTGGCAGCACTGAGGCCTGGCAGCAGCCTTTATTGTCTCCCTTAGGAAACATTTGTTTTAAGCATCAAGAGACAAAGATGACGTAGCAGCACACAGCCTCTCCATATACACACAATACATCAGTATACATGTACAATCACACTACAGTTAACATGCAGTATCACACAGATCCATATACACACAAATACATCAGTATACATGTACAATCACACTATAGTTAACATGCAGTATCACACACAGGTCATAGGTCGACAGGACTACCCTGCTATTGATGAACTGTGTGAGCCCTATTTTCTTTGCCCCAGGTTGTGTGCAAACCAGTGACATTGACAGTGATTGGACTAATTGGGGAGGCTTCAGGCTAGATCTTTCCCATATGGATTGGCTGGTGTGTTTTGAGCTAAATCGACCTGGACGTAAAAAGTGGGTGGTATGTTCCCAGACAAAGTGGACAGACACAACGGGTGCAAAAAAGTAAGAATATTTATTTGACAAATTGAATACAGTAATGCAAGCACAGAAACAATGGGAAATGTTGGCGGCCAATGGCTCTTCTGGTTTAGAGGTGTCGGGAGGCTCTCTGGCTCCGCTACGATATCACTCTCACTACTTGCACAGCAGGGGTTAGTCAACTAGCATTAGTCTTGGTGTCACAGTTACATTAGCCACTCACCATAGGTGGAACACACACAAAATCACTACAATTATACTATACACACTGTAGGCCACTCTGACACGTCCACACACACTATAGAGGCCACAAGGATTATGGTCCAGTTTTTAAAGGGGTAGTTCAACCAAAATAATAAAAACAACCGGTGTGCTATGTATCCATCCAGATACATACACATTAGAGCTGAATTGCACTCAAAGTGCTAACAAAATACATTTGAAAAACTCAACAGTAATGTCTTTAGACCTTTTTGTGAACAGTTTCATTTAGGAACTATTTTATACTGAAGTAGAGATAATTCATTCCCACAATTCAAATTTTGAATGCAGAACTTGTATTTCTACATTTTACTTACAGTACGTAAAATATCATTCTTTCACCACTAGTAATGATTAATGAAATCAGCAATGAACCGGAGATGTGCACATTTTTCAAGAAATAAGCATATAAATAGACTATTCAACTTACAATTTTGGTCAATCAAGACCAAACGGACCTAATAATTGACTATGAGGGAGGAACCCTAATGGCTGTACAACATTTCAGATAACAACACTCATGATGAGTCAATACAAGGATATAATCAGACATTTTATTGACTAGATAAAAATAGGAGGTACAGAAACTTAGTATTTAATATGAATGAAGATAAAGGTCACAAAAGAAAAATAAGTCAAGACTCAATAACATCAACTGTTCACTGTTGACAATATGTTATTGTTGAGACATCCTAGTCATTAGGTAGATATTAATGAACAAGGATCCAGAATTATATACATTCAATATGACAAAGAAGTTTTCAAAGATCCTTTGTGTTCGACAGAGCAGTTCTGCTCTGCTCAACAGTTAATGATTTAATCAAATGACCCAGTCCACGTTCCTATTTATTTTTTCCGCAGGATCATTTTGCAATAAAAATAAACAATACATGTGAAAATATACTTGACAACGTAGATTCTACACGGACCCAAGTCCCTGTTTGGCTCACCTGCAGTAGGCCTACTTTCCATAAGTGTATTGTGTGAGTAAAAAATTAAATGGTGGTTCTCTGTTTCATTGTTTATACGTGGCTTAAATAAACAGGTAAACCCCCACCCTAGATGCAAAATAAGAACCTTTAGCCTAAAGGCAGTCTGTTGTCATAATGCGTCAAGTGAACTTCCTCTTGTAGACTGGACTGATGATTGCCCCACTTTTTACATATTAGCTTTTGCCCAAATATTGGTGGAGTTCCTGGAGTTGCCTCTATCGTTCCTTGCATTTATATTCTGAATAGGGAATACACGAGGGAGGCAAGAAGCGAATAATCAGATTAAGTGACACTCATTAACTATCATGAAGGAGACTTGCTCTATTACAGGAGACAGGGAGAGCCCTCAGTCAGGGTGTCTCCAGGTTAGGAGACAGCTGTACAGGGAGAGCCCTCAGCCAGGGTGTCTCCAGGTTAGCAGACAGCTGTACAGGGAGAGCCCTCAGTCAGGGTGTCTCCAGGTTAGGAGACAGCTGTACAGGGAGAGCCCTCAGTCAGGGTGTCTCCAGGTTAGGAGACAGCTGTACAGGGAGAGCCCTGAGTCAGGGTGTCTCCAGGTTAGGAGACAGCTGTACAGGGAGAGCCCTCAGTCAGGGTGTCTCCAGGTTAGGAGACAGCTGTACAGGGATAGCCCTCAGTCAGGGTGTCTCCAGATTAGGACAAAGTTTGATAACATGAATAGCAAAAACCAAAGACTGTAAAGTGATATCGAACTCTTATAAATCTTGTAAAAATTTACTTTACAGGCATTTGATGCTTGGTGTTAATTTTGGACCCTGTTTATACCACTCAATAAATAAATATAGACTGAATTATAAATATTAACTTAATTTAAGACTATTTCATACTTTTTAAGGCCTTTAATTAGTAAATGTTAATATTCAATAGTAAAAGTACTATTAAATAGTAAAACTTTTTAATGACCCGTGGACACCCTGATAGAGCAGAACATGTCATGATCACAAGAATGTAGAGCCATATGAAATCCGTTTTATTTTTTTCCAAATTCCATTTTATTTTTTTCCAAATTCCGTTTTTTCCGTTTTAATATTTCAGAATTCTGTATTTTGCTTTGTACGCTCATTTTACCATCAGAAATAGTGTCTAATAAGTGGGAATGAATAAATGTCCACAATTTAATAAGATATAACAGTCCATTTAATAGGGCTGTCTTAAATACTTCGAAGCTTCATTCATTTATTTCATTCGAATATGAAAATAAAATTCGATTATTAAAAAAAATAAAAAGGTATATATATTTTTGCAAAATCAACTCTGCCTCTCTTTGTTAACTACAACAAGCAATGCCGTTTGTTATTTAAGATGAGGTCGGACTCGGCACTGACAGATTTGTGTTCATTGTGCTGCTTTTATGAAGCCTCAAATGACTGCTTACAATATTTCATGAAAGCAAAGTGTTTTGTTTGTCTAAGATTTAAAAAGGTTTAAACTTTACAGCACTGACAAAGTTGAACAAAGTCCTGTACAAGTCCCACAACATAAAAAAAAAAAAAAGTAAAAAAAAAAAAAATGTTAATGAATTTTTTTTTTATAGTTGATTCCATTTTTATTGCTCAATTCCGCGATTCCGTCCGCGATTCCGTGATCGCGGATTCCATATGGCTCTACAAGAATGATCTTAATTTGCTCGCTGGAAACAATCTTTAGAAAATGCTCATGTCTCTCCTACAAATTGGCGCATGTTCAAAATTTTGTTTATAAAGTCTATTATCTAACAAATTCCTCATACATAAGAATGATACATAGCCTAAATAAGAAATTCATGGGCTGTTTTTGCATCATATCCAGCATCAAAAGATATCTTTAGTTATACGTTTGTTCTTGATTTGGAGTAGTGTAAGTAGTTGAAACGATGCGTGTCTGGAGAAAAAGGGGAAACAAATATTATATATAGAATATAGAATATGTGTCCATATCATTATCTGTGCTTTCCTGAATTAATATTTGTATTCGGGCTCAATCCCAGTAAATATTGTGTGTGTGTGTTGGTCTGATAATTAGACCTCCTCTCTCTGTCCATGGTGCTGAAATACCTACCAGAATATAGGATAAAAGTTGTTTTCACTGCCGAGCATTAGGCTTTGTGAATATAAGAGAGCTATAGATTTGTATCGTCATGTTAAGACAGATAGATGTGTGGCTTTATTTTAATTGTGCCATACCTTGGCTTTTGCTGAAACGCCACATGGTTTGCACGTCAAAATACATGTAATATTAAAGGCCCGAATATACTTCCTGCGTCCACAGATGCGCGTTAGTATGCGTGACGTAATTTTTCGTCAGCGCTCTTTTCTGCACGGATGTCGCATCCGTGTGCAAGCCAGATTTTGTAACCGCACGGATAACTCTGTGGATATGCGTGCCGACCATAGCTGTCAACATTGGGATTTGAAAATACGTGCAGGTTTTAGCCACGCCCCTTCTCCTGGCCCCGCCCCCTCCCACCCGGCCCCGCCCCCTCCCAATGGAGCTGCCTCGTCGATGCCATCTGCTGGTCAAAACCGGTATTATTTTGTTTTCCTACTGTGTAGAGTGTAAATGCTATAAAAATACAGTAAATTACCTTTTATCAAAATAACCATTAAATAAAGGTTGTAATCTGTAAATGCATTTGATTTTACTGTAATTTGACAGTATTTGGAAACCATATATGCCAGACATTTAGTTTTCTTGCAGCTTTTTTTCTTACAGTCTACAGTCAGTGAATCCTAAATGTCCACTAGGCAACCACTTATCACTCAGTCCAACAAGGACTGGGTGAACTAGTTGCTACATTAAATTAATCAGATACCTGGTTGAAAGTGAAATGCTGTGAACATCCCTGCATTAAGTGTAAGACAAATTCAGTATAAATTCAGTTTTAGTAGTAGCATTAACATGTTCATATTTATTGAAATCTTACAATTCATACATAAATGTTATGAATTGAAAATGGGGGAAGAAGTCCTCTGGTCTGCATCCCCTTAACAATTGTGTATTGCACATCACTGTAGGCTACATATTAATACGACAACTCAAGAAGAATCAAGAGGTTTATTTGTCACATACAGTGAAATGCAGGTGGTCACGCCCGCATTGATTGTGCAAAATGCAAAAAAATATAGACACAGGATATGCATGATAAAAAAAGACATGCCATGTTCCTGAAAAAGCTATAAAAAATACCTATGGTCATTAATTTAGCAGTGGGAAATGGGAATATCATTTTTGGAACAGTGTGTGTGTGTCTATTATGTCTGTGTAGTATGTCTGTATTGAGCCGTACTGTATTGTACCCATTCTGCAATCTGTTAAATAAAGTTTTCATTCATTCTACAGAGAAAAATGAGATAGAAAAAAAGCCAATGCGATTTTGTGTTTTTCCTCAATATCTCTGCAATGCCTGCGAGTTACCAGTAACTGTATTTTTCATACCATGACAATTCACGACAACTTTTAAAACGGATACATTTATTTATATGTATAAATCGCATTCAGGAAATTGGGCGTCAGTGAAGGCATGCTATCTGTGGAGGAATGGCAGGAGCAGGAGCAAACGGCTGTTAGTGTTCACCAACCAACACATTTACACATTCCTGCATTTGTATTGTTTTATCCACAGAAGATTTGCAAACCTTTTGTTCCAGAGACAAAAGCCACAGAGTGGGCAATCAAGAGACACTGGCTAAGTTGATTTGACACCCTCGGTCCGCGGCCGCCTCGGTGCGTCTACTCTCTCCCCTGAGCTCCTCTGAGCTTTATCCGGTCGCGTCGCTGTCTTCTTCTGGTCGCAACGGTCTGACTTCCTGTGATAACGGTCTAATCTACACTGATGCCACCTGTCGTCACGGAGGAGAATTGCACCCATTTTGTAAAAAAAAAAATAATAATAATAAGCACAAAATACGTACCAATCCGTGCGCCGTGAAGACGCCGTGCAGAGGGTCGAAAAACAGGAGAATCCCGGTAAAACCGTGAGTGTTGACAGCTATGGTGCCGACTGCGCATGTGCCGAGCTGTCATAACAAGCATGCGCCGACAGCGCCTGCTGGGAAAGCAATATGGTCCGTGTATGTTTTGATAGTTTGTTTTTCATTTTAAAGAGATCCGTCGCTACCCTCACCTATACAACTCGTCATTACGAGAGTAGAAAGATAGCCGGATCACACTGAACTCGTGGAACAACTCTTGTTGTTGTCGAGGGGTAGCCATTTCAATTTCTAATGGGCTGGAGTGTGGTTTAATTTGAAATCTTTATTTAGAACATGTAAATACAAACAATATAAAATCAAAACAAATCATTGATCTCTAGAAATTAAATGGAAAGAAATCAAAATAAATAAACAAAAACAAAACATACTCTAACTCAATTTACATGTTTGAAAAGGAGTAGGAAGAAGTATACACTTATTTAATCCTACCCATTTTCCACTACTCAAATGTGTACTAATTTAAAAGCTTACAAAACAAATATATATATGCAAAAAAAATTATTATATATGTAAAACATGAAAGAAATTAAATAAAAATGTCAAATCCCTTCATCCCTGTACCTCGTGAAAATAATTTCCTTATAATTCAGTTTGAATTGTCTCATGTTTGGACATTGCTTTAGCACCACATTCAGACTGTTCCACATTTTCACTCCACATATGGAAATGCAGTGTCTTCTCCTGGTAGTGTGTACACTAAGAACTTTTAAATTGAGTTCTCCCGTCAGATTATAACCCCCCTCTCTATCAAAGAACAGTTCTTGAATGTTTCCTGGAAGTACATTACCTTTTGCTTTATACATCAATTGTGCTGTCTTAAATTCCACAAGATCATTTAACTTTAATGTTTTTGACTTTAAAAATAATGTTTGTGTGATCACGATAACCTGCAATGTGAACTATCCTTATGGCTCTTTTTTTTGTATAAAAAGTGGTTGTAGTGTAGAATTATAAGTGTTTCCACAGACTTATAATGTCATAAATGTCTTGATGAATTGAAAATGAGGGACCCTGATGTAAACAAGACAAACGTCTTTTTCTGGTCTGCATCTCCTTAACAATTGTTTATATTGAGCCGTACTGTGTACCCATTCTGCAATCTGTTAATAATGTTTTCAATCAGTCAATCAATCAATCACATAAGCACTCGACGCGACGCTTCCGGACACCAAACACAGACTATAAACAGAGCCGCATGCGCAGCATGTCAGTTTTCAACTATATTGGGGCCTTAACACAATCTGCGCCAAGAACGAGTTAACTCGTTATTGCCCGCCATGCGTTCAGCGCCAACGAGTTAACACGTTTAGTTTATTCGTTATATCTATTCATAATTCATGGCTGCAGACCCTTCAGACCCTGACTGAGCTGGCAGACGGTCAACACCGCCCTCTACTGCCTTGCGGAGCTATTGCATTCCATTGAATATAGTCTGGTGTGTTTTCTGAGCCGATCTGAGCTGTGGGGGCGGGGTTTAAATACTCAGGCGAGGCATGCCTTTACAACAATGGCATGGAACACTATATATATATAAAATCTTGCGTTGATCTGATATTTCTTTCTCCCGCGATCAAAGCTATCTGGTGTGGACCGTGTTGTGCTTTCTACCGTTGGCTGCGGTGGGGGGGGGGGAGGGGGGGGCCGCTACGAGGGCCATTTCATGTATGCACGAGGAGATATAATAATGATAATCTAGCGTTGATTTCAGGATGATTCGATAATCAGCCGAAAAATTACACCGTGATGACTGGATTACACTAAAATGCCTTTTTCTCGTCTTTTCCTGGAATGACTCAGAATCACCCAAACCATACTCATATTCAAAACGGTATAAAACGGAAATGTACGGATGAAAAAACAATCTGTTTTTTGCATGTTGACCAGAAGCAACTCACTGACAGTCGACAGCGTTATTATATCATATTACAACAATGGCAGAGGATTATTTGGATTTAAACACAGTGGAGCTCAGATGATCTGTCCGGAAAAGTAGGTTTCTTCTTTTTATTTGATTGTGCGTTGAGCCTGTGAGTCCGGCGGGCCGCGGGGGAGAATGTTGATGTGTTTTTTGGCGCGCGTGTGTGTGTGTCGGCGACGCGTGTGTGTTTAACTTTCTTTCCATTGGTTTCATTTGGTTAACGTTATTGGGTCTCATTCTCGAACGAAGTTACGACAAAATATTTCGTCTTAGCCAGATTTCGGCCTATTTAAGACATATTAGGGCTGGGAGTGGGAGTCTTCAAATTTTCCTGAGATCTTATTTGAGAGCAGATCCAAGAGTGCTGAGGAGCACTTAAATATGCTCTCAGCCCACGATCAAATCTCATGATTGATTGACTAATTTAAAATGTTATTATAACTTGACAGACTGTATTCTTATAGTGATTCCTTCACGTCAACGCTACAGGCCTCCTTGGAATTAATTACTTAATCATAATTAAAATAAAAAATGACAATATTTGTACGATAAGAAATTACGAATTTGATGTCGTAAAAATAAATAATATGGATTCATCTGATCACAGGGCAGCTGGATTAACCATATCTGAACCAGCTATTTTGGACAAATAATTACTCAGATATTCAAACACAATTATGCAATTATTGTGAAATGATTGAAAATAATAATAATTTAATGCCTTCTGTGGAATTTGTATTTCTTATTTGTTACACATCTGTTTTAATGATTAATTATATACATTTGAAAGAATGCAGGTCAACATGCAATGTATCCCATTGATTGGTATACAATGGGACAGACCTTTGATTGATTGATTGAAAACTTTATTAACAGATTGCAGAATGGGTACAGTACAGTACAGCTCAATTACATAAGGGGATGCCAGAGAAAGAATTTCGTCTTGTTTACATCAGGGTCCCCCATTTTCAATTCATCATAACATATATGACACACATGACACGGATAGACAGTACTGCTACATCTATACATTTATGACATACCAGATTTGCAAATACAGTACTGTTTGTGATACAAAAAGAGTCCAGAAAAGAGAGTACATTTGACGTAGAAACTGTTGGAGGAGGATGGGTGGGGGATAGACTTACACTGTACAAGCAAAACTGTACATTGGAATATTGACAAAACCATACTTGGTCATTTACTGTACATTGGAGGGGGTTGATATTAGAGCTGCCGCGGTATCGGTATTACCGCGGTATCGCTGTTACATCATGCCCACCGCAGCGTTGGGCTGAATACCGGCATCACCGCTGTTTTTTATTATATTATTATTATTATTACGCTCTCGTTGGGCTTGCGGCTCTGCAGATATACCCTACTTCTCTGTCGAGATTCCAAGCGACCCTATTGGGTACCAGAAAAGTCACATGAAACACTGCAGACCACAGATTGGTCAGAAGAGATACGCGAAGTGCTTTTACTTCCTGAATCTCAGCCATGAGCCATTGATCAGAGCTCAGTCACAACACGGCTAATAGTACGTTAGCTCCCACCGGAGACAGGAGTGGATTGCCGTCGCTCCTCAGGGAACGAGGCATAATGATTTTACTGCAACGAAATGTTATAATAAAAGCCCTTCGTTCTATACACTTGTCTGATTGAAAACTTTATTAACAGACCGCAGAATGGGTACAACTCGGCACGCTCTGAGCAAAGAAAGGAACTTAGATATTAATTTAGTAACGCTTGCCTTGCTATGGTCCGGTAAATACGAACGTGTAACTATACTAACGTTAATGCCACAAATCGAATGCCTTTGTAATCATAAGTAGTAACGTTATAATAATAATAAGAAGAAAGGGTCGGGGGGGTAACCGGCGGGCGCGCCGCTACCACTCCTGCTCGCGACACCGAGACTTCGAATCCGTGTTTCACTTTTAATAACGAATGCGTGCTTGCCGAATCCCAAACAATATTCATGCTGCAAAGTCATCCTCTAAAGATAGACATTTAGACTAGAGGCAGGCTATATGCTATAAAGAGTAGACTACTACTAAAAAAAAATGCATTCAAACTTTTTTTTTTAATTTTTTGTGTGCGTGCGGTAAAAACCGCGGCGGTAGGAAATATTTTGCAAATTTGTGCGGTAAGGAAATAATCAATACCGCGGCAGCTCTACTTGATATAGCTATAAACCTGCATTCCTTCGAATATATCATTAATCAATTAAACTTATATTGAAATACACTATATAGCCTACACCAACACTGAAATGACAGTGGATAAATAAATAAGAACTAAAGCTAATCGGTGGAAATAGACTGCATTAATATTCCATAACAAGTCTTGTGTGCGCCTACGAATGAACAGTAGCCTATACTGGTTTATGGAATAATAAGCCATATACTGCGTTCATTCATTTCGCCCGCCGTAGGCTATATATATTATATGTCATTCATTCATTCATATACAGTACTGCGCGCGCGTGTGTGTCTGTGTGTGCGCGCGCGCTGCGGCAGGTGTGTACCGCGAGCTGTATATGATGCCAATACATTAATCTAATCTAGTTTTGATGGGCGCAATGTGATTACGAAACCTAGCCGCATTTCTCGGAGACGCTCTCTGATTGGCACTGACTGACGCTAGGTTTTGTAATCACGCGGCTCGCAAAGCACTTCCGCCATTCCATTTCACACAACTGCGTCACTAGTTGCCTTATAAGGAACTATGGAGGCAGTGTTCTGTATGCAAATGAGCTGAACGGGAATGCGCTTTGGAGTTTACGACAGAATGCCATTCTCCAAGCAGATATCAGATCATATAATTTCTGCAACCGTTTCAGCCACTTAAGACATATCTCCAGCACATTCAGGACTCAGAGTGTACTTGTCATAGATTATGTCTCAGTGGTTCCAAGATAAGTCTTCCAGAATATATATTTGGAAAATTTTCGGGAATGAGACCCATTGGGCGCACAAGAAAACTAAAGAAAACTGTAATAACCCTGCAGCTGTTCCAATTGTAAATGTGCCTTTGTCCTCCGTGCACTTTCACCGCTCTGAAGTCTGACTCGGTGTGCCCGGCCACACGCGCTGTTCTCGCACGGACCTCGCGAGTGCCTGCATGTGGGAGTGTTTGTGCTGTGGGGCGTATTCGTCGCATGGGTGCGGGTACCGCACCGTGGTGGCTGTACCGTAAATTCATGGGACGAATACACGTACCGTTACACCCCTAATAGCTATAATATAAAATATCGTTTTAGGACTCGCAAGTCTGGCATTCTAAAACTATATCCATTGAATAAAGACGTGGCGCTGAAGGGGGATCAGCGCCCCCTGCTGCTGGCAATCAATGTGTTAAGGGCAAAAAACTGCAAGGGTTCCTACTGAACAACTAAATGGTTTCTCTACAGTATGACCTCATGTGGCTCTTCAACCCGTTTCCATAAACTGAACTAAAGGGGTTCTATCCAGTATGAGTTTTCATGTGTGTCTTCAGATTGCCTTGCTCACTGAACCCTTTTCTACAAACTGAACAACTAAATGGTTTCTCTCCAGTATGAGTTCTAATGTGTTTATTCAGACCTCCTTTCACACTGAACCTTTTCCCACAAACTGAACAAATATGGGGTTTCTCTCCAGTATGAGTGTTCATGTGTGAGTTCAGACCTCTTTTCTGACTGAACCCTTTCCCACAAACTGAACAACTAAATGGTTTCTCTCCAGTATGAGTTCTCATGTGAATGTCCAGATGTCCTTTATCACGGACCCTTTTCCCACAAACGGAACAAATATAGGGTTTCTCTCCAGTATGAGTTTTCATGTGTGTCTTCAGATTGCTTTGCGCACTGAACCCTTTTGTACAAACTGAACAACTAAATGGTTTCTCTCCAGTATGAGTTCTCATGTGTTTCTTCAGATCTCCTTTCTGACTGAAAGCTTTCCCACAAACTGAACAACTACATAGTTTCTCTCCGGTATGAGTTCTCATGTGTATCTTCAGACTTCCTTTCTCACTGAACCTTTTCCCACAAACTGAACAAATAAATGATTTCTCTCCAGTATGAGTTCTCATGTGTGTCTTCAGATGTCTTTTCTCACTGAACCCTTTTCCACAAACTGAACAACTACATAGTTTCTCTCCGGTATGAGTTCTCATGTGTATCTTCAGACTTCCTTTATCACGGAACCTTTTCCCACAAACTGAACAAATATGGGGTTTCTCTCCAGTATGAGTTCTCATGTGCGAGTTCAGACCTGTTGTCTGACTGAACCCTTTCCCACAAACTGAACAACTAAATGGTTTCTCTCCAGTATGAGTTCTCATGTGAATGTCCAGATGTCCTTTATCACGGACCCTTTTCCCACAAACTGAACAAATATAGGGTTTATCTCCAGTATGAGTTCTCATGTGCGTCTTCAGATGTCCTTTCTCACTGAACCCTTTTCCACAAACTGAACAACTAAATGGTTTCTCTCCAGTATGAGTTCTCATGTGAATGTCCAGATGTCCTTTATCACGGACCCTTTTCCCACAAACTGAACAAATATAGGGTTTATCTCCAGTATGAGTTCTCATGTGTGTCTTCAGATGTCCTTTCTCACTGAACCTTTTCCCACAAAATGAACAACTAAATGGTTTCTCTCCAGTATGAGTTCTCATGTGTATCTTCAGATGTCCCTCCTTGCTGAAGCCAGGACTACTTCGTATTTTCTGTGTCTTCTTTGGTTTCTGAGTCATCAAACGTGGTCCTCCACTCTCCTTCCATTCATCAGTGTCATCAGGCTCAGTTCCAGAACTTTTATCATCACTGTCTTCAGTCTCAATTAGAGAACAGTCTGAAGAAAGGGGCTGGCTATCTCTAGTTGGTTCTATGTCCTCTTGGCCCAGACTGGGGCTCCTCTCCTGCTGCTCAGGGGGAACCGCCTCTTCACAGATAAACACCTGTAAGGCAAGGGAGTCTAGAAAGAAGAGCATAAAATAATTCAAATTTAATTTGTTGTAACCATTTCTTTTGAAAGTAACAAAGGGACAGGTCACCGTTTCACACTACACTCCCTGTGAAGCCCAAATAAAAAAGACATTAGCCACTTCAGAGGCCAGAGGGTGGGACCTATATAAAAGTGTTTTCTGCACCTCGCTCCCTCATTCTGGGCAAGATACACTCCTGTCATGTGATACGTAGTAGAGCCTCAGGCAGTGTTCATAAGATATACCGTACCAGACACTAACTAGCGAGCAAGTCTTGGTGATCAACAGATACCTTTGGGAACATTTGGGCATCTAGTCAGAACAACTACTGTGATTGTAAAATATGATACAATATAGGGCTGGGCGATATGACCAAAAACGTTATTGCGATAAAATTATAAAATTATTTTCATATAATTCGATATCGATAATTATCGTCGATATAATGTCTGTCAAGTTTAATTAACTTCTTATGCTGCTGCGAATGTCTCGAGTCAAGTTTTTGTCGTCATCAGTCCGCGCACGTTAGCAGTTAGCCGACAAGCGGAGTATCTCATGACAATGTAATAAATATGACACTAAAATACTCTCTTCCACCACAATATATTGAAACGACGTCCACTGTATACCCCACACTACTATAAACGTGGCCTCAGAATTCACGCCACACACATACTCGGCACGTAAATATATAAAACAGCGCCGTGCAAGCTAATTAGCCTAGCAAGCCTTGTTGTTGAGTGAGTCCTACCTCTGGGTCTCCTTCCGGGTCTCCTTCGCTCTCTGCCATCTCCTTCACTGATTGGTTGTTAGTGCGTGTGCTCATATCCAAGCTTGGAAAATCGATATATCGAAACTTTGCGACCACGTTTCATGTTTATTTCGAGGAAATAATTTATCGCGATAGTTATCGTTATCGTTTTATCGCCGAGCCCTAATACAATACATATGATCAGAACTGTGACAGGTACAACTCTGGCTTGGATTGGTTTTTACTGGCTTTTGGAGTTGAATGGGATGAATTGCTGTCTGGATTTGTGCCTTGTATTAATGATAGAACATTACACTTAACATTATCCAGTTTTGATATCACTATCGGAGTTGGACTTTCAGCATTACAGATTAGTTATTTATTTAGGTGACATGACTGCATGAATGTTACTCATGCTTAAAGTGCCAATCTTGACAATCTCAATTTAGATAAATGTCTGTTAAGTCACTATCTATCGCTGAATGAGGTAACACAATGGCGAATGAGCCTATGACCCACTGATGAAAGCCTTTGCCTATGCAGCATTACCAAGTATTATGAACTGGGTGTCTGTGGTGACATTCCTGGGAAAGAGCTTGCTTAAAATATGTAAATAAAGTAATAATTGACCACAGGGAAAAAGGTACATAATGTACGTTCTGTTATATAACGTGTTATATATGTCACATATAACGTAATATAATTACGCATTGTATTGAAAATGTACAATGTGTACGTATTACAAACAAGTACATATTACATAATCATAGTATTGCTGTGCGTGTATCAGGGTGGCTGGGGGGGTTAGTGTAGTAGTGAGAGTACTCGTCCGTGACCGCAGCAGTTTCCCCTAGGATTTTTTTCAGGGGGGGTGGTAGGCCCCCCGAAACTACTAGTGTTGTCGCGGGGCGCGTGTGTCACGGATACGTGGTGTCAGGTGTCAACTGTGTCGTCATAGACGCTCACAGTAAGGTGGTTGTTAGTATCTGTGCATTTCTCTACACGGAGCTGAAATGAAACGATTGCACATAAATTAGGTAAATAAATATTAACAATATTTACAACACATAAATTTACTTATTTTTCAATTCAGTTGAAAAATCAGTCACATTTCCGAGAAGTATCACGCCCGCCGGCTGGTTGGGCAAGCCATGGGGGATCACGTTCTCAGACGGGAGCTGTGATTCCTATGCCACGGTACTATATCTGCGGTGGGAGACGTCCGGGGGAGCAGTCGCCCGGCTAGTGGAGTCAAAAGCGAAACTGGCCCCTCTTGACCTTAGAGGGGACCCAGTGAAGGCGGAAATCTGTGGGGCGGTGTTCCCATCCCACCTAAAAAAGTATGTACATAAACATGGGAGAATCAAAGTGGAGAGATGGTTCCACTTTGTCGACAGTCAGACGGTGCTAGGTGCCATCCAAAGAGAAAGCTATGGAGTCCAAACGTTCTTCGCGAATCGAGTCGGAGAGATCCAGAAGGCTGGTCCCGTAGCTGACTGGTGGTGGATACCTGGAGAACGCAAGATTGCTGACCTGGTCACAAGAGGCCGCTGCTACTCGGAGAGGACTCTGCTTGGCAACGCGACCCTGATTTCCTCGCCTACCCCGAAGAGGAATGGCCAAAGAAATCAGCCTCAGAGGTAGCTACCACTGCGAGAGACACAGTAAGTAGGCTTCAAAGAAAAGCCTTCACAGTTGCTATCACGAGAGCACAAGCAAAGACAATGCCTTCCCCTGCCAGCTCAGGGGAAGAAAAGACAACAGCCATGAAAGAAGAACCAGATGTCACTGTCTCGCCAAACAGAACCTCCGACAAACTTTGGGGCGGGGCTCTCATAGGCCAGATAAACCAGAAAAGATACAGTTCTCTTAAGACACTCTGCTGCGTCGTCGGCTTCACCAGAAGGGCACTAAAGTTCTGGGCAACAGTAAAAACCCGGAAGGACGACAAAAGCACATTTGCCAACCCACACATTGGTAAAGTGGGAGACATTAACAGTGAACGAACTTCGAAGCGCATTCAAAGAACTATGCCTGGCCGCACAGGAAGGCGCAGAGTTCCCCGTGACCACACTGGACAGACTCGTGGTCCACAAAGAGGAGGACTCCAAACTCTTACTGTGCCATGGCAGAGTTCAAGCCATGGCCAAGGAATGGCCTGGGGTGCCCTTACTTCCCTACAGGGAATGGGTCAGCATCCTCCTGGCAGAGGAAGCCCACAGGGCAAACCATGAGGGCATTGCAGGAACCCTCTTGCGCATGAGAGACAAGGCCTGGTCCCTCATTCATCAACGTGTCTTACGCACAGATTTGTGCTTACCCTGTGCGTACGATCATTTCTAAGCAAAGAGTGGGATTCATCAATTTCAACTTGAACTTGACTCCGTGCTTACGTGTACGCACAGGTCAGAGCACACTTAGCTGACGCCCAGTGGTAGAATATATTATTACAACAAGGAAATGAGCTTCTGTGCATAATAACACTGGCATGTTCTCTATGAACCGTAATTCATTATAGTTCATTGTAAAATAGCAACAGTAGTGTAATTATGGTCAAAACCCTATAAATAGCATTTGGAATAATAGATCTTTCTCTCAGAATGAATGCAGCATGGTTTATATAGCGTTATCGGAATATACGGGGTGTAGGCTACTGACTGACTGCGCTCCGCGTAGCTTGTTTGATTGATTGATAAGTTTATTAACAGATTGCAGAATGGGTACAGTACAGTACAGCTCAGTACATACAATTGTTAAGGGGATGCAGACCAGAGAAAGACTTTCGTCTTGTTTACATCAGGGTCCCCCATTTTCAATTCATCATAAATCATAAAGCTCAACTCGTTATTATTTTGCGCACACACCGCAGAAACACGGGAACGTTTTGATTATATTTAAAAGGCTTTACGTTAAACGAAACAAGTGGAATTTCGAAGCTGTAAGCAGAATAAAAGTCATATTAGGGCTGGGCGATATAACGATAATGATAAATATCGCGATATATTTTAATAATCGATATCGAATATCGAAATTAAAAAAAATCGAAAAATCTTTTCTTTTTTTTTTTTACCTGCAACAGGGCAGTTTTAAAACCAGAGACAGTGGACAGACTTGTCTTTCTTGCCTGCAACTTAAAGTAATGGCTTTGCTTGTCCAAATGACAATACTGACCAAATTCAGATTTATTTTTCTCTTGTCCATTTATTTTGTTTGCTTTCTAATTTAAAATACATTTTGAAACCGTCTGTACACAGTAGGCTATGTGTGCTAGCAGAACTAGACTCCAGTCACGAGTCACAGTGCACATGTGCGGTGGTTTATCCACCAAAAAAGCGCCAAAAGATCGAAAATAAACTAGCAGAGCCAGAACTGTTCAACTCCTCTGGAGCCACAGCCAGCAGAGAAGCCGATTTACTTTTGCTTTTAAACCAGCTGCAGCCTGAGAACTGGAGTGTGAGGGGATGTAACACTAAAGATGGCGGCAATGACAAAGAATTGCTGCAAAATAAACATACATCTGTTGTTAAAAAAAAAAAGAAAAAAAGAAAAAAAAAATTATACTTATAACAATTCGATAATTATCGATATCGAGAAATAAAATAAAATTATCATATCGTTATCGCGATATGATTTTTTTCCATATCGCCCAGCCCTAAGTCATATGAACACCCACGATATAGTGTTCTTCCCCCTTTTTACTGTATAAGAAAGAATAGAAAACGCATTGCAATGACACCAGATAGTGGACAGACTATGTATATGATGGGATTCAAGTTCGCGTTTATGTTGATCATAGGCATGCTGTCAGAGTATGATATCTTAATCAAACATTCTAGAACATTTGTCGTCACAGATCATGTCCTAATAGAACATAGGCTATGGCATGGTCCATCGTGATATTGTGTGGACTGTTATTACTGTACCGGTACCACCCATTGTGACAACAGCCTTGTGAGTCCCGCACACAAACATGATGGAATTCAAGTTCATGTATTGAAAGGCAGGCTACATCATACATGCAGTGAGATTCATTGTTCTTGTATATGCTCTCGTATTATTGTTTATATAGGCTACCCAATACTGACATCAAAATAGATTGTAGTATGCCTCTAGAAATCATATGCAGCAGGTAGAAAATTGACGGGAGATCCATCGCGAGTTGGAATAAAATTGAGGAGAACTTTAATCCCTGGGTATTAATCAAACAACACGGGAAAAGGCAGTCATATTCCAGCGCGGTCTTTAGTGTTTGCGCTGCCCAGGCAGCAATGGTTAATAGATATCATATCCGACATCACCGTAAGTGTACACGTCTGTCAGCCTGTCTAACGAGTTGAGTTCTAACAAAGAACATATTACATGCTGGTATGCTGATAGAGTAAACTATTATATGAATATGATATGATATAAGGTATACACTGGTCCGTCGCATACACTGGTATGCGCAAGTTACTGTTGCATAATGTAGGCTATGGCTGCTATTATATGTAATCCATATAGGCTACCTAATAGTATATGATTTTTAGAGGCATCTATTTTGTTGTCGGTAATACCGACAACAAAATAGATGCCTCTAAAAATCATATAGCCAATCGAACACAACTAATAAAGGCATTCATATTACAGCACGGTTATAATGACACACAACCAACGCCAAACAGTGGTCAACGAACGGTCTTTATTGGTATTTTGAGCTGTCCAGGCAGAATTGCAGCAATGGTCTTAGGGAGCCGTTGATATCTGACATCACCGTTTACAAGTCCGCCTTTTATTTATCCCATAATACGCGATAGTGTCTTCTTGGTTCGACAGCAGTGAACAATCTCCGTGGAGTTTCTCAGAGTTCCGCTCGGGTCAGTCCATTATTTCACATCCCATGGGGGGTGTTTCCTCACTTTCATGACCATATATGGATAATCAACATGCACGAGCATTGACGGTAGAACAAAGTGGTATTCATCAACACGGAGGAGCATAGGACCTGTGTACGCACGGTTGATGAATCCCGATTTTCCTGTGCGTACACTGATTCTACATTCTGTGCTTACGTGTGGAAATAGAACATATTCTACGCACACGTTGATGAATGAGGGCCCTGGATTGTGCAAGGGCCAAGAGTAGCCCGAAGTACGATTGACTCGTGTATACACTGCCGAAAGAACAAGGCAAAAATATGCCGGCAAATCATGAGCGAACTCACCCCGGAGTGCACAGAGCCGGCCGCACCATTCGAGTATACAACATTAGACCTCTTAGGTCCCTACACGATCAAAGACTCAGTGAAAAAGAGGACAAGCAAGAAAGCCTGGGGCGTAGTTTTCTGCTGCATGGCGTCCAGAGCGATACATGCCGACATAGTGGAAGACCTCTCGATCGAAGGTTTCCTGAAAACGTTCCAACGCTTCACTGCATTGAGAGGCCATCCCAGGAAACTCTGGTCCGATAAGGGGACTAATTTCGTGGGAGCAAAGCCAGAGCTGGAAAAACTTTACAAGTTCCTAGCAAATATCGACAATAACAAGGTACAGAAGAAAGCCGCAGAGTCTGGAACAGATTGGACTTGGGTGTTCCACCCCGCTGACTCTCCTCATAGGAATGGAGCGGCTGAAGCAGCTGTGCGAGTATTGAAAAGAGCACTGAGCAGCTTAGGCGAAGAAGGGAGCCTTACGGCCCTGGAGTTCCAAACCCTCCTATACCTAGCTGCCAATCTATCAAATGAGAGGCCTATTGTAGGGCTGGGCGATATGGCCTCTAAATGATATCACGATATTTTTTGGCTATATCACGATACACGATGTACATCACGATATTTTGACATTTCCTCTAAAGCCCTTAAAAATGCTTGCCCTTTGAAGCCTACAGTCACGCCAACATGACGATTAAAATAGTCCCTGCAACATATGTCTGCATTAAACCATGAAGATGCTTTAAAAAATAATTGAATTAAACATTTCTAAAAATCTAAAAGAGTAGTCTACTGACACACTAACAGACATTTCTTTATTAACATCTAAGACAATTTATATAAATACTCTTGGGTGCCTAAGACTTTTGCACAGTACTGTTTTCTATCCACTTTAGCCAAAAATACACACACACTACTGTGAGAAAATAATAATCTTGTAACCAAGGAATGGTCCGCCTATGCTTTTAATATATAGTAATATAAAATCACGGGAGACTTGATAGCTTAAACTTATGATTTTTATTATCAGCAATGTTATAACATCCTACTGGTAAACAAAACACTGTAAACGTGTGTGCATCATCATCATCATATATATATATATATATATACTTTTTAATTGCATGAAACATTATGAAGTATTCTCTTATGCCGCTTTTCCACGGTCTGCATGGTGCCCTACTACCTACTCGACTCGGTAGTACCCCCATAGATTAGATAGATATAAAGACGGTACACCCCCCCCCCCTGTCAGTGTAGCTGGGGCGCCGTGACGTCATCGTCAACGCAACACACAGATTTATATGCTAGCTAACAAGCTACTGTATGAATTCAGTGCCTTATTAGCTCATTTGCGCTAGCCGCAATGCTAACGGTTAGAACGCGAGGCTACTACCAGTTCATCCACCTTGGCGCCTCCATATTCCATTGCCGTTTCTGAATAAAACACGTATGGCTAACGTTTAAACTCGCGAAGCTCTGTCCACTTCTCTCACGCTGTCGTATCCCCGTTCCCTGATTCCTCAAGTAGAGTCCTCCAAACAAACCTGTAGCACCGCCTCTCTGGGTGTGCGTGTGTGTGCGCATGTGTGTATGGGCGTGTACATGACGTAGGTTGGGGCGAGTCCGTGTGTATTTTTTTTCTTTGAGAGGGAGAGACGAGAGAGTAGAGCGCTGCGCCAAAGTCATCTCAACCGCGGCGGCTTATAAACTGATGTGAGGGATTGTGAGGAACATCACGATGTCCACGATACGTTTAAAAAGTGTATCGTTTATGAACTGTACCCGATATTTATATAATATTGTCATATCGCCCAGCCCTAGCCTATTGGCGCCAATGCCCAGCTTCGGGATGGCACCATTGAGGTCATCACTCCCAACACTCTCCTACTGGGACGTGCAAGGCCCCGTGGAGACCCCAGAGGTTTCGAGTCCGCTAGCTACCCCTTCGTCCGTCTGAGAGCAATCCAGATTGAAGTGGACAGGTTCTGGAAACGATGGAGCCAGCTGGCGGGACCAGAACTCTTCGTCCGGAAGAAGTGGCACATTCCCGCTAGGAATGTCGCGGAAGGAGACCTGTTCTGGCTTGCGGATCAGAACGCACTCAGAGGCCAGTTTCGACTGGGCCGAGTGATAAAGACTCACCCTGACTCGAAGGGTGTCATCAGAGACGTGGAAGTAAGGACTTGCCATAGCCTTCCCGTTACCGCCGGCCATCCCAAGCGTGACCGTCACGTCGGGGTGTGCCCCACCACCATCCTCCACAGGGACGTCAGGAGGTTGGTGGTACTTCTACCATTCGAGGAACAATGACCGAAAGAAGGACGTCGAAAGTCGCCTGTTTCTGGCACAAAGAAGGAAGTCGAAAGTCGCCTGTTTCTGGCAGAAAGAAGGACGTCGAAAGTCGCCTGTTTCTGACACAAAGAAGGACGCCGAAAGTCGCCTGTTTCTGGCACAAAGAAGGACGTCGAAAGTCGCCTGTTTTTGGCACAAAGGACGTCGAAAGTCGCCCGTTTCTGGCACAAAGAAGGACGTTGAAAGTCGCCTGTTTCTGGCACAAAGAAGGACGTCGAAAGTCGCCTGTTTCTGGCACAAAGAAGGTTGACGAAAGTCTCCTGTTTCTGGCATGATTGAGGACGTCAAGAATCGCCCGATGCCGACGTAACTTGCGTAGTTTTCGCGGGCACCGTTGAGCTACCACCGTAAATAGGGCATAGTTTAGTTCTTTTGTTCCCCTGTAAATTATATAGACCGATGAACACTTTGTATAGTTTGTAAATGCCTTGTAGAATTCCACACATAAGAAAGAAAGATACTGGGATGAATAAACAAAATAGGAAATAAAATGTAGAAATGCATGAAATACATAAATAAATATGAATCTCCATATATGAAATAGAACATTTAGATAAGGTGCTACTGAGATGTTTTGGTGAGTTCTTTGTTTTTTTGTGGAAGTAGCCCTTCTGAAAAATGCATGAACATTCACTGATAATTGGTCTGTAGTGGAGTCTACAAGGTCTACATTGCCGGACCTTGTAGACTGACATAATTCTGTGCATAGTTTAGTCTACACAGGCCATATTTCAAATAATCAAAATCTTACTTCATTCATCTTAAACATTCTTGATTTGGGGGATTGGTAGTTCCCATGAAATCTGAAATTGTTCAAACGACAACAGCGATCCACCTTGAATTAAATCACACAGCCGAGTGAAACCTTGTTGGCTGCGTCACAGTCACGAAAGGGGCTACTTAATTCATTAATCCAATTCACTTTATTTATAGAGCACATTTAAAAACAACAAAGTTTACCAAAGTGCTGTACAAGTCCCACAACATAAGATAAAAAAAAAATATATATATATAAAAAAATAAAATTAATAATTTTTTTTTAATTCTAAGCTTCGAATTAAAATCGAAGCTCGGCCCCGAAGCTTCGATTGCCAAAGAAAATTCGAAGGTCAGCCCTACTAGGATGCTGCGGGCTTCTGGCTACCATTCTGAGAGCTAATGATAGTAGCACTCGGATGCTGCGGGCTAACTGGCCATCTCCGCGATTGGTTTACTTGGTAACACGGGTTGCCCCACCCCCCCCCCCCCCTCCCCCCGCTGATGAAAATGAAAGTCATACCGTCATATACCGTACACCGGGGTATTAGGTCATCAAGGTATGACGGTATGAAAAAAATTATACCGCCCAAGCCTATTACACACTGTCCTTTATAAACTTAAACTTTGTAAAGAAACTCAGTGTTAACACTTTGAGTGCCTGCGACGAGGTTTCTCATTAGTTCATGCCAACCGTTGAGTGCCAACGACGAAAGATCTCGTTTTTTTTATTAACGATTTCCATTCATATTTCATCAATCTAGCCTCACGTTACTAACTCTCTCTGAGCTCCATTGGGAAAATACCGCCCCCTATGATCTCTCCCTGTGGTACTGCACCCCTTTGGATTGGATTGAATGAAACGCATGAAAAAAAAATTCTGCTTCCACATTTTACTTCTCAGGCATGTAACTCGAGCCGATCGGATTCATTGTGGACCATCAGAACAGCGTGGAATCTGTGTTTCGACCACCCAGCGTTGGATCAATAAACGCGATCGATGTTTGGAATGGCGATCAGGAATTGGAATAATCTTTTTGGAGAACATCTGATCTGAGGTAAGGAATCTATTTTACCAGTCTTAGGATAATCAGAGCTTTTTTCAAGAGATATCAACGTGGGCCCTGTGTGTGTGCTAATCAGGAAATGGATAATCGATTTTTCAGCCTGCTTCTATAGCGTGCATAAGTACACATATACTATCGATAATCTAGCATTTATTTGAAAACGATTCATAAATAGGCCGAAAAATTACAACGTTTTTTGTGTATTCCAGTATATTCCAGTAAAGCGCGATTATCACAGGATCTTTATATTTTCCTGAAACTTTCAAAAAACAAGGGTTTTTCAAAATGGTATAAAACGGAAATGAACCGATTAAAAAACAATCCGTTTCAACAATGTTGACTGCAAACAAGTCATTGATAAGCGACGGCCATATTATACACATAGCCATAATTTAAGATATAGTTTATGCGTTTGCAAATATGAGAGCAGAGAGCTCTATCATTGAAGTGGGCGTTGGCATGCAACAGGGTTCCGGGGCACCGGACCCGCAGCATGGAAAGTGTTAAGAGCGATGCATTGCTCTGTTGTATGTTAGAACTTTGTAAAGATCCTCAAAGTGTTAAGAGCGATGCACTGCTCTGTTGTTCTATTAAGTGTTATGAGTGATGCTCTGTTGTAAATGTTATTGTATATTTTTATTTAACTATTTTATCACACTTTTTTACTCTGTCTATTATATTTTATTATTTTTAGAATTGCCTATTTTTAAAGCCCAACTTGCAGGTTAAACCCTACTCTTCAATTATGGGTAGTTTACATCATTGGTATCTAATTTAATTTTTTTTTTCTCATTTGACACCGGAAATGCCACTCCGAAAGGGGTAAAAAGGTCCACGCACGAATAACATACACGCGAGAATCAAAAAAGGTTATCAGAGCTATCAGGGCCATGACGTCACGTCGGGTATCTTTCCCCTACTTCTGATCCACTACAAGGAGTTTTGACGAGTGCAGAAAGCTATTTCCTTGATCCAAATGGACGCCTTACAAGACGCAAATGGGTTTAATCGTCGGGAGACTTTGATGAACCAGCTACAACTGGTTGAAACAAGGTAGTTATGTTTTTAATGACGTAAAAAAAGAACTACATTTACCACTAGGCAGCCTGTTGTTCAGTACAGCAGCGCTACTGGTCTGTGGGCTGTGGCCTGATCCCGGTGTCATAGTATCAAGCTGGCTATATGGCTCTGGCTAACGTTACCCCGCTAACGTTAGCATTATGTCTACTGTCGTGCATGTAAAAGAGTTTTGGGAACGAGTAAAATGTGTAGGTCCTCTTCTCAGACCTGTGAGGCAAAGCACTGCTGCACACACATCCTGCCGGCTAGCAAGCTATGCGCCCCGGCATGTTGATACGATAGTAGCCCCTTTAGCTGCACTCGGTGCATCAGTAACGATAGCTATGAGCTAACTAACGCTACAAGCTCAAACACCTTATAACTACTACTATTGTCGTGTCTATAAGTTCCTTGGCAGAATACTTGTGATGACAAAGGTATACAAAGAGGAGAGAACCATTTTAAATCGGGTGATGTTATGAGTTTCGGCTACCAAGCTAAGCTAAGCTACGTTAGCTAACTTAGCTAGCTTCTAACGGTGTATACACAACATGTACAACGACACAATGATTTTCATTAGTACAAATATGGTAACATGGTTGTGGCTTTTACAAATAGTGGTTAGCTTTAGAGATGGATGGCTATGATCACGGAGCAATAGTGTTGTTAGGTGAAACAGACACATTTTCATTCATTACTCCTCGGCTAGTAGTAGCAACTAGCAAGGCTCTCTGCCTGCCACTAGCTGTGTGTGACTCTCAGACTCTCTGTGTGTGTGTGACTCTCAGGTGCCCTGCACCCAGGGCACGAAATAAACTTTTTGACTCACCGGCCAGTGGCGGGTAGATGGGAAGAATCTACCCGCCAAGCATATTTCTTACCTGCCACATTTTTTTTGATTAAAAAAATATATATATATTTTATATAAAAAGATTTTTTTTTAATAAAATATATATTATATAATCATACTTGTAGTTGTATTATCTGCGAGACATCGCCACCACGCAATAAGTCAAAATGCTCGCTATCTGCAAACAGCTCCACTGTGTGTATACTTGAGTAGCCTCCAGCTCCAGCAAGGATTCTCCGGCGCTGGAGAATTGGTATAATGTTACGGTTCTTTGGTCAAATCACATTCAACATGCCCTCAGCTAGAATACGCATTGAATCAATGTTATAAGACATTGATATCAGGAGCTATCTGTAGCTACTGCTAGCCCGCTAGATAACGTTAAGACAATTTAGTTTACTGGGACATATGATATAGAGCTAACGTGAGCTAGCTAACGTGAGCTAGCTAACGTGAGCTAGCTAACGAGGGAACGGAGGTATTATGCACTCGAGTTGACTATTGCTGGAGCATTTGTTGATATCAGCAGCTATCAGTAGCTAGCCAGCTAGATACCGTTAGACAATGCCTCGTCATGTATTAAACTAAAAGTGAATAGTTGACTGGGTCATTGTTTAAACAGTAACGGTAGCTCATGGAGGTCCGCTCTAGACTAGAGCAGACTGCCTCTGTGTTGATACGAGCAGAAGCCAATAGTATCCCGCTGCAGGGCTGGGCGGATATGACTCGTTGCCACGTTTTTTTTCAAAATAAGAGTATCATACTGTTGCTAACTGCCGGAGCCATCGATATTATGACTGGAGATGCGCTTGCGGCGGAAATGAGACCCGCACAGATTTTCAAAATAAGAGTATCGTTATGAACTTGATTGATTGATTACACGCCACACGGCGGGCAGACCTCTCAGTGGGAGGCGCCAAACGTAAAAACTGAGCGCCAATGGCGCTTGGCGGGCTCTAGTTTCGCCCCCTGCCTGCACCTGCCGTGACGACATAATTTCGATTACACGCGCACATTATGAACCATTGATTAAAATATCCATGTGCGTGGTGATTGTGTTGGGCAGACAAAATGTTTGATAAAAACTGGGTCAATTTCAATATTTTTTTTTCTTCTTCATGAAAGTCACTGTTGGCCTAGTCCACATTGTTTATTGAACAAAAATACAACCTGCAAGTTGGTCTTTAAACTGAATCAAACCGCACTTTTTACTCCGTATAAACTATTTTATATTTGTATTACTGAATGAAAGCGCCGACATGGCTCGACGACAACAAACTATCATTACACATGGGCAAAACCGTAGGGATGCACCGAAAATTAGGCTACTGAAAATTATCGGCCGAAAATGGTTAAAACGGCTCTTTCGGCTTTCGGCCGAAAGGGTTTTAGCACCGAAAATATATTACAGAAAGTCAAATAACGTGTTGTTATGATGACGTCATCAAAACGCGACTACAGACATACCGGTAGCATGCGCAACATGTAACGTGAGCAGCTTGGCAGCTCTTCCTGCATTCTACAGCCTGTGATAACTAACTCCTCTTGGGAGTAGGGATGCCCCCCGAAACCCGGTTCTAAACTAAATTAGAAAAAACCGGAGTATTGATCAGCTCCGACGTTAACGGTACTGCTATCAGTAGTCTAGGAGCGGATTAGCTACGGAGCTAACAGTGTACCATCCATCTGCGATGCAACGGTGGCAGCAACAGTGGACACTGAGTAATGGTAACGTTATGACGAGTTCATACTACACTACACGTATGAACTCGACATAACGTTAACGTTACTCCGTTTAAATGAAGTGTTTAATTAGCAGCAATCTGTTGTTGAAAATGTATCGTTAAACCGGAAATGGAAATGCGAGGACAGGAAGTCGTCATCAATCGTTGTAGTCTTTTAGTCTTAACAGTCTGGAATTAATGTATGCATTCAAAAGTGCTGAATAAATGTTTTATGGGCCCATAATAGTGATTATTAATATTATTTAAGTTAAGTTTAGCCATAATCATGTCTTTTGCCATAATCAGGTTGCTAAAAAAATATATATATATATATTTATATTAATCATTTTCGGCCTTTCTGCATTCGGTTTTCGGCCAACTGTTTCCTATTTTCGGTATCGGTTTCGGCCAAGAATTTCCCATTCGGTGCATCCCTACAAAACAGAGTCCATTCTCTTCGGTTCAAATAACAAACTCAGCAAGACCGACGGCTTCTCAGTTACAGTGGGTGACAATATTGTCACAAGGAAAGATGAAATTACCTACCTGGGTTCCATCCTAGAGGCTAATCTTTCCTGTGACAAAATGGCATCCAATGTAATAAAAAAAGTCAACCAACAAACTTGATTCTTGTACCGGATCTCCTCTCTGGTAAACAAAAATACCCTGAAGACTCTGGCAGGAGCACTCATTCAAGGGTACTACGACTATGCTTGCACCTCATGGTACCAAAGCACCTCAAAGGCACTAAAAAACAAATTACAAACATCTCAAAATAAACTAGTCAGACTACTGCTTGACCTGACTCCTAGAACCCACCTCACCCCTGCCCACTTTGACAACCTAGGATGGCTTAGAGTAGACGACAGAGTACAGCAACTTGCAATGGGCCTGGTCTACAAGATACACTACACGACCAAGGTACCCATGTACATGTCAAAATACTTCCCAAAGGTCAGTGAATACCACGATCACAACACCAGAGGGAGCTCCACAAATCATGTTAAACCCAGATTCGGCTCAAACAAGGGACTAACACGTTTAGCAATTATGCCACATCAATGTGGAACGCCCTACCCAAAGCTGTAAAGGAATGTGAATCACTACCCACTTTCAAAAACACTCTCAAAGAACACCTACGGGAGACTGCAATTCGAAACTGGCCCCTACAAATGTCCTAACCCAGTTGTACAGTAAATTACCAAGTATGGCTTTGTCAGTATTCCAATGTACAGTGTACGTCCCCCACCCCCCCACCCAACCCCCCCCCCTGCCCACCACCTCCAATGTACAGCCCCCCACCTAGGGCTGGGCGATATGACGATATTATATAAATATCGGGTACAGTTCATTAACGATACACTTTTTCAACGTATCGTGGATATCGTGATGTTTTGCCCAAGAGGATTGTGTCGCGTCAATCTGTCCACACGTTACTCGTTCATATCTCAGCCCGTGCTGAGATATGCCCATTCCGCGGTCTGTTAATAAAGTTTTCAATCAGACAGATGTATGGAAAGGCTTTTATTATAACATTCGTTGTAGTAAAATCATTATGCCTCATTTAGTCATCCTGTGGAGCACTGGTCTCCTACTCGACGGCCGCGGGGAGCTAACGTTAGTAGCTTTGTTGACGTTGTTCAGCACACAGGACATTCAGGAAGTCAAAAACTAATAACGCTTGCCGATTGGTGCTAAGAACAGCAGGGCGGGTGCAAGCGCTGTGACGTAATTGGCAGACTCGACTGTCAATCAAAATTATTATGTTTCCGTCAGAATGAATGAGTGAAGACTTTGTTAAAGGGTTGCAGAATGGGTACAATACAGTACAGGAGGATGAAGACCAGAAAAAGACTTTCGGCTTTTTTACATAAGGGTCCTCCATTTTCAATTCATCAAAACATTTAGAGACATACATATATACAGTAGTTTCATAAAAATGCTAAAATGCTATTGATTGATTGATTTAAAACTTTATTAACATATTGCAGAATGGGTACAGTACAGCTCAATACATACAATTGTTAAGGGGATGCAGACCAGAGAAAGACTTTAGTCTTGTTTACATCAGGGTCCCCCATTTTCAATTCATCATATTTCATATCTAAATCATATAATATCTCATTGCTAAATATATGCAATATATAATCTAATAATCTAAATCTAATATATAATATAAAAATGCTAAATGCATGGGTATTTTATTTTGTCTTTAATGTTAGCTTGCAAACTCAAATACTGTCTTGGTAAGCCTCATAATGAATTGTTTGGGGTAAAAAAGAAAAACATCGTGATGTGTATCGTGTATCGCCGAAATGTCAGAAAATATCGTGATATCATATTTAGGCCATATCGCCCAGCCCTACCCCCACCCACCCACACCTCACCTACCCAACCTCCTCCAATGTACAGTTTCTAGGTCAAATATACACTCTTTTTCTGGACACTTTTTGTATCACAAACAGTACTGTATTTGCAAATCTGGTATGTCATAAATGTATAGATGTAGCAGTACTGTCTATCTGTATGTCGTGTGTGTCATATATGTTATGATGAATTGAAAATGGGGGACCCTGATGTAAACAAGATGAAAGTCTTTCTCTGGTCTAGACTGCATCCCCTTAACAATTGTATGTATTGAGCTGTACTGTACCCATTCTGCAATCTGTTAATAAACTTTTCAATCAATCAATCAATCAATCAATCAATCAAGCGTAAACAGAGAGGCCTATTGGGATGTGTTCTGCAAAATCCTACTCCCTGCTGAATTCTGCTGCCGAGCGCTCCTGCGCTTGCGCACGCATGCGCATGACCCACAATCCTTTTCCACTCGTTTTCAGCTACAATATTCTGCAGCCGAACGTCTTGTTTGACTTGTTGATGGTGAGCAATATCTTAAAACATATTTGTACATACATAACTTATTACTGTATAAATTAAGCATTAGAGTTGTTCCGATACCGATACCAGTAAGGAAACGACCAAGCGTCATCAAGGGGCTCGCGGTGTGTCAAGAATACATCAGATCTGAATTTCAAAGATACCCAGCGTACAATATGGGTCTAACACAGCTTCACGATGGGGTCTGGAAGCTCGGAGTTGCTAATAAACAGTTTAAAACATTGTTACTCGACGAGCTTGCACCTCATGGTACCAAAGCACCTCAAAGGCACTAAAAAACAAATTACAAACATCTCAAAACAAGCTAGTCAGACTACTACTTGACCTGACTCCTAGAACCCACCTCACCCCTGCCCACTTTGACAACCTAGGATGGCTTAGAGTAGACGACAGAGTACAGCAACTTGCAATGGGCCTGGTCTACAAGATACACTACGCGACCAAGGTACCCATGTACATGTCAAAATACTTCCCAAAGGTCAGTGAATACCACGATCACAACACCAGAGGGAGCTCCACAAATCATGTAAAACCCAGATTCGGCTCAAACAAGGGACTAAACACGTTTCGCAATTATGCCACATCAATGTGGAACGCCCTGCCTAAAGCTGTAAAGGAATGTGAATCACTACCCACCTTCAAAAACACTCTAAAAAAACACCTACGTGAGACTGCAATTCGAAACTGGCCCCTACAAATGTCCTAACCTAGTTGTACAGTAAATGACCAAGTAAGGCTTTGTCAATATTCCAATGTACAGTGTAAAATGTGTGTGTGTCCCCTACCCAACCCCCCCCACCTCCAATGTACAGCCCTCACCCAACCCACCCAACCCCACCCCACCCAACCAATGTACAGTTTCTACGCCAAATGTATATACACTCCTTTTCTGGACACTTTTGTATCACAAACAGTACTGTATTTGCAAATCTGATATGTCATAAATGTATAGATGTAGCAGTACTGTCTATCTGTATGTCATGTATGTCATATATGTTATGATGAATTGAAAATGGGGGACCCTGATGTAAACAAGACGAAAGTGTTTCTCTGGTCTGCATCCCCTTAACAATTGTATGTATTGAGCTCAGCTGTACTGTACTGTACCCATTCTGCAATCTGTTAATAAACTTTTCAATCAATCAATCAAGTGGTATTTACAGACCGAACGTCCATCTCCGCCGTTGGTGTCACAGCGCATGCGCACCAGGCAGCTAATGCCGCATTCACGTTACGTGGGAAGAAGCGGAAGAACCAGAGGACATCTCGTTGCTACAACTAGGAAGCCTTCACGCTTTGACTCTATATATCTATGGATGAAACGCCCACATCCATACTTCCGCAATTCGTGACGCGAAGTGGGAGATATCGGGTCTATAAAAGAATCCCATATGTCCTAGTAGGAATTACCACTAGGAGGCTGACGTGAATGGTTTTTCCCAGTCGGAAGCTGGTTCTTCCGCTTCTTCCCAGTAACGTGAACGCGGCATAAGCTGCCTGGTGCGCATGCGCTGTGACACCAACGGCGGAGATGGACGTTCGGTCTGTAAATACCACTCGTCGAGTAACAATGTTTTAAACTGTTTATTAGCAACTCCGAGCTTCCAGACCCCATCGTGAAGCTGTGTTAGACCTATATTGTACGCTGGGTATCTTTGAAATTCAGATCTGATGTATTCTTGAGTTCTTGACACACCGCGAGCCCCTTGATGACGCTTGGTCGTTTCCTTACTGGGTAATCGGGGCGTAAAAGCAAGTGACTCCGGTCACAAAAGCCCCAGGCTTGCAAACCGAAAGTCACGAAAGGGGCTACTCCTCAGCAGACCCTTGTTGCTACGACTGTGTTTTGTTGTGTTTTTCCAGACAAAGAGATTCGGGTTCATCTTTAACTGAAACTAGTGGTGTATTTATGTTTAGTCTGTTAGGTAATAAAGACAGAAACAGTGCAGCAGCATTAGGGTACAATGATGGCGTCTGCAGCACACAAGGCCAGCCTGGTTATGAAACCACTGCAAGCGGCTGGTAATATGCAGAATAAAACATTACATTGTGCAATGTCGTCATCTCAAATGGGAGCCTATTGATCAAGAGGGTGACATTAAAGTTCAAAGGACCTTCTGATTTAACAAACCTGCTTTGTGTTTCTTCATCTCAGTTTCAGCATCAAAACATTCAGTAGTTTCACGGTGAAGAATCTGGAGATCAGTCTCTCCTCTAGTTCATCCTCCTCCACGGTGCTCCACCTTAGTCCGTTCAAACACTTCACATATATCTTCTGCAGCTGCAGTTAGTCCATTCTTTACACGATCTCTGCATTATAGTTCTAGATATGATCAGATAATTAGATTAGCATTAGCTTATTAGCCATAGACAACGAGGTGAAGCTACACACAGTACACAAAGAGCGCGTGCTGACGTAATTTCCGCTGGGCGGGGACTGCCTCAAAGCTCTATAAAGGAGAGGACCAACTCTAATGTTGCCAGTAGAGGGCGCTCGAAGCGCAGTCATTGTAATTGCGGGAGGTACACTAAATGGGAGGTTTACACAAAATTACTATTAACAAAAATACATTTTGGAGAATATTCTTTCTTCTCTCTAAATGCATTCCATTGAAGTGGGAACTAGGATACATCGGTGTGGTCTCTGTAAACACTTTTAAAAAGCAGCTAAAGACTGTGTTGTTCAAACAGGCTTTTGGCTAACTATGTCTGTGTAAATCTTTTATGTCTTTTTATCTTGTTTATTTTCTTTCACTTTTTTTAATTACTTTCTTTTTAACATGCTGCTATCCTTGCACTTTATTGATGTTTTTTTATATGCGAAGCACTTTGTGACCCTGGTCTGTGAAAGGTGCTATATAAATAAACCTTACTTACTTACTTACTTACTTACTTACTTACCCTGGTATGTATGCCCTCTCAGAACATATACTGTATGTGAGAATGATCTTCATTGATTATGGCTCAGCATTGGCTCAATACTCTACTCAATACTCTACTCAGTACTCTACTCAGTAATCTACTCAGTACTCTACTCAATACTCTACTCAATACTCTACTCAGTACTCTACTCAATACTCTACTCAAGACTCTACTCAGTACTCTACTCCAGTACTCTACTCAGTACTCTACTCAGTACTCTACTCAGTACTCTACTCAGTACTCTACTCAATACTCTACTCAGTACTCTACTCAATACTCTACTCAGTACTCTACTCCAGTACTCTACTCCAGTACTCTACTCAGTACTCTACTCAGTACTCTACTCAGTACTCTACTTAGTACTCTACTCAGCACTCTACTCAATACTCTACTTAGTACTCTACTCCAGTACTCTACTCAGTACTCTACTCAGTACTCTACTCAATACTCTACTCAGTACTACCGGACCCATCACACTCACCATCATTGACTCCACCATCACCCCCTCTCCCCTAGTCCGAAACCTTGGTGTCCTCCTTGACCCCACCCTCTCTTTTGACCCCCACGTCCGCTCCATTGTAAAAATATCCTACTTCCACCTCCGCAACATCGCAAAAATCCGTCACTGCCTCTCCCCCCCGCTGCTGAATCCCTCATTCACGCCTTCATCTACTCCCGCCTGGACTACTGCAACTCCCTCCTCACTGGTATCACCTCCCGCTCCCTCCATAAACTGCAAATGGTCCAAAATTCAGCCGCCCGCCTCCTCACTAACACCCGGTCCCGCGAACACATCACTCCTGTCCTCCACTCCCTCCACTGGCTCCCGATCAAACACTGCATAAACTTTAAAACACTACTCCTCACCTTCAAAGCCCTCCACAGCCTGGCCCCCCCTTACCTGACTGATCTCCTTCTTCCCTACCGCCCCACCCGTTCCCTCCGGTCCTCCTCCACTGCCTCCCTCACTGTCCCGACATCCAAGCTTAAAAACTTCGGAGATCGGGCCTTCTCTCGTACTGCACCCCGACTCTGGAACTCCCTCCCCCAGTCCATTAGAGACTCCCCTACACTCTCCACCTTCAAAGCTCGCCTCAAAACCCACCTGTTCTCCCTTGCCTTCAACCCCCCCCCCCCCCTTAAACCCCCCCCCCCCCCTCCAACCTGATTGATGTCTGTCTCCAGTCTTTTTTGTGCTTTCATGCTGTCTCCCCTGTTCCCCCCATGGTCTCATGTTCCTTTTGTTTTTGTTTCTTTGTTGTTTCTTTGTTTTTGTTTCTTTGCTTTCGTTTCTTTGTTTGTACTCTTGCTCCCGACTACTGTCAGCGACTTCCGCAATTATCCGCAATTATCAGGGACGATCCGCGCTGCCAGGTGAAAAGAAGCGGTTGATTGGCTGGACGTGTGTCGGAGGAAGCACGTGATAGCCTCCACTCTCCCAGATGATCTGACTGTGGGGGGTAAGTGCGCAGCGACCAGGAAGGGGATTGGGAATTGGCATACGACTAACATTGGGATGGGAGAAAAATCGGAGGAAAATGGAGGGGGAAAAAGATTAAAAAAAAAAAAAAAATAACAACATGCAACTTGACATTTCTGATTGTCATTTATTGTTGTCAGAAAAATACAAAAACTAAAAAAAAAATTAAAAATTAACTATAGCCTACACTTAAATAAAATAATGTATTTGAGATTATTTTAAAATGTATTTATTTTTTTATTCTTAAACTAATTTAATCTATTGAAAAACGACCTGTTGAATGTAACTACAGTTCAATATCCTAAACTAATTTAATCTATTGAACCGTAGTTGCATTCAACAGGTCGTTATTCCTCTGACTTCTGTCTCTGGTCTTTCAGAGACAAACAGACACACGCACGCACGCACGCACACACGCACGCACGCACGCAGGCAGGCAGGCAGGCAGGCAGGCAGGCAGGCAGGCAGGCAGGCAGGCAGGCAGGCAGGCAGGCAGGCAGGCAGGCAGGCAGGCAGGCAGGCAGGCAGGCAGGCAGGCAGGCAGGCAGGCAGGCAGGCAGGCAGGCAGGCAGGCAGGCAGGCAGGCAGGCAGGCAGGCACAATTTCGAGCCCTTAAGGAATCAAATAGTCTGCTATGGCTACATGCGTGGCGCTAACGTTATGCGCAACTGTAGGAAAAACCTGGCAGCAATAAGGGAATCGATAGTCACGGAGGCATGCGATTCCAGGAATCGGATAATTAGGAACCGGTTTTCGATTCCCATCCCTACTCAGTACTCTACTCAGTACTCTACGGAGTACTCTACTCAGTACTCTACTCGAGTACTCTGCTCAGTACTCTACTCAGTACACAGAGTACATAGTACACAGAGTACATAGAGTACACAGTACAGAGTAGTACAGAGTATGGAGTACACACAGTACAGAGTACACAGAGTACATAGTACACAGCGTACATAAAGTCATACACTAGATGACTAGAGCTAGAGAGAGAGACGCATTATGCAAGAGGGGCATACACGTCATGACACAATGCCACGTACTTATCCTGGCAAGGAAGGCCTTAACCCATAACTCAGTGTCACCGGTTGTCCCTAGCAATGAAACCCTACCTAGCCCCCATATAACCATCCCCTCCTTGCAGATCCTAGGCACCCATCCAAGCCCCTGGCACGCTGCCTCGCAGCTGTCACTGTCCCCTCCTCCTCCCTGTGCGAGAGAGGGAGAGAGAGAGAGAGAGAGTCTATTGAGGCCGGAGCCAATGGACTCTCTCTCTCTCTCCCTCTCCCGCACGGGGGGAGGAGGAGGGGACAGTGGCAGCTTCGAGGCAGCGTGCCAGGGGCTTGGATGGGTGCCTAGGATCTGCAAGGAGGGGATGGCTATATGGGGGTAATGACTATATGGGGGCTAGCTAGGGTTTCATTGCTAGAGTCAACCGGTGACACTGCCTCCCATCTATATAAACCTCTGGTCGACGGGCACACTTCACCACTCCTCCGTAAGTCTACAGCCATGTCTGGAATATGTTACCTGATCAAATGGGGCCACCAGTCTTCCAAGACCTGGATGGACGGTGTATGATTTAGCTCAACGCAGGCCGCTGCTAGGAATAGCTATAATTTCGAGGAGGACTTGGAGATCGTATTAAGGATAAATGGTATTGAGAAATGGTGTTATTCCAACGAGATAAATAGATACAAACATTATCACACACCTGGATGACGCCACCAACATGGCAGAGGTTCAACGGATCGAAAAGGTCAGGATGAAATACGAGATACCTCATACCTTGTCGTATCTCCTGGGACTATTGGCGGAACAGGCGACCGTCACACACCTGGATGACACCACCGGCATGACAGAGGTTCAACGGATTGAAAAGGTCCGGATAGAATACGATAGAAGGACCGTTCGTATCGTGATGACTCTGGGTCTGACAACGATAGCTAGTACAGAGGGAAATCCAGGAAGAAGACGATCCAATGGCGCCTGTTCAAGAGGCCAAACGGGGCCCCCAACAGCCTTTCCAGAACAGTTGTAAGTCCCGACTCGGAGACAGAGAACATTCCACAGGCTTGAGACGCCGTGCGCCAATCAAGAACGTCCCACGAGAGGGTGGCTGAACAATGTTCTGCCCCCCACTCTCGACCATACGCCACTTCCCAGCGTAAGCCGCGGTAGTGGACGGAGCGCGCGCGTTCCGGATGGCGTTAACCACAGAAGAGTCAAGACGCATCCCCACCAGATTCACCCTTTCAGCAGCCAAGCCTAGAGGCTGCCCCAGAACAGGAGGCAGAACAGAGTTCCGCGTGCCTGAGAGAGGGCCCGCGGAGACCACGGAACAGGCCACGGCGGGGCCACCAAGAGCTGAATCAGGGCCGGGAACCACACAGCTGAGCCCCGGCCCGGCGCGACCAGGATCAAAGTCCCGCGCTCCTGACGTACCCGGCCTAACAGCTGAGCTATCAGGTGTATGGGGGGGAATGCGTACAGAATCCCGGGCGGCCACGGATACATCGAGAAGGCATCCACCCCCAGAGAGGGGTTGTCCTTCCGACTGACCGAGAACCACAAGGGGCACTGGTGGGACTGTCTGCTCGCAAACAGGTCCACCGTGGCCTCCCCGAATCGGTCCCAGACCTGTCTGACTATGTCTGAACGTAGTCCCCACTCGTCAGGGTGAGGACCACCCCGCGACATCACATCTGCACCCACATTCTCCCTGCTGGGGATGTGGAGAGCCCTCAGGCTGCGCAGATTGAGAAATGCCCATAGCCAGAGCTCGACCGCCGCCCGGTGCAGATGGGGGGAGCATACTCCTCCCTGTCTGTCGATATATGACGCTAACGTCGTGTTGTCCGTCCTGATCAAAACATGCTTGCCCACCACAAGGTGGCCGAGCCGTTTGAGGACGAGAAGGACTGCCTTCAATTCCAACACATAGAAATGTAGTGCAGACCGGGCAGCATGGTCCTGCCAGCTGCCCCCTACTGCGTTGGCCCGACACGCAGTGTTGGCAGTAGCTAGCTACAAGTAGCGACGCTACATAGCTTAACTACAATTCTCAGTGGCGTGATGGTAGCCTCGCTCCTTTTGAACCAAGTAGCGTTCTCTGTAGTGTAGCTATTTTTAGATCCAAGTAGTGAGTAGCGTGAGGAAACGCTACACGCTACTGTCCGGAGAACTGGACTGCTGAATAAAGATTTGTGGGGAAAAAAACTCCCCGGAGAAAACCCACTATGATTGGTTGGTTGGTTTAGATATGAGTATGATGACTCACGATTGGGTAAGATTAGGGCAAAACTTTCCGGGTAGGCCAATCAAAGGCAGGATAGGGTGGGGTATGCCACTCCAAGCTCCGCAAACCAGGAAGTGAAAATCAAAACACAGACCACATGAACCAGTCCGTGTGAAATAGCAGAGGCAGAGGGATTCGATGTTTCCAGGGCTGATGGCATTGATGAAAATGTCAATAACAACAAAAAGGGCAGAGGGCTTGTTTCAGTTTTATAATAAACAATTTTGCCTGCCTATTTGTTTGGTGGAAACTTGATCATGAAGTAAAAAAGAAAAAAAATTGTGCCGATGTAGCTAGCTATTTTTGCCATGTTCTTGTAGTTTAGCTTGCTACATTTCTCTGGGGATAGCTTCCATTGTAGTTGAGCTATATTTAATCGAGAGTAACTAGTAGTGTAGCTTACTACATTTTCCAAGTAGCTTGCCCATCACTGCCGACACGTCCCCCCCCATCTCGTGAGGGAGGCGTCGGTGAAGACCGTAACGTGTGACAGCCTACTGCCCATGGGACCCCGCTGGTGTACTGACATGGGAACCTTCAGCCGCTTCCACTTGTCTCTCACCGGGTCTATTTCCATACTGGAAAACCACCTCTGTATCCTCCTCATGAAGAGGAGGCCAAGAGGGACCACAGAGTGAGCAGATGCCATCATACCGAGCAGGCGCATCACGGACAGCACCGGAACCTCCAGAGCGCGCCGAGAACATCCACTCGCCGCCGCTCTGAGAGGGATGCCCATATAGACCTTGAGCTTAGAAATAAGCCCAAGTACTCCACCCGTTGACTAGGAAGAGGAGTACTCTACTTCCAGTCTACAGCAAAACCCAGGCTTGTGAGGAATTCCACCACCTGCCTGGTATGA